>NC_059164.1:60991961-61627329 GCF_019923935.1 Bubalus bubalis
AAAGTGACAAAGACAAGACTCAAACTTCAATCATCCAACCGCAAACTCTAGGTAGGAATGTAAGCACCAAGTGTGGAAAGCAGAACATTAAAAAAACTAATAGGACAAAATTCCATCTTAACAAAATACCTGAGAACTTGTAGTCCTAAAGTCAGAATTTTAGTGAGGTCTTTTCCTGAATCTATTTGGATTTCTTAACCTGGTTTATGACAACAGCTTTAAAAAAAAGTAAAGAACAACCTGATATATTTATGCAAAATTGTGTATCTGTGTTTTTTTTTTTTTCCTGGGAAAAGTGTTCACATATTTCATCAAATTCTCTAAGGAGTTCATAAATCCCAAAAGGTTATGAACTTTGCCTGGACTTCCTGAATTCTTGGACAACATTCTTAGGAGGAGTGGTTATTATGTATTTGGATGTTTATTTGAAGAGCCATATTGAGACAACTCTCATCTTGATGAGAAAACAGTTAAAATTTTTTTCTTACCTGTTCTTAAACTTTTTATCATGATAATTTTCAAACATTTACAAAAGTGCAATTCCCATATACCCATCACTCAGCTTAAAAAAATGTTTAATATAGAGTCAATCTTGTTTTACTAAAAACCCTCAAACACAAATAGCCCCCCTTTGATTATTTTAAAAAAAACCCAATTCATTTCATTTTACCTGAAAATATTCTAGATTGCTGTGTAAGTAAATCTCAATATAATCTCAATGTACCATAGAGAACCAATTATAAACTCCATTATTTATTCATTCAACAAAATTTTGTACATTTCAAGGCACTAGAGAAGGAAGATATCACATCACCTGTTACCTTATGAAGTTCTAAGATTTGGGCCTTTAGATGCCTCAAAAATAGCTTAAGACCAAAAGTTAGGATTATTCCTTGATTTCTTACCTTCTCTGTGCAACTCCACCTTCCTATTAAATCTATGTGAAAGTCCAATCAGCTGCATTTCCAAAATATATACCAAATTTCTCCTTGTCTCTTCATTTCATTTGCTGTTACCTTAACTGCAGCCACCGCTGGATTTCTGCTGCACTCTGAAGAGTCTTTCAACTGGTTTACACGTTTCCACTCTTGTCTCTATATATTCCATTACCTGCTCAGGGAGATATGAATAGAAACATTAAAGACAACATAAATGCCCATCAGCCAAAGGATGAATAAATTGCAGTATTTTAATATAAGAGAATACTAAACAATTGTAAATATAAATGAATAAGAAGAACTCTATGTGAATGAGCAAATCTCAAAAAAAATATAACGGAGGGGAAAAAGAGCAAGTCATAGAATTGATACAGTATGGTGCCATTCATGTAAAGTTTGAAAACATGCAAAGCCAATTATACATTAAGTTTTTTAAAAAACCAAGGCAGTGTTATACATATTGTTTATGGATATGTATGAGTGTGTGTGTGTGGTAAAAGCACAAAACTTGCATGAGAATTGTAAACATAAAATTCAGAATAGGAGTTACCTTTAAAGAGAGAGGGGATTAGGTTCAAAAGGGGGGGATTTCAACAAAGTCTGATTTCTTGAGATATTCATTCTCTTGTTACCCATACATTCTCGGATACCTGAAATATTTTATAATTAAAAATAAATCAAGGTCACATAAAATTCTCCAGTGACTTTTCACTGTTCTTTAAACAAAATTCTAACCTCTTACCAAGGTACAACAACAGGTCCTATACAATCTGGCCCCTTACTGCCTTCCCAACCACCTCTCTTCCCATCTCCCTATCAAGCACTACATTTTGACCTCAGTAAATTCGTTTCCTTGAAGAAGTTAAACTTTGTTCTGACCTCAGGACCTTTGGCACTAGCTTTGCCTCTACCCTTAGAACATTCTTCTGTATATTTACCCATTTGGCTTCTCTTTATTCAAGTCTCTGCTCAAGCAAACCTTTGTTTGACCATCCTACTTAAAATAGTCCCCACCTATTTTGTTTTTCTCTACACATCACCCTTTCATTCCCTTAACAGCACTCATTACCCTTCACAGTCTCTTGTTTATAAATTTATTGAGTGACTTCTACTGGAATGTAAGCTCCTTCGCTGTCTTTACTGCTAGATCCCTGGCAACTACAACAGTGCCTCATGCAAAGGAAGCACTTGATAAATTTTTGTTTAATGAGCAAATCCATGCTTATTCTGAATAACCAGACAAATCTCCCTAGCCTTCTGCTTGTAAAGTAATAGAGCCTAGAAACTACTTTTTGTTTGTTTCTTTTCCAGCTGTTGTAGGTTTTCTTTACTACAATTTGCATCAAAGGGTAATAAATCAAATTTTGTATTTTGATGATAGGCATTGGTATCAGCTCCTTTTCACTGTTCCTAATGTTGACTATAAGCTTGGGTGATGTAGTAAGTCCATATGTACTTTGATGTACTGTCATGTATCAACTGCTGAGTAATGTTGCTTTCTTTATCTTATATTTTCTCTACAGTGCTAACCTGGAAATATATGTTGAAACCATCAGTTCCTTCCTAGAATGGAAGAGCAATCTCAAGGGCATTTTGCCATGTTTCTATTTGTCATAAGTAGAATTATGAATAATTATTGATATTATAGAATGTTTTTAAAACACACGCTCCTTAGTGAATTCATCTTTGGCCTTTTATAAACAATGGAGATTCTTTTGTCAGGAGTGTCCCCTTGATTAGCACTGATTTCTCTAAGGAGTGTCTCTGCCCTGTGGAGGCTACACTGAGATAACAGTCTTGGGATCACTTAATTAATTTTCCTCTGGAAGTTACTTCAAATCTTCAATTTTCTAGAAATATATATATTTTTTGCATTTGAAATCTATGCTGCACAATTCTTGACTTCATCACTTAATTCAACAGTAATTCAGAAAGTCTTCCAAGGTTGATAGGTTTAATCTTTGGGTTAAAGATAAACATATATGCTTTTCTTCTTTCTGGCTGGGTCTAGTTCTCCAGCTAAAAAACAGAGCATATGTCTTACATTAGAGAATCTTATCAGGCTCAGAAGATGTATTCCCGTTTCCTGTTCATACCACGCTTACATGCTGTGGAGCTAAATTATAATCATAGCTGCTATGCTATTTTTAAAATGCAGTTTCAGTTTGAGCTCCTGGCTCCCTTTTAGAACCATGACCATACTGCCACTTTCTCCTCACAGGAGCTATTTTAGACTATCTATGTGGTTGAAATAAGAAATATGCTAACATCCTTCTGGAAACCAATGAATCTTGCTACCTTGTTGGGAAGTTGAGTTGATAAGTGAAATGTACAAAGTTTCTTTGAAAATTGAATAAGGGGATTTGATGTCTAAGTTGCATTTACTTGTTTAACAGAGAGAGGTGGGGGGAAAGTTGATCTGACAAGCTAATGAGAAAACAACTATCTTGCTTTAGAATTATACAAAAACCTTAATATATCCTTAAAACTAAATAAAAGCAGAGATTTGGCATTTATCTGTGACCTAGTTAATCTGGGGGAAAAAATTACCTTGCAAAGTGAAGTCTGCTTATTTATTGTTGGTGGGAGTTGATATTGGCCAGTTTTTGCGGGCTTGTTTGAAATATCTGACTTGCTGCTTACAACTACTAAATTAGGTAGATAATTCTGTGCTGTGTATGTTCAACCATATCCTATTATTAGTCTTCATATGTAAAAGTTTAGATGAGTCTTCCTCCTAGTTTCATAATTCAAGAAAGAGACTTGCATTTTAATTTGTTTCCATTTGACAGAAATATTTATCACTTAGAGTATAAACGGGCACAGATTAAGGATGGGTCAGCAAGTCACAGAATAAATCTCTTTCAACTGTTCCCCTGGAGAAGAGTTCCTGAAGTAGTTCTTCATATGTTACAATTCTAACGTTCCTCATCAGAGCCCTAATTTTGGCATCAAGACGTTGGATCATTTGCGTTCAAACATCTGTTGTTTCTGGATGGCTTTAAAATTCCATTGCAAGTTCAAAAATGCTTAAATTGCAAAGCATGTCCTTATGAGAAGTATCTACTTGGTGGATGTTTGCCCTTCTCTCTCACGAATCTTCCAGCAACACTTCATTTAGGCCTATAATATCTGCTCTGTTTCTCTATGCTTAGCAGTAACATGAAGTGTTTCTTTTTCTCAGATCCCAGTTTCAAAGATTCAGCTTTGGGCATGGAATGCCTTTCCCTACTAAGTTTATTCTTTACGTGTTTGGAATGCACTGGAATCTATGTAAATACTTTTCAAAATCAGAACTTGCTATTTTCTTTCACTCTTGTACTTGCCATTGCCTGACTACTTCATACCAATTTCTATAGAACTTTGCAAGTTCTAGCAAGATTTTTTTGGAGAAAGATAATTGCAATCAGATAAAGGGTAAATGTAGTACAAACTTCTTTTTCAGAGAAATGGTTGCATTATGGCTTTCTTTCTTTTTTTTTTTTTTTTTTTAATCATTCCTTGAAACATCCCATCTAAGAGATAGGATTGCAAGTGGAAAATGAATTAGAAGAATAAATGTTCTCTGAATAAATGTTCTACTGAAAAAACTGAGTTTTTGATGAACATGTATTGAAGAGGGTCAAGTTCTTACAACTCTCTCACCAAGCTACTCAACTCCCTAACTCTGCGTTCTTCCAAAATGTTTGAGAATATTTTAAAGTTAGGATGGATAGACATTTACAAAAAGTAGGATGGTTTTTTTTTGGGGGGGTAAACTACTCCATTGCCAATTTGACTGGGATTTAAGATCATTCAAAAACTGTTAGAGTTTAGGCAACCCTTAAATAATGAGTCTTGGCATTCATTTCCTACATTCAGTCCTGGATCTAAAGAAAACAATTTGAGACATATTTTCTTTCGTATACAAACTTTGTGTTTTCTCTTTCAACTTGATAATGGTCATAAATTAATACAGAGTGTACTATCCTAAGAACTACAGTGTATTAAGTAAATGATTTATAGTAAAACAAAATAAACCATGGAAAGGTCTCAGCCCAAGGACCCTTCCATGTTAGTGGTTAATTCTCCAATTCTCAGCCTCTGTACTCATAGTAGCAGCCACGCTCCAGTATCACTCGTTGACTACCATGTGGGTCATTAACTCTATTCTTTCCTTGGCCCCTTGACTTCTTTATCTCCAGATGCACAAAACAAGTTTCAAATCCAGCCCGGCCATTGACTTTCTGGACTTTTACCCTCTCAGTCTTAGCTCTGCTTTTCCACAGAAGTAATTGTGATGTTTGGAAGGCTGCCCATCTCAGAGTATGTTCTATGGTTTCCTCTTTTCTCCAAACTCTTAAAAAAAAAAAAAAAAAGAACATCACACACAACTTAAGGATTTTCTCTCTTTAAAGAAATCATTACTACTCCTTATCCATTGCTCTGAGAGGGTAATATTAGGTTGTGTTCTATCCTTTATTGTTATCCTTGTGAACATTTAAAAAATCCTTGCTACTGGGGTCCAAGTTCCATGCTGGGCTGTTTTCATCTCTGTCAAGGATAGTCTAGCCCCCACCACTGAGAGCAGAAGGGTTGAGACACGAGGACATGACCTGAGGCACACCTGTATTGGAGAGCTCTCTGCAAGACATGCCACTGCTGCTTGGATAATCTTTTGATGTTCATAATTTCTGGAGCATGAAGAGGGTCTCTACAGGAGAACCCAAGCAAATCTCTGATGCAAATTATTTATATTGATAACCCATGTTCATACAAACTAGTTGACAAAATCTAAGTGGCAGCCATTTCTAAACACTGCTTCTAAAGTTAATAATTGCTATTTTCAAATCCCAGTGACAAAATGCATGAACAGCCCCAGCCCAGGCAGCGTCTGTGAGTCTGGGGTGTGCTCAGCAGCTGGGCAATGACCTGATGCAATGGCCTGGTGGCTGGAATTGTAGACACCCTGCTGGGCCTGTGAATCTGGGCCTGGCAACACTTTTTGGCAATGAAACTTTTCTAAATCATGGACCCTCTGGAGAATGTGAAGAAAGCTATTTATCATATGTGGCAGGAGAGAAAGAGAGAAAGAAAAGAGAGAGGAGAGAGAGAGAACAAACAGACATACAGAAATTGAGAAAAAAGGGACAGAAGAGAAGGAAGAGAGGATTCAAAAAGCCAGCATGGGGGTAAGAACCAGAGAGAGGTAGTAAGATGCCAGGCTCTAGATTCAAACAGATTTGGTTTTAAATCTTCATTTTCAAGCTGTGTGATTCTGGGCAAGTTACTTAACTTCTCCATCTTAGTTTCTGTCTCTATAAAAAGGAGCAAAAAAGAACACCCATCTCAGATTTTTGTGAGGGTCAAATGAGATAATGCATTTAAAAGCATGTAGCCCAGTGAATGGACTGCTTTAAAATTTTCTCACTTCACACTGTGTTGAAGACCCTTCCTCATATATGGTATTTGTGTTTATTTATTTACTTAGGGATCTGTTTATTAAAAAAGGGTATCACTAGAATCTAATGTATATGGGCCTATATGACATCTGGAGAGATTCTCATTGCTGTTTTTGCAGGGACAGTTAAAAATAAATGATGTTAGGCGGCTTTTAGAGGGAATGACTCTGCCGTTTTTAAATATACTCATTCAATGGTTCAAATGCCTAAATTGGAGTCACAAGGCTTCTATTCATGCATTCTTTCACTTGACCATGGTTAACTAGGGCCAAGCCAAGTGTCAAGTTAGGTAGGCCTCAGAATGTATGGGGTGGATGGGGGGTCTATAGTGGGGAACTAAGCAGAGGCTCTGTCCTGACTGAGTCCAAAGATTTTCCTCCTTGCCCTACCCCTCTGATGGGCAGGAGAAAGTTTCTCCCATTGTACCAGAAGGCAATGCTGGGCCTTCCCAAGTTGTTATATAGAGGGGAAAGAGAGAGAAAGGTACCTCAAAGTAGATGATAGGCTTCATTTCTGTTCCCTCTGACCCCATTTTCACATCATTCTATTCTGACTCTGACTCACTGACTCATGCTGGCCAGAGCACCTTACACTTCAGTTCTCACATCTGTAAAATGGAATGATGTTAATTTCCTTCCTTAGAGATAGTTACAACTTGAAAAATTAATAAGTTATACTTGGAAAGCATTTTAACCTCACAACTGAAAAGGGGAGAAGTTCAAGGTATAGTTTATACACTCATTGCATTTAATAAAATATTTCCTTGCAGATGATGTTCTTCAAGATAGGCATGGATCATTTCAATTTAATAATTCAACCCCAGGGACTTCCCTGGCGATGTAGTGGCTAAGACTCTGCACTCCCAGTGCTAGGGGCCCAGGTCGAATCCCTGGTCAGGGACCTAGTTCTCACACGGCTGAACTAAGAGTTTGCATGCCACAACTAAGACCTGGCACAGCCAAATGAACAAATATTTTTTAAAAACTAAAAAAATTCAACCCAACTATATTTATTGAACACTAATTACAAAATCCCTGGGTTGGGAAGATCCCCTGGAGAAAAAAGTGGCAACCCACTCCAGTACTCTTGCCAGGAAAATCTCATGGACAGAGCAGACTGGTGGACTACAATCCACATGGTTGCAGAGTCGGACACGACTAAAGTGACTGAACACGCACTACAAAAAGATAGAAAAATGATTAAGATTCCATCTTTGCCCCTCAGTTGGTAAATTGAACTACTTTCTGATTTTCCTTGGGTACTTCCAAAGGGACCTATTTATCCAATTGCATATTAAAAATTAACCTTCGTATGACTAACTGGATCCTTACCTATGCTTCCATGTACACCCCACAAAGAGGTTAGAAAGAAATTCAATACTTAGCACCTGATGATTTTAATCTATTAAAGCCTTCTGAAAACAAAGTATATACAAGAGGAAGGGTGCTTGTTGATTCTATTTGCTAGCTAATAAGCAGGGTGAAACAGAAGAGGGAGAAAGGAATGTGCATGGAGGACTGTCTGTCCACACTTGGGGAGCTCCTGTCACCAACAACAACTCAGTAATTTCTCACATTCTTCCTGCTCCTTGTCTATAGGCTTACCCCAGCCTTTGCTGGGATTTGAAGTCTATTCTATTATTTAAAGACTGAAATCAGGATATGAGAAAAACATGGGGCATCATGTTTACTTTTAGCCTCAGTCTGTGATAGGGTTTTAACTGTTTAACTAAAGATAGTCTCCAGTTTGATTTCACCAGCATACTCCAACATTTCACTAGCGTACTTCATGTAAGGTTACAAACCTATTTTAGCTGGATCCATTTTCCTCTGGGCAGATAAAGCTAAGATTGAAATATCAGAAGCAGTTCAACCAATCATTATGTATAAACCTCAGCCCATTTATATAATGCAATCCTTCTGGTAGTAATGACACAAAAGATGCAAATAAAGAAGATTGCAAGCCTATCAAAGTCCCAAATCATCCGTGGCAACAGGGCCACAGAGCCTCTCCCTCCTTGAAAGTAAAATAGTTGCTCCAATGGTATACAAATGTATATAGTCTCTTTAGGAGGTAATTATAAATATCATGCTAGGAAGCTGAAGCACAAAAAGATTGAGTATTGTCGTCTAGAAGGTCATCCCACAAATCTCAGAAAAAGTAGTAAGTGTCCAGGCCTGGAATCCTTTATCCAGCCCATGAGATAGCACAGCCCATGTGAAAAAAGGACTGGCTAGTTTTCCAGCATAACATGGTATTTTATTTCACCATAGTAGACTGCTGGGAAATCTCTGGAGGCCCTGGCAGCTGCGTCTTGTCTTTAATATGAAGCCTGGGGGGAAGAGAAAGGGAGAGAGACTCATAATTCACAAGAGGCGCAGCCATAAGAAAGCCATTCTGAGCAACTGAATCAGACACAGAGGGGGAGCTGCTATTCCATTCCACAGTCAAGAATGCTTTTTGTCTTTCTTTCTCTCCTTATCGGCTGTGTCCTCATGAAAAGATCATTTATGGATGGTGGAATGAGTGCATCAGAGCCAGCTTCTGTTCTTTCCTTCTCTTCCCCCATTGCTGTGGTTCTGTAAAACAGCTTCTTTGTTAAAGACTGAAACAGCAGATGCAGCTCAGATATTATCGTAAATAATTGGGGACGGAGTATTTTATCTTGAATTGGTCTAACACCATTTTTGTGTTGAAAGTAGTTCTATTTCTGATCCAAATATTCTAGAAAGTTGAGAGGCCTATAGAAAAGCAGTATTTTACATGTATCTCTTTAAAATGATGAAAGTATGGGAAGAGCTAATAACATCAATTAAGTAATACGTAGAATAAATGGACACAAAATGGCTTATGGGCTGGAATGAATTGGGAGTGGGGGCTTGTTGAAGAGGTAATAGAAAGTGTTAGATAAAGTATGAGTAAAGGCATAGGGCTGGGCATGGACTTAGTGAGTGTAAAAAGTAGGTGTAAAAAAAGACTTATTTATTAGTTACACAGAATTAGAATTATTAACAGAAGGAAAAGCTGCTCAGGTTTTGAAGAAACTAAAAGTAAGTGTAATGTTTTAGAATGTTTCAATAATCAATTAGTTGCTATCCATGTTCATATTTGTGAAAAAATGTTTTAGATATAGACGACAAAAGGATTTATAATTTATATTTTGTAATCCCACTAGTCACAGAATAATGATGCAGAACATTGTGGTGTATTTTCTTTCAAAAACTTTTTTTTTCAAAGTTTAGATTCCCCAGAGGCAGATCCTAATAGTAGAATTCAAGTGCAAGTAGTTTATTTAGGAGGTGATTCCAGAAAACACCATTAGGGGAGTGAAAATAGTAAGATGGAAGGAAGAGAAGCCAAAAAAGGGGTATGTTCTCAGATGAATCAGTTGGAGTGCAGTCATGCTGGGGAACTGAGTCGTTTCACTGAGGAATGAGGAAGCTGAGTATTTATCCACTAACTCCTGTCAGTTGAGAGTTGATATGGGGGGCATTCGCTCTTCAAATGAGTCTCTCTGGGCCAGAAAAAGCATCCTAAGCAGAGAGTTGCAACTATTTGCAACCAAGAGCCCTCAGTGTGTAGTGGGGAAATCAGAGCTATATAAGTAAACAGAAATTACATTTCTATTTGTAAAAATAGCTTTCCGTGTATTAGGTATTACACTACATATTTTACTTGCATTAATTCATCTATTTCTCATAGAAGTACTACAAGGTAGGTGCTACTCTTACCCCCTGAGGCTTAGATACTGCGATTAAAGGCTCTAGAAGAAAATATGAGAGTCATACTCCCACAGATAAATACCTGAAGTCAAAGAGATGATATACTTTCCAAAAGAGTTTTAATAACAACTTTATTCCCCTAGATCCTCCCTCCTGCACATTTTCTCCTCTTTCTACCAACAAAGAGTTTTTTTCTTTGCAACTGTAAAAGTCTCTGTCTCTGAAAGAAACATTTATTTGAAAACAAAACCTTGAAACACAAAGGCTCTTGAATGGATACCGGTCAGTTGTGTCTATGCAGCATCTCCTCCCCTATCTTCCTCCAGTACTGTGTATTATTTCATTTGGGAGCAATGATCCACCCCTTCTTGCAGCTTTCATGGGTTGCCAAACCAGTCTTCAGCCTGCTGAACCTGAGATCCAGACTTGACCAACGTAGTTCCATCTACTTGGCCACAGGGATTGGCTAGGAATGTGTCTGTGCATCAAGCTGAGCCAATTAGGGTCTTTTCCCTGGGACTTTATATCAGGCTTGGGGAAAGAGGTTGTTATCACTAGACTGAGATGATACAACCAGTAATGGTCTGAATCATGCTTTTCTTCTTCCCCACAGCAAGGTAGGGCAAGTCCATCTGCAGTAAGAGATAACGTAAACAGAACAGAGAGGTGAAGCGAGTGGACAGAGAAAGAGAGAGAAACAGAGACAGAGATATAACTGCATTGTGAAGTCTCTGTAATTCTTTGAGGTCCACTCCTCCTGGACTTCCTATCCCATGAACCAAATAAAAATAAACTGATAAATGGTAATCTTACTCCTTGCTTCCATCTTTCCTTTTTTCTTTCATCCTTGTTTATTTATTTGTTTGTTTGTAGCTGGTTTGACTTGGGTTTCTGTTTCTTTTTTAAAGAAAATAATTTACTTATTTCTTTGTTTTTGGCTGTGCTGGGTCTTTTTTTTACTGCGTGGGCTCTCTCTAGTTGCAGAGAGTGAGGACTACTCTCTAGCTGTGGTGTGCAGGTTTCTCATTGTGGTGGTCTCTCTTGTTAGCGAGCACTGGGTTTAGGGCATGCGGGGCCCACCCAGGTTCTAGAGCATAGGCTGAGTAGTTGTGGAGCCCAGATTTAGTTGCTCCATGGCATGTGGGATCTTCCTGGATCAGGGATCAAACCAGTGTCTCCTGGACTGGCAGGCAGATTCTTTACCACTGAGTCACCAGGGAAGCCTGGGTTTCTGTTTCTTGCAACCAGATTGTTGACTAATTCAGGACAAAGTGCATTCTGACCATGAAGGATGTTTGTGGCCCTTAAGTTATATATTGGTGTAAGAGAGCAGGGGATGAAGAGAATCAAATTACGAGAGGACAGGCATGACCTTCTTTCATCCTTCATAACTTTATTTGCCTTCATAATTCTCAGATCAATTTCAACTCTCTGAGGCATGAAGGAGGCCCCTGCCTTCGGGACATATTGAATTGCAATACCAGCGTGAAGCCTGGTTTCCTATCGACTGCTGTCTTTGCCTGCAGCTACTGATGGCCTTCATCAGTAGAAAGCTAACCAATCAGACCCTCTGAGTTTTCCTTCCTACTCTTGAAACTCAAGGACACGGAGAACTCTGGTTTTATGGGGCACAAACTGATGGTTCTGTGAGTTGTAACCATGGCTTAAGCAGACTTTGACTTGTGTGATCCTCTAGAGAGTTAGCAGATCTAATATCTCAACATACTTTTATTAATCTGGAAGCTTTGACATTCTTGAAAGAATAGTTGACATTTACTAAGCATTTACTATATGCAGGCAATGTACACTTAGGTTTCCTGTAGGCTACTGTAATGTAATCCTCATCGAATCCATCAAAGTAGGGATTATTAGCCCCTTTAATGGAGGAAGAAACTGAAATTCAAAGAGGTTAACAGTCAACAGCGCCACACGCAGGCCTGTAAGACTGAAAACTTCCCCTTCCCCCTCCACATACTCTAGTCCCGGAGTAAATGACTAATAGCTTCCCTTGCTGATAGAGTTTTAGGTTTAGCACATTCACTTTTGGGATACACAACAAAGCTAGAGATTTGATCCTAAACTCCCAAGCACAACTTTTAGAAAGGCTCTCTGACACTCTGCCATTGGTTTAGTCAGCGGTCCTTAAACTGGGTTTGGAGACCCCCTACTGGGTGGATTTTCGTACCAACTCAGCTAAACTGTAACTAGGGCACCGGGCACTCTCTTGCCTATGTAGCCCCAGGTTAGTGTGGGCTTTAAGAGACACGTTACGTGAACTGGGATGTGACTCAGTGGAGCAGCAGCTTGATTTGTTTTGCACATGGAAGGCTGCTGTAGGCACAGGTGCTGTTACAGTTGATTCATGTTGTGGCTGACCTGCTGGCTTGTGTTGGGATGGAAGAGAAGCCAGGCCTCCAGCTTCTTCAACCTCCCCAACTCCTGGACCAGATACGTGTTTAGCTCCCTGATGAAGGACACCAGCTTCTCCTAGAGATTACCACATCATGAAAACTGGTGGCTCAGAGGCCCTTGCTTTCTTCAGTTCGTAGTTTTCTTTCCCAAATGCTTTCTCTGAGGATTTCAGGCTTCAGCACCAAACACAGAACCAAAAGGCTCACATAAGCTGTGTAACCAGGTCCCCCAGGTGTGTGATTTTACATCCCTATAATAAATCCCATATTAAATATATATATATTTCCTAATGTTCTGCTTTTCTAATTGAACCTTGATTAGTTCCTTACATCTGGGATAGGTGAAGAATTCAAGGATACAGTTTTAAGGGAATCAATTTCCAAACCTTCAACCTCCTAATTCTTTCGTAAACATGATCTGCTAAGAATAAGCCAGTTTAGTTCTCCAGGAAGAAGATGCTGAGAGTTCAGAGTGCAAACGTTCTACAGGGAAGTAGCACTCATGAAAGAAAAAAGGAGAAAGCAGGATTGGGCAGCTGGAGTCGCCAGACTATAATAAGGATCCCACAACATCTCTGCCAGATAATTGGGGAGCTCCATCACTTCATGGGAAATAGATGGGGAAACAGTGGAAACAGGGTCAGACTTTATTTTTTTGGGCTCCAAAATCACTGCAGATGGTGATTGCAGCCATGAAATTAAAAGACACTTACTCCTTGGAAGGAAAGTTATGACCAACCTAGATAGCATATTCAAAAGCAGAGACATTACTTTGCCAACAAAGGTCCGTCTAGTCAAGGCTATGGGTTTTCCTGTATGTATGGATGTGAGAGCTGGACTATAAAGAAAGCTGAGCACTGAAGAATTGATGCTTTTGAACTGTGGTGTTGGAGAAGACTCTTGAGAGTCCCTTGGACTGCAAGGAGATCCAACCAGTCCATTCTGAAGGAGATCAGCCCTGGGATTTCTTTGGAGGGAATGATGCTAAAGCTGAAACTCCAGTACTTTGGCCACCTCATGCGAAGAGCTGACTCATTGGAAAAGACTCTGATGCTGGGAGCGATTGGGGGCAGGAGGAGAAGGGGGTGACAGAGGATGAGATGGCTGCATGGCATCACTGACTCGATGGACTTGAGTCTGAGTGAATTCCAGGACTTGGTGATGGACAGGGAGGCCTAGCGTGCTGTGATTCATGGGGTCGCAAAGAGTTGGACACGACTGAGCGACTGAACTGAACTGAACTGAACTGAGACAAGACTGCCCCTTCAAAGTATTCCTGTAGGGTGGAAATAGCCAGGCCCCTGTGCAGCAGCTTTGCTCATTGGTGGGGGTCATCTCCAGGGAGTATGACCTCCACTGAGAAACTGAGGAATCTCAGCTAGACACATTCCTCCTAGTTGGGCAGCAAGTTTTTTCTTGGAGGTGTATCTGAGCAGCACATTTCCATGTCTGCCACCTTACTCAACCCAAATCTTACAATAGGGTTTTTCCTGGGCTATGAAAACCTTTTAGGACCAAGGAGGGAATACACTGAAATGCTGATTTAGATACCAATTTGTCAATCCATTGGTATCATGAAAGAGGGATCATTCTAGATCAGTATTTCTCAACCTTTTTTTCATTATTGTTCATCCCCCTACCCACTAAGGCCTTTTAAGACATTTTTTCCTGTCTCGCCACCATCCAATATTACAGTCATACTATGTATATGTTTATGACTATATGTACTGTGCTTTCTACATAAAAAGAGTAACAGTTTTTTCAACTCTTAAGAACAAATTTTCACTCCCTTGCGGACAACATCACCCCTGTGTAGAATGTATGTTCTAGATTAAAAGAGACTTAAGAGATATAGCAACCAGATGCAATATACACCCAAGATTGAATCATGGATTGTATAAACCATTCCATAAAGGGGATTTGGGGGACATGCGAGAAATTTTAACATGGACAGGCTATTTTCATTAAGTGCTACAGTGCTATTTTGGCTGTGTAGGAAAACATTCATTTTTTTTGTAGATACATACAGAAGTAAAAATCAAGAAAGAAATATTGGTTTGGTAATGACATGTTTGTTTGTTGTTAATCAAGCTTCCTTACGTGCACGGAGCCTCCCTCCTTTGCCTGTCTTACTCGTATTTCTGTTATGAGTGAAGTTGGCATTAGAAGTAGAATAACTGGGGAACCTCTGTGGGGAAGCTCTAGATTTGGAACAGCTGAACAGTGTAAGTCAGTGATGCTGATTCTCTTAAAGTTAACTGGAATGTCTTGCAAGACAAGCAAATTTTTTGGATTTGGATAGAACTGGTTTATAAAATTTTTACATGACCTCCTTAAGATTTGAGGTATTTTATTCTTTGGGAAGTTATGACCTATTTTACCAAATAGTGTCATGAAATATTTATCTTAATTACAATTTATCATCATCTTATCCTCTGATGAAAAATTTTCAATGACAACTTAAAATATGTGAGGAGTTACATAGTCTTAAAAATTCTTTTGGGGGTTATGTAAGCAACATATTTAAGGATTCCTGGGCTAAGAAAATACACTTCAAGTAAAGGAGGTCCTGCTTTTTTCCTTTCTAGGAGCCAGTGGCTAATTATAGGCACACAAGACACCTGATTAGGATTCCAGACTAATGGCAGCCCTTTGCTTTTGTGGATAGGAATCAAGTTTATTTCGATAAAGTAATTTTCCCCCTTTTTCTTCAATTTAAAACCCGTATGACAGATTCCACTGTCTCATAGCCACATGCACATGAGTGGTCTTTATACAAGGATCTTACATAAGGCTATAATTGCCTCCTGCAACTTTTCTCCCCAAACTGTATAAACCCCACTTCTCAGTTTTCAGAGACACCCCTTCCCCCATCCTGCTTGTTGGTGGGTGAAAGAGAAATTACTCCAAATAGCAAAGAGATCACTTTTTTTATTTCCAATCAGTGGTGAGATTGAAAAGTTAAATGTGAGGGGCTGTATGTTTTTTCAGACAGGATGAATCACTGGCATGCTGCTTTTTGAAGGGTGTCTAAATCATTTCACGTAGCACACTTTTAAACAAAAGCCCTCCCATAAGGCTGAAGCATCTGGCATGATATATGTTCTTCCAGATTTCTCAAGAGTCTGAGCTTCCCAAGGCACGTTGTGCCCCACCTTTCAGGTTTTTTCCCTACTTAATTTTCTGGCATGTCTCCCTGTCAGGTCCTGCATATCATTCTCATTACTGCTGACTTTGAATCTGTAGTCTTGGCGTAAGTTTGGAAAATTCCAACGAGTAATGTCCTACCAGTTTTTAGGCCAGAAGTAGAATTTTAACAAGATTTGCTTGTTGCTCACAGAGTCGGTGACTCTTGGAAGATGATTACAATCAGCTGTCAGGATTTAGATGGGCTACAACCCCTCAAATCTCAAGCCCTCGACTCTCTCTCTTGACCCCAGGCCTGCATTGCCGACTGTTTTCTGAGCATGATCTTCTTGAAAACCCGTGGTGGCGTCAAACTCAAGATGTCCATGCTGGAACTGCTATCCTTTCCCTTTAATGTTTTCTGCAGGGGTTGCTCCACCAGGTTAAGCTTCCTGTAGTACTGTTTGGTTTCTGTCACATCCTCTAGGATAAAAGGCTCCAGTGGTTCACCATTGTCTATAAGATAAAATACAGATTCTTTTCCTGGTATTCAAAGTCCTGATACTCCAGTTGGACTGGTTCATTTTATATTGCCCAAGCAAGCTGTCTACTTAAGTCTATCAGGTTTTTGGTCAAATGTTCTCACATTCTGGAATATTCTATTCTTATCTGTTCATTTTTCCTACAAATATTCATGTTGCTCTTCTAATTTAACCCAGATTACTGCATGGCATTCTCCTCATTTCCTTGAAGTCTCTGCTCAAATGTCACCACATGAGTAAGGCTCTTCTTTAACACTCTTTAATACTAATATTAATATTACAAAAAGTCACCCCTGACCATCTCCCACACTTCCTATCCCTATCCTTTCTGCTTAATTTATTTTTCTCCACAGGACTTATCACCATGTTATTTATTCCTGTATTGTTTATCTGCCTCCAAGGGGACAGAGATTTTCATTAGTTCTGTCCATTGATGGAGTGTCAGCAACTAGAAAAGAACCTGGCACATAATAGGAATATGATAAATATTTATGAATTAAATAAGTGAATGAATAAACTCTGAAAATAATTAAGAGTATTTAGAATGAGTCTGGCACTCTCCTGGGTTCTGGAGAGGTGTGGTTCTTTTAGAAACACACAGTCATGGGGAGAAAAATGTGAAGTTAAAAAATGGAAGTATTTATCAAGTTCAAGTGGAGCATGTACATGTAAGAAAGAGAAAAGAATTACAGTATTATTATTGAGCTCATACTATGTTTCAGGTACATTCAATTCTGGTCTCGTTTAAGTTTCACAATGATGCAATCCAGTAGGTTTTATTATTTCTAATTTTGTGGGTAAGAAAACGGAAGCTAAGAAATTTCTCCCAGTTTTTTGCTAATAGGTAGTTAAAATCAGAAGGAATTTAAAATCATGCAAAGGTTCTCTCATGCAAAAATCAGTATGCTTTGCACTATACTAGGTTGCCTCTCAAGTTATTTGGGAATGAATATATTTAACTTAACCTGTGGAAGGCACCATGAAGTAGATGCTATTTGCATGATGAATGGTAAGTTCATCAAAGCAGAGAAATAATGGCAGGATAGCTACCCTCTGTGTAAGCTTCCCAGCTCTCCACAGTCCACAGGTTCTTTCCATTCTGACCTCTCATTCCCTTCTGTAATACTAATTCATTAAATAAACATTTGACTATCTGCTATGTGCCAAGTAATGTTCTCTGCTCTAGTGCTAAAGTAGCGAATAAAATAAAATTCCTGTTTCCATGGAGATTTCATTCTCTAAATATTTTGTGTAATATTGGGAGAAAGCAGGACATTTCAAATTTAGAGAATTCAGATTAGTGTTATGGCTTCATTATAACTAGCAGAGGACCTTAGAGAAGTCATTTAAATGCTCTGAATTTCAATGTCTATATTTGGAATAGGAATAACTACCCATCTCACCAAAATATGATGTTGTAAGAATTGAATAGGATGAAAATACTTTGAACCATGAAGCACTGGATAATTCTGTCTTATTAAATGTAACATGCCATTGATTTTAAGAAACACCATTATTTTACATACTATTAAGAAATTTAAAAAATGACATGCCATTGACTGTAAGACCCATGCCAATCTCAGAGATGTTAAAATGTGGGGAAAAACTATGTATCTCAGAATCGTTGAAATATGGTATAAGAAAGCTAGTATTGTCATTCTAGTATGTAGCTGTTGCTGCTGCTGCTAAGTCGCTTCAGTCGTGTCCGACTCTGTGCAACTCTGTAGACGGCAGCCCTCCAGGCTTCCCCGTCCCTGGGATTCTCCAGGCAAGAACACTGGAGTGGGTTGCCATTTCCTTCTCCAACGCATGAAAGTGAAAAGTCAAAGTGAAGTCGCTCAGTCGTGTCCGACTGTAGCGACCCCATGGACTGCAGCCTACCAGGCTCCTCCGTCCATGGGATTTTCCAGGCGAAAGTACTGGAGTGGGGCGCCATTGCCTTCTCGAGTATGTAGCTACATATGCTCTATTATGTAGCATACAGTTCAGAGAGGAATGGATTCAGCAACATACAATGGAGTAGATCAATAAGACAAGTGATAAGAGTATTTCTTAGAGATTCTTGAGTCTATTTTTGTACATAATTTCTTCTTGGATAAAATAATTGCAGCCTTTTTCTATGTTGTAGTATTTTGGAGCTCCAACCACCTATTTTCCTTTGAATAATGCCACCCCATTCTGGTTCCAGGGCATTGTGTATGCATTCTAAGTCACTTCAGTCATGTCTAACTCTTTGTGACCCTATGGATTGTAGCCCGCCAGGCTCCTCCATCCACGGGGATTCTCTAGGCAAAAATACTGGAATGGGTTGCCATGCCCTCCTCCAGGGAGGAGGATCCTCAACCCAGGGATCGAACTTGTATCTCCTGCATTGGGAAGCGGGTTCTTTACCACTCGCGCCACCTGGGAAGCCCCCTGGAGCACTGCTGCTGCTGCTGCTGCTAAGTGGCTTCAGTTGCGTCCGACTCTGCGACCCCATAGAGCACTACTTGTAGACTATTATACAAGAGAGGAATGAGTTTTTTACTTAAGTTTTTAACTTTACCTATACTTACTTTATAAGAAGTAAAGGTCTCTGTTTCAAGTCCTTATCCTAATTAATAGAACCACATGCACACAGTACCTTCTTCATGAAAACTTGCCTGTATCAGGAAAATGGTGCTTTATTAGAACATTTTTTTCAACCATATGGGCATTGTTAACTATGTAAATGAGATCTCACTATCTTTTCCTCCTTTGCTTTTATTTCTTCCCCTTCATTCCTGCACATCATCTGCTTTTCCCTTTTGTTTTGGCTTTTAGGAAATTATAAGACAGACCTATACTTCCATATAAGGTTCTAACTTCAGTTTCATCCTTTTTGCCTGAACTTTACTTTTCTTTTCTCCTAAATCCTAACTTATTGTTTTCCAATATTTCATTATAAAATTTGTTGACTAGAAAAAGATGACAGAATTTTATATTAACACCCATATACCCTCATCTAGATTCTATGATTAACCTTTTACTGTACTTGCTTTATCACATGCCTGTCCATATATACATCCTTCTTTTCACTTACTTTTTGATGTGTCTCAAAGTAAATTGCAAACATCTATACACTTTACCCCTATATGTTTTCTCATAACTCTGGCCACATTCCTAGGAGTAGAATTGCTGGGTCATAGGGTAGATGCATGTCTAATTTCATAAGAAACTGTCAGTCCTTTTCCCAAAGAGATTATATCATCAACACCACATGAGAGTTCAGGTTGTCCTATGTTCTCCCAACATTTAGTGTTGCCACTCTGTTTTTTCAAATTATTTTAGTTTTTCATGCACATAGTAGTATCTCAGTGTGGCTTTAATTTCTATTTCCCTGATAATTAATGATATTAAGTATCTTTTAAACTGCTTATAGGCCATTAATATATCTTCCATTGTGTAGTGTCTGTTTAAGTCAGTCCAAATTGAGTTGTATGGTTCTTCAAACGTTTGAGATATAGGAGCTCTTTACATAATTTAGATACTAAAACTTTGTCAAAGGTATGTCTTGCAAATATTTTATATCAGTCTATGAAATATTTCTTTGTATTTCATTAACGCTGTCTTTTTATGAGCAAAAGTTTAAAATTTTGGTATAATCTATCAACTTTAAAATGGTTTTGCTTATCTTACCTACAAAAACTTTGCTATTCAAAGTTGTAAAGATACTCTCCTCTATTTTTTTCCAGAAGCATTAGAGTTTTCACTTTTACATTTAGGTCAGCAATCCCTCTTGAATTAATTGTGTGTCATGTGAGGTGTAGGGGAGGTGTCAATGTTTATTGTTTTTCTATTTCAATACCTAGTCCCATGCTTCCCAGATGGTGCAAGTGGTAAAGAACCCGCCTGCCAATGCAGGAGATTTAAGAGATGAGGGTTTGATCCCTGGGTTGGGAAGATCCCCTGGAGGACATGGAGGAGGACATGGCAACCCACTCCAGTATTCTTGCCTGAGAAATCCCATGACAGAGGAGCCTGGCAGACTACAGTCCATAGGGTTGCACAGAGTCAGACACGACTGAAGTGACTTAGCACGCACGCAAGCACCTAGTCCCAGTACCCAATCTATTTTTTTTTTTAATCTTGTACTTTATACATTTTTGTAAGATTATTCAAATATTTTTGAAACAAGCAACAATTGGATTCTGCTTAAAGGCCAAAGGATGCCCTCATGAGTCTTCTTACAGTGCTGTGATGGGTAATATTCTCCCAACATAGACTATTAAAATAGAATTCCTCACTTCCCCACAATAAAAGATGTTCTGTGTCCCCTTTAGCCTTGGCCTTAAGTTAATCACTTTCCTGCCTCTCCTGGAGTGGTGTTGTGCTCTCACTCATTCAGGAGAGTTAGCTTGTTCCTAGTGGATCTCATGGAGACAAGGCAGGAAGAAACTTAGGAGGATTGCCTTTTGGGTCTGAGTGGCCTAATGGGTTTTTACAGGCCTCCAGGGCTTGTCTTCAGTGCTTTGGAAGGGCATTTGTGCTACAGAACTTTCAAAGGTAGAGCTATTAGACTCTGATGAGATCTAGAGACAGAACAAAGCTATGCTCTGGTTCTTTTGGTAAATTTGATTCTGGTTTTTCAGTTCTGAGTGCCAGTTGCTAAAAGGAGTGTTTTCTTTATCCTCTTTTAAACTCTTTTCTACCTTTCCCCTTTTTGCTCAACAGAGAATCAAACCTTGTATGTATGTATGTAGTACATATATACATATGTGTGTGTGTATACATATATTATGAAAGCAATTTTTCTGGTTGCAAAAATAATATAAACTTATTGTTGAAAACTTTGATAGTACAAACAAAGAAGAAAGCACAGATCAGCTATAATCCTAACACCCAGAGATAAGCCATAGTGGCATTTTTGATCAACTTTGATTTTGAATCTTGGCTCTGCCTCTTACTAGCTTGGCACCTCTTCGACTCTTAGCTCCCATCTGGAAAATGGGACATAACTTTCTTCATGGACAAGCTGTAAAAATGAAAGATGAGGTATGTAGAATCTTTGGCACATAATAGATAATAAATAAAAGTTCAGCAAATGATGTATTGATGGGTCTAGAAAGTGAGTGGGTGTAGGGAAAAAATAATCTCAGTTCCTTCCCCCCACCCCCCGTTTTAAGTTCTCTCATTAAATCCTTTAAAGCAGGCAAAACTAGAAGGACAGAACACAACATAGTGGTTGTTAGGAGTTAAAGGTGAGGGAGGAGTTGATTAAAAAGGAGCAAGAGAGAATTTCGAGACAGTGAAACTGTTCTATATCTTGATTGTGATAGTAACTACACATCTATATGTGATGTTTAAAACTATCAGAACTATACTCTAAGAAGGTGAATTTTACTGTGTAAAAATTATACGTCAGTAAACCTGACTTTAAAAAAATAATCCTAAAAAAAAAAATAATCCTTTATAACAAAGTCCTAAATTTCTTCATTGACTTAAATTGGTCCTTTCAGGTCCTCTCAGGCCTTCCCCTCCAGCTTCTCTCTTTTCTAGACACTTGAGGCTGTTTACCTTCCTGATGGTGTTCTGAATGTTTGTTTAGCTCTCCTGTTAATTGTCATACTGGATTCTTTGTTCCCTGTCTCCTTGCTTTGCTGCATATTTTATTTCCCTCTTTTGAATAGACACTCTGTTGAGCCAGCCTCAGCTGTGCTTAACAAACAAAATGTTGGGCTGTTTTGTGTGTGAGCAGTGCAACTAATTAATTATAGAGAGTGAGACAAGAGAAAAGCAAATCCAGAGTCCTTGTGTTAAAGGTTAAACAGACATCCTTGAAAATCTTCTGGATTGTTCCTTCTACTATGAACAAAGAACATGGGACAATTTTTATAATGAAAAATTAGTAGAACACAGTGGAATTTGTTATAGTGGCTTGCTGTAGCTCCTTTAAAACAGATGCAGCTATTTGAGGTATATTTGATCATACATCCTGAACTTTTCAGGACACTCTGGATATCAAATATTCCATGCCAAATTCTCTCTAAGACACTCATACTGTGTAGGCCAGACAAATGTATCTTGATTTTGATTCATACAATGTAGCTGCCAGACTCAAAAGTTAAATTTATTAATTTTTTCTTCATCTTTCCATTCTGCAAGTTTTTATTAGGTACCTACTACTGAGTGAGTGCTAGACTCTCAGTAGACTCTGGAGAAATAAGATAAATAAAATTATTCTTGAGAAGCTAATGTTCAGTCTGGGGGATGGACAGGCTAACAAATGAGTTCAGTTTCTCTAGAAGATAACTGCATACAGGAAAAGACCAGAGATAAGGCAATTCATGTACAATAGAATTTACTCAGAAACTTTTAAATTTTATTGTGTATATACATATATATTTTAATTGCATAAATAATATAGACTTGTTTTCCAACACCAGTACTAGGAAGATTTCATTAGATAGCTCTCATTAAAAATATAGTATTTAAGTAAATGTATAATATTATATATATGTATTTATATAATTTTAAAATTTATTTTCCCTGCGCTGGGTTTTGCTTCACTGATATGTACAGCTTTCTCTAGTTGCAGAGGTTGTGGCTACTCTTTGTTGCCTTTCGCGGGCTTTTTTTTTTTTTTTTCCACTGTGGTGGCTTCCCTTGTTGCAGAGTACAGGCTCAGTAGTTTGTGGCTCACAGGCTTATCTATCCCACAGCATATGGAACCTTCTCGAACCAGGGGTCAAACCGGTATCCTCTGCACTGGCAGGCAGATTCTGAACCACTGGACCACCAGGAAAGTCCCAGTTTATATATATATATATATATATATATATATATATATATATTTTTTTTTTTTTTTTTTTTTTTTTTTTTTTAAGACATAGAGAAATCTTTAAAAAAAATTTTTGGGGGGCTTTGTTGGATCTCTGTTGCTGTGGGTTGGCTTTTTCTAGTTGCAGTGAGCAGGAGCTACTCTCTTGTTGAGAATGCAGGCTTCTCACTGTGGTGGCTTCTCTTGTTGCAGAGTATGGGCCCTAGGGCACACAGGCTTCAGTAATTGCGGCTCTCGGGCTCTAGAGCACAGGCTCAGTAGTTGTGGTGCATGGGCTTAGTTGTTCCACAGCATGTGGGATCTTCCCAGATCAGGGATTGAACCCATGTCCCCAGCACTGGCAGGCGGATTCTAAACCACTGGACCACCAGTGAAACCCTATATATTTTTCAGTAGGCAAGGACATGCTGTAATCCCAGGATTTTTACTAGTACAGTTTTTGGTTAGAAATCTTACTATTACTATCTTAACCATCTTGCAGTTACTTCCAATAACAGCTGACAGGTCTTGAGTTCTGCCAATGCCAGGTAACTTGCACACAGTTGTTCTGTTACTCATTCAGTTCAGTGGAGTAGACATTGTTCTTCCACTTTGTAGACTAGGCGAAAAGTGGATTTTAGGGAGGGAAAATGACTTGTCTGGCCCCACCAGCGGACTGGAGGTAGAGGGGAGATCTAAAGTGTATCTGCCTGACTGAAGGCACTGTGCTCTTCTCCAGGCTATGCGGCCAGCCCTTCAGTGTTAGGGAGCTTGGAACTGCATATCGGGCATGCATTTATTTGAATCTCTGAGGCTACCAGAAAGGAAAGTGAGAAAGAGGGAAGTAATTAAGATGCAGCTACTGGCAAAGCATCCCTTGTAATCCAATATTCTTGCTGCAGCCAGAAAGACCCTTTTAAGTGCCAATTGGGCCATGCTTCTTCACTCCTCAGAATCTTCGGATTTATTTATAACTTATTATTTATTTTTAAGGTTTAAGAACTTTTTTATTAAGGTAACACTGGGGTTCCCTGGTGGCTCAGTCAGTAAAGAATCCACCTGCAATGCAGGAGATCGCCTGCAGCACAGGAGACCCGGCATCCATCCCTGGGTTGGGAAGATCCTCTGGAGAAGGAAATAGCAACCCACTCTGGTATTCTTGCCTGGAGGATCCCATGGACAGAGGAGCCTGGCGGGCTGCAGACCATGGGGTCACAAAGAGTCAGACACGACTGGATGACTGAACAACAACAACATTGGTGTATACTATTATATAAGCTTCATGGGTACAACAATATTTTTCTATTTCTGTATACACTACAGCATGCCACCACCAAAGATTTAGTTTCTATCTGTCACCAGATGTGGATTGCCTTTGCCCATTTCACCCCTGCCCCACTCCCATTGCCCTCTTCCCTTCTGCTCTGTTGTCTATATCTACGTGTTTGTGTTTGTTTTGTTTTATTTGTTCCTTTATTCATTTATTTTGTTGTTGGCTCCCATCTGTGTCAGGCATATGAATCTATTCTATCTTTCCAGCCACAGGTAGGCATACCTGCCCTCCCTCGGAGCTGTCCCAGCCACACTGGTCTCCGTTTGTCTTTCTCTTCCCCATGTGCTTTGTCCTAATTCCTGTCCCCAGGCCTTTCCTCCTACAGTTCCTTTTGCTTAAAAGAATATCCTTAAGCCCTTCAGCCTTCTCATCCATCAGTTAACTCTGCCTCTGGCTCTCAGTGCACTGTGGCCCCTTCAAAAGGCCTGTCCTATTGTACCAACCCTCTGCACACATGCCCACATATTCATCTGCATCATGCTTTCATGGAGGCCACCATCAGATGGTCATTTACAGATAGGTGCAACCTGATTCTGTGAAAGTGCCTCCCCCTGGAGAGAGAGAGGTTGAGGGAGACAGGGAAGCTGCAATTCTTGCTTACCATTATCCTGGCCCTTAGCTCTGAGTGAACAGAATAGGTACTCAAAAATAACTGTTGAAAGAAGGAACCCTTCAGTCTTTCCTCTCACCTCCACTAGACTAGGCTTTCTCATCCTACACTCTCTGTAGGACCCTGAACTTTTCCTTCTTAGTCCTGTAATTAGAGACTTGGCTGATTAGCTGATTACTTATCTTTTCTCCTTACAGCCCCATAAAGGCAGAGTTCAGGTTCACTTTCCTCACCATTGTGAGCTTAGCACGGAGGATGGCCTCAATACATATTTGTAGAACGGGCAAGCAAGGGGCGTGCTTACCAAAAGGGAGTGATTCAAAGGTCTGAGTGTAAAGGCTACATGAAGTGGCTCATTATCTACTAACTCAAATTTGTATTAATTTGATAAACAATCTAGTAGTGTTATTAGCAACTCCCAAGCTGAATAAAACATTACTGCTTTGGACCGAAACCCAAGGAAACCCTTCACACTGGTCCAAAGCTCCTGCTTATGATCAGCTCTCTGGTCAGTGAAGGTAAATTACTTCTTTTCTAGACAGAGGCAGATTTTCCACGAGAAGCTTAATCTCTAGGAGTCTCACTTGCAGCACACCTTCCAGGGCCCTAGGAGAGCCTAGCAACGTGTGCACAGGGTCATATGTTTTCATAAAATTAGCAAAAGTAAGATATTTTAAGACAATTAAAAACGCTGTCTTGCTACATTCTGACTTCCCTTCTGCCAGCTTGTTGGGGGGATTAGAGTGGCCACGGGCATCCTGGGTCTCTGGCTAAGGGGAAGTTGAGTTGGGGACACAGTGAGTTTGGATTTAGTGGGATATGTGATTTTTCAGACAATTCTGTCTATAGTTAAGTCGTGGCTGTTAGTCTCACCATCAAAATGGCTTCTAGGAAAATCCCTACACCTGCAGTAATATTTGGTTATTGTGACATGAAGTTAGTGGCTAGTATCACGGAAGTTCCTTCTGAGAATCGCTTGCTTTGGCACTGAAGGCTATGAGGTTATTTGTGGTGGCTTCTCTAGAACCCCCATAATTCGTCATTTCCTGAAAATGGCCTTTTGATCTTTGCTCTCCTGGTCTATCCAATGGTGATCAGCCTCTAACTCCCTGCATTATTGACCATTTAGGAAGTACCTAAAACACACAGAAGCTTCATTTTTCCTAGCTGAACTCTGACCAGGCAACAAAAGCTCCTCCTGCGGCACTGGTATGACCTTCATGGCAGAGCTGTCTCTTTGGGCACCTTGAGTGCCTGTCACCCTTAATCTGCTGCCTTACCCTTCTCATGTGCCCCGTGGAACCACAGGCCAAGAGCCACACTGCTCTCTCCCCAAGACAGAACAACCTCCCTCCCAAAGTGTGCCCTAGAAAAACAGACCATTCATAAGAGTGAGAAAAAGGCAGACAGCAGGGTGAGGAGGAGCAGAGAGAGAAGACAAGGGGAAGAAGATTGAAAGCAGCATGATTAAGGAAAGGCTATAGATGGGTTGACTGAGAACGATGCAGAAAGGAGAACAAAGCTGAGCTCTTCCCTTGCCAGATGTGCGTGTGGAATTGTATTCTAATCCAGAGTTGGCTGGGGTCAGGCGCCGAGGTGAGGATGGAGTATGCTCATCTCTCTCCAGGATCTCTGGAGGAGTTCCTAACCGGTTTCCCAGCTTCCAGCCCTGCCCTCCTAAGTCCTTCTCAACCCCAAAGCCCAATGATCCTATTCAAGTAGGAGTCAGCACACACCACTTCTCTGCTCTAATACTGTCTGACCTCACTTCCCTCCTCTGTCCCCACCCTCAGTCGGTTCCAGCCAGACTCACTGTTCCTTAACGTGCTAGGCCTGCTCCTGCCTCAGGGCCTCTGCTCAGGCTGTTCCCTTTGCCTGGAAGACTGCCCCTTGAATGTCCACCTGCCGCTCTCCATCCCCTGAATCCCCTCCTCACTCAGGCTCTTCTGGTCACTCCATCTAAAATAGTAACACCCTCAATGTTCCTGAGCCCCTTTCCTTTCAACATAATATATAATATATTTATTTATTTGTGTTGTCTATCTTCTTCCACTAGAATGTAAGCTCTAGGGTGGGGATTTTTGTTTGTTCACTGCTGAATCTCCCTCTTCAAGCACAGTGCCTGGCACAGAGTCGGAGTATATTAGATACTTGTTGAAAAAATGACCTCATGAGGCAGGTGCTATTATTAAGCACATTTTATAGAAGATAAAATTTGGGCTTACCGGTATAGAGTAACCTGCCCAAGATCACACGGTGAAGTGAAAGAGCAAGTGTTGGACCCAATCATGACTGTTTCAAAAACCTGTGCTCATAAATGCTGCACTGTAACACAGTCTTCCTCTGGCTAGGAACAGCTAAGAGCTGCTAATAGCATCTCACATCAGCATTTCTTTCCGGTTAACCAGACCACTGGGCCTTCCTGAGTTTGCAAGGTGAGTAATGACAGAAGGGGACGAAGAACGAAATCGTTATGCATGTGCTGTTTGAGGAAGTGAAAGAACAGCTTCAGGTCCACTTAGTTGAGAACTGGGATGTGATGAGGCTGACCCCACCTGGGGTGTCTTAGAGTGGAAGGGGGCTCTCCTCAGGGTAGGATCACCCACAGGCAGGCCAAACATGTGTTTGGGTAACAGCATAGGGACTCAGATGGTAAAGAGTCTGCCAGCAGTGCAGGAGACCTGGGTTCAATCCCTGGGTCGGGAAGATTCCCTGGAGAAGGAAATGGCAACCCACTCCAGTATTCTTGCCTGGAAAATCCCATGGACGGAGGAGCCTGGTGGGCTATAGTCCATAGGGTCGCAAAGAGTTGGACACAACTGAGAGACTTCACTTTCATTTTCAAAGCAGAGGCACCAAAATAATGGGGGGGAAAAAACGTTTATGGTAGTAAGTGGTTATTTGATATTTTCAACAACTTATAAAATGTGTTGTTGTAGGAAAAGTCAGAACTTTGCTGGACTGCCTTAAAGGCATTTGACTGAAGGCATTGCTTGGATATTTGATTACATGTGGCGAGTGTCAACCTCTCAGTGTATAGCGTCTCTGAAGGTCAGTCTGGCCCTGCTGACCCTGGTTGATGGGGCCAGTGGACTCACTTTATCTATCATTTACTTTCAAAAATGGTGTATATGTGTGTGTGTGTGTGTGTGTGTGTGTGTGGTTTCTATTATGTACTGAGAGGTAGATGCAGCAAGAACTGTTGCTTTGTAAATCCTTGAAGAATTAACAGCGGTGTTTTAGAGAAGGTTGATTTAATGCTGTTAATTTAAAAATGGAGTTGGAGGTCTGAAGAGCTCCTATTCTTGCTTCTATACCTTCTCTGATGTCACCTTTGTGAAGCCTTCTCTGCCTACCTCCCTGGGTTCCCCTCCCTCAGCAATTATTCACTTCCTCTTCTATGCTACAGATATTATTAAATTTATCATGTCATATCATAATCATTTTTATCCACTGCTGATCCCCTGTGAGACTAAGAAATCCTAGAAGTATATGCTTTCTTTATCCATTATTGCACCTAGATTCATCTATCTAGCACAGGGCCTAGAACAGACTGAAGGTTCTGCCAAAGGCAATTAAAACCAGATTTTGGAGGCTGGAGGAGTTTCTAAGGAAAATGTCTCGTTTTTTGGTGAATTCCTTAATAAGACATGCCAGGTACCTAGCATTGTTTACAAAATAGGTCATCCTGGAGAAATTGCTTCTACAGCCCCTTGTTTTTTGCCAGACCTTCTCTGCTGGACTGCTCAGTGACTCCCAGCCAGAAGAGGAGGCATATGTGCCAAACTGGCCCTCAACAACTCCCCCATATCATGCCCTTCAAGCCCCAAAATGACAAAAATAGACTTGTGGTCTTTTGGCCTGCCTGGGCCTATCACTTCATTTCTCTGCTTTTTCGGTTCCTTATTCTGCAGCAATTATGAGTTGAGATGGGAGACCTAAGCTCCCTCCAGGCTGTGAAATCTCTGAATCTTGAGCCTACTCGTGGACAATAAGCAGTCTATAACCCTGCCTTCTTTCCACTCTCTGCAGAGCACGTCAGACCTGGTTACCTTGGAACAAGACCTGCACCCACACCAGTCCTTGGAGCTGCTGTTTGTGACAGACCTTTCCTTTAGCTGAGAGTGTATTTCTCCTGTAACAACATCTGTCTTCTGCCGCCTACCTCGGTGCTCTACTGCTGTATCCTTGATCTTGTGGGTCAAGCCTGCTCTCGATGTTCATTTCATCCAGGTTTTGTCCCTATAAAAATGATATGATAAATTTAGAACACTGCACATACCATGATGCTATTTATGTATTTTATTTTAAGCTATGCATGTTGGTCTTTTGTCTGTTTGCTCTCAGATCTATTCTCTACCATCCTCAATCTTGAGTTTTGCATCCCTTGGAGTTACTTGTCCCAGACTTGCTTATGGACCTGGTCAAAGAGAGCCAGTGATGGAACACTGGCAAATAAGAGGGGAGAAGCCAGGTTATCTCTTCCCCTTTCCTCTGCTTCAGATCTGTGTGTCTGGCAGCATCATGTCCATGTCTCCAGAGCCTGCTGTACAACCCTCTCTCCATGGTTCCTGATTTATCCTGGAAGTGCTGTCATGGTTCACAGTTCTCCCAAGCAGTTCCAGAACCTGGGCTCCTGTAACTGCCTTCTCTCTTCATCCCTCTAGCCCCAGAGTTGATACTGGCTTCCCGCTGTTCTCTGGCCTCTCAACTCTTCCATCACCTATTTAAAGTCCCTCTGCAATACCTAGGATGGCTTCTGTATTTTCGACTCTGACTAAAATACTCTCAATGTATGAGTATGTTGTATATATACATGAAGATATGAATATCTATATGAATATATGTGTATGAAACCACACATATGTATGAAAACACATATATGTATGAAAAAAATACAGAAGAAGATCTGGAAGTCTGCACATGAAACTGTGAACAGTGCTTTTATGACTGGGAAAAGGAATAAGGCTGGGTTGGTATGGAATTGTGAAGCTGAATGGTAGTTTAAAAAAGAAAATTTTAATTATTTATTTATTTATTGTGGCATAACTTACATATATAGAGGGCTTCCCCAGTGACCCAGATGATAAAGAATCTGCCTTCAGTGTGGGAAACCTGGGTTCTATCCCTGGGTCAGGAAGATCCTCTGGAGGACGAAATGGCAACCGACTCCAGTATTCTTGCCTAGAAAACTCCTTTGGACAGAGGAGCCTGGTGGGCTACAGTCCATGGGGTCACAAAGAGTCAGACATGACTGAGTGACTAACACATAATTTTCATAAGTGTGTATATGTGCTATTTAGATTTTTTTTTACAATGACCATGTATTCACCTATTACATATCTAATATTAAAAACATATCATTAAAAATATAAATAATAGGAGTGAGGTGAATGAGGCAAAACACCAAGAGCTTTAGCTGAATCCTTGAGCCATGTAGGGGAAGTCTTGCAGATGACACTAACATTCATTCATGCAACAAGTATTTTTTATTTACTGTGTGCCAGCATCGAGGGTCCATGAGTGAACAATATAGCCATGATCCTTGTTCATATTATCTGCAGTAATTACATACACAATTATGTCATTACTAATTAATTACAAAAAAGTAAAGAGGGCAATGAAAGTTCTAACCTAGTCAGGGAGGGCTTCTCTGAGGAAGTGACTTACCAGCTGAGAGCTGAAGGATAAGCAGTTAAAGCTCAGTTGCTAGAGGTAAAGAGACAATATGAGACGGTCAAGCTGGGCTACCACCAAGTGCTTGCTTGGTTCCTGTTCTCAGGGAAGCTGCTGTAACAACAGAGCTTGCTAGAAGGTGTTTTGCCCTGGAACTCAAAGTGGGATGCCAGTCAATAGGAAGTGTGTGGAGGTTCTGTAGGACTGGTCTTCTACTGCTGTAGCCATGCCTCCTATTGGATCCATTGTCTGCACACCAGGTGGTTCTCACCTGGAGGAGAGGAAACCAATACCATGTGTCCTCTGGTGGTTACAAGGCGGGTTTGGAAGGGGCTCAAAAGCTAAGGATGCCCTGGGGTCAGCAGTGGTAACAAAGGTACCCATGTCTATCAACCCCTCATCCTTTGATGGGAACAACTGATATTTTCTCAGTCTTAAGTAGCTGCTGCTGCTGCTAAGTCGCTTCAGTCATGTCTGACTCTGTTTGATCTCATAGACAGAAGCCCACCAGGCTCCCCCGTCCCTGGGATTCTCCAGGCAAGAACACTGGAGTGGGTTGCCATTTCCTTCTCCAGTGCATGAAAGTGAAAAGTGAAAGTGAAGTTGCTCAGTCTTGTCCGACTCTCCGTGACCCCATGGACTGCAACCTACCAGGCTCCTCGGCCCATGAGATTTTCCAGGCAAGAGTACTGGAGTGGGTTGCCATCGCCTTCTCCGGTCTTAAGTAGAGTGGCGTGCAAATGTCCAAGACAAGTGCTCAGTCCATCTTCTATTCACATTTCTACTTCTGAACTCTTCCTGAAATGGAATGCTGGAACTTGTGGTAAAAAGCTGTTCATGAAGCAAGTCTCATTCTTTCTAAGCTCTGTGTTTTTCTCTTTTTGTTTAACCTAATTCAGACTTTTTGCTTGTGTCTCAATTTTTCCAATTCATAAACATTTTGAAAATGGCTATAATTTCCTTGTTTTATTGTACTGTTAAGTCACCGATCACGTTTTAGCATAAGCCACTAATTATTCCATGAAATTAAGTTACTTATAAAGTAGTCTATTAATTGCAATTACAGTTTCATTACAGCCTGTACAGGTCTCCCCGACTATGTAAAATCAGGTTATGTTTCCTTTTGATGTCCAAATTACAAAGGTAACAACAGGATCTCAGCTTGACCTCAGTGTCCTGCAGCTCTTTCTGGGCGTCCCCAACAGGATGTGTCATTCGTGCTTACAAACCAGCTGCTGAAACCACACAGGTCCACCCGGTCCTTTCTCTTCTGCTCTGGCTCCTCCAGGTCTGCTTCCTGCAGGGCCACTTGGAAAGCATCCGTACTGTCACTGCCCATCATGAAGTCAGCACTGATGGGGCCAAGTCCACAGTCTCTCCCAGTGCTGCCAAGTCAGCCAGCCTTTGCGTTGTCAGAGCAGAATGGTATTTCCTGAGCAAGCAGAGAAAATGGCCTCTTCCCTCCAGTTCTGTGCTCTGCTTTGTGACCTGGAATCTGAATGAGTGGTGCTCTGGACTGAGAATCATAAATGTTTCTTGTGAATAGTTTTCCCAGTTTCTGACTTTCATCTTTCTAAACCCTGGGGCTTATAACCAAGTTCAAAGATCGAGGTGGGGAAAACAATCTGTACCACCCCTCAAACCTTCATGGTTCTTGGCTGTTCCAGCAACATCAGTGGGGGTCTGTTCTCAAGTCACACACAAAAAACGTCCATCCATATTAATAGAGGCCAACAGATGCTATAGAGTCTGCGGGGGTGGTAACTGTGCTGATGGGTAGCAATACCAACAATCTAAAATTAGGCTCAGCTGGCCAAAATGTATTTTATGTAGGGCTTAGTAATTTTAATTCACCCTAATAACTGAAATAACTAGTTTCAAGCAGATTCTGAAGATCAATGCCCCACATCACAATGTCTTCTCCAAAAAAGACCGAGCACACATGCACATTTATGTCAAAAAATTCACAAGAGCCACACAGGTGCAGACCTGTTTATCATGGAAACCAAGCCCGAGCTCCTCCCCAAGTCTCATGTGAGGCTGGGGTATGTGGCTGTGGTTTAAGAGCAAGCTTTGTGGTCTACAAGGCTCTCGCCTGTGTGAGGCCCTGCTTTACCCTAGTAGGAGGCTTCCACTATTTCCTGGTGAACTAGTAATACTGAGAATGGTCTTGGTGGGATACTGAGCTCTCGAGACATTTATAATTCTTAACATTTTACACTCATTACGTCTCTTCCTGCTAGAGGATTTGGGGCATTTTTTGAAAAGTATAAAACATTCTTTTTAAAAGTTTAAAATTTAAAAGAAGTTTGTTTTTGAGGTCATTGTGCTAAGTGAAATAAGTCAGACGAAGATAAATGCTGTATGATCTTGCTTACATGTAGAATTAAAAAAAAATAAGCTGATAGAAACAGAGTAGATTAGTGGTTGTCAGGATTGGGGGTGAGGGGGTGAGGGTAGAGGAGAACTGGAAGAAGGTGGTGAAAGGGTACAAACTTCCAAATGTAAGATGAATATGTTCTGGGGCTGTAATATACAGCATGGTGACTAGGGTTCATAATACTTTATTTTAAAAGCTCTTACCACATGCACACATACATAATTGTTACCATGTGAGGTGACAGAAGTGTTAACTAACCTTGTGGTAATCATACTGCAATATATACATACATCAAATCATTATATGCTATACTTGAAACTTACACAATGTGATATGTCAGTTAGTCCTCAGTAATGTGGGGGAAATGGATTTTTTAGTGAGCCAGACACTGTTTAATTACATTTATGGATTCTCTCGCTTAATCCTCATACAAGGTAAGAGTTACTATTAGCTTCATTTTACAAATGAGGAAAGCGAAACTGAGGACACAGCAGAGCTCACATAGCAGAGTTAGGATTCAGACCTGGACAGCCAGATTCTATAATAGAATCTTAGCTCTTATCCAATGCACTGTGTCTCTCCCTCTCAACTTCCATTAAAAATCCTAGGACTGTTGCCAATAAGGTAATCAGATTCCCCTCAATGCATATTTGAATTGAACAAACAAAGTATGTAAGTTAGTGTAAGGTAGTTTCTTCACTGATTGGTAAGAATTGCCAGGGTAGTCTCAACAATTTACAATGTTCCACTTTTCTGCATAGAAATTTGGATTAAAAAGCTCTAAGTTCTTAAAAAGTAATGGAGTCTTTAAAATACTACAACCGATTATGTTTATAACCAGTTTATATAAATATAAACAAACAGGAAGACTTCACTAGATGCTTCACTAAGATGTACAAGCATTTTAAAAAAATAGATTGTAGTAACTACATGTTATTTCTATAAATTTGATAATAAAGAAATCTATTTATAATAAAATAATAATCAGTTTAGTTCAGTGGCTCAGTCGTGTCTGACTTTTTGTGACCATGGACTGTAGCATGCCAGGCTTCCCTGTCCATCACCAACTCCCAGAGCCTACTCAAACTCATGTCCATTGAGTCGGTGATGCCATCCAACCATCTCATCCTCTGTCGTCTCCTTCTCCTCCTGCCTGCAATCTTTCCCAGCATCAGGGTCTTTTCTAATGAGTCAGTTCTTTGCATTAGGTGGCCAAAGTATTGGAGTTTCAGCCTCAGCATCAGTCCTTCCAATGAACACCCAGGACTGGTCTCCTTTAGGATGGACTGGTTGGATCTCCTTGCAGTACAAGGGACTCTCAAGAGTCTTCTCCAACACCACAGTTCAAAAGCATCAATTCTTTGCCACTCAACTTTCTTTATGGGCCAACTCTCACATCCATACATGACTACTGGAAAAACCATAGCTTTGACTATATGGACCTTTGTTGGCAAAGTAATATCTCTGCTTTTTAATATGCTGTCTAGGTTGGTCCTAGCTTTTCTTCCAAGCAGCAAGCGTCTTTTAATTTCATAGCTGCAGTCACCAACTGCAGTGATTTTGATGGCCAAAAAAATAAAGTCACTGTTTCCCTTGTTTCCCCATCTATTTGCCATGAAGTAATGGGACTATTTCTGCTTTATTGACTATGCCGAAGCCTTTGACTGTGTGGATCACAATAAACTGTGGAAAATTCTGAAAGAGATGGGAATACCAGACCACCTGACTTGCCTCTTGAGAAACCTGTATGAAGGTCAGGAAGCAACAGTTAGAACTGGACATGGAACAACAGACTAGTTCCAAATAGGAAAAGGAGTATGTCAAGGCTGTATATTGTCACCCTGCTTATTTAACTTCTATGCAGAGTACATCATGAGAAACGCTGGACTGGAAGAAGCACAAGCTGGAATCAAGCTTGCTGGGAGAAATATCAATAACCTCAGATATGCAGATGACACCACCCTTATGGCAGAAAGTGAAGAGGAACTAAAAAGCCTCTTGATGAAAGTGAAAGAGGAGAGTGAAAAAGTTGGCTTAAAGCTCAACATTCAGAAAACTAAGATCATGGCATCTGGCCCCATCAGTTCATGGGAAATAGATGGGGAAACAGTAGAAACAGTGTCAGACTTTGTTTTCTTGGGCTCCAAAATCACTGCAGATGGTGACTGCAGCCATGAAATTAAAAGACGCTTACTCCTTGGAAGGAAAGTTATGACCAACCTAGATAGCATATTGAAAAGCAGAGACACTACTTTGCCAACAAAGGTCCATCTAGTCAAGGCTATGGTTTTTCCTGTGGTCATGTATGGATGTGAGAGTTGGACTGTGAAGAAAGCTGAGCACCAAAGAATTGATGCTTTTGAACTGTGGTGTTGGAGAAGACTCCTGAGAGTCCCTTGGACTGCAAGGAGATCTAACCAGTCCATCCTAAAGGAGACCAGTCCTGGGTGTTCATTGGAAGGAGTGATGCTGAGGCTGGAACTCCAATACTTTGGCCATCTCATGTGAAGAGTTGACTCATTGGAAAATACCCTAATGCTGGGAAGGATTGGGGGCAGGAGGAGAAGGGGATGACAGAGGATAAGATGGCTGGATGGCATCACTGACCCAATGCACATGAGTTTGGGTGAACTCCAGGAGTTGGTGATGGACAGGGAGGCCTGGTGTGCTGCGATTTATGGGGTCACAAAGAGCCGGACATGACTGAGTGACTGAACTGACTGAACTGAATGGGATTGGATGTCATGATCTTAGTTTTTTGAATGTTGAGTTTTAAGCCAGCTTTTTCACTCTCCTCTTCAATAGTGAGGGATTATTTCCCTTCCAGGAAGCTTTTTTTAGAAGGCATAACAAAACTGTGGTCACTATAGGACAGGTTTAAAGTTCTACTAGGGGTTGGGGTTGTCAGTACATTAAGACTCATGCTAGGTGATGAGAGAGAGCACAGCACAGTGCTTAAGAGCATGATGCTGAAGTTCAGATCCCAGTGTTGACTTTTGCTACCTCTGTGACCTTGGGCAAATTACTCAACCTGTGTGAACCTCAGTTTCCTAATCTAAAAAATATGGAGAACATTATCTACTGTTATGGATTGCATGCTTGTGTTCCCCACAAATTCATGTACTGAAGTCCTAAACTCCAGAGTAGTATTTAGACATGAGCCCTCTAAGAACATAATTAAGGTTAAATGAAATCCCAAGGGTGGGGCCCTGCTGGGGTACGATTAGTGTCTTTTAATAAAAGACACTAGGAAGCTTGCTCACGTTTCCTCTCTACACAAGCGTGGAGGGAAGGCCATGGGAGCACCAGTTAAAAGGGCTGCCACCTTCTGGTGGCTGCCACGCCCAGGGCCAGCCCACTCACGAGACACCTTGCTGCTGTCGGCACCGTGACCTTTGGACTTCCCATCTTTAAAACTGTGAAATTATAAATGTCTGTTTGAGCCAGTCTATGGTATTTTGTTAAGGCAACCCCAGCAGACTAAGTCACCTACCTCGTAAGGTTGTCGAAGAATTAAATGACTTGCTAGATCTGAAGAACTTCATATAATGCCTGGCACGTGGAAGTTGCATATGAGCGTTAACTGGCATTGCTGGCCTCAGATCTGCGTGTGGGCTTGGGTTTTGAGAACTGGTGATATTATGCACAAATGTGGCAATACATAATTGCACATGGGCACACTGAATTCTGAAAAACAAATTTGAGAAATTTAAAATTAATTAAGCAGGAAGACGTTTACATTCTGAAGTGAACTCAGTCAGGCAAAATTAAACATGCCAACCTAGGTGAGGGCCAACATCTCATGCCTTTCTCCACCTCTTCTGGAGAGTGTGGATTCATGTTAGTTTAAAAAGCCTTCATGTCCCTCTCCTTCCCCAATAAAACCTCAAACCAACAATAAGTAAGCTGTTATGGGTCTCTGGGGAAAAAGAAAACAGAACAGGAAATGTCTGGATAGATAAGGGAAGCCTGTAAAACACAGATGATGGTTGTAATTTTAGGAATTCCAATATGAATGGCATCAAGTTAAACTCTCATTTTAAAATGATAGAGGCCAGAATGCTTAAATGTTAGTCTTTAAACATATTTTTTCCTTTTAATATACTAAATTCACACATATACGATCCTTTAATCTTCAGGGAATTATTATGAAAGTCAATTTAGGAGAGAAGAGTCATTTTCTATGAAGGATCAGAAAACACTATGAAAAGGAAATAATTGCTTTCATTAAACAGTAAAATATACTTTCAGTTCCAAAGTATCTCCTTAACGAAGAGGAAGAATTGAGTAAGCAGGAGAAAAAGAAGGAGTGACAAAAAGAAATAGAGAGGAAGGGAAAGGAAGAGAAGAAATGGAGAAAGAAAAGAAACGGGGAAAAGGAGCAAATAGAGGAGAGGCCTGTAAAGATTGGGTTCTGTAGCTTTGAGGGGAAATTTGTAAGGTCCTTTGTAAAGTTTGGGGTAAGGGGGTGGGGTGGGAAAGTGGAGAGGAACAGCATTTTCTTCCATCCTTTTGAAATTTAGATGAGCTCATTCATCAGTTCACACAGCTACCCACTGCCCGGCCTCTGGGGAGAACAACCTTTGGCCTGTGGACACCAGGCCCTTTAAGCTTGTAGATGTAGCACTCAGGTCTAAATTTAGCAGTAAGGTTTAAACCAGGAAATAATAGTTGTGCCCCCAGTCCCAGTACCTCCACCTTTACTCAAGCACAAGGAAGAAAAAGGCTTTCCCTGATGGGATGGTATCATCTTGTCCATTATATGCTGCCCTGGGCCTGGAGTTCTGTGAGCTGCTATCTCCACTGGGCTTAGGTCCTGGTAGAGGACCACATAAATAAGGAGTATGACAGATACAAAGACCATCTTTGTATATTCTTTGAGAGAGCAATACATTTAGCTTCCTTCCCTTCTTCTTGAGGCTATGGTCCAGCAAGAACATGGCCTTCTAGGTTTTTGTAGCATAGGAGTAGAAACAGAAAGGTTTAATTAAATCAATATTTACATATACAAAATGACAGGCATTGAGGATACAGATAGGTATGGGAGAAGATGTCAGAGTCCCTGCCTCCTTAGGTTGACACTGCAGAGAGGGAGGAAGTAAAAATTCCACCTTTGCATCATATTTTGTACCCCTCCACCCTCAGCAATATGTTCACATCTTCCAACACATTCTGACTCCTGTTCCCTCCTGGACTCTCCCCTCACCTGGCAGCAGAATAAGAGGCTTTCCTTGTGACTGGTCTGGTCTTCATATCCCTAAATCCTTCCTCCTGTTCCAAGGAGTTATATCATACACATCAAGGAATCAATGCCAAGTGATTCCTTAAGAAAAGAATCAATGACAATGCTGTACTGCGTGCTGTGCTTGAAGGTCAGACATTTGGGGTAAATTAAAAAAAGAAATCTTTATGAGCAGGGCGTCTGCTATAGCAACCTCTATGCCCTGCTGTTTCCTAGTTCTGTCTCCAAAGTGTGCAGGGAAAGCCATTCTCCATGGCTCCATGGTGTGGAATCAGGAACTGGCTGTAAAAGTGTTCGTTTCATTTGTTCTGTGGGGTCTAGCACCTACTCCACCTTTGTCACTTTCTGAGCTTGTGTCAAAACTTTCTGGGAGACTCCATGGCTGTACTGCTGAAAGAAATGTCTGGGAACCTTCTTAGAACAACTCTCATTCCACATTATTACCGCTCCTTGGTAATGGATTGCCTATTCATCACTCTGTCTGTCCTTGGCTCTTACTCACTGGCTAAGTGCTGATTTTTTCAGATGTAACTATCTCCCACGCCCAGGGATTCCATCCAAGGATAATGGCAATCCTGTCACACTGGCCAGTGATCCACCTAGGGACGTGCTTGTGACGTGATCCTGGTAAATAAAAATAAGTGGGCAAAGAGAAGGATTAGAAAGACTTGTAAATGTTTTCCTTGCTCTGAAAATGAGACTTGTGAAAAGAAATACTTTCTGCATTTGCATGGGGAATATGGCATGATAACAACCAACTTGCAACTGTGACAAAGTTAGCCTGAGGACAAAATTTATTAATATTTGCTGCAAATGACAGGGAATGTGGGCCCTTGATGATGATGTTGAGTGGGTGAGTCAATTGACCTAGGACTATGCTACTCAAGACTTCTCATGATATAATGCACCATATTTTCCTTATTGCTAAAGTCAGGTCAGCATGCATTATCTGCTACTTATACCTGAAGGTTTCCTGATACACCTGTCTACATCCATTAATATGGGCGATAAAGAATCTCAGCTCTTGGTCATAGGTAGGTTTTTATTAGAACTTTCTGAGATTTTGGGAGGAGGAAAACAACAGGAAAAGAAATCTACACTGTGGTTTTTATTTATTTTTTAACGAAGATTTTTATTTTAAGGTAATTGTAGACTTATACGCAGTTGGCAGAAATAATGGAAATTCTGTGTATTCTTCACCCAGTTTTCCCCAGCTGTAACAACTTCCAAGGCTGTAGCATTAAAGCAATATCATAGTCAGGAAATTGACATTGATACAATCCACCAATCTTATTCAGATCTCACCAGTTTTACATGTGTGTGTTTGTGTATGTGCATAGTTTGTTCTATGTACTTTAATCACACGTGTGCTGCTGCTGCTAAGTCGCTTCAGTCGTGTCCGACTCTGTGCAACCCCACAGACAGCAGCCCACCAGGCTCCCCCGTCCCTGGGATTCTCCAGGCAAGAACACTGGAGTGGGTTGCCATTTCCTTCTCCAATGCATGAAAGTGAAAAGTGAAAGGGAAGTTGCTCAGTTGTGTCTGACTCTTCGCGACCCCGTGGACTGCAGCCTACCAGGTTCCTCCGTCCATGGGATTTTCCAGGCAAGAGTACTGGAGTGGGGTGCCATTGCCTTCTCCGAATCACATGTGTAGGCTTGTATATTCACCACCACCATCAAGCTACAGACAACTGGGATTTATTTTTAAAAGAAGCTGTTAAGCTCTTCATCTTCTGCAGTACTTTTTTTCAAACTGTGCTCCTTGGAACCCTTGGAATTCTACCCCTCTATCTGACTTCAGTCACAGCAGGTCATTGTATATCTATTTTATATTTTAGGCTTCACAATGAGCCTTTATCTGGAGAATAAGTTCCTAACATAAAAACAAGAAGAGAATGGGACTGATAATCTATAGTAAATATACCTTTGATATTTAAATGATGGTGCCTAAATAGAACTTTATATTCTCTCAAGGTACTTTTCAGTCCATTGTCTCTCTTAAATCTTGAAACAGCTTTGATAAAGTAACTAAACAAATGAACAAATATCTCTGCAATCCATCCAAACAAACAGTAGTGGAGGGAGGTTTAAGACAGGCGCTTTACCTGAGCAACCTCTGCATTTGTCAGCTAGGAAGGGCAGCAGACAGCTTCCCACTTCCTCCCTTGGCCAGAAACCCCAGCAGAACTGAAAATGAAACCCTTTTTGTTGTAGTACAAGATTTGTTCCGGAACAGATGATTTTGGCATTTTTCCAAGTAGTTTTACCAAAGCTGGGAAGCACTGTATAAGATGGATCCCTTCTTTCGAGGAGGAGGTGATGAACCCAGGCAACCCAGAATGAGTCACCTAGGTCAGTTTTGGCCAGTCCTGACTGTTGCACCACAAGTCTTTTTCATCTTTATACTTCCATCATTTAGCATAAAACCCAGCATATGAAAGGTATATGAGCAATGCCTGATGATATAATAAATAAATCTGCTTCTGTGTCAGTTGAAAACAATGGATTTTGTTCTTGCTGAGTAAATGAGAGGAGGACTAATAATAGACATTGCTGTCTGCTGCTGCTGTTGCTGCTAAGCCGCTTCAGTCGTGTCCGACTCTGTGTGACCCCACAGACGGCAGCCCACCAGGCTCCTCTGTCCCTGGGATTCCCCAGGCAAGAATACTGGAGTGGGTTGCCATTTCCTTCTCCAATGCATGAAAGTGAAAAGTGAAAGTGAAGTCGCTCAGTCGTGTCCGACTCTTCGCGACCCCGTGGACTGCAGCCTACCAGGCTCCTCCGTCCATGGGACATTTCTTTAATCTGTGGAAGCCTAAGCATGCTTTGCCTCTGCTGTGGCAAAATGTATTTGAAGAATCTGTAACGCTATGAGAAGGCTCCCTGGCTTAAGCAAGACCTTCTTTTACGGAATTTCTACCATTTCCTTGCAGCTCTGGCAAATAAGGCAGTGTCTGGGATCTGAGACACTCAGTAAAGGAAGTCTCCGCAGGCAGCAGCAGCTCTGGAATTTCCCACAGCCACTCCTCTAACAATCTTCTAAAATCTTTAGTGCTTTGATTGAATCAGATGCAAAGTATAATGGGAAGTTAGCCACTGCCTGCAAATTTTTATGAAAACAATTTGAAAAATTACATCCCTTAAACAGTTTTCACCAGCATGGTGTTTTCTAATCTCTTCCTCTTGGAAAACCCCTTTTAATATGATTTCCTCCACAAAAATCCCTGTTGAAAGAATTTGTTTATAAGCAAACACATTTGTTGAATAATAATAAATTTATCTTCCCAAGAGGAAACCAAGAAGTCAAGCCTTTTTTCCCCCTAACTAAAAGTCATCCTTGAGGCTTGATTGTGAGTAAACAATTATGTTAAGCTTCTTGACAAATGAAAATAGCTAAAGAAATTCTTCCTTGCCCCCTTAGATGGTGCTTATTATTTTCCTAAATGGCTAGGTTTCTAGGTTTGAAGCTAGGTTCCAGAGGACACCAGGTAGAGAGCACCCATTTAACAAAGGCCTGTGACTTCTAGGTCTTTGGCTATCGATTTACCCTCCTTATTTGTAATAAGTGCTTTATGATGGCAGGGGTAAAAACCAGCCTACCAATACAGAAGTCATAAGAGATACAGGTTCAGTGCCTGGGAAGATTGATCAGGAAGATTCCCTGGAAGAAGAAATGGCAACCCACTCCAGTATTCTTGGCTAGAGAATCCCATGGACAGAGTAGCCTGGTGGGCTATGGCCCATGGGGTCACAGAGAGTCAGGCATGACTGAAGTGACTGAGCATGCATGCATGCATATCTGCCTAAGGTTCTGCCCGTGTAGATGTCCTGCTGAGTGATGAGATTTCTGTCTGCCAAGCAGGCAGAGGCCAGACTTCAGCTCCAGCCTTCTGTTGACAAGACATCAAAGGATGGTCAACAAGCAAGCTGTCCTATCCAGTCCCCTCACCTAAGGAGTTGTCCGTTTGAGGTGTAGAATAAGTCACTTGTCTTCCTTGAACCTCTTCACCATGGTCTTGCTTCATTTGTGGTATGAAGCTTTTGCATTAGGATGGGGAAAAAATTCTCAAGCCAGAGGATACTACAACAGTTAAGTAACACTATTTTCTAAAAGAAGAAAAGAGTGTTTTTATTACCTTCATAAATTGCAATCGCACTTTTTTGGGGAATGATTAGAATAAATAGGAGCTTGGAAATCTGACCTTGTCTGGTACAAGAATAGAGGGAATCTGGTACTTCTGAATCTTCCATTCAGGTTCTCAATGTTCCAGGAAGCAGTGTGCTCAAGTTTCTTTTCTCCATTTAGTTCTCCTGAATGCCCAGCTTCAGTGCCTGGGCATTGCTGCCAAAGATCCTGCTGGCACATTCAGCTGCCATTCAAGGAAACAACCCTCCACACCGCCTCGCACTTGGAAGTCTGTCTTACAGGATAAAACAGGTGGAAGGACATTTTGCCTTTAGAGTTCTACTGGCATGTCTCGCTACTTCTATTGCCCAGGGCCAAGAACGACAAAAATCTTTTTTGTATGTTTAGGGGTGGGAAAGACCAGATATTACTGTGAATAGCAGTTAACTTGCTGTTTGGATAAGATTCCCGGGCAGCTGTTGTAACTCAGGCAGCAATAACTCTAACACTTGTCTCTGCTGCTAGGATGAATTGATAGAAACTTTGGAAAAACCATGTAAAAAATTATGCTCCCATGACACTGTTCAATATATTGCAGATCAACCTAAAGACTGAATATCTGCTAGTATCATAATAAGGAAGTACAATGAGCACACTAATCAACTAGGGTTATATTTACATTTCCATTCTAATTATCTACTGCTTTCGGTAAAGTTATTAGCATCTGTTGGCAAAAATTTGAACTGACACAAAATTTGCAATCTATAGGTATAACTGAGACAAGATTACCCCTTTTTTTTTTACATGCTGACAAACTTATCTGTACTAATCAGTTACTCAATTTCACAATAGAATTACAAATTCTAACTTGTGGATTTGCTAATTAATTGTTCTTGGCCAAAGACTTGAACCCATGTTTAATGTTCAGTCTTCACAAATACAAAAACAATTTTTTATGTGTTGTATAAAGAAAAAGATTACATTAGTATTTAAATGGTAGTTTTTTTTGTTAAATTAAAATTATACTTTAGTGGAAGATTAAAATATGACTAATTGAAATAAATTATTTCTGGAAAATGAGTTTGCAACATAGTTATATCAATCTCAACTTTGTTAAATCTTAAGATTCCCTAGACCTTATTAACCTACATCAATTTAAAAAAAAGTTGCATGGTCTTGCCTTCATTCTCTCCTTTTTGTTGAACATATTCAGACCAATAATAAGGGACACAATTGCTCCCATTTCAAAACGGGTTTAGCATGGGCATTACTAATATAGTCAATGATCTTGTATTGCCAGCAAAACACAGAATTAAAATTGATCTTGGCATAAATTGACTTATTTTAATTTGGTTATTTGATCACAGTTGGAAAGTTGAACACATAGTAAGAAAGCCATCTGGCCTGGCCCGTCTTTATTCATCCTGACCACTCACTACTTTGGGTTATCTACTGCATTTCTTCTACTTTCTCATAAGTGCCCCAACTTTTCTCATAAGTCCCTTAGTCAAAGCCCACATGGCTTCAGCTATAGTACTGGCCAATCTGGTCTGTCATGCCCAGCGGTCTCATGACTAACCTGTGCTGGCCTCTCTGTCATTCCTGGTGCCCGATTAGGCCCAGCAGCCTCTGCCAGTTTTGCAGTCTACTTCCTAACGCAGGCCTCAACAACTCCTGTGGTGTCATCTTCTGCCATCATATTTTCTCCAACACTCTTGCTTGCCTCTCTTGGCAACTATCAGCTTAGCTGATAGCACTTACATGCACCCACATACTGATAAAGCTAAACCACAAGATAAACTCTTGGCCCTACCGCACTGACTTTGGGCCTTCCTGTGGCCTTTTGGACATAGCACTGGAACTTGATCTTCTGGGAGTTCAATCTTGGTTTCCTACTTTTTCTTTGAGAATTCTTTCTCCTTTGATGTCCAAGGAGGAGCACCTTCTTTGTTTCTGCTCTAGGAACTTAGAGTAAAGGTGATGCCTCCTGCTTCATGTTACCTTCTTGTTGCTGCCTCTGAGCTGGCCAGCTCAGCAGGTCCCCAGGCCTGGCCCAGATTCACGTGAATGCTCATTACCCCTGCCTATCTACCCTTTACAACTGCAGCGCTCTGGGGCAGGTGGATAGTATTGCCTCTGTTCATCTGCCTAGGGTTTAAGGCAAAATATGACTACAGATTAGAGCAGATGTGACTGAACGTAAGTGGGAAAAATGAAATTGTGAGGAAAGAATTATAGGAAAGGAAGTGGGATAAGAGGATCTAAATGGAGTTACTAGTAGGAGTAAGTAAGAACATACAGCAGTGAAATGAAAGACTTTGGTGGTGGGAATGTGAGAACAAGATTGTGAGTATTAAGAGAGCTATACTTAATCATGAAATCCTACCGACTTAGAGCCTTGCTGTTTGACTAGTAACATGCCTTACACACTTAATGGACATAGCTCAATAACCATCTTGGTTAATGAATAAATGTCCTAGAAGAATTAATGAGAATAAAATTAAGGAAGGAAGTTCCTCATTCCTTAAATATAATTTGCAAAGCCTAATTGATGCTTTTGAACTGTGGTGTTGGAGAAGACTCTTGAGAGTCCCTTGGACTGCAAGGAGATCCAACCAGCATTCTGAAAGAGATCAGCCCTGGGATTTCTTTGGAAGGAATGATGCTAAAGCTGAAACTCCAGTACTTTGGCCACCTCATGCGAAGAGTTGACTCATTGGAAAAGACTCTGATGCTGGGAGGGATTGGGGGCAGGAGGAGAAGGGGACGACAGAGGATGAGATGGCTGGATGGCATCACTGACTCGATGGATGTGAGTCTGAGTGAACTCTGGGAGTTGGTGATGGACAGGGAGGCCTGGTGTGCTGCGATCATGGGGTCGCAAAGAGTCGGACATGACTAAGCAACTGATCTGATCTGATCTGATCTGAATGGGGATAAGGCTGTTACACAGCACTAATGGAAGTCTATAGCTTTAATACAAGTTTTTAACATAATTTTATCATATCCCTAAAAGATGATATAACTAGTGTTTATGAATGCAAAAACCTTAAGAAACAATGGGCTAAAAGGTTACATGATGAAGATGGGTTTCCACAAAAAGATTTTTTTCTAAAAATAAGGCAAAACAGGGCAATTACCTATAGCAATAAATTGGGGAAAACAGGCTGTTCAAAGGCAAATCATCATTATAATCCATTATTCATGTGAATTTATATTTTTTAAGCAGAGTATTGGTGAAAAAGCTATTAGATATTTGGGCAATCTTCAAAATTTATTTTCATAGCCTGTTAGCACCTATGTTTTTTCTATTCCTGATCACACTTTTAGGTTTACTTCAAGGTAAATGATGGTTGAAAAGGATTTTCTATTGTCTCTTTTGTATTGTGGACAGGAGTTGGTAGGTAGCAGTTGGTAGGTCAGAGTTGGTAGGTAGGAGGAGGAGGATGGAAGTAGAAGGAAAGCATCTTTGTGTTACTATAAAGCTTCTAGTTTTATGGGGAAGAGTATGCTTTTTATTATATTCAGCCATTTTCCAAACTGATAGTTATTAACATCTGCAATTAGGAATTTAAAAATAGTCTAAAATGAATGATTTTGTTTTTCTGATAAAAAATTGAGGGAGGATTCTGTAAGCTGCTGCTTTAAGAGCTCTATCCTTGTATTTGAAGGGCCCAGAAATACTAACCAAAACTGCTAAATAATCTGAGGGTAATTCTAATACCATATGCTCACATTTGTAGCCCTTATAATTTGTCTACAGAGTGTTCCTACAAAGTGCTCCTGAGCCCACGTGATGAAATGCATCATGGAAGTGGATCCTATTTCCCCATAAGAGCAACGTCACATTTGGGACAGGGGCTCATCACCAAGGACTCAGAAGTAAATAGATTAAAGATGTGAACAAAATGTGTGATGAAAGCAAAATTATAACTACACATTTATATAACAATTTCATACCTAAATATAGTCTATGTCCTTAAAGACTGGGTATTCATACATTATGTACTTTCCTTATCAAAGAATTATAATAAAAATCTATTTCATACAGAAAATGAAATTCTACTAAAGCATATGACAAGAATTTTAAGCCTTTATAATTTTTATTTAAATATTCCATAGGTCATTGAAAATTAGCACCAGATTCTCTGGTTCAACTGATTCATTTTGTTTATGAGAGAAACTAGAGTCCAGAGAAGTTAAATAAATTGTGAAAGATACTGTAGGACTACTGACTCCTAGGACAACATCTCTCTACTTTTATCTGTTAGCCAAACAGCTCAGTGATATATTTATTGGTCTTCATAACACATAGAAGAACTGTTGGGAAATGACTTGAATAGCTCAGTCCAGACTATATGAGAAAGTCTGAAAATACACATTTTTTTCTTAGTTTCTCCATGGTAAACAGATGGGATTAAAATCATGGCTGGTTTAAAAAAGTTGTCTATTTCAAAAAGTTATTCACTTTTTCCACTAGATAGTAAACTTCTATATGGACAAATTGTCCAGTGATTTGAGCAAAAGCAGAGAAAACTTAGCTATTGGTCTAAATTAAAGCAACGATTGATGGTGAATGTACCATAATAGATAAATCTTAAAAATATGACACTAAGTAAATAAATCAAATTGTAGAAGGTTATATACAGTGTGGTGCTATTTTTATAAAAGGTTAAAACATTCATATACATATATATATATTTTTTTAGGAATACATACAAACAATGCAAAATATAAAAACATGCATGGGATGATAAATAGCAAATTCATGGTAGTGGTTAGTTTTTAGACAGGATGATGGAGAGAAGGGTTGGCAGAGATGTTACTAGGGCTTTCATTTGTATCTGAAATGTTTTAAATTTTTTTTTTTTTTTTAAAGATTCTAGGTAAAGACATCAGGCAAATAATGTTAAAATTAGATGTGGCTTGACAACGGGTACCTGGAAATTCATTATATGACTCTTTATAATATTCTGTATTTTGGAAACACCTCATTATTAAAACAAAAAGAAGGAAAAAATGATGGACTCAAGTTTCAGCAAGAGGGGATGGCATATTTGCACCAATACATTAGACATTTAAGAATATTGTTTTAATCTAAATCTTTATCTATACAAGTTTATTTACAGATGAAGAATTTTACTTATTTAGCCTCATTCAAGAGTTATGTGACTCAAATAAAAACTGATGCTTCATGGGACCCAGCCACTGCAGAGCTTGATTCAACAAAACCTAAGTCTAATCCCAGAAGCCTTGGGAGATAATGAAGCCTCCGGGTAGAAATGGCTACTGCTGTTTGGCTCTCACACTTTGGAAATATTCTTGTTTTCAACAGGAGAGATAGTACAATTGATGTATGTGATAGCCAGAAAAGGGCTTTGACTCATGACTGGGCTTGTAGGTTTTTGCGTGGATTTGTCTTCTGCTAGGAGGACAGCTGAGATTGATCCTCTCTCCTGTATCAGCAGTCAGATGATTCTTTACTCCCCTCTTCTTCTGCAGGGAAATCTGTGAACTTCATATTAATTCAGAAACCTAGAATCCAAGACCGTACCTTACTTCATCTATTTGAAATACCTCATCTATTTGAATATATTTTAAATGATGCATTCTCTAACTCATGACTGTATTTTTTCCTGATAAGGTGAACTTAACATTTAAATTCTACTCACTTTAAATTCTACTTTCTGTCATCTACACCAAGTTCTGGTTTTAGTTACTCTATTTATAGTTTACAATCAGAAACATGCTCTCTAATTTCACTGTTGTTTGAATTCAAATGTTTTTCATCTGATTCTACCATTCATGAGTTTCCCCCAAGGACATAAGGAAATTAGTTATACAGCTAATTTATTAAAAAATAGTGATTACTAGCTCAAATATTTAATTGTATTCATATTTAGAGGCATTTCAATGTCTGAGCCATTTATGTTAGATTTATGGAATTTCTTTCCTCTAACGGAATGATTCAGGTCTAAAGCAAAATTTTAAACAGTAACTGTCATTCAAAATTTATGCATTCAATCTCGCACATGAAAAGGGACGGAAAAAAAAAAAAAAGATAAACAGGGATAGGGATTACAAAAGGAACCAAGAACACAAAAGAAAGTAATAGGTTTGGGCTAGAAAAATTAGACTAAAAGAAGACAGGATGGAGAAAAAGTTTATCATGAAACACAAAATGCATGGCATCTAGAAATACAAATTGAGGTCAGGTTTTTAAATTGTGATCAGTCCAAAGGTGTAGATCTGTGACCCCAGGAAGAGTTAGCTGTAGCGATCCCTTCTACAATTTTACATCTTTGTGGGTTATTTCTATCTCTTTTTTCTATTCACCAGCCCTTACTGAAACACAATGACATCTCTTAGAGATGGAAGCTATCAGCAATGTAGCTTTCTACCTTTCCAAAAGGAGAACATAATATACTCCTGGTCTAGTGGTAATTTCTTGTTTTCCCTCAAATTATTTTATTATAGGACTCTATTTATTATTATTTTATTATAGGACTCTGAAAATGATAGCTACGAAAATAGACAAGATGTCATCAATGAAGAATTCTTGATTCTGATTAAAAAATTGGAATAGGAAATGATGCAATACTAAGGGGAAAAAAAATACAGTTTTCCTTTCCCCTCCTTGGCAAGTTAAATGCCCAGTTATCAAAGAACACAAGAGAATATTGCACACATGAGCAGAACTGTTTCTAAATAAAATGTCTAGAATGTAAATGCTGCATCAGTTCCTAATTAAGCATTCTGCAAATAAAGCCCTGCTCTTGATCCCGTGTTTTCATTGGAAACTTCCACCATCAGAGACAGTGACTGGAACGAAACAGTGGGGCCACCCAGTGGCTAATGCGGTTAACCGCAGCAATAGAGCATTTCACGGCGCGTTTCGTCAGTTTCCTGTTTTACAAAAGAGAGTATTTCCTCTGAGAATATGGCACAGCTGCTGCACTAAGCACCTCTAAGAAGAAATTTAAAAGTGTGATAGGAAAGATGAAGTTCATAACTTGACTATCACTCTCAAATGAGGCCTTTGTCTAAATGACTGAAGAATCTGTGAGCAAAATATTTTAAAAAATAGAATAAAAGAAAAATATCATCTAATCCTGTCTGAAATAGCTTTTTAAAACTACAGCTTCTAAAAACATCAAAATAGTTTTTTTTCAGTACCAATTTTGATTTCAGAAAAGATTCCTTATAGAAATTACAACTTAAAACATGAAATTACCTTAACACTTAAAAGTGCCTGATTCCACTCAACTGTTAATAATACATTCATATTTAAAAATATAAGGGTTTATGAAGAGAACTGATCATCCTTTTAAAATGTTTATTTATTCAAAAAATTTAAAAAGTCAAAAGTGAGAATAATGCCAACAGGGCTTTCTGCTGGCTCAAAGGATGAGATTTTAAAAATTAAAAATAATTTTTCTTATCAAAATAGTAAAACAAGTTTATTTAGAAAAATTAGAAAATAAAAGTAAGCAAAAGAAATAAAACTCTCACCACAATTCGACTATTAATCCTCTGGTTTATATATTTCCAGAAAGTCTTCTTTACATATGGACTATGTAAGTGAAATGGGATATTAATGAACATAGTTCTTGCAATTTGGTTTCACTTAATGTCATTCTATTTCCATACTTATTTACCTGCATATAATTTTTAAAAAGCTGTATAATGTTCCAATGTGTGGCTATGCTATGCTTTATTTAACCAAACCTTCACTATCAGATTTTTAGCTTTAATTTTTTACTATTATATATAATAAAACTACTCCTACATCTTTTGTTAAATTTGGGGAGAACTATTTAAAGTGAATAATCTAGTAGGTATACTTTGCAATAGTTTTGAAATTCTGCAGTATACTTAGAGGAATGCTTTCAACAGTTATAAAGTAAGTTACAGTGTATCCACCACCATCTAAGTCAAGAAACAGAACATTACTGGCCCCCAGAATACATTCTCATCCCTTCCCAATTACAGTCCTCTTTTAAGATTCTGACAAGCATCGTCAAATTGTCCCTTTCCCACAGGTGTCCATCTGAGAGAAGGATTGGGAAGTAACTACAGTCTGTTGGTTCATGGACTTAGTAGAAAAATATTAAATTGAATTACATCAAATGACATGTTGGCAGTACTAAAGTTGTACTTTTGATTCACAGACAGTATTTGAAAATAAAATTCAGTTTTGAATTTCAGTTCACAGTGACTGATATTTCACACAGTTGCAGGCATTTTGGCCTCTACTGACCTATAAGGGAAGCTCCACCCACCCCAGTAAGTGTCCAGCAAAAGTGAGACACCACTTGGGTCTCAGTACACAATTGGGCTGTTTTTTCAGTTCCTTGTCCTTTTCTTCAGGCCGATCATCTCAGTGTTTAGACGGATGCCGCACTGGACTTTGATGTGGGTTTAAGAAGAAAGGGGTCAGGGGAATAGGAAAAGGGCCTGGGAAGGAAAGGCGGTGCGACCTACTATTATTGGTACGGGACTTGATTCTCCAAACTATCTGTATGAATGTACAACTGACCCTTGAACTAGGAGTGGGGGGTGGTGATTTAGAGTGCTGCTTCCCAGCCCCCACCCCACGCAGTGGAAAATCCACTTACAATTTAGTTAGTTCTTAGTATCCACACTTCTGCATCCTTGGATTCAACCAGCCAGGACCTGGGGATTGTGTATTTCTTTAAATTTTATTTATTTATTTTTCGTTGCACTGGGTCTTTGTTGCTGCGTCTCTGGAGCTACTCTCTAGTTGCAGCGCATGGGCTTCTCATGGTGGTGGCTTCTCCTGTTGTAAAGCACGGGTTCTAGGGTGGGGGACTTCAGAAGTTGCAGCACTTGGGCTCAGTAGTTGCAGCTTACAGGCTCTAGAAAATGCAGGTTTCAGTAGTCATGACACACACGCTTAGCATGTGGCATGTGGAATCTTCCTGGTCCAGAAATCAAATCCCTGTACCTTGCATTGGCAGGCAGATTTCCAACCACTGGGCCACCAGGGAAGTCTGATCATGTATCACTGAAGTGCGTGGTTACTGAAAAAAATCCGAGTGTCAGTGGACCTGCAGTCCAAACCTATGTTGTTCAAGGGTCAACTGGGTATATATACCTGATATATGTGTATGTATATAGTCTTTTACTCAGAATTCATTTCCTTTCACTTTTCTAGAGAAAAAAAATTATCTGATGGCTTTGTAATTAAATTATATAACAGATATGGGTCATGAACAAAATAAGTGACATCTGTAGCTCTGAGATTTTCATGAAAATATATTTTAAGCATATGGTAATGGCAAACGTGTAGTGAAATTAACAAACTTAAAATTTCCTTTTCTGACTCTAGTAGATTAAATAAGTTACTGCCAAGTAAAAGAAAAAGAGGTGTAATTAAAATTTTGATATCTTGTTATAGGCTTGGGAACTCTGGATATTAAGAGAGGGAATGACAGTGACATAAAAGTTTTATTTGAAAAAGTCACTATTTGTAAAATGCAGGAATATCCTTTGTAACTATTTAAACTCGAAATGAAAACCCTCAGATGTCAATCTAAAAATAGAGGAGGAAGTTCATAGTTTAAAAAAATTATTTCAGAGGTATAAGGACAACACTTTTGAAGACCATTATCTTAGGTCCTAAGACCAACTTGCAGCCAAGTGAAAAGAAGGTTTCTTTGTGATTTGTTTGGCCTTTCAGGTAGGATGGCAAGGCCTTCTTTCTCCTCATCTTCTTCCCTCTTCTCTTCCCCCTCCTTTTCCTCTCTTCTACCTCCTTTTCATCCTTCATCATCAACAGTATCAAATGATTCTCACTTATGGAGGGATTACTACGTGCCAGTCACTGAGCTAAGTAATCTGTATGCATTATTTTTAAAAAATTCTAACAGCATCCCATGAGGTAGAAATTACTATCCCCATCATATAGTGAAGGTACTGACTCCCAGTAATAAATGATAGAGCCACTTTTGAGCACAGATTGGGGCGATTCTAGAGCTTATGCTCTTGACTATTTCTATTTTGTTAAATAGTGGGGTTTGGGCAAAAGCCTCACTGTAGCATTGGCTAGCCTTGATTTCTATATGTGTATCTCCTATGATGCGTGTGTTCTCAGTTGTTCAGTCATACTCTGCAACCCTATGGCTCCTCTGTGCATGGGATTCTCCAAGCAAGAATACAGAAGTGGGTTGCCATGCCCTTCTCCAGGGGATTTTTCCAACCCAGGGATGGAACCTGCGACTCCTGAGTCTCTTGGATTGCAGGCTGATTCTTTACCATCTGAGGCACTGAAGAAGCCCATATCATACGATGAAAGTGTTAGTCACTCAGTCATGTTCAACTCTTTGCAACTCCATGGATCTTCCCAACCCAGGGATTGAACCCGGGTCTTCCACATAGCAGGCAGGTTCTTTACCATCTGAGCCACACAGGGAATGCTAAATAGATAGGATTTAAGTTAAAGATCCTGGGCCCTAGTCATTTCTTATATCCTTTCCACTAAAGATATTACTAGCAATTGAAGGGGGGAAAAAAATGAATTCCTAGTAGAAGGGGATTATTTGAAGGTGCTCAGATGTCTCCTTCCTCTGCAAATTTTACCTTACTTAGTCTTATATGATTGTCCTTGAAGAAAAACTAATCAGCTCTATGGAGGATAGTAATTTGAATCCTGAATCTTTATTTGATTTTTCTGGATTCTTTTCAACTCCTGTTAGCTGAAAGTAAGTTTTGATGGGAAACAGAGAAATCCTTAGGTCACTGGACAATCAGGGTAGGTCTGGGAGAAAAGAAGAAGGATGCAGAAAAGGGGAGATAAGAGAGCAAGAAAGTAAACCTTCTTACTTCACAGTCTTAAATAGGGTCAAGTCTATATTCACATTTATAAATGTGAAGAAGTTTAGAAACAATATGAAAAACCACATATAATAGATACATTGCTTTTGTCTGCTAATAGCCCATCTAAGACCCCTTACCTCTTTCCAAGTCCATGATTCTTTCAGGACTGTCAGTCACAGTACCCTGCCTTCTACCCGACATGGTCATCATGTGACCAAGATGGGCCATTCAGAGTAGTATGTCTTCAAGGACAAGATGATTCCTTACTGGTTTTTTCTTTTTTTGGCTGCACTGCACAGCATGTGGGATCTTAGTTCCCTGACCAGGGGTGGAACCTGTGCCCTCTGCATTACAAGGGCAGAGTCTTAACCACTGGATGGCCAGGGAAGTCCCCACAGACAAAATGATTAATCCAGAGCCAAGCAAGGATAATCAGAATCCTTTAATGAGATCTGGTGTGTGAAAGCACAAGTCTTAAATAAATAGATGAGATCTCTGTGTTGTGTGCTTAGTCACTCAGTCATGTCTGGCTCTTTGTGACCTGGTGGACTGCAGCCCGTCAGGCTCCTCTGTCCATGGGGATGCTCCAGGCAAGAATACTGGAGTGGGTGCCATGCCCTCTTCCAGGGAATCTTCCCAACCCAGGGATTGAACCCAGGTCTCCTGCATTGCAGGTGGATTCTTTACCATGTGAGCCACCAGGGAAGCCCTTGAGATCTCTAGTGGCCATTTTTCCTACTATGGAGAAAGCCCAACAAGGAATGATATGGATAATATCAATGGTAAATAAGTGTAGAATGGGAAAGACGACTCCTGAATCTATTCATGCCTTTTTGATAGACTATTATCACTTGCAACAAAATGGACTAAATGATGTATTTTTGGCATATTTTAAAATGCTGGATGATCTCACATAATATATTAACACCAGGACTAAAGCAAGTTAAATAATACTAAATTCATGGGCTTCCCTTGTGGCTCAGCTGGTAAAGAATCAACCTGCAATTCTTACTTACATTTATTTTCAATTGATTTAAAAATATAATGGGCCAATGTATATCAAGAGTTCAGATCCTTTGACTTAGTAATCATTCTTCCGGGACTATATTTCAAGTATCAGATCAGATCAGATCAAATCAGTCGCTCAGTTGTGTCTGACTTTTTGCGACCCCATGAATCGCAGCACGCCAGGCCTCCCTGTCCATCACCAACTCCCGGAGTTCACTCATACTCACGTCCATCGTGTCAGTGCTGCCATCCAGCCATCTCATCCGCTGTCATCCCCTTCTCCTCCTGCCTCCAATCCCTCCCAGCATCAGAGTCTTTTCCAATGAGTCAACTCTTCGCATGAGGTGGCCAAAGTACTGGAGCTTCAGCTTTAGCATCATTCCTTCCAAAGAAATCCCAGGGCTGATCTCCTTCAGAATGGACTGGTTGGATCTCCTTGCAGTCCAAGGGACTCTCAAGAGTCTTCTCCAACACCACAGTTCAAAAGCATCAATTCTTCGGCACTCAGCCTTCTTCACAGTCCAACTCTCACATCCATACATGACCACAGGAAAAACCATAGCCTTGACTAGACAGACCTTTGCTGGCAAAGTGATGTCTCTGCTTTTCAATATGCTATCTAGGTTGGCCATAACTTTCCTTCCAAAGAGTAAGCGTCTTTTAATTTCATGGCTGTAGTCACCATCTGCAGTGATTTTGGAGCCCAAAAAAATAAAGTCTGACACTGTTTCCACTGTTTCCCCATCTATTTCCCATGAAGTGATGGGACCGGATGTCATGATCTTCGTTTTCTGAATGTTGAGCTTTAAGCCAACTTTTTCACTCTCCGCTTTTACTTTCATCAAGAGGCTTTTTAGTTTCTCTTCACTTTCTGCCATAAGGGTGGTGTCATCTGCATATCTGAGGTTATTGATATTTCTCCTGGCAATCTTGATTCCAGCTCGTGTTTCTTCCAGTCCAGCGTTTCTCATGATGTACTCTGCATGTAAGTTAAATAAACAGGGTGAGAATATACAGCCTTGACGTACTCCTTTTCCTATTTGGAACCAGTCTGTTGTTCCATGTCCAGTTCTAACTGTTGCTTCCTGACCTGCATACAGATTTCTCAAGAGGCAGATCAGGTGGTCTGGTATTCCCATCTCTTTCAGAATTTTCCACAGTTTATTGTGATCCACACAGTCAAAGGCTTTGGCATAGTCAATAAAGCAGAAATAGATGTTTTTCTGGAACTCTCTTGCTTTTTCCATGATCCAGCGGATGTTGGCAATTTGATCTCTGGTTCCTCTGCCTTTTCTAAAACCAGCTTTAACATTAGGAAGTTCATGGTTCACATATTGCTGAAGCCTGGCTTGGAGAATTTTGAGCATTACTTTACTAGCGTGTGAGATGAGTGCAATTGTGCGGTAGTTTGAGCATTCTTTGGCATTGCCTTTCTTTGGGATTGGAATGAAAATTGACCTTTTCCAGTCCTGTGAGGGCTAAGCAAACCAGGATGTTTACAGAAGCATTCTTTTTAATAATGAAAAACTATGAATCTACATATCTAAGACTTAGGAAATGATTAAATAAAAGTATGGCTTGTTGATACAGTATTTTATTTTGAAACTTCAGCACTGATAAATATGACTACGTAGAAATAAAAAATAATCAAATGGAAATCTAAAAACTTATAAAAACACTCATGAAAAAAGGAATTTCTAAAATTGTGTGTGCATACTATTACAACTTTATAAAACCACATACATATGAATTAATTATAAATATGCACTCAGAGATAGTGGAAATCAGAGGAAATAAAAAATAATGATAGTTGCTAACTTAGGATGGTGAGGGTATACAAATTAGACTAGAATTTCTTATAAAGTTAAAAAATGTTTTAAATAAAAGAAAACTGAAGCTGATAAAAACCCTATAAAATAATTTTTTTTAAAAAGGTTTCTGTTGCTAATAAGACAAAATGAGACCCATATGTGGCTTCCCAGGTGGTGCAGTGGTCAAGAATCCACCTTCCAATGCAGGAGGCTCAAGAGATGTGGGTTTGATCCCTGTGTCAGGAGAGACCCATATCCAAAATGGAGGTTTCTAAATAAATTTTGGGGAAAAAAAAAAGAAAAAAACCTTGGAGAACCAAGACATACATGGTGGGGAGCAAAGATGACCATCACTCACGTGGAGCCTGAGAAAAAGTACTGATTTACACTGAACTTTGTTTTCCTTCATTAAGTCTATTTTCTCTCATACATACAAAATAAAATGCCACAAGAATATAGTAATTATAGGAGACTGTAGTCATATGTGCAGTGAAAAAAAAAATATCGATTAAAATCCTGAGTTTGGCAGAGGAGTTAGCAGGAAAAGGCCTGTGGTATGGCTAATCATTAAATGACAGAGGAGAGCGTATGAGATAAGAATTAGTACAATGTTGACATTTCTGTGGTTTTTCTTTCTTCTTCTGGGCAGATAACAAGCATGCTTATAGTTAATCAGAGAGGTTGCTTTTGGCTCCCTGGTATTCCTAGCAGATGTCTGAAGAGTGGTGTCCTCCGATCACTTAGGAACTTTGTCCCTGTGACGATTCTGTAATCCTTTTGTTGACCTCAAGGGACATCTCAATTTGGCCCAGATTTTTGCCCTGTAGTTCTCTTAGACACTCTACTGTCTGCTATTGCATACATGAAAGAGGACATAGACGGTTACCCCAAATCCCAGAGATGTGAAAGCCAGAAGTGGTGTTAAATAGAAACAAATAGGAAACACCATAAAATTCATAGGCTTTTGTATCAATAACTTTATCAATTATTAACTGAGTCACCTTGAACAAATTACTTAACTCATTTACATTTTCTGTAAAATGAATATTATAATTTAGTCAATAATATTCATTGTTATTAAAAGAAAAAGGGGTTGTGCTAGGCAATAGTGATACAAAATTTAAGGCATAATATCTAGCCTCAGGGAGTGCACAGATTTATCAAGAGATAATTATCACATGGTAAGAGCAACAAATTTCACATGGAAGCACAAACCGTCTAAGGATGGGACAGGGAAAGTTTGAAAGTGAGGGCTCAGGGTTTATCTTGAAGGGATTCAAAGAGATCACTAAAGAGATCACTATATAAATGCATCAAGCACACCCCACTCGATTAATTTGCTGTCCTCATTCTGGAGTGACCTTAGTTACAAATTCTTGCAACAGAGCTGAGCATTTTGTACTGGGCAGCATCAAAGTTGTGAAACATAAATTCTTTCAGGGAGATAAATCCTGCATTCTTTAAGAATGAGCGTTACAAAGACTATACTCAAGAAACTGTCTTATTACTCTCTAAAACCTGGAATTTAACAAATTGTCTTAGTCAAAGCTAGTTTGCTCTTTCAAAGACTCCGCCTTGTTTACAAACCCCAGGGAGTCATGACACAAAGAAAGAAACTAAGAAGGAGAAAAAAAAAGTGAACTCAGGATTTTTCTCAAGAACTTTGACCTTTTCTGTTGACCAATTATGAAACTATTTAAAAACTGCTATGCATGTTTTTGGAAACATTTTTCAAGATAAGAAAAAAGTACAAAACCTCTGCAATGTGAAATACTTTGAATGAATGAATGAAGTGGGTTTCCAGCACACAGTAACTGAAGTACTTGACCTAGCTGTCATTCCCTTTCCTTATCCATGTCAGTTAAATCAGTTATCCTGCTGTTCCCAGATCTGGCTTCAGAATCTTAGCACAACTGCTTGGGATACCACTACCAAAATAGAGAAATTGCTGTAGTTGCTGGAAGTGAAATGGGAGGGATGGTAGAGAGGGTGATGAAAAAGGATGAGGTTGTCCTTAACGGCACAGTGAAAAACAGGCCTTAATAAGGGGGAAGTGGACATGCATGCCTGGCAGTGAGGTCCATCTTACCTTCTGGGGCATAGCTGGGCCTCTCTGAACTTACAGTCTCAGCTAGGCCTGAGGAAAGGCAGTGGATTGGTTTTAATGAACATATAAACTGCAGGAAATGTGAGAAAAAGTTGGGAAAAGCTGAGGAAAGGAAGAATCATGTCAAATTACTGTTTACCTCTTGCCCTCAGCCCACTTTAATACAGCAGATCATAAACTCTTCCTCACTTTCCCCCCTTTTTTTTGGTTGAGAAATAAACTGGCTGGGTTGTAGAAGGGCCTACTTCTCTTACTGTTTTGTTTTACAGTTATCTGTGAGTTTGTCTTACTTTAAGTTGTAAACTCCTTGCAGGCAAGTACATCTTACCATTTCTTGTGTCCTTTATAATAGTGAGTAACACAAATATTACTGCAAAGGGTGAGCAGTAAATATTTTTGCAGTTGAGCTAAGAATTGGTATTCATCTGCATACAGTGGTCTCTAATCCTACAAAACAGATCCTCATCCTTTCAGGGAGGGTCTTCCAAATAGCACTATGCCTAGGGAGTTCATCTCAGTGGCAGTGTCTCCTTTAGTCAGGCCAGGTCTACAAAAAGAGCAAGAGAGAGCTTTACAAGGAGGTGGGGGCTCCCCTCACTCACGCATTTCTCAATGCCTTAGAGAAATGAGCGTCTTCTGGGCCTTCTAATGGAACGCTGAAGGGGGCAGGTGGGTGTGCAGGTAACACATGATACAGGTTAACATTCCTATCTTCCTAGGCCCTTGGATTCCTTTATTTACATGATGTAGGTGGCTCTGGTATCTCAGCTGCATTAAATGTAGGTTGAGTTTGAGTCCAGGTTTCAGTCAACCAATCAGTAAATTGTGAGAGCTCCCTTCAGCTTCATGAACTAACACATTAAACCTGGAATCTCTACAAAGTGCACTTATATCCAAAATCTGGCTTAATCTAGTGTTATATTTCAACCTCTGAGGTCTAACACCCTTAGGATATACTTCCTGTTTCTGCTGATCTAGATTAGTTAAGTCTTGCAATTACTTTGGTGCGTAAGCTATTTCTTCCTGGGTCAATGTGTGTTCCTGTCCCCATGGAGCAGGCTGAGATCTAACCTGTTATAGGTCTAGGGGCAATAGGGGGTGGTTATGGTGTGTCTTGTGGAGAATGCTGCTGCTGCTGCTGCTGCTAAGTCGCTTCAGTCGTGTCCGACTCTGTGCGACCCCATAGATGGCAGCCCACCAGGCTCCGCCATCCCTGGGATTCTCCAGGCAAGAACACTGGAGTGGGGTGCCATTGCCTTCTCCGCTTGTGGAGAATAAGAGGCCCTATGAAGACCTCTTCCCCAGGTAAAGTTATCACAGGGTTTTTAAGCAAAGGAAGGCTAGTCTCCAGAGGGCAAATGTCTTTCTTGAATACAGGGAGCTTAGAGTGACTTGTAGTTTCAAGATGTCAGCAAAGCGCACTGCTCTATCTGTGTGCTTTAAGGCACAGCAAAGCTTTATCTCTAATAAAGCAGCTGCCCCATGCCAATTTTCAGAATCCTGTTGTTTCCCATTGAATGCTTTAACTTTTATGTAAACATTTAAAAATTAGCCACTTTATTTTAGTAATAAGAATAATGATGATAATAATAACATTAAAAAAATGCAGGTTGTATCCACTTTGGTTTTTCTCTTTCTTGGTACCCTTTTTCTTTTTGGCCAGTATATTTTGTTTTGCTCTGTATTCCTGGTCTTTCTTCTTTGTTCATTTTTTTCTGTTTTTACCTTTTTAAATTTTTTATACAATTTTTAAAGTTTACACTCCATTTACAGTTATTACAAAATATTGGCTATATTCCCCATACTGTACTACACATCCCTGTAGCTGATCTTACAGCCAAGTTTGTACCTCCCACTCCCCCATCCCCCACTGGTAACCACTGATTTGTCATGTGAAAAATTTGATGGGACCACGAGTACAAATATCACTACAATTCAGCAATCCTTAAAATAAAATTTTGTGCTTGATTTTTTACAATATCACCCCATGTCTGAAAGAACCAAATGATTCTTTTATAGTTATCATAGAGGCTTTCTGGTCTTAGACTGTGACTTGCCCTGAGAGTTGAAAGACATGAGCTTGTCATTTTCTTTCTGTAAGTGCTAAAGGACACTCAGAAGACTATCCCATATCATTGTCCTTACAGACATATTAACTGCCATTAACAGTCAAGTGTAGCAACTATTTGGGCAATCATTTGCTTCAAGATTAACCACAATTGAAAGTCTGATTATTTGTAATGCCCTCATCTTACTTCTCAACAGGGAGGAGCCCAGCCAAAGGATCTGACCAAAGCAACCCTCAAATTCTTTGTGTGTTTATCTCCTGGGATCACTACTGATATCAATTCTGTATCAGTTAGGGTCCATTCAAGGGACAGAAATCAAACAATATTTTGAACACAGAAGGTTAAATATAAAGAATCACCACTTATAACAGGGAATTGAACTGATAAGGAGATGGCCAGTAAGGAATTAAGAGAATTCTAAAGATTACAGGAAAATCAGTTATAGTGATCATCTACTGCCCTTAGGGCTGAGATAGACTCTCCTGAAGAAGAGCAGTAACTGTGGCTCATTTCACAGAGAAGTCTGCTGAGGATGCAAAGCTGTCTAAGGGGTCTGACAGGAAGCTGTTCAAGGACAGCTTTGTACTGGTGGTGCTCCATGTGAAGCCATTTGATGGGGTTCCAGGGATAGCTGCTCATGGCTGTTGCCTGAAAAGGCTCCTGGAGAAGCTATTCACGGGATATGCTACACACTGCTGGCCACAGGACATTGCTGGGATTGAGGGCTGCAGAAGCCACACACGCTGTAAGAGCCTGTCTAAAGGAGCATACTACACTACACAGGTAGAGAAATCTCTTCTTCCTCCAGTGTCCCTCCAGTGCGCTTTGCTGACAAAGCTTAATATGATGAGAGCTGGAAAAGGAAAAACAAGGCGTGCGGAGCATGCACACTTCTATTATCTTAAAACAGTCAATGAAGAGTGTTTGGGGCCCTTGAGGCAATAACTGTGTAATTGGTTCAATAAGCCATTTCCTTTAATTGAAAAAACCTTACAATGAAGACTAAATTTTGTGGTGTTTCTGAAAGACGTTACAAAGGGCCCCTTCAAGAAGCTAATAAAAACTGTGGACTCTCCCTCTGAATAAATGCACGTGTACACAGTACTACAGATAATTCAGGGTACATCTCTAGACTCAGATTAAGAACCCCCAAGTTAGGCCAATGACTACTCTCCATGTTCACTTTAGTAATTATTCTTAAAGTTATTTGAATGTAGTATAGCAAAGTTAATAATCCCAAACTCAGTTAAACTATATTTGTGTTTAGCAAAAAACATTTATAAACATTTGATAAATAAGCCAACACAGTTGTGTGTATGTGTGTGTGCTCAGTCATGTCTGACTCTTTGTGACCCCAAGGACTGTAGCCCGCCAAGCTCCTCGGTCCATGGAATTTCCCAGGCGAGAATACTGGAGTGGGTTGCCACGTCCTCCAGGGGATTTTCCCGACCCAGGGATTGAGCGCACATGTCTTACTTCTCCTGTATTGGCAGAGAGATTCTTTACCACTAGTGTGACCTGGGAAGCCTGGCCAATAGAATTAGATAGTTGTGATTTTGAGGAGAGGAAATTGGTGAAAGAGCTCTGAGAAGTGAGAGCCTAAATGCCAGAGGTAAGGTACGCAGTTGTGAAACAACTGCCAGGTTATTGGGACTTGGACTTGGATGGCTGCATATAGGGAGAAGGCAATGGCAGCCCACTCCAGTATTCTTGCCTGGAAAATCCCATGGACGGAGGAGCCTGGTGGGCTGCAGTCCATGGGGTCGCTAGGAGTCGGACACGACTGAGCGACTTCACTTTCACTTTTCACTTTCATGCACTGGAGAAGGAAATGGCAACCCACTCCAGTGTTCTTGCCTGGAGAATCCCAGGGACAGGGGAGCCTGGTGGGCTGCCATCTCTGGGGTTGCAGAGTCGGACACGACTGAAGCAACTTAGCAGCAGCAGCAGCAGCAGCTGTGTGACTTTGGGCAAGACACTTAGGCTTTCTGAGCTCTACTGCCCTCCCTACCTCTCAGGGCTGTTCTGAAAATTCATTAAATCACCCATCACTCAAATCACCCATTTGGCATTTAATGCATGTATGGTTTTCTTCCTTCCTTTGTCTACAATATGGCTTATAATCAAACATCTGGAACCAATTAAGATTTTGAAAGTGCAATGTTGAAATGAGCTAATTTTCCTAGGCTTCAAGTGTAGGATTTCACTTGTTTTTAAACAATAAATTTGATTGAGATTTGATTAGATGCTTTATGGCATAGCATCTTGAGGAAAAAGACAAGTCTGGTATAAGTAGAAATAGAAGGAATCAGAAGCCAGATGGCCAATACTATTTTTGAAATCTGTAACTGCAAGATCATCACTTAACTTTCCCCCCAAGAGGGTTATCAAAAATAAAAAACCAAAACACTGAAAACTACATTATTCAACATCATAAAGTATTTTAACTTCCAGAAAGGTATTCCAAGTAAGAAAAACTTGGTTAATAAGCACTTTTCTTTAAAATTTTAAAAGAAAGTAGAATCTCACAGGAGTCCATATAAGCTTCTCAAGCTGACCTCCTTCTCAATGAAAAGAATTGGAAGTAAATATCTCACAAATACTGGAAATTAATTTTATTACTTGCAAATAATTTTAAGTGTTTTGCTTGTCAACAAAGAAAATTACTCCATGGGCAGAAATCACCCTGAATTACTGAACTAATTACTAAGGTTATGTCTGTTGAACAAACAGTTAATACTGTTAAGGTGGATTTGGTTTTAACAAATCACAAATCCAGTATTACCTATTAGTATCCCACCCTTAAGCACCTGAAAGTGGAAAAACTGACTGGCTCAAATTTGGGAAAGAAGTATGACAAGGCTGTATACTGTCACCTGGCTTATTTAACTTCTATGCAGAGTACATCATTCAAAATGCCAGGCAGGATGAATCACACGCTGGAATCAAGACTGCCAGGAGAAATATCAACAACCTCAGATATGCAGATGATATCACTCTAAAGTCTCAGCAGGTAAAGAATCCGAGTGCAAAGCAGGAGACCTGGGTTCAGAAGATCCCCTGGAGGAGGGCATGGCAACCCACTGCAGTATTCTTGCCTGGAGAATCCACAGGGACAGAGGAGACTGGCGGGCTACAGCCCAGGGGTTGCAAAGAGTTGGAAACGACTGAGCAACTAAGCACAAGAACCACTCTAATGGCAGAAAGCAAAGAGGAACTGAAGAGCCTCTTGATGAGGGTCAATGAGAGTGAAAAAGCTGGCTTAAAACTCAACACGGAAAAAAAATTAAGATGATGGAATCCAGTCCCATCACTTCATGGCAAATAGAAGGGGAAAAAGTGGAAACAATGACAGGTTTTACTTTCTTGGGCTCCAAAAATCACTGAAGACAGTGACTGCAGTCCTGAAATTAGAAGACACTTGTTCCTTGGAAGAAAAGCTATGACAAACCTAGACAGACTATTAAAAAGCAGGCACATCACTTTGCTGACAAAGGCCTGTCCAGTCAAAGTTATGGTTTTTCCAGTAGTCATGTATGGATGTGACAGTTGGACCATAAAGAAGGTGGCGTGCTGAAAAACTGATGCTTTTGAATGTGCTAGAGAAGACTCTTGAGAGTCCCCTGGATTGCAAGGAGATCAAATCAGTTAATCCTAAAGGAAATAAACCCTGACCATTCATTGCAAAGACTGTTGCTGAAACTGAAGCTCTAATACTTGGGCCACTTGATTTGAAGAGCTGACACACTGGGAAAGACAGTGACACTGGGAAAGATCAAAGAAGGCAAAAGGAGAAGGGGGCAGCAGAGGATGGGACGGTTAGATGGGATCACTGACTCAATAGACGTGAATTTGAGCAAACTCTGGGAGATAGTGGAGGACAGAGGAGCCTGGTGTACTGCAGTCCATGGCGTTGCAAAGAGGCTGACATGACCTAGCAACTGAACAACAAGTAGTACATAAACACTCTCACTGCACACTGTCTTTAGCAAATGGTAACTGAAATGTGTAGTTCTTTCACATTTTCCTTTCATATCTGCAACATGGACAAGGAACAAACAGCTCATAGCGGCCTCTAAGTAACTGCTGATTTGTATACATTCCATGCTAACTATTTTTCCTATTCCAAATACCAAGTTAAACACCACCAACCAATATTCTGGGGACTAAACTTTACTGATCAATGAAAAGAAATAAAGGAAAACAATAGAATGGGAAGGACTAGATATCTCTTCAAGAAAATTAGAGACACCAAGGGAATATTTCATGCAAAGATGGGCACAATAAAGGAAGAAACAGTATGGACCTAACAGAAGCAGAAGATTTTAAGAAGAGATGGCAAGAATACACAGAACAACTGTACAAAAGAGATCTTAATGACCCAGATAACCACGACGGTGATCACTCACTTAGAGCCAGGCATCCTGGAGTCTGAAGTCAAGTGGGCCTTAGAAAGCATCACTACAAACAAAGCTAGTGGAGGTGATGAAATTCCAGCTGAGCTATTTCAAGACCTAAAAGATGATGCTGTGAAAGTGCTGTACTTAATATGACAGCAAATTTGGAAACCTCAGCAGTGGCCAAAGGACTGCAAGAGGTCAGTTTTCATTCCAATCCCAAAGAAAGGCAATGCCAAGGAATGTTCAAACTACTGCACAATTTCACTTATCTCACATGCTAGCAAAGTAATGCTCAAAATTCTCCAAGTGAGGCTTCAACAGTATGTGAACCAAGAACTTCCAGATGTTCAAGCTGGATTTAAAAAAAAGGCAGAGGAAGCAGAGATCAAATTGCCAACATCCATTTGATCATCGAAAAAGCAAGAACCTTCCAGAAAAACATCTACTTCTGCTTTAATGACTATGCCAAAGCCTTTGACTATGTTGATCACAATGATCTGTGGAAAATTCTTAAAGAGATGGGAATGCCAGACTACCTTAACTGCCTCCTGAGAAATCTGTATGCAGGTCAAGAAGCAACAGTTAGAACCGGACATGGAACAACAGACATTCCAAACTGGGAAAGGAGTACAACAAGGCTATATAATGTCACCCTGCTTATTTAACTTATATGCAGAGTACATCATGCAAAATGCCGGGCTGGATGAAGCACAAGGTGGAATCAAGATTGCCAGGAGAAATATCAATAACCTCAGATATACAGATGACACCACCCTTACAGCAGAAAGTGAAGAGGAAATGAAGAGCCTCTGGATGAAAGTGAAAGAGGAGAGGGAAAAAGCTGTCTTGATACTCAACATTCAGAAAACTAAGATCATGGCATCTGGTCCCATCACTTCATGGCAAACATATGGGGGAAACAATGGAAACAGTGACAGACTTTATTTTCTTGGGCTCCAAAATCACTGCAGATGGTGACTGCAGCCATGAAACTAAAAGATGCTTGCTCCTTGGAAGAAAAGCTATGAGAAACATAGCATATTAAAAAGCAGAGGTATTACTTTGCCAGCAACAGTCCATATAGTCAAAGCTATGGTTTTTCCAGTAGTCATGTATGGATGTGAGAATTGGACCATAAAGACAGCTGAATGTCAAAGAATTGATGCTTTTGAACTGTGGTGTTGGAGAAGACTCTTGAGAGTCCCTTGGACTGCAAGGAGATCCAACCAGTCAATCCTAAGGGAAATCTGTCCTGAATATTCATTGGAAGGACTGATGCTGAAGCTGAAGCTCCAATACTTTGGCCACCTGATGTGAAGAACTAACTCATGGTAAAGACCCCGATGCTGGGCAAGACTGAAGGCAGGAGAAGGGGATGACAGAGGACGAGATGGTTGGATGGCATCACCAAAGCTGTGGACGTGAGTTTGAGCAAGCTCTGGGAGTTGGTGATGGACAGGGAAGCCTGGCGTGCTGCAGTCCAGTCCATGGGGTCGCAAAGAGCTGGACACGACTGAGTGACTGAACTGAACCTTTCATACATTGTTCTATACACATATACACATAATTAACAAAAATGGGATCATATTTACATACTGCTTTTATTGTGGCCAAGTTCAACAGCACCAAAAGCATTTTCAGGTATTTAATTTAGGTGGCTGTACATTTCATGCAAAGATGGGCTCGATAAAGGACAGAAATGGTATGGACCTAACAGAAGCAGAAGATATTAAGAAGAGATGGCAAGAATACACAGAACTGTACACAAAAGATCTTCACGACCCAGATAATCACGATGGTGTGATCACTCACCTAGAGCCAGACATCCTGGAATGTGAAGTCAAGTGGGCCTTAGAAAGCATCACTACAAACAAAGCTAGTGGAGGTGATGGAATTCCAGTTGAGCTATTCCAAATCCTGAAAGATGATGCTGTGAAAGTGCTGCACTCAATATGCCAGCAAATTTGGAAAACTCAGCAGTGGCCACAGGACTGGAAAAGGTCAGTTTTCATTCCAATCCCAAAGAAAGGCAGTGCCAAAGAATGCTCAAAATACCACACAATTGCACTCATCTCACACGCTAGTAAAGTAATGCTCAAAATTCTCCAAGCCAGGCTTCAGCAATACGTGAACCGTGAACTTCCTGATGTTCAAGCTGGTTTTAGAAAAGGCAGAGGAACCAGAGATCAAATTGCCAACATCCGCTGGATCATGGAAAAAGCAAGAGAGTTCCAGAAAAACATCTACTTCTGCTTTATTGACTATGCCAAAGCCTTTGACTGTGTGCATCACAATAAACTGTGGAAAATTCTGAAAGAGATGGGAATACCTGCCTCTTGAGAAATCTGTATGCAGGTCAGGAAGCAACAGTTAGAACTGGACATGGAACAACAGACTGGTTCCAAATAGGAAAAGGAGTTTGTCAAGGCTGTATATTGTCACCCTGCTTATTTAAGTTCTATGCAGAGTATGTCATGAGAAACGCTGGACTGGAAGAAACACAAGCTGGAATCAAGATTGCCAAGAGAAATATCAATAACCTCAGATATGCAGATGACACCACCCTTATGGCAGAAAGTGAAGAGGAACTAAAAAGCCTCCTGATGAAAGTGAAAGTGGAGAGTGAAAAAGTTGGCTTAAAGCTCAACATTCAGAAAACGAAGATCATGGCATCCGGTCCCATCACTTCATGGGAAATAGATGGGGAAACAGTGGAAACAGTGTCAGACTTTATTTTTCGGGGCTCCAAAATCACTGCAGATGGTGACTGCAGCCATGAAATTAAAAGACGCTTACTCCTTGGAAGGAAAGTTATGTCCAACCTAGATAGCATATTGAAAAGCAGAGACATCACTTTGCCAACAAAGGTTCGTCTAGTCAAGGCTATGGTTTTTCCAGTGGTCATGTATGGATGTGAGAGTTGGACTGTGAAGAAGGCTGAGCACCGAAGAATTGATGCTTTTGAACTGTGGTGTTGGAGAAGACTCTTGAGAGTCCCTTGGACTGCAAGGAGATCCAACCAGTCCATTCTGAAGGACTGAATGGGATTTCTTTGGAAGGAATGATACTAAAGGTGAAACTCCAGTACTTTGGCCACCTCATGCGAAGAGTTGACTCATTGGAAAAGACTCTGATGCTGGGAGGGATTGGGGGCAGGAGGAGAAGGGGTTGACAGAGGATGAGATGGCTGGATGGCAGCACTGACTCGATGGATGTGAGTCTGGGTGAACTCCGGGAGTTGGTGGTGGACAGGGAGGCCTGGCGTGCTGTGATTCATGGGGTCGCAAAGAGTTGGACACAACTGAGCTACTGAACTGAACTGAAAGCAAAATAATAAAAAAATCATTTCTGTCAGATACTGTTATCATCTTTACAGTCATATTTCAATCTCTTGAATGTTCATTACATTTTTAAATGGTTTTGTCCATGTTAGTGAATCTTTGATGAATCCTACTTTAGTGTCTATCACAGTAAAATGTACAATCTGTCTTAATAATTAAGGTATATTTCACTAATAATGTACACCTCAGTGTGCCAAGTGAGATGATCACATTACTTTAAAAGATTCCTGGAAGTCTGAGACATGAGCATTAGTGATATGAGCTGCAGGGTTGGATAGCAGTGTCGAAGCAGTTGCAGGTTGGGAAGACTTCCTGGCTTAAAAAGGAATTGGACATCAAAGAAGTCTTACAGCAGTCACTTGGGACTTAAATGGTGGCTAATTATGCCATAAAGGATCCAGTCTCTTTCAACTGTTCTGGTCCGCCATCTTTGTATTTATAGGCCTTTGTTCTATCTGTTGCTTCATGACTGAGCTGTGGCTGCCCCACCACTGGCATCATATTCCTCCAGGAAGAAAGACAGGGGTAGGGCAAGGATGAGCTCTAGTCTACAGAACACGTTCACCTAAACACTCTCCTAGAAGCCCCAGTAGCAACTTCACCTTTCTTCTTATGGGCTATAATTGTGTCAAAAGGCTGCTGCTAGATGAAAGGGAGTCTGAAAAAGTATTTGAAGCTAGAATTAAGTTAAGGTTCTATTAAAATGACTAGATACCAGGCAGAAAAAGCCCTGCTACAGAAAATACAAGTCCTAGCAAGTTGTTCTCATTCCACGACAAGAAATAAAAGAAACTTCACTCTTATTTCAGAAGCACATTGCAAGTTTATAGCTAAGATATGGCAGGTGTCCTGTCACAAAGAAGGAGGTGGAGGAGAGGATGTAAGGGATCCTGCTGCATCAGCCGTTGAGAGGAAGAATCTCCTCTTGGTCTAACTTTCCTGAAAGTCTTACGAAGCTGAGAGGATTAGAACCAGGTCTCCAAAGCTTCCTGCATTATCTGCTTGTATTCACCTCTAAGTGGACGCCTGGAGCTGAGCAAATAAGCATCTAACAAACTTAACTTACTGCACTGACTCCTAAACCTGTGCAGAGAATAGAGAGTAAGTCAGCTCGGGGCAGTAGCCTGAACCTTCGCGGTCCCAACGTCTCAGCCATAAAACAGAAAACTAACACTGCCATCTGTCTTCATCTCTCACTGAACACACAATACCTGCTCAGTAAACATATACTTGTCAACTTCTGAGAAGATGAAGAGGAAGGACATGGAAATTAATATTTAGTTGACAGACTGCCATACGCCAAAACTCTACCAAATGGTTTACATAGCTCATTTACTCAACAGCACGCAGTCAGGTAGGCATCATCCTCCCCATTTGGAGAAACAAACTGAGGCTCAGAAAAGTTAACCTGGATCACAAGGAAATTACAGGTAGCCTTCAGGTTTAACTGAAAGCCTTCCCCATAAGCAACGTACCCATAGTCTCTCCTCCACTAAAGATCCAGGTACCGTGCCTTGCACACAGTCGACACAAGAAATTTTGGGCAGAAGTTTGATTCAGCATTCGACAACTCTAAGGATGGAGCAACACTTCCCAAGTCTTCGGGGTGTGGTCAAAACAGAATGTGCTAGTGCTAAGGCCCAAGTGCTGCTGGGGAAGCGGGGCGGAGGGAATGGTCTGCCCTGGCGGGCTCACCGCACCCAAGCGGCCTCCGGGCTAGCCAAAATTTGGCCCAAGGTTTCGGGAGCCAGCCACGGTGGGCGGCGGGCTGCGCCGACAGGACCTGGAAGGCCGCGTGCTGGGGCGAGCCGCCCGTGACGCATTTCCGCCCTGCGTTTTCCGGCTTAAAGGGACCCGGACCCTCTTCACAACAACAACAAAACCAGCGCGCTCGCGGCCGGCGCCCCGACTCTAGTCCCCGCCCTCCTGCCACCTGCCGCCTCCTCGGCCGCACCCGGCAGTGAGCCGCGGCTCCCCTGCCCTAGGGGTCGGGCGGAGAGCCGACCGCGCCCTTCGGCCAACTTCTCCAGCTGCCACCGCGCCGCCTCGCGAGACCCGGGGCCGGACCCTGGGCGCCGCCGATCAGCAGGAAGGGTGCGGCCGCCGCGGAGGACGCCCGGCCAGACTGTGCGATCGGTGGCCGTGCTTGGGCGCGGAGGGCAGCGGTGGCGGGACCCGCGGCCATCTCTCAGGTAGCCTTGCCTGTCACGGCTGGCCGCCCTGAGCGGCCCGTCCCCTTCTCTAACCCGCGTGGAGGGACCATCGCGTAGGGGCCTTGTTGCGTTTCAGGCTGGGGGTCGCGGCGGGGGCGGGGCGGTGGCTCGGCTCTCTCGCCCTCACCCCTCCCTTCTCACCGCTTTCTCTCTCACCCGGGCCTCCTCCTGCAGTCCGGAGCCCGGCGGAGCCCGGCAGAGCCCGGACCTGGAGGGGAAAACTGCACCCACGGCCGGGCCCCCAGACCTCGCCGCCGCCGCTGCCCATCATCTTCGGTACCTGCAATGGCCTTTGTATCGCCCGATGACTGACTTGGACAAGGAATATTAAGAACACACTCGCTTCCGTCTCCATCCCAGCTGCGCCGGCAGTAACCATCTCGGCTCATTTGGGCTTAACTGCTGCTCCTCTTGACTCTGTAAGACTTTGGGGACACCATGGACCAAAATGGGATGGAGATTCCTGTGACCCTCATCATTAAAGCACCGAATCAGAAATACAGTGACCAGACTATTAGCTGCTTTTTGAACTGGACCGTGGGGAAACTAAAAACGCATCTGTCTAACGTGTACCCTAGCAAACCAGTAAGTGTCTAAAAGCTGGGCACAACTGCTCTGGCCAGCAGCTTTTCGTGTCCTGTACTCCCTTACTCCCTGCTTATCCCTTCCCCTTTTGAGTCAAATAGGTCTCTTTTTGACTGTGAGGTATTTTGCATCCCGAGGTTATGTCTCTCTTGAGTGTCTGAACCATCATTAATGTCTTCCTGATGAGGTTCAGTTAATTAGTAAAGAGTATACAGAAATATCAAGGGACGTGAGAATTGGCAGGCATACAATAGGACTGTTTTCCTTGTACTCAAAGTCATCAACCTAATGTGAGAAGGACAGATGCATCCTTTAAAAAAAAAAGAGAGATAAGCACTACAACCATATTAAAGCTTTTATTACTTATTAGAATAAAATTCCTTTTTACTTTAAACACCTGGCCCAGAAATTTGCTTTCTGCTGAAGAGCGAGTTTTTTCTTGGAAATAAGCATGTGATCTCTATAAAAGTTATAGTTTCCACACTAGTATATATGTTTTAAGATGCAAAGAGTTTTTAGTTTGACTTTCTCCTGCCCCTCCCTCTCTCATTTTTCTCTTGTAGAGGACACAGAAATTTTCTTAATTTAGAAGAGAACAGTCCTTCCACCCCCCGCCCCCCATTTGGTACATCATTTTATTCCATTCATATAGCCATTTGTAAATCAGTGTGGCAGTGTTTTCCATTCTGAATCATATCTGGATATTGCAAACATAATAAATAAAACAGTGCACCTCCATCTGTTCCCAAAGTTAGATTTGAAAGTTACCAACATAGTTGATAATTAAGTCTTGGAATAATTTAGAGAAGTATGTCATGTACAGTGTGTGAAAGTGAGGCTTTCTTGTTCTCCACTGTGTAAAAATTTCATTCCTGAATAAGTAGTTTTCAGCAATTACTAAACGTTTTTTTTTTTAATTAATGAAGAGGCTTGGATTTTTAGGGTGGCAAATATTTTTGGCATCTGGCAAATTTAAGTCAGCAGTAAGGATGTGTTGGAAGGCAACTGTGCTTTCCAGGTTTTACTTAACACTTGTTTTATGCACACAAGTAAGGAAGACACTTGATCTGTATTAAGATATTAATGAATTAGTACTGTTTCAGTGTTACAGTATTAAGTTTAGTTAGGCGTTTAGGTTTCTAGAACAACTATAGAAATAGGGCAGTTATTGCAAAAACAGGAGATGTAGAAAAACAACTGTTAGTTGGCATTAGCTATGTTTGTCAATATTTTCTCATACAAATATTCTTAGAAGGAAAAGTAAAAACCCTGATGTATTTAAGTACTTGAAACAAAATTGTTGGAACTCTAATTCATTCACATCTTGTCTTGAAAGCAAAGATTTACACAGGGGTAACAATTTCTTTTTAAAAATTTCTGTTTTGCGACAGATTTCCTATTGCATATGATGAAGTAGAAACTAGCTTTTTAGGGTAGTTGGAATTGAGTCACGGATGTCCATAGTACTGTTCATAAAAGAGCCATTATTGAGCATATATCTTAAGTACTTACCTAAGATATATGCTCAAATATATACTTATGTGAGGATCTTTATGTGAGTAAACCAAAAGGGACTTGGTTTGTACAGATAGAACAAGAGTTATCACTTTTCTGAAACTTTTTCTTTTTAAGGAAGTATATAAGAGAGGAGTGTAAAACACATTTGTCTTAACCTGCACCTGAGATAAGCCTGTTTTTGCCAGGAGTTCTGCCCTCTTAGCACTAATCTCCAGTGGAGGGCTGTCAGTGCCCATCTGGATCAGTCAGCTGCTAGAGGATAGATAAGCTGCAAATTTCTCTACACCCCTCCCTCCTAACCCGCTTGCTTCTAGGACATGCTGGAGGCAGTTTTGGAAGCTGTACCAAATAATATGCAGCCTATTAATTACCTAGCCTTGTGGCAAACCTTTTTTTTTCCTCCAGCAGGTTTTCTCCAAGTGAAAATATCTGAAGTTTATTTCTAGGTTAATGAGAGTGGGGATGGTATACATGTGTTTATTTTCATAGAACTTCACTGAAACCTTTGTAAGGTTATTAGATTTGACATACTTAACATTCTAACTTTTTTATCACCTAGAACTGATTTGAAGTATCACAGTTGTTGAACAGACCAACTGTTTAATGATACTCCAAAGCCATAGTTAGTCCTCAACATAGGAATTGGAGTTCTTAAAGTTTACTTGTAAAGTTGTTATTTAGAACAGAGAAATTTAACAATATAAACAATATTATATTAATGATATAATATAAAGGAAGGTTAGGTTCTTATGACCACCCACAATGACTACTTAACATTGATTCTGTTTTAAAGTGTCTCAGGTGCTAGTTGGTGTTTAACAGATCATTTCTCATGCCTGATTCTTTGCATCTCTGCCTGGTGGAGGTGGGTGGACTTTGAAGCAGAGAAGAGTTTAGTGCCTGGTAGAAGCAACTGTTTCATAGCAAGAAGTAGAAAAGTTTGTAGTTCTCGTCATTACTGCTCTTATTGGGTCTGGTGGGTCAGGTAAGGTAGAGAGCCTTGGTCCCTGTGAGCAGTGGCTTCTAGGAAAATAAATGAGAGCTGTTGGAAGAAGAATGGAGATTTGAAGTTGTTCTTTTAGGATCTCTACATGCTATTAATGGAATTCTGGCTAAACTTTGCAACAGTGTGTAAAATCTTAAGATTTTAGTTTTGTGGTCAGATACTGACTTCATTTAATTCAACCTCTCCTTCCCTCAATAAACCCAACCCACAACAAATATACTCCTCCTTCCAAAGCACATGTTCTTGGGCTTCATTTATTTATTTAATCAGGATTTATTGATCTGGCATATGAAGGTCTATGTATATACTAAGCAAAAAGGCGATACGAGTCCTTTGCTCTTAAGTAGCTCAGGTCTAGTGGGGGATACAGACATAGAATATCATGCGGCTAGTGTTGAAGGCACTGGCACCCCGCTCCAGTACTCTTGCCTGGAAAATCCCATGGACGGAGGAGCCTGGTAGGCTGCAGTCCATGGGGTCGCTAAGAGTCGGACACGACTGAGCGACTTCACTTTCCCTTTTCACTTTCATGCATTGGAGGAGGAAATGGCAACCCACTCCAGTCTTCTTGCCTGGAGAATCCCAGGGACGGCAGGGCCTGGTGGGCTGCCGTCTATGGGGTCGCACAGAGTCGGACACGAGTGAAGCGACTTAGCAGCAGCAGCAGCAGCAGTGTCATACAAGAGGGAGGTACTGAGTGCTGTAGGAACACAGGAAGGGAACGGTCCACTCGAGCTGAGATAAGGGAATGTGAAGCTGTTTTAGAAAAGATTCACAGAAACATTTTTCTTAAAGAATTGAGAACAGTTTTACGGAGGTAAGATGATCGTTTCTTTTTTTAACTGTTCTTTCAGAGCTGTTGTTGCCCTGATGATTTTGAATGCTTTATATCATCTAGTACCTGGTAGTATAGTACTGTGTTAAAAGATTATGCAGAAATTTAAACAGTCATTACAAAAAAACCTCAGATCTGAAATTGAGCTCTGGTGGAGATTTATCTAACTTTGGTATTGATACTTGGTTTAGAACATGGTTTAAGACCTGGTTAGTGCAGCAGTTCATGTTGATAGTGTGTATAATTGTGAATCATATTCTAATATGACATTTGTCATCACTTAATGATTTTAGGTTTTCAGTTCTTAAACTTGGCCTGTAGTGTGAGATAATTATTCTGAAATTTAGGTAATTGCTACTAGTGGGTGAAGATAACCTATCAAGAGGACTACTTTTACTTGAACAGTTTCAGACTTTGATCTAGTTTAGACCAGGTATGTAAATATCAAAATGGTTGAACTTAAAGTTATTCAGTAGAATGGACTGTCCTAGACAAAACTTTAAAAATGGGAAATAAAAAGTAAGAATCTCTAAATCCAGTTAGGCACCTTTTTCATTATCTTGTTTCTTACTGTTTGCTCTTATACACAAACTAAGATGAACATGACTTACCCTGAATCAATTTTGAAGGGACGTGTATCCTTTTGTTTCCCATTTTTCAGTCTTGAACTCAGAGTGCCTGTTGAACATGTCCCTCAGTTCTGGATAGATTTCCCCTCTCTTGCTGCCTTTTTAAATTGTGCCTTTGCTCTGATTCTTTTAGAATTAAAGAAATAGGAATAGAACTAGTTGTATAGATTCTATTCTGAGAATGTAACATTGCATAATTGCCTACAGTTCAGATAGAAGTCTTACTTTCATTGTCAGTGGAAGTAGCTTTTATAATGTAAATTTGAGGTTTATATCTCTCTTATTTTTGTAATTCCCTATTACCTTACTTAGGAAGGTCACTTTTTATTAAAAAAAAAAAAACTTGTAAAATATTGGCTATATTTCCTGTGTTGTACAATATATCCTTATAACTTAAATTTTATACATTATAGTTTGTATCTCTTAGTCCCCTACCCTTTTATTACCTTCCCCCTTCCCTCTCTTCACTAGTAACCACTAGTTTGTTCTGTGAATATGTTTCTTTTTTGTTATATTCACTAGTTTGCTATATTTTTTAGATTACACATATAAGTGATATCATATAGTATTTATCTTTCTCTTTCTGACTTATTTCACTTATCATAACTAGACAGGTCATTTTTAAAATCTGCTTGCTTAATCACCTCAAAACTATTGATTTAAAGGGGCTATAATCCACCATAATTTTTGTTTTATAAGATTTTTATCAAAGGTTGATGGAAAGTTAAAAGTTTTGAATGAATGGTGACTAAAGTTTGTTTTATTAAAGCCTTTTTCTAATGTCCTTCTTGGAAAATAACAGTACTGTGAAGGTGATGTTTTGTTTAATCATGCATCAGTGCTTTTAAAAATAGAATTTTTCTAGAACTTCATTCCTTTCCTTTACATAATAATTTTTTGGTGTGTGTGTGTTTGGAGGTGGGGTGGGTTGCAGTGGTGTGTTGGTTGTGGGATTTTAGGTCTTTGATCAGGAATTGAAACTGGCCCTCAGCAGTGACAGCATGGAGTCCTAACCACTGGACTGCCATGGAATTCCCATACATAATAAATACAGATTTGCAGGTCTTGAATGCTTTTACTTAACTGTCATATTTGGTGCTCTGATTTTAAATTGACATTTACTAAGTGGTTGTTGTGTATACCAGTCATTCTACTAAGCATTTTATATATTTATCACATTTATTCCTCATAGGTTATGCTGTAAGTTTTATTATCAGCTCTCTGTTATAGATGAGGAAGCTGAGACTTGGTTATTTTTTTTTGCCCAAGGTCATAGAACTTTAAGTAGAATCAGAATTTGTATTTAGGTTGGTCTGGTCTGACTTGCAAGCCTCAGATCTTAAACATATGTGGTTATATATAATAACATGAAGAAAGGCATTTAGGGCTTGGCTCTATCAGTTATATACTTGCAAATTAAAAAGAAGTAAGTAAACTGTAAAAAGACGTGTGTGTTCAGATGGTTTATCATCTAAAGACTACAGGTGAATGGGTAACATAGTTTTAATACTGTTCTAATGTATCAGTTTAGACTGGGGTTATTTTTGTTATTTTGATAAATTATAAAGAAGGCATGGGAACATAATATCTTAAGGCGTCACAGTACATGGCTTTGCCTGTCTTCACATTCCTGCATGTTTGTGTGAACCACGACAGTCGTACATTCTGGCATCTCTGTTGTATGTATACCTAATTTGGCCTGTGAGTAGAAACAGCTAAACACAGAATGTCCCTTTGGAGTTCTAGAGGAAATTATTGTTTAAGCTCTGTGAGCTTTTTTTGTTTACTGTTGTTGTAAGAGGATAAGAGGTAGAGGCAGTTTGGTTAAGCTGTGCTTCCATTTACAGTCTCTCTAAATTTCCTGAAGCGTTAGATTGGGTGGATCTAGTGGAAATAAGAGGGAGATACATTTCAGTACAAATTCACAGAATTCATTTCCCATAGAAAATGATATTTTGTGCACTTCCTGGGAACTAGCTCTTTAAGGCTGTTTGACATTTGCAGCTGAATTATATGTAAGTACGGAAATGTTAATAGTTAACTGTTTTCAAAGAAATTGGACTGTAGTTCTTTGAACCAACACATAAGTTGACTGTTGCATTTACTGAGCTGTTTGATTATGTTGAAGTTGGATATACTAAGGACATGATTTTTTTAAGCCATATATAATCATGAAAGACTCATTGAGTCCTTCACATAAAAAATCTAATCTTTTGATACCAACTACATGACTTTCTGGGCTTCCCAAGTGGCTCAGTGGTAAAGAATCTGCCTGCGAATGCAGGAGACACAGGTTTGATCCCTGGGTTGGGAAGATCCCCTGGAGAAGGAAATGGCAACGCACTCCATTATTCTTGTCTGGAAAATCTGATGGACAGAGAAGCCTGGCGGGCTACAGGCCATAGGGTTGCAAAGAGTCAGACATGACCTAATGGCCGATGAGCAAGCAAGCAACATGACTTGCCAGAAATAAAAAAGTGTTGTTCTCTTAGTAAACGCATGTTAGACTCTTATGAATATTTTAAATGCATTAGGGATACGTAGAATTTCATTTTGCTATCTAGTTAAACTCTAAAAAGTCAGACACTTCAGATAAAATATATGTAAACCTTTTAGAAAGAAAACATCTTTTCCCAGTTTAGGATTTATTTTTGTATATTATACTAGCAGATGAACTTTCCTCACCTTGGTTTTTAGCAATCTCTGTTAAGTAGGTAGCTAAGTTTTGGGGCCAGCTGATTAAGCAGCTGTTTATTTGGAGTGGTATAGTTCTGTCTCTGGGCTACTCAGAGTGCCAACAGGATGTTTCCAGCTTGGTAATTTAGCTGCCTCTGCTCTGCCATATATCACCAGGCTTCATCTAGGGTGGAGCAGTGGAGATGGTGAGAGTATTAATAGTATGTTGTACTAAGTCACTTCAGTCGTGTCCAACTCTGTGTAGACCCTAAGGACTTCAGCCTGCCAGGCTCCTCTCTCCATGGAATTCTCCAGGCAAGAATACTGGAGTGGGTTGCTGTGCCCTCCTCCAGGGGATCTACCCGACCCAAGGATAGAACCTGTGTCTCTTATGTCTAACCTGCATTGGCAGGTGGGTTCTTTAGCACTAGAGCCGCCTGGGAAGCACTATTAATACTATACCTGATAGGATTTGCTGACTATTGGATGTAGGGTGTGAACAGAAGGAAGAATGGTGGTGCTGTTAACAGAAATAGTCAAGTGTATTTATATGTTACTCTGTGTAGACAATATCTTAACAGAAGAAATTTTTAATTGACAATTTCATTAGTACTTTGTTTTAAATTTACCAATCCTGAGTCTTCTGAATTCTTATATTTAAAGGACACCATGTAATGTTGTTTTAATTGAGAGAAAAATGAAACTTCTATTGTGCTAAACTACTGAGATCTTGAGGTTTGTTACAGCAGTTAGTGTTACTTACCCTAACTAATACAGAAATGAATTTTTAATCAAAGTAAAAAATACTGTTATTAGTAGGTCTGGATAAATAAAATTGTGTCACTTTTACAAGTTAAACTGAGTTTGAATTGAGATCTCAAAATCCATTCTTTTCCTAATACTGTAGCTTATAATCCAAACCAATTGAAAATTCACTTGATGGTTGTGTGGTTTGTTACCGTGTCTAAGCATTGATTTTCCAGATATTTAAATTAAATTACTGATATTTAAACTGAATTTTTTCAGTATTTTTTTTAGTGGAGAAAATGTCAAGTCTTATTTAATTTATGCATCTGAAAACTTTTAATCTATTTTCAACCACAGTAAAATTAAAGAATTCTTTTTCCTTTTCCTTCTGATTATCTGAAGGCATTTGAATATTCCATTTAAACCAACAGTTTTAAAAATTGAGATATAATTCATATACTATAAAATTTACCCTTTAACACGTACAAGTCAGTGGTTTTAATACTTCTCAAAGTTGTACAGTCATCACCACTGTCTGATGTTCTGATGTCCAGAACATTTTCATCACCCCATACTCCTAGCCATCACTCCTTGTTGTCTGCTTCCTCAGTCCTCGGTAACCACTAATCTACTTTTTGTCTCTATGTATTCACCTATTCTGAAAATTTCACATAAATGGAACTGTAATACATATGATCTTTTATGTCTTAGTCTTACATTTAGCATGTTTACATGATTCATTCATGTTATAACATGTATGAGCTCTTCCTTACTTTTTATGACCAAATAATATTTCATTGTATGTATTAATCAGAGAAGGCAATGGCACCCTACTCCAGTACTCTTGCCTGGAAAATCCCATGGATGGAGAAGTCTGGTGGGCTGCAGTCCATGGGGTCGCTAAGAGTCGGACACGACTGAGTGACTTCCCTTTCACTTTTCACTTTCATGCATTGGAGAAGGAAATGGCAACCCACTCCAGTATTCTTGCCTGGAGAATCCCAGGGACGGCGGAGCCTGGTGGGCTGCCGTCTCTGGGGCCGCACAGAGTTGGACATGACTGAGCGACTTAGCAGCAGCAGCAGCAGCAGCAGTGTGTATTAATAGATGTCACATTTTGTTTGTCCATTCATCAGTTGGTAGGCATTTGAGTTGTTTCTGCTTTTTTCTGCTGTGCATATTCTCTTACAGGCTTTTGTGTGGATATGTGTTTTCTCTTCTCTTTGGTATATACCTAGGGATGGATTGGATGTGTATTGAGTCATATGGTAGCTTTCTGAGGAACTGCCAAGCTTTTTAAGAGGCTATGCCATTTTATATTCCCACTAGTAATGTAAAAGGGTTCTACTTTCTTCACATTTTCATCCATACTTGTTTTTGCTTCATGTATTTTTTGGGCGGGGTACAATGTAATTTTGTTATGTTCTGCTTTTTTGAAAATTGATGGTCCCTTGCTGTGGAAAGATAAAAGTTTATTTGAAATAGACTATTTATTTAGAGAAAAGTTAATACTAAGATACCAACACACGATTGTTCCTTGATAATAATATACTAATATCAGTACCATTTGCAGAAATGAACCAGATGAATTTAGCACCAGCAAGTATTTTAAGCTAGTATTGTGATTCATAGACTGAATACTAACTAAACACTTCATTTTCATTCTTAATGATTTCATGTAAAATAACTGATACAATGAATTTCAAATAAGTTATGTCTTCCAAATCTATGTAAACGCTTTTGGACTCATAACACTTCATTTAATAGAGTGGCATTTAGCATCTCCTCTGCTGGACACATGGCTAGGCTATGGGAGCAGAAGGATGAGCTAGACAGACATGGACCCTCTTTTGTTCTTGACAGTCATATCCCACTTAGGGAAATAAACTCGTGCACATAATTACAGATTATGGTTTGTGTTATGAAGAAAACAAACTGGGTGTGTAAAAGACAACACTCTTCTTTAAGTTTGTAAATCAGGTAAGGCCTCTCTGAGAAGGTCATTTTAAAGCTAAGACCCAAAAGATGATTAATAAAGAGTTAGGTCTGCAAGAGCTGGGAGAGAATACTACAGGTATGGTGTCTGAGTTGGTGACGAGCTTAGCATATTTGGAGATCTAAGTGATTGCCCATTTGGCTAATGAGAGAGGAGGAAAGAATAAAATCAGAGGATGTGGGAAAGAGACGGAAAGCAGATCTGCTGGGACTATCTGGTTATGGTAAGGAATTAGAATTAAATCCAGACTGGCAGGGATCTACTAGAGAGAGACAGGAGTGATTCACATTTTTAAAAGATCACTCTGTTTACTGACTGTAGACCAGAGTGTGTGAAGACCAATTAAAGATGCTATTTATTAATATTACAGAAGTTCAGGCAAGAGGTAACGGTTTAGATTAGAATAATAACAATGGAAATGGAAAGAAATGGACTGAGAGGAGCTTCTGGAGATAGAGTCCGTGAGATTTGCTGATGGTTAGATATGTTAGACAAGGTGAGAGAAAAATTGAGGATAATGCCCAGAGTTTTGGCTTAAACAGCTGGTGGCAAGTTGTTTAAGAAATAGGGAACAAGTAAGGGGAAAGATCTGGAGATTTGGGAACTGAGAACTGTTGTAGATGTTTTGACTTTGGGTTGCTTACTAAGATACCTGAAGGTGGGGACTTCACTTGTGGTCCAGTGGTTAAGATTCTGCATATCTACTGCAGGGGGCATGAGTTTGATCCCTGGTCCTAGAACTAAGATCCCATGTGCTGCCTGGTGTGGCCAAAGGCAAAAAAACAAACAACAACAACAACAAACTAAAAAAGATATCTGAAGGTGTTAGATATCTAATAAATGGTTGGGTATACGGATCTGGGTCTGAGAGGGAGAGAGGCCTTTGATAGAGAAGCAAATTTGCATCTCAGCTGAAGAAGCTTTCTTAACTTTTAGAATTGGATGGGAAATTTAGCAAAGGACTCTGGAGGGACAGTGACCAGTGATATGAATGAAAGGTACAAATGCCTCTTAATGGATTTTGTAAACTTTGATTGCTCTTCCAGAGGTGCAAATGGTTAAAGCCATGGCCTTTTCTCCTTGCAAATGTCAGAACCTTTTGCTAGGCACTTTTGGCCATGCTGTTCCTCATCCTGCTGAGGGACTTGCTTGGCCATTACCCAGCTTTTCTGTTCAGTGGGTATGAAAGAAAGAAAGTGAAGTTGCTCAGTTGTATCGGACTCTGTGGCCCCATGGACTGTAGCCTGCCAGGCTCCTCCATCCATGGAATTTTCCAGGCAAGAGTACTGGAGTGGGTTGCCATTTCCTTCTCCAGGGAATCTTCCCGACCCAGGGATCAAACCTGGGTCTCCAGCATTGCAGGCAGATGTTTTTACCGTCTGAGACACCAGGGAAGCCCGTGGGTATAGGCTTTAAAAAAACAGGACTTGGCAATAAGGGATTATCAGTCTCTGGGCTTTTAGTAGTGCTATTTCAGTCAGCTGTGTTTTGGGTTAAATAGATTGTGTGCTGTTAGGTTTGAAAGTTTGATGAGTATTTGTACGTATTTCTGAAACTAGGACTGTTAGTTTTAGGACTAGGAGTTCTCAAAATCTTTAATTCGGAGTTTTAAATTTTCACATAAGAATTATCATTATAGATAACTGAATGATTGCTTTATAGCTGACTCTCATGAGATTTTAGTCTTTAATGATTAAAGACTACATTAAAGATTAAATGTCTTTAATTTATATGGCTAAGTTTTTCAAGCATGGGCTTCTGGAGTCTGTGAGGTTGCTGACTGATAGTGGTCTGTATTGTTTCTGTGAAAAAATTGTTTTTAAACCTATCTACTAAATAGTTACGAGAGTAAACTAAGTTGGATTGCCACTGTATTTAATTTATATATATACATGTCAGTAGTCCAAATATTCTAGCATACTTTTATGTCCCATCTTGTTTAAAAATGATACTTGTGAAAAAGTACATGATTAATTCCATTACTGCTACAGTTTAATAGTAAAATGGAGATTACCTATGTAGAAAGCAGCTAATACATAGTTTTCTTACATTTTGAAGTAGTTGATAAATACTTCTTTCATCCCATCCACTCAGTACATCCTTTCACTAAAAATCTGAAGGTAATTTATGCTTTGCACATGGACTTCTTGACTTTTTTTTTAAAACTAATTTCAAATATTTTTCTATGTAGAGAAGGTAAAATGAATTAAAAGTTTTCTTTTTGTTATTTATAAATGACATTTTAAACTGATTCTTGAAAGCTCTTCAAACATGGAATAGGGCTTGCTTTTTTATTCATTAAATTGATAGTTATTGCAACTTTAACCAAACCTATTTAGCAGTATCCTAATCCTGTTCTTACACATAATGAACAAAAGTAGCCTGCTACTGGTCATACAGCTTATCAATACGGTCACAGAATCTCATTAATCCTCATGAAACTGCATGATGTCAGAGAAGCAGTTGTTAGAGGTTAGTATCAAATGCTCATTGAACGTTTTCTGAGTGTTCTGCTCTGTTGTTAGAGGTTTGTGTGCATTTTTATTGTTGTGAAAATTCAACCTTGTGAAATAGGTACTATTATTGCCCTCATTTTTTAAATAAGAAAACTGAGGCAAAGAGTGGTGGTAGTGGGATTGTGTACAAGTTTCTAAACACTTCTTCGCCTATCTCTGCCATATTCTTCTCTAAGTTCAACTCCTTCACACAAGATTTTACCCCTTATGAGTTACTCAAGAACATTGTTCTGGAAATTTTCTGTTTTTCTCTCCTGCATCATCACTTTCCTGAGGATGGATTATTTCTATTGGCATACAAACATGTTATTTCTCTTTCTTTAAAAAAACAAAAACACAAAACAGTAAAACAAACAAGATCCTCTTTTGATTCCACTTCCTTTCCAGCTATTACTTTATTCCCTTTCTGTCTTTAGTGCACAACTCCTTATAAATTGTGGATATTCACTATTTGTAACTGTACTCCTCTCCTTTTCTCTTAAATACATCCCAGTTTTTACCCTACTGTTCCACCAAGATTGCTTTTATCAAGGTCACCAGGGAGCTCTATGTTGCAGGATATGGTGGGGGAATATAGAGAAATGAATAGTATGAAAGAAGGACGCTGTAAGTATATAACAAAAACCTAGAAACATTCAAATATCCATGTTGTAAACCTTAGTATTTCTGTGTAATGGAGCATTCAAAAAGAGTGGGGAAGACATCTTTATACTGCTAAGAAGTAATGGCCAGGGTAAAATAAGTGAGAAAACAAAGTACTAAAGAGTGAGTATCGTGTTCTTCCTTTTAGTGAAAAAAGAAGGGAAACACAAGTGTCCTTATATCCACATTTGTTATGTTGTTGAAAAACCATGGAAGGATAATTCAAAATTACAGAGGAAGAGGGTAGGGGACAGAAGCTAAACCTCTTTGTACCTTATTCTATAATTTTTCCTTTGTTTCTGTGTATGTTATACATAATTTTAAAAATTAAATAGAAAAAAAATTCCTAAACAGTTTAACAATGTCAGGATGTTAACAAAATTACAAGTAATTTTGAAACACTATTTTGACTACATATCTCTAGTAGGATAGATCTAAGGACTAAAAAAGTGACAAGAAATCTTAAACCTCATCCAGAATTATTGTGATTATACATAGTAGGATAAAGCACATAAGTACTTTTGCTAATGGCACAATTTTGTTAATATCATTAGTAAAAAAGATTTTCAGGATGACAGATGTATAAATAAAATAAAAAACCATATACCATTCAATTAAAATCAGAAAAATGAATATTCACTCTGGGTTTAAGTTTCTCCTTTGCAAAAATACATATTTTGTATCTCTCTTGAAGAATCTTAGAAATAATAGCAAGTGATCATAAGTAGCCTTAGGCCCCAGATTTTGTCTTTAGATGCCATTTCCTATTAAAAGGAATAAAGCCCCTGGAACTGTGGCTCTCTCCAGGCCTGGCAAAAGAAATGTGGAAGGTGAACCTTATGTGCCTGAAAGCAAAGCTCTTACAGACTACAGAGGTCAACATTATTTTCTAGCCCTAATGAAATAATGGATCTAGGCAGTTTGATCTAAGTTATTAAAAAGGTGAATGTTTGATGGCAGACTTCATAGGGGATGAATCAGGCTGACAATATTTAAACACACTGATCGATCTTAACATGACTAAAAGTAGGTCACCCAGTCTACATGTGCTAATAATGATGTGATACAACAGGAAGTTCTCTTGTCAAACAAAAAAGAACCTGAAGTTAATCAACCCTCCAGATCGAACTGCATTTACAGAAGACTACAGGACAAACTCTACGATACCAGGACACAGTCACTTACATCCAGACTGCAACATGTAGCCAGGGAAAATTTTGAAAGAAGTAGAAGCTGTTAAAGGATTAAAAGAGACATAACAACCCAATTCCATGTGTGAACCTTGTTTGATTCTGATTTAGACAAACCATCAGATGGTAAAGAATCTGCCTGCAATGTGGAAGACCTGGGTTCAATCCCTGGGTTGGGGTGACCCCCTGGAGAAGGGCATGGCAACCCACTCCAGTATTCGTGCCTGGAGAATCCCCATGGAGAGAGGAGCCTGACAGGGGCTGCAGTCCATGGGGTCACAGAGTCGGGCACGACTGAGTGACTCAGCACAGCATAGCACACATCCCTAAAAAGACATTTTTGAGCAAGTGGGGAAAATTGAGCTGTACTGGCTATTACTTAATAAGAAATTAATGTTAATTTTATTGAAGGTGGTAATATTGTGGCTAGCTACAAAAACAATTGCTACAGATACATGCTATTTTTTAAAATGTGAAAAGAAATGATATGGGGTGTTTGCTTTAAAACTCTTTTCCTTGCCAAAAATGAAATGGGGGTGGGTAAATGAAACAAGAATAGCAAAATGTTGATAATTGTTGGCGCTAGATATTTGGGAATTCTAAAGATGGTAAGGGGCTTCATTTTATTCTCTCCACTTTGTGTGTGTTTGAGAATTTTAATAGTAAAGTAAAATCATAAGAAAAGACTGATATTTTTTGTATCAAATGATATGACATAGTATCTATGACATGTTTGAACTGATAGTTTATTATGGCTGTAGTATTTATCAAAGGAACTTCTTTAGGTTGCAGCTGAAGTAATAAGTATATTGTAGAAACTTAAAAAGCATCATCTAATTCATTTCTCCAGGGCTTAAATCAGTCTTTATCGCTTAACGTTTAACTTACATAATTTACTATTGTGCCCCACTCACTATTCATATGTATTGATTTAAGTTTCAAGACTTGTGATATGTAGTTTCTCAAAAAAATCCTGTGTTGTATTTGGTTGTTTATATATAAGAATTTGTATATGTGCATTTTCGGAATGGTGCACTCAAAAATACTTCTGGGGAAATTAAATTATGCCTAAAAGCTAAGTATCTTGGAAGGACAACTATACCTTCTCTTGATCTCTGATACCTAAGGACCCCTGAACCACAGATCTTAACTACAAAATGGCTCTTTTTACTGTGGTTAATTTTAATGTAAGACTCTTTTTTATTAGCCATGTTGCATATATAGACTGTTTGAAAATTGTTACAGTTATTGCTTGGATTTGACATGTTTAGTAATTGTCAATATAGCCAATATTTGTTTTAATAGAATTCAAGGAACGCTTGCCTGTTTCTCCATTATGAAATAGGAGGTCTTATGGGGACTGTACATAAATGTTTTTATTTTAAATACCTAATGCTTGTAGTGTGAGCACTTAGCAGATTTATTAGAAGTACAAAATAAGGCAGAGATAACCAGAATTTATTTTATATTTTGGGTTGTATATGGAGATGGCACTTGGATCTCCATGCACTTGAGCTTGTTTTTCTTGAGCCTTGTGTTTTTGAAAAATGTACAAATGTATTCATGAGAATGGCAAGAATAATAAAAACTAGAATAGTTATCTAAAACTGTAAACTATATCCAAATGGCTTTGAATTTAAAACTGATAAATTACCCTGCATGATGTTACTAAAGAAGAAAATAAATTTTATGTATACTTTTGATTAAAAATACTGACAAAATAATGCAGAATAACACTGGTGACCTTGGAATTTTATCCCATTGTTGACTGTTAATAGAAAGCCATCCACCTTCTCATTAATAGTCTTGAAGGTTTTTAATGACAGTCACACATGCATTGCATTATGGCTGAAAGACCAACTTCCAATTTACCTATTTTTCCCCTGTTTTAAAGATAATTTGGTAATTATCTGTATTTTATTATATCTACAGTAGATATGTTACCATTTGCTGAACTTTTAATGTCTTAAATGGAATTTGGAAAAACCAAATTCTTAAATTATGTCAGTTTTCTGCGTATTTGTGCCTAAAGGGAATTTTACTTTACCCGTAGTAAGGCGTCTTATTCCCAACTTTCAATTTGTATAATTAGAAAAAGTTGAATTTTTTTCTTTGAATTTTTTTCTTTATCCCATTTCTTAGTTGACGAAGGATCAGAGATTGGTGTATTCGGGCAGACTGCTTCCCGATCATCTGCAGCTGAAAGACATTCTCAGAAAAGTAAGCTTTTCCTCCACTATTCAATACCAGTTACTCAGAGTGCCGAGGAAATATGTTCTGAACTTTCTTTTGATATCCAACCAATTTAGTTCTTAGACACTTAAAATCAACCCTTTTGGGTAGCATAATAGGTGATTCTGATTAGTCAACAGTTTTATATATCCATCTGATAGCTAAATCTGAAATAGCATTACATATTTGTGTTCAGGGATTTGTTATCTTGTGGAAGAAAGCCATATTGACTTATCATTAATGCAGGAGTAGAGTGCTCAAGTAGACTGGTAACAGTCCCCTCTCTTAAATCTGTTTTTGATGAAACTACATGACATTTTAATACAAGTTAACTTGCGTTAGGAGTTTAATTTTGGGACATCAAATATTACAGAAGGAAGCCCACTTGGTCCATTAGCAAACTTTGAATCCTGGTACTCAGAGTTAAATATATTTTAATATAATTTTTTGATAGAATACTAGTTACTTTAATGGCAGCTTTTAGCTCATGTTTATTTATGGAATTTATACTTTTAGAATTTTTCTGCATTTGAGATTCTTTTTGCTTGTGAATGTAGCAGAATTGAATATGTAGCTGTTAGGTTTCACTTTAGATTTTTTATGTAACTCAGTGTTTTCTGGATATCCCTAATCTCTTTATGCTCTTGTGTATGTTTATGATCACCTGTGGGAAATTTTAAAAAACCTTACACTGGTGTATTCCTTCTGTTTAGATAGTTGACATTGTAGCTTTGCTAGTGTGACTTCCTGCTGTCATTTTCATTTTAATCATGTAGTTTCAGGTTGCCAAAGTGGTTTAATAACATCTCTCCCTGTCTCTCTCTCCCTACTTCTCCCTCTATCTCAAAAATACTGGCTTTTGTAGCATATATCCTCCCCTCTTTCTTTTCTTAATAGACTTTATTTTTTAGAGTGGTTTTAGGTTCATAACAAAATTGGGAAGAAGGTATAAATATTACCTATATAACTCCTAGCTCCACACATACACAGCTACTCCCACTAACAGCATTCCCCATCAGTCTACATTACAGTGCTACAGTAGCTAGAGTTGAAGCCTGTATTGACATCATCACCCCAAACCCTAGTTTACATTAGGGTTCACTCTTGGTGTTGTACTTTCTGTAGGCTTTAATAAATGTATAATGACAAGTATCCACCTTATAATATTGTACAGAATATTTACTACCCCCCAAATCCGCTATGTTCCACTTCTTCATTTTCTTTCCTGGCTTTATCCTTAAAAACTTTTTTCACTATATGCTCTTTGAAATATAGATTTATTATTTTAACCCAAGGATAGCTAGAGTCTGAACATGCATACTTCTAAAAAGGATTTTGCTGCCAGAAATCATTCCCAACCAGAATACTTAAAATGCTTTGGGATTTCCATGGTGGTCCAATGGTTAAGACCCTGTGCTATCCCTAATCAATTGACCCTAACCCTAACCCTAACCCTAATCCTTGATCAGGGAACTGAGATCCCACATGTGCCTCTCTATGGCCAACACCCCGCCCCCCCCCCCCCCCCCCCCCCGGCCCCACGAAAACAACAACAACAACAAACAAAAACCACCCAGCTTCAGTCAAAGGACTGTTGTGTCCCTTATCATAGAACATTTTGAACAGTATGTTTACAGTTTGAACAGATCATTGGACTGTATAACACTTTACTTCTTTCAGTTAAATGCTGTCATTAACTTTATCTGTTTAGTTATAAAATGTCTTATAGAAACATTTCCCAAAGGTGAATAAATACTATGAGGTAATTGTGGTTAATATGACCTTTGAAACTAGGTTTGTAAGGATGAACATCTTACACTTGGATGCTTGTTTTACTGTTCTGTATTCCCAAGCTAAGGGGACATTGTAAATCAGGCATCCTTTCTACCTGCTTTGCTTGGTGTACCTTATGTAATGCTATTTCTGGGAATGCTGTTAGTATTCTAACTCCTAGTAACTTCTTCCTCTAAACCCATAAACAGTTATAGTTCATGCATCTCAGTTTTGTGCAAAAGACTGATTTATGTATTTCTCTAATTGCTCTCTAATGTGCTAGTCTGTTCTTTTAAAAAATTTTTTATTTATTTATTTGTTTTTCGCTGCTGGGTCTTCGTTGCTGTGCCAACTTTTCTCCAGTTGTGGAGAGTGGGAGCTACTCTCTAGTTGCAGTGTGCGGGCTTCTCACTGCGGTGACTTGTCTTGTTGCCAAGCACAGGCTCTAGGGCGCGCGGGCTTCAGTCAGTGCAGCTCTTGGGTTCTAGAGCACAGGCGCAATAGTTGCCGTGCATGGGCTTAGTTGCTGTTTGTGGGATCTTCCCAGATCAGGGATCAAACCCCTGTCTTCTGCATTGGTAGGCAGATTGTTTACCACTGGGCCACCAGGGAAGCCCTAGTCTGTTCTTTTTTTTTTTTTTTTTTTTATTTTATTTTTAAACTTTACATAACTGTATTAGTTTTGCCAAATATCAAAATGAATCCGCCACAGGTATACATGTGTTCCCCATCCTGAACCTAGTCTGTTCTTTTAACAACATCATGAGTCTCCTTAGGGGAGGGACTGACTCCTGCCCTTTCTTGGATTCACCTCAGAATTAAGCACAGTTCTTGTTTATGGAAGATGATGAATTCCCAGAGCTTTGTTTCTCTTTCTCACAGCTGGGCATCTTTTTTTATTATTTCCTGTTGCACGGCCCCTGCCCCCCCCCCCCCTTTTTGAAAATCATTTTCTGATTTTTTCTTTTTTAAAATTGCTGCACCATCCTTTGTTCTTCTCTGCCTCTCCTTACTCTACCTTATTTACTTGCTTTATGCCTATGATAGATATACTCATGAAATCATTAAGCTAAAATGCCAATTATTTTTAGAGTATTTTCCTTCCTCATAGTTGTAGATTTATGGAGACACATTTGGAATATTTACAGAATATAGCTCAAATACATGCTGTATGTCTGTGTATAAGTGTTAGAGATAAAACCAGTTTTTGACTTAAAAAATAAAATACTATAGCTAAAATTCAGACAGATGAGACTATAGTGAGGCTATTTGAGTTTCCTTATCACTGTAAGTTTTCAAATAATGCAAACATTTACTATTCGAAGTTTGTAGGCCTAAGCTTCAGTGTGACTGTCACAGTGCTGATACTATTGTGTGTAGTATTTTTATACTGAAATACTAGGTTGCGTTGACACAACTCAACAGCAGTGTTTGCTTCAGAACTCCTTGGTATACAAAATAATAATTTTTTCATATAGTAGTTCCTGAGTATTGAGACCATTTTCTAAGCATGGAGGAAGTACTGAATTCAGAAGGGTCCAAATTTATTACTAATAAAAGGGCTGTGGTAGGAAGAAACTTAAGTTTTGAGTTAAGTATTTCTGCTTAGCTACTGACATTTTTGATCTGTGTACTTTCCAGTACTACCCTTTAAATGTAATTTTCTTTAATTTTAGCAAGATGAGTATCATATGGTTCATCTAGTATGTACTTCTCGGACTCCTCCCAGTTCTCCAAAATCCAGCACCAATAGAGAAAGTCATGAAGCACTGGCATCCAACAGCAATTCTGTGAGTTGTTTTGGGCAGAGTAAATGCTGAAGTTTTCTGATTATCCCTTCTGGCCTCTAAAAACTAAGTGGAAAACAGAACAACTGGATCTTGTGGGTGGTGAGACTAGGTTGTGAACAGCTTAAGTTAATCATTTAAACTTCATTTTTAGAGATCCAATACACAGTGTAATCCCTTGAAGCCTGTTCCCCATGAGTTATAATTTGCTATATGGCAGGTCAGTAATAGAGCCAATTTTCAGGGGTTTAATTACTGAAATACTGAAAAGACAGAATTATGATATGGTTATATAATATAAACTCTACAGCCAATATTTCAGAAATGTTTAAGGTATTTTATATATTATATTTAATCAAGGTAGATTAAATTATTTAAACTTTAAATTTGCTAAATCTTCCTGAAGAAGATTGCTTGTTCAATAATTGTTTTTTAAAATGACTGGATTTGAGTGTATATTCCGACTATGGGAGGAATAAGTACTTGATGTACCCAGTTCTTTCAGACTTGAGTATTCATTTTTCCCTCCTTAGTTTTCCATCTGCCTAAAATTGTTTTGGAAATTTAAAAAACTAGTTGAACTTTTCAACTTAGACATTTTTTACACTGTCCAAATTCTTCTTAGGTTAAATTATTTTTGGTTTCCTGTAGAAGCTTTATGTGACACTTTTGGAGGTGAAGGAAAAGGACTGGTTGAGCGGGAAGCTGTTTAAAGCTCCCTGGGTCGGGAACTTTTGTGCTGCTAAGTGTACTTTCCTTCTTGTCAGGAATCGAGCCAAAATTTTGAGGAGGGGATGAATGGCAGGGGTGATAACGAGAGACTGATTGTTAACTGCTTCTTTAAGAAACTAGATCTTGTAGTTGCTCTCTTTAATGAGCATAGCCTCAATGGTAAGTATTTTCTAGTACTAGCTGTGGGAATTCAGCTTTCACTAAACTGAAATTTGTTTTGTCGATAAACCTAAGGGTCTTTATATGTTTCCTACCTTGCATAAGAAGGGACAAAACCCTGGTACTGGCATAGAATTCTGTTTATAGTCTTTGAACAGTTGTGTTGCTCCAGTTTCTGTTGACAGAGAACTTTCTTTTCCCTTTTCTAGTAGTTCCTCAGCCATGATTTCATTTCTTTATAATATATATTCAGTTTTTCAGAGGTGTGTTATAAAAAAATCTAAGAAGTATCAAAGGAGAATGAAATTGAATTCCTCTTAATTTTTTTATGGCTGATAAATTTCAGTGGGACTTGACAATGTCTTAAAAATCTGTTCATGAAAGTTGTCTAATAAGGTCAGAAATAATTAGTTCTAGAGAAATTAGGGTGTGCTGCCAAATACCTAGGCCTTTCTTCTATTAATTTTTTTTTAGTGAATACCATATTTTGATGATCCATTTAATATGAAATCTTGCCAAAAAAGAAGCCTTTCCAGGTTGTGTGCCTAATAATCAGCCTCCCTAGTAAGATATTTGGTGTCTGTTTGGTATGGAATAACATTTTAAAGCTTTTGTTAATTTTTCAAAGGTCTCACATGGCAGGACTAAGGAAGGTAGACATGTAAAAAGACATGCTGTAAATAGGAAGGCAGTACCAGTAATGTGATTTTAACAAACTTGGAAGGATGTTGAAATTATCTTGTGTCCGGTTTTTTAAAGTAGGTAATTTATATAAACTGTAATTGTGTTTTAAATTTACATAAAACACTTGACAAACTATTTTCAAACAGCAACAAATTGAGGTGGTCTTCAAGGGGTTATATTGATTGAAGTTGTTGAATCTGTAAGTTACTGACACCATTAATGCATTAGAATTTTAAAATTCTGTTTGGTATCTTGTTTATTTTGTTAAAAAAAAACAACAACAGTATTTGTTGGTAGTATCTTTAATAGGATTTTAGGACTGAAAGGAATCTTGAAAATCTAGTTCAATCTCATTTTTTATAGGAAAGCTGTGACTTAGGGGTTAAGTAAATTGTAAGGTTATGTTCCTTGTTAATGTCAGAGATAACACCAAATTCTAGCACGCTCTTCAGTGTTTTAAACCAGTATATGACTAATGGCATGTTATACAGTAGCTGGTACATAGTAAATGTTTAAGTGATACAGTTATTAGTACCATTAATGAATACTTCCTATGTGTTAAACATCATGAAAAGAGCTTTGCATGCATTAATTTTCACAAATTTTGTATGCTATTTTTGGTATATAATTACTACTCAGCCTTTTATAGTTGAGAAATGAACTATTACTGTATGATTAATGGATTTTGATTTTCTAAACTCTTTAGTCTCATGAGAATTAAATTATTTATACCTATATATATAAATAAATAAATATACCTATTATGCTGGGCATGCAAGTCAAATCAGTAAATTTCTAGAATTCGCTGTTTGCGGAGGGATTTCACAGATGCATTTTTAGTAATGTGTCTATAATTGTGATTATAATGAGTTAAATCTCCTTGAAAAAAATAATTACATTTTTGTTTGTAGAGTTCAGATCAGTCAGGATCATCAACTCCATCATCCAGTCAAGAAACCTTGACTTTAGCTACCAGTTCTTCCTCAGAAGGATTGAGGCAACGTACCCTTCCACAAGCACAAACTGACCCAGCACAGAGTCATCAGGTCCCATATGTAATGCAAGGGTGAGTGAAACTGTGGTAGCTTTGGTCCTCTTAAAAATCTATGACTCCAGACTTTCATGGTAGCCCCCTTCACTAATCAAAGTACATTTGAAATTTATTCTTATACCTGATTATATGTTTTGTGAATTAGAGGGTTAGGTGTAGCAGTTTTGGGGGGGCTGTTCTGTGTGGTTAGTGGGATTTTAGTTCCCTGACCAGGGACTGAACCTGTGCCTTCTGCAGTGAGAGCACTGGACTGCGACTGAATTCCCTAGAGCAGTGCTTTTGAAAGCTGGTTGTACATTAAAATTGTCTGGGGCAGTACCTTTCAGTCTTTAATGTTTGTGCTAATCACCGGGAGATGTTGTTAAGATGCAGGTTCTGATTCAGTTGGTCTAACAGGGCCTGAGATTATGTATTTCCAGTGAGCTCTTCTGCGATGCTGATGCTTCTGATGCTTTGACCATAGTTTGAATAGCAAGGATCTAGGTAACTAAAATTTTTGTTTTTACTCGATCTTACTATGTCATGCTCAAGTGCTCAGTCGTGTCCAACTTTGTGACCCTAAGGACTATACCCTGCCAGGCTCTTCTGTCCATGGGATTTTACAGGCAAGAATACTGAAGTAGGCTGCCGTTTCCTCCTCCAGGGTATCTTCCTTACTCAGGGATTGAACTCGCGTCTCCTACATCTTGGGCATTGGCAGGCAGATTCTTTACCACTAAGCCATCAGGGAAGCCCCAGTCTCACTATAGATCTACTCAAATTAGTCTTCTAGAGAACAAATGGGTGAATAAGGGTGTTCTTGGAAGAGTATAGAGCCCAGTAATCTGTTTTTTAAAAGTTCTACTGGTGTTTATGATCAGCCAGGCTTGGTAACTACTAAGACAGAGTATTGTGATAAGTATTATGGTGATGTATTATTATGAAGATATGCTAACCATTGCATGTTATCCAGAGACTTTCTTAAGAGGAGTTTACTCAAGAAGCTTGCTATGGCTGCCTTATATTTAGCAATTACAATAGGCCTCTTGGGTTAGGCAGTTCCAGGGGGAATGCAGCCAGCAGCCACAGCAGCTGTGGACAGCTCAGAGAGGAGGATCTTGGGGAATACAGTTTAGATCTGGGTCATGTCTGAAACTGGAGTGCTTTTGAAGTAAAGGAAACAGGAATAATAGTTACTGATAGTTGTTTTGCGTTGCATATTGTGCTGTGGTGTGTGTGACGGTGCTCCAGATCTATGATGGTGAGGCTGGAAATAAGCAAATGGCTAGGACGCCCCCAAAATGGTAGTAAGCGATGTAACCAAGGAGTAGCCACTAACTGTTCTGCCAAAGAGGATGTAATAGCATATGGCTACTTTTTACTTAGAACTTTATAAACTTAATTCAATTCTTAATGTAGAAAAACAAAGCTGAGTATATAGAAAAATATTAAAAAGACTCATTTGTCTCATATTCTTGAGTTTTTCTTCTAAAATTAAGTGTTTAGTGAGGCTGATTGTAGACTTTTATAAAGCATCTCATGAAACTATTTTTGTTTTCAGAAAATGATTATTAAAAACTGGAACTTTGTTATTTGTAAAAAAGTATTGTCACGATTTACATGGTAGAATACTGGCTTAAAATAGTTTGTCTTATGACAGTGATTCCTTTTCTGTCTTTTTTGCAGAATAAAACAGTTCAGTTCCTCTCAGTTTATACAGAGTGCTTTTACTAATATTTTACCAAATATGTTGGTAGTGATGGAAGGTGAGAATAGATATAATAAACCTTGAAGAATATATAATGATATGTTGAAAATAGTTATGTCTGCACAATAATATTTTTAACTCTTTCTCATACTTACAGTGAATATATTAATATATATATATTTTAACTCTTGATTTATTAAATTAAGGTAAAATATGCATAAAATAAACCTTTTAAAGCATTTTTAAAGTGCGCAGTTCACTAGCATTAAGTACCTACACAGTGAATATATACTCTGTAATAAAGTATATGAAGTTGCATGTTTTCAGAATAAGACCATGGATATCTTGGAAACAGATTAATAATTTCTTTAAACTAGTCTGTTGAGAAAATCAACAGACTTTGGAGCAAAGGCATTTAGCTCTTAGAAGTATATAAAACAGAATAGAAAAATTTGAAATAGTGTTTATTTTGCTAAAAATGAGTATTAAGATGAAGAAAGGTAAAATCCGTAAATAATGTTTAGTTTTAAATCAGGAGGACAGTACGGCTTAGTGGATGTACAGATTCAGGAGTCAGCCTGCCTTGCTTTGAATCCTAGCCCTGTCCACTGACTAGCTTGGGCAAGTCTCTTCTCTTCTTTGCTTCAGTTTGCTCATGATCTGCAGATAATAGTACTTATTGTGTAGGATTTCTGTGTGGATTAAGAGTTCATGTATGTAAAGAGTTAAGTGATATGTTAGCAATTGTTTATAAATTCATGCATACATATAAATGCATGCTGTATGTTCATTCAGCAAATCCATTTATAGGCATTTGCGAGTCTGACACACTGAAACATCTGAATGAGGCAGCACCAGGTGCTGGAAAATAAATCTGTATTTGGAAAGAGCACTTTGTGATTTACAAAGCAGTTTAAGTCAAAGTTCAATAAGTAGGTTATTTGGCTTAACAATGGATGTGATTTAACCTAATCTTATAGTTGTAATCTTTTACTAATGAAGACTTTACATCTGTCTTTAAGTAAAGTTTTATTTAATACAGCCTTGCCTTACATGTGCAAGAGCAGTAATTTAGTGATCTCGAAGAATTCACCAACAAAATATAATCTCTCCACATCATTTTTAGACTCCAGCACAGCTTATATTTAGCTAGTCACATGTGTTTCCCACCATGTAGGTTAGTACTCTGTCTTTAAAAAATGGCTAAATTCTGATCACTGTTCCCTGAGTTTTTGAATCACTAGGTTTGGGGTAGTGTTTAGGACTCTGCCAACTTAACAGCATTCTGGGAACCTAGCTTTTCAAGAAATCCTAATGCAGGTGATTATTTGCCCATTAAGCTCTTGAGGACACAAGGAGAAGACCAAACAGTACGTGTGCATCAGCACATTGGCTGTCCATTTATAATGTCACATTTATGAATCTTGACTGACTGTTTTGGACTCAGTGTGTTACGCTGTCATGTTTATTTAACTCTTAAAACTGCTCACTGGTTCATAAAAAATTCCCCACTGTTTTGTACACTTAATTTCCCTGCCTGAAATAGTAGCAGCCTTATTTTATAATTAATAAAACTGAAAACCTATTCATTGTACTCTTCTATTATCTGATTTTTTAATAGCAAAACTGCTTATAACCCACCACCTAGAGATAACTATTACTAACATTTTTGTAGTTTCCTTCTAAATACTTTTCTAAGTATACTTTTTAAATAGAAACATCATACTATTTTATTTTATAAACCTTTTTAAAAAGCAGAATGTAGTCTGGACATATTTCCAGATCAAATATAGATCTACAACATTTAAGGTTTGTATTAGCAATCAGTTTAGCTAAGGACCTGAAAGGCCTATGCACTGAGAACTAGAAGATAATGATGAAAGAAATTGAAGACACAAATAAATGAAAAGGTATTCCATCTCATGAGTTAGAATTAATGCTGTTAAAATGTCCATACTACTCAAAGCAATCTTCAGTCAGTCTCTATCAAAATTCCAAATATTTTTCACAAAAGTGAACAATCCTAAAATTTGTACAGAACCACAAGATCCTAAATAGCTATAGCAATCTTGAGAAAGAAGAACAACGCTAAAGGCATCACACTCCCTGATTTCAAACTGTACTATGGAGTGATAGTAATTAAAACAATATGGTATTGGCATAAAAACAGACTAGTGGAACAGAATAGAGAACCCAGAAATAAACCCATACATACATAATCAATTAATTTATGACAAGAAGCAAGACTACAGTGAGGAAAGGACAGTCTCTTCAATATATGGTGTTGGAAAAACTGCAACAAAATTAAGCTAGACTACTATTTTATATCCTACATAAAATTAACTCAAAATAGGAATTCCCTGGCAGTCCAGTGGTTAGGACTAGGTACTTTCACTGCCGAGGGTGCAGGTTCAATCCCTGATTAGGAAACTAAGATCCTGCAAGCCACACAGCATGGCCAAAATAGAAAAAGTTAACTCAAAATGAATTTGATTTGAATGTAAGGCTTGAAACCATTAAAATCCTAGAATAAAATAAAGCTCCTTGACACTGGACTTGGTGATGATTTTTTAGATTTGACAACGAAAGCAAAACTAAATAAATGGAATTACATTAGACTAAAAAGCTTTTGTACAGTAAAGGAAATCATCAACAAAATGAAAAGGCAACCCACTAAATAGGATAAAGTATTTTCAAATCATATGCCTGATAAGGGGTTATATACACAATATACAAAGGACGCACACAATAGCAGAAAACCAAATAATCCAGTTTAAAAGTGGGCAGAGGACCTGAATAGACTTTCTTTCAAGAAGGCATACAGATGGCCAGCAGTTATATGAAAAGATGCCCAACATCACTAATCATCAGACCAATGCAGGTCAAAAGCACGGTGAGACATTCCCTCACACCTGTCAGAATGGCTGTTATTAAAAAGACAACAAATAATAAGCGTTGGTCAGGATCGTGGAGAAAAGGGAGCCCTTGTGTACTGTTGTTGGCAATGTAAACTGGTACATCCATATGGAAAACATTATGGCGTTTCCTAAAAAAATTAATAACAGAACTACCATGTGATCCATCAGGTCCAGTTCTAAGTATCTGAAGAAAATGAAAATACTTAATTTGAAGAGACAAATGTACCCACATGTTCACTGCAGCATTATTTATAATAACCACAATAAGGAAACAACCCAAGTGTCCCTAGGTAGAAAATGGATAAAGAACTTGGGGTGCATTTATACACAGTGAAACACTATTCAGCCATAAAAAGAAAAGCTATAGTTTATCTATCAGTAACTGTTGTTAAGAGCCTGATTCACCATACCATTACAAATTCATACTTCCCAGTGCAATAAGTTGGAATGTCCTTGTTTTAATTTAGACATGATAAAGAGACATTCTTTTTATTCTGTTTTGTGAAGTGCTTATTTGTTGGCATGTTGGTATTTTAAAAAGTTCATTTGTGACAGTTCTTTATGTAAAAGAATATTACTAATTGATACTATTGAGTATTAATTATTATTTAGTATTCGTTATTACTTAGCATAAACTTGGGCTTCCCTGGTGGCTCAGATGGTTGATTTCATTGAACTTTATACCAACTCTGTGGCCTAGGTACTGTTCTCTCCCAATTTATGAAGGAGGAGGAGGAGGCTAAAAGGTACATAGCCTGCCTTACTTCAGTAGTCAGTATCAGGACTAGAATTCAAATCTACATCTGACTGGAAAGTCTGTGTTAACTGTCTTGTTGAAGTGAATATTTTATCATTTGTTTCAGTATATTTTTCTGTGTTACCACTTGTATTTTGATTTCATTTATAATGGTGGTTCTCTCCCCTCTACTTTCCCATTTAAAACTTTTCTCTAGTCAGATCTATTGGTCAGATTTGAAGCAATCTGACTGAATAAGCCAATTTGTCATATAAGGATCATGTGGAAAGTTTACTTAGAATTTGCGGTAGCTGGGCACTGAAGACAGGAAAATGAATTATGTAGTTGCCCTCAATGGAAGCAGGCAGATCGGCTAATAAATTGCCATTCACTGATGTGCTTCTATGGTTTTGACAAAATTCTGCAGGAGTCTGTGCTTGCAGGAGGTGGGAGAGCGTCATAGCTGGTAACATTGGGGCTGATTTTAAGGGAAGTTCAGCAAGGGAGAACAAAGTAGTGTGGAGAGTCTTGAAAAAGCATATTCTGGAAATAAAGTGGGAATTCCATGAAGGTTTTCTTTGAAAGAATTTGTTTCTGATTGTTGAAGTTTCCAGTTCATCTCCTCTCCTTTATCATTCTTAACTTTAAAAGCATGCTAATGAATCTCTATTATAAGGATCTTACCTAACATCCAGCTTCAGCAACAGTTAATAGACAACAGCTCTTCAACCTTTCCCTTGTTCCTCTTTTTTTTTCTCTTGGGCTGGAGTATTTTTAAAGTAATCCTAGACATCATACCCCTTCATCTGTAAATACTGTGTATCTGTAACAGATATGGACTATAAGAATCACAATACCATTAGAACACGCAACAGAATTAAAAATTCTTTAATATCATTTATTACTCAATTCGTGTTCCATTTTCCCTGATTGTCCCAAATGTCTTTTTATGGTGGTTTTGATCGGATCAGTTTCAGAGATTGACTTACTGCATTTGGTTGAGTAATTTTGTTTCTTAAGGCTCTTTTAATCTAATCCCTATCCCTGTCTTTTTTTACTTTATGCTTTTTCTGTTGTTCTATGTTCTAATTTCCCATAGTAGTCTAGATTCAGCTCACTGCATCCATGTGGTATCATTAATATTTTCCTCTGTTTTCATAGATTGTCTGTAAACTGGTAGTTAGATCTAGGGCCTGATTAAATATTAAAAAGTTCAGCTTAAAAAAAATAATTTTATTTATTTTTGGCTGTGCTGGGTCTTTGTTGCTGTGTGGGCTTTTCTTTAGTTGCAGCAAGTGGGAGCTACTCTAGTTATCATGTGCTGGCTTCTTGTTGCGGTGGCTTCTCTTGTTGCAGAGCACAGGCTCTAGGGTAAGTGGGTTTCAGTATTTGCAGCTCCCGGGCTCTGGAGCACAGGCTCAGTAGTTGTGGCATACTGGCTTCGCTGCTCCGTGGCATGTGGGATTCTCCTGGATCAGGGGTAGAACCCATGTCTCCTGCATTGGCAGGCAGTTTCTTTACTGCTATGTCATCGTGGAAGCCCAAACTTCAACTTTTAAATTTTATTTATTTTTACTTAAGCTTATATGGAAAATGTGATATTTATTAAATCACTTTTATAAAACATTTTGACAATTGACTAACAATTAACAACATAACTAAAAATTTTAGAATCTTAACATCATAGAAGTTTGTTTCTTACTCATGTAGTAGTCTGATTCTAGGCTGTGATGTTAGTTATTCTGTATATGTGGGATCAGGATCATCTTAGATAAGCCATAATGTCTTACTTGGGGCTTTCCTTGTGGCTTGGATGATAAAGAGTCTACCTGCAATGCAGGAGACCTCGGTTTGATTCCTGGGTCAGGAAGATCTGGATAAGGGAATGGCAACCCACTCCAGTGTTCTTGCCTGGAGAATTCCATGGACAGAGGAGCCTAGAGAGCTACAGTCCATGGGGTTGCGAAGAGTGGGACACGACTGAGTGACTAACACCCATACACAGTGTCTTACTTGAGGTATGTTGAACATAAGTATATTTTTTCAGTGAGTTTTAGTATGTTTTGTCAACGGATAACATAGTTCAGAAATAAAAATGTAGAGAAATGCTTTCAACTTCTTCTGGAGCATTAAAAGACATTTTCTAATTACTCTGTTGCAGAAATGTAGACAACCAGCTTCCCGGGCAGGCTGTCCCGGCTGGATTCCCGGTGTACCCCGCCTTCAACCCGCTGCAGGTGCTGTGGTGGCGACAGATGTACGCTCACCACTATTACATGCAGTAGTAAGTCAGTTTGAGTTGATTTTTTTACACATGGTGTTATTTGCTTTCTTTTCTTTTTCATCCTAAGTCAGTTGATTTGGGATTTCATTTACTGATGTATATCGTTTGTTTTTAAAAATTATTTTAAATTATTTGGTTAAAGGAAAAAGGGTACGCATCCTGTTCACATCAACTAAACCTATTCTCTGCTTCTTCCTCTCTCCCTTAATTATATTTGGCAGTATTCAGGTGCTTTCTTTAAGAGAACATTTTATCTATTTAAGAGGAGAAAATGTAGGAAAGTTTCACTGGAAGGCAACAAATCTATATGAAGATAGGATGTCAACTAAAAAAGGGAATAGAAAGAATCATATGTCAGGGAGGCTCATATTGATGTCGGGTTCACTTGTGGCTTATATGCCTTCTGGACTTTTCTGTATTTTAGTAAGTTTTGCTTCTGATCAGCGTGAAACATCCTTAGCATGGAATAGTTTCTTGGTGTTCTTTGCACTGGGCTTCCTATGTATTCATTTAACATTTCTAGCTTCTCTTTAGTGTTCTCCTGTCCTTGTTTCTGTGATTCTGTTATCCTCTTCATTCTTTTTCTCTTTCTGATTACTCATTTTGTATTCTTTGATAGCCTGTTTTTTCCCCTTTTTCTGAATGGTAACATTCCTTGTTCAGTTAAGTATTTGTATACTTACCATGTGCCTTGAGATACACAGTCTGGTAGGGAAGATAGGATTTAGCCCCAGGCTAGTCCTCTTGGTTTTCCTTTTTCTGTGGCCTTAGTTGTTAGCTCTGTGTGATGGCTCCCAGTTCTTCATCTCCTGTGCCTCATCTTGTGTCTCCACTTAATTGTTGGAGAATTCCATGGAGAAATTTGCCTTTCCTTTAAATTCAGTTGGGTCTGAACTTTGACTACATCATCTTGTTATGTGCATTCTCCTTCTTGACTTCCTTGTCAGTGATACTGTCTCTTCTTAATCATCCTCCAAGCCCTTAACATTAATCAGCTTACAACTTACCAAGATGAATCAGTATGTTGTTTCTAGCTTCTGTCCTTCCCTATATTTTACTTCTGATGTTTTGCCTAGATATTTCTAATATTAGACCCACTTTAATGCAATCACTTTTCCTCCTTTTAGGCTCTTGACTGTATTTCATTGTACTACTTGCCAGGTTAACTTAACACATAATTGAGTCCATCATTCTCCATTCCCTAAAATACAAATGGCCCTCTTGCCTACAGTGTGAAGTCTGGATCCTTATTCTTCCTCTATGCTGCTGCTGCTGCTGAGTCGCTTCAGTTGTGTCTGACTGTGCAACCCCATAGACGGCAGCCCACCAGGCTCCCCCGTCCCTGGGATTCTCCAGGCAAGAACACTGGAGTGGGTTGCCATTTCCTTCTCCAATGCATGAAAGGGAAAAGTGAAAGTGAAGTTGCTCAGTTGTGTCCAACTCTTAGCGACCCTTTGGACTGCAGCCTACCAGGCTCCTCCATCCATGGGATTTTCCAGGCAAGAGTACTGGAGTGGGGTGCCATTGCCTTCTCTGATTCTTCCTCTATACCTTACCCCATAAAGCTAACCTGCTTTATTAACTTCATATCCTAATGTTCTCCTGAGTAATATCTTGGCTCCAGGCAGGCTCTATATACCTTACCTGTTGTCACGGTAATCGTTATCATAATTAGTCCCTTTGGTCATGTCCGATTCTTTATGACCCTATGTGCTGTAGCCCGCCAGGTTCCTCTGTCCATGGGAGTCTACAGGCAAGAATACTGGAGTGGGTTGCCATGCCCTTCTCCAGAGGATCTTCCTGACTCAGGGATTGAACCCGTCTCTTACTGGGCTGTAAGACCAGCGCCACCTGAGGAAGCCTTAGTGTTACACTATATCTTTACACCTCTTGTCTTGTTTACAGCATCACTGGAACTGTGTAAGATAAGTGGGACTTATTGTAGTTAGGTACTGAATCATATAATCTTATGTACATCATTTAACTTCAGAGACTCAAGTTTTCACCTTTAATGAAATAACTCACTTATGAATCAGAATGTCCATGAGGTAGGAAGTATTCTGGAAATGAATATGGGGCTTCCCTTGTGTCTCAGCTGGTAAAGAATCTGCCTGCAATGAGGGAGACCTGGGTTCGATCCCTGAGTTGGGAATATCCCCTGGAGATGGGAACAGCTACCCACTCCAGTATTCTGACTTGGAGAATTCCATGGATTGTATTGTCCATGGGACATGACTGAGCGACTTTCACTATAGATGCAGTGTTCAGCATACTGGCTTAAATAAGCTTTTGTACCATGGAAAACTTCTATTTCATTTTGCTATCTTGATTTTAAAACTTTCTTGTAGAGAAAATTCAACATATATAAGACAGAATAAATAAAATGAACCCCTCTGTTCTCACCCCCCAGCTTTTAAACATTTATCAATTCATGACTGTCTGATTCTACAGCTTTCTCCTCTTTGCTGAATAATTTAAAGCAAATTTCAGATACATTATCACTTTACTGGTAGTCTTTTACAGGAAAATTTATTCTGACTCTTAAGCAGTCAAATTATAAGCAAACTTCAGGACCACACATCTTCGTAACTTGACAAGGATCTACACCAGTGTTCTCCAGGTGGAGTTCTCAAAAGTCAGGATGGGGATTGAGGGATTGTTATCTGGGACCTAGTTAATATTTGAAAATACCAATACAAATCATTTATTACTGAGAGTGTACACACAGGGTAATGATTAATGTACTTATTTAGATAAATCTTTTCAAACATGGGTCTGAAGGGAGAGGTGGTGTGTGTGTTGGGGGTGGGCAAGCAGTATTTATCCTATGTAGAAGAACAAAAGAGGCAATTAGGGAAAAGTTTTGTAGAAAGATTTGGTCACAGCCTTATAATTTAGTGAAAGAAAGAAAGAGTGATAACATGGCCGTTTTTAATCTCTTCCATGTCTCCCCCTGCTGTCCTAGACTACCAGGCTGGGAGAACATCCTTTCCTGAGCTACTCCTACCATCCATGTTGGCTCTACTTTTGCACTGGGAATTATACTTACCTAGGAAATGTGGTATAGGAGTTGTGATATTCCACGTAAGGTTTATGAAAAATACATATGGCTTCCCAGGAAGTTCTGAAAAATATAATGTAGTATGATAAATGTTTTTCTTTTTCTTTTTAATATTTATTTTGGTGACTATTTCAGTCAAGCTGCAGTTTCAGCTCAGGCCACATCAAATGCTAACCCAGGCCAGCCTGCTACACAGCCTCTAAATTTGGCACACGTGCCTGGAGAAGAACCCCCACCAGCTCCAAACCTAGTGGCCCAAGAAAATCGACCCATGAATGAAAATGTTCAAATGAATGCACAGGGAGGTCCAGTGCTGAACGAAGAAGACTTCAATCGAGACTGGCTAGACTGGATGTACACGTTCTCACGAGCTGCAATTCTCCTTAGCATTGTATACTTCTATTCTTCTTTTAGTCGGTTTATCATGGTAATGGGAGCCATGCTACTGGTTTATTTGTGAGTGATATTCATTCATTATAATTACTTTCTAAAACTGTTAAGCATGGAATCTGGCATGTGGTAGTCTGTTGTGAATGTTGAGTGAAGGAATATGAATGTTGGGCTTCAGATACCTAGCATCAAGAGCAAAGCAAGTTATGTTTTGTAAGAACGTTTATGAGAATTGTCTAGAAGCAGATTTTTCCCCTTTACTACTTTTTATAAAAATTGTTAGTTCAGTTAGGTATGCTCTAGTAATCATTTGGAACTTGAGTATATGATGCAGTCTTGGAGAGGAGTTTCTTTTTAATTAATTATAGTTATCAATAGTAAGTCTGTTGGATATAGGTCAGATTTTTTTTTCATAAGTAGACTCACTGTCCCTTGCTCCCCTTTTTTCTTAAGAAGCAAACAAATACCTAGTTGAGTTTCATTTTGAAAAATATCAAAAAATGCTTTTATGACTCCTGATATGTCTTACTAGCTCAGGATAGACTTTAAATTGATTCCTGTTTTCCTGTCATTGCTTTGAGAGGGGTAGTTCTTGACCTGAAGAAGGAAATTTGGTTTTTTGGTTTATCGTAGTTCAACCCATGAATGAAAATGTTCTAATCATTTTGCTCTTATAGGACATTAATATTTCCTTGTGTTATGAGTAAAAACAGTTGTGACTTATTTTCTTTTCTCTTTATTTTACTGAGCAGACACCAAGCTGGATGGTTTCCTTTTAGGCAAGAAGGAGTTCAGCACCAGGCTCCCAACAATAATGCTGAAGTTAACAATGATGTACAGAATGCAAACAATCTAGAACTTGAAGAAATGGTATGCTTATGAGGTTTTCATATACTTAAATATAGGTGTTTCTTCAGCACTGTATGAGACCAATATAATAAAAGAATCCCGGGTACTTCATAGCATTGAAGAAAAGCTAACATGTTAATGTGTGGTTTAATCCCAGAGAACCTATAATACTGAGTCAGTCATATATTAGAATTAAGTGGAAAGAACTAACATCGTTCTTCCTAAAAATAGCCTAGAAAGAAAGTTATGCTCACAGTGAGAAATTATTGCATTAAACTGGCAGTTATTCCTTTGAACTTGAACAAGGAGGAGTTTATCAGTTTTGGACTTAAGGAAGATCTCTAATGACCAGATAGTTCTACTTCCTTATTATATACTCATATTCCTTCTTTGGGAAGAATTTAACTCTCTCCTTTTCTGTAATGAGTTCATGGTAGCTGTTAAGATCACTTAGGAATATGTTTCTTGTTTTGTTTGAAAGGAGCGTCTTATGGATGATGGGCTTGAAGATGAGAGTGGAGAAGATGCAGGTGAAGATGCCAGTGCGATTCAAAGGCCTGGATTAATGGCGTCAGCCTGGTCTTTTATCACCACATTCTTTACTTCACTAATACCAGAGGGGCCTCCCCAGGTTGCCAATTAGACTTGAAAAACTGTGCCAGCTGCAAAGGAGGGTCTGAATTTAGGAAAGTGTTTTAAATAACAGTGCAATTTCAAAAAATTTATTACTTTCTTTTCATCATCATGTACAGAGGTGTTTTTTCTTTAAACTTCTCATGCATATGAATATTTTAAGCACAAATAGACTACTAAATATGTGATTTTTTTTTTTTTTAAGATTCTAACAGAACATAGCATAACAATATTGGTCTTCCAGGTTTTATTAATTTCAATTATGTATATTATATCAAGACAGACTTGTGTGTCTTATTTCTTTAAAGAGCTGCTTCACATATAAATGTCTATAGCTTATAGCCCAGCCCTTCAATGTATAATTTGAATAAATATATCTATTTTCTGTGACTTGTCCTAAAAGTTTTAAACAGAATGACCTCATAGTTTTTAATGAAGAATATTAATTACCTAAAATGTGCTAGTAGCATCTTACCCAGCCATAAAGCAATAAACTTCTCAATAATCTTCATTTTGACATTTGAATAAATGGAAACTTTCTATTTTAAGGGCATGTATCCCATCAATTGGAAATAGTACCTTTAAAAAAAAGGCAGCTCTTCAATGGAATTAATAGTGATATAAAATGTTTGATATAGGCAGTACTTTTATAAAATAAGATTCTGGAAATCACTCCCTGTAATTTTTTTAAAATAAAAGGTCAATTATGGTAAAACTGTCTTGTGGTATATTTATTTAAACTCTTTTATATTATACTGTCTCCATACAAAAATCTATGTAAATTTCAGTAGTTCTGGGGTTGCTGAAGTCTTCAAGGTCATTTTCACCTCTGTTTATTCCAGATGGATATCTTCTAGTTCTCAGGGAGTCTAAAACCTCTTTCAGTTCAGTCAGTTCAGTCACTCAGTCGTGTCCGACTCTTCGTGACCCCATGACTCGCAGCACGCCAGGCCTCCCTGTCCATCACCAACTCCCGGAGTTCACCCAGACTCACATCCATCGAGTCAGTGATGCCATCCAGCCATCTCATCCTCTGTCGTCCCCTTCTCCTCCTGCCCCCAATCCCTCCCAGCATCAGAGTCTTTTCCAATGAGTCAACTCTTCATATGAGGTGGCCAAAGTACTGGAGTTTCAGCTTTAGTATCATTCCCTCCAAAGAAATCCCAGGGCTGATCTCCTGCAGAATGGACTGGTTGGATCTCCTTGCAGTCCAAGGGACTCTCAAGAGTCTTCTCCAACACCACAGTTCAAAAGCATCAATTCTTCGGTGCTCAGCCTTCTTCACAGTCCAACTCTCACATCCATACATGACCACAGGAAAAACCATAGCCTTGACTAGACGGACCTTTGTTGGCAAAGTAATGTCTCTGCTTTTGAATATGCTGTCTAGGTTGGTCATAACTTTCCTTCCAAGGAGTAAGCGTCTTTTAATTTCATGGCTGCAGTCACCACCTCTTTAGTTTATTTAAAAATCCCTGTGAAAGTCAATTTGATTTTTCTTAAGAAAGGAGTAAGTCTCTTATAGGGTAGCTAACTAAAATGGGATAAATGCAGATAGTAGAACTTACTGTGGAAGAACTTGATCTCGTGTGAAATGTATTATAAACGTATATATAGTACTGTTACAGCAGTATATGGTGGCTGTTCACCAGGGTGAGCTATGGTACATTTGGACACCGTTTGGGTTCATGATTAGGGATGGCTTGTTTCAAGGCTGATACAGTCATTGCATCCAGAGGGAGCATGTGGATTTTAACCTGGGAACTAAATAAATAAATTGTCAGAGCCAAAAGAAATGTTCCATAGGTCAGATCCTAAAAATAGAGTCGATGGGTAGGGTAAGAAAGCAGATGTAATTATGAGATTGAGCAGTCTCAGTCTCGTCTCTTCAGTTAGGAGTTGGACAGGGGAGAACTGGAGCCACAGAATTCATAGAGGGGAGCGTTATTGTGGGGGACACCTCTCTGAAGGAAATGAGCAGGTCTCTGCATCCTAACTGCAGGTTGGGCCCTAAGGAGAAGGATTCTGTTTGTTGACCCCCTGTGAAAGGCTGTAGCTAAGCATTCTAATAAAAGTGAAATGTATTATACTACTCTATGTTAATTATTTTCCCTACATTGTTAATTCCCTCATATTAGTCTTACTTCCAGTAAGTCTTTGTCAGAAACTACAGCCCAGTGTCAGCTATGTTTTGGATGATTAAGGGAGGAGCTGTGTCCATGCTGGGGCCAGATGGTGCTTAGAAGGCAGTTGTAGCACGGAGACGGTTTCCAGATGGAAAAAGAGCCACACACAAGCCCAGATACTGGTCTCTAGGCTAAATGGTGACTAGCAACAGTCAGGATGGGATTGAAATACTTCCCAGGGCTAGACTTTCTACGTCTAGTCTAGTGTTAGTCGCTCAGTTGTGTCTGACTCTTCGCGACCCCATGGACTCTAGCCCGCCAGGCTCCTCTGTCCATAGGGTTTCCCAGGTAAGAATACTGGAGTGGGTAGCCATTCCCTTTTCCAGGGTATCTTCCTGACCCAGGGATCAAAACTGGGTCTCCCTCATTCTTTACCATCTAAGGAGATTCTGGGTCTCCTCAGATTCTTTTTCCATTTGAGGCATCAGGTCAAGCAGTATGGGTGAAAGCGTTGGTTTTTAATAGCTTGGTAAAAAGAAAGAGTGATCCTGAGGACTGAAGAATTGGAAATATTTTCACCATAGTTTGATGTTACCATCTATCATCATTCTAACTAGTTCCTCTGGCTGCATCATCCCTATTGAAATTTGGCTTTTCAAAGTAGGGGAGGCAAGGCCAGATTTGGAGCCTCATTAGTATGGGTCGCACAGAGTCGGAAACGACAGAAGTGACTTAGCATAGTATAGACCCCGTGGCGTTTTTTGCTTCACTGAGGAGACTAAGGTGTGCTGCTCTGTATGTCAGCTCTCTGTACGTCTGGTGTATATCAGACCCTGAGGTCTGTTGTATCTGGAATTATGTTGATGGATGGAATGTGGTATTCCCAACTACTGATCTTTCCTGAGAGTGCTGATGTGGCTAGCTGACTCACCCCTCAACATGGCATCACACACTCTCACTACAACCTGGGAAACTGGCTGCATGGTGGGTATAAAGCATATATATTGTATTTATATCTTACAAGGGCTTCCCTGGTAACTCAGCTGATAAAGAATCTGCCTGCAATTCAATTCCTGGGTCAGGAAGATCCCCTGTGTAAGGGATAGGCTACCCACTCCAGTATTCTTGGGCTTCCCTGGTGACTCAGATGATAAAGAGTCCCCTGCAATACAAAAGACCTGGGTTCGATTCCTGGGTTGGGAAGATCTCCTGGAAAAGGGAATGGCTACCTATTCCAGTATTCTTGCCTAGAGAATTCCATGGACAGAGGAACCTGGTGGGCTACAGTCCATGGGGTCGCAGAGTCGGACATGACTGAGTGACTTTCACTTCACTTATATCTTACATATAAATGATATTTTGGTTGTTTTAATATTTAAACATTAAAAAAAATTTTTTTTGAATTTGAAAAATTATGATAAGAATGTTTACCATGAAGTCTACTGTCAACAGATGTTTAAGTGTATAATACAGAGTAGCATTTAAGAACATTTAAATAAGACATGTAAAAACAAAGAAGAATAATGATACCTCATGAATAAAAGTGTTGGGGAACAATGTGAGCCTTTTTAAATTAAAATACCATGGCATCTTTGAAATAAAAGTTTTTCTTATAAAAAGAGCCAAGAATAATTAGGGTTCCTATTCCAAAGCACCTGGAGCTTCTCGACTGTCCAAGAGTCTTAGTAAGTGGAAGGCTTTTCCCAGCGTCATGGGGCCTCAGCCCAAATAGGGAGGACAGTAGGAGATCTGACTCCTTCCAGAGCACATCTCAGTGGTTACGGTCTCACATCACACTTGGGGGATAAGCCCTGGAGGCCCCAGTATAGGGTGCTAGTTTCAAGAGCCTTCTTGCCAAAGCTAACTTTGATCCTGCTGCTACATTCTAGCTCTTTTACTCCAATTGCTCTCTTTTCCAAAGTGAAAATATTGATGGCTACATAAACTATTTCATGTGGTGCAGTGAAATGGTGTGGTCCATTTTGCCCAGCTATTCCCAAGCCATAGGAAAGTTGGAAAAATTAAGATCTATATAACATCTTTACCATTTACCATTCCTCACAGAGGGTGCATGGAGAAAGGCTGTCATTATGTGTTAATTTATATAATTAATAAAAACCATTATAACGTTTTAAAAATTGCTATTACTAACATCTGAACATTTGTTATATTTCTGGCTTTGTGCTAAATACTATACCTGCATTGAAAAAATAAAGCAACGCAAGGTGAGTGCTGTTGTTCGTTCCATTTTTCAGATAAGGGAACGAAGACTCATTAAATAGCTCACTTCAAGTCATATAGCTAGTAAGTGACAGAATCAAGTCTATTTTATTCAGAACTTGAATTTTCTAAAAGTAATTTTTCAAATAAAGCACGTAGAGACTTCAGCTTCCAGTAATGGGTGATTAGCTTGTTTTACCCCAACCCCTCTGCTGAGAAAACTAACTAGAAAAGTTAGGATATATTAAAGCATCAGAGAGCTATCAAGAAAGCAGGGGCCAGTACTCCACACAGATGAGACCTATGTTTGCTGCCACGTTTTACTCTTAGAAGCACCTTGTAATTCAAGAACAAGTGAGAGAAACAGCAAACTTTTTGGTAGACTCATAGGAAACAAAAATTAGAGTTCTGACTGCACCAAGAAGAAGTATCCTTTAAACGTCCTGGGCTTTCTCTTATTGGATCCCCAAAGGCCTACCCCTTGAGTGAAGGAGAACTGGAAATTGATTCTATACTCACAAGGATTGAAGCCCAGCCTCAAGTGGTCTCAGTCCCTAACTGAATGAGGCAACTGGGCCCAACCCTAGTGGACAGTCAGAGGCAAAAATAAACCCCTCTGAAGAAAGGTAACATCATGCAGTTTCTCAAATTGTCTCTGTAATTGTTCAAAGTCTGTTAATCCCAATAAAACAATAACTAGCAATACAAACACATTAAGATTTGACCAAAAAGGAGAAAATGAAACAGATAAACCTCAGAAAATTAATACATTTAGCATTATCTGATAGAGACCTTATAATAAATGTGATCAAAACGTTAAAGGATTTACATGACAAGATGGAGAAACTTCAGAAGACAACTGGAAATTATATAAAAATAAAATTTCTAGAACTTAAAAATAATATGACTGAAGTTAAGAAATCAGTAGATGGCTTTGATAGTCACAGTTTAAGAGGGAATTAGTGAACCGAAAGATAAAAAATTTATTCAGAATGATGCTGTAGGAGAATAGGGCAGACAACACTTGAAGAGATAATGGCTAAGAATTTTTCAAAATTGATGAAAGACACTGAGCCACAGATAGTAGAAATATCATTGGCTTCCAAGCAGAATAAATACAAAGAAAATCATGACAAATTACTACAGAGTAAAACTGCTGAAAAACAAACTTTAAAAGTAGCCAGAGGAAAATGTAGCTCATTTTCAAAGGAGCAACAGTAAGTATGCCTAGTAAGTGATATTTCCAAAGAGCTTATAGAAAATAACGGCCAATATGGAAGATAACGTGCAGCAAAAATATCCTTTGAAAGACATTTTCAGGCAAATGAAAACAGAATTTGGCACCATTGGAAAGTACTAAAGGAAAATACTAATGGGTTTTTGGGCAGAAGGGAAATTATCACATATCACAGTTTGGAGGTGCAGAAAAAAACAGAAAAGCATTGGAAAGGTAAATCCATGCATAAATCTAAAAGGATATTGCCATAAAATAATCCATTTATGCTTTATGGGGTCTTACATGTATAAAGAATTAAAATACATGACAAAAATAGCATATAACTCTGATGGGAGGTAAATAGGATTGAGTATCCTGAGGTCCTTGAATTGTCTTGGAAATGATCAAGACACTATATGAGAAATGAATAAATCAGAGTGTGTGCTTTAATTTCTATGATATTTTTAAAAACCAATAAAAGAATGTAAAACTAACAGGACAGTAGAAAAGGAATATGAAATTTAAATTCAAATGAAGGCAAGAATGGAGGAAAAAAAGTAGATGGGAGCAAACAGAAAACAAAAAACCAGGAAGGTAGATTTAAATCCAAATGTAGCAATACATCAAGCATAAATGGACTAAATATTACAACTTAAAGACAAAACCTGGGGATTCCTTTGTATGTTATTTGTCACTTCTCTCTTGTTGATTTTAATATTTCTTGTCTTTGTGGTAGTTTAGTCGCTAAGTTGTGTCTGACTCGGTCCCTGGACTGTGGCCGGGTGGGCCCCTCTGTCCATGGAATTCTCCAGGAAAGAATAATGGAGTGGGTTGCCATTTTCTTCTCCAGGGGATCTTCCTGACCCAGGAATCGAGCCCGGGTCTCCTGCACTGCAGTCGGATTCTTTACTGAGCAATGAGAGAAGCCGGCGAGCACCATGCCTATCAGCGTGTTCCTCCTTGGGTTTGTCTTGCCTGCGATTCTGCACTTTCTGGACTAGGGTGACCGTTCCACGTCCCACCTTAGCGAGATTTTCAGCCATTGTATCTTTAAATATTTTCTCAGGTCCTTTTCCTCTCTATTCTCCTTTTTGGACCCCTATAATGCAAATATTGGTGTGTTTAGTGTTTCTTGTATCTTCTTGATCTGTGCTTCCATTCTTTTTCTAAAGTATTGGATCATCTTTACTATCATTACTCTGAATTTTTTTTATGATGAGATTAGAAATCAACTACAAGAAGAACCCAATTCTACAAGACTTGAAAACAACATGCTTTAAGTACAATGTAAGGATAGCTGAAAGTAAGGTTGAAAGTAAAAAGATGGAAAAAGACTTCTTATGCAAGTATTAACCAACAAAATGGGTGTGCTTGGTATCCAAAGCAGACTCAAGGGTAAGAAGCATTGATAGAGTAAGAGGGTATGCAGTCGCTCGGGCATTTTGCCACTCAGAAAGGCTTTGCACTTGCTTAGTGAAGGCGATGGCACCCCACCCCAGTACTCTTGCCTGGAAAATCCCATGGGCGGAGGAGCCTGGTGGGCTGCAGTCCATGGGGTCGTGAAGAGTCGGACACGACTGAAGTGACTTAGCAGCAGCAGCAGCAGCAGTGATGGACCAGGAAGCTAGCTTAGTCAAGAGGCATCAAATTATAAGTATCTGAAGATAGAATATGTGTGTCCGTGTGTTTTGAGGAAAACACAAGAGATAGAGTAGTAACATTCAAAAGGATGAGAAATATGGAACGTGTAACATTTTCTTTTTTTTATCAGCAATATTTATTTAATATCTCATTATATACCAAGTATTAGAGTGTTCAAGCTGTGAAAGTAAACCAGTAAGACAAAATGGTGTTTTAGAAGGATGGTTTTACCACAAATTAATAATTTTCTCCATAGATAGATATTTTTCAGTTGTGGTGCATTTTGGTGCATTTTTTTTTTCAGGTTGAGCAGTTTATTTTATTTTTAATTAATTAATTAATTAATTGTACTTTATAATATTGTATTGGTTTTGCCATACATTGACTTGAATCCACCACGGGTGTACACATGTTCCCCATCCTGAATCCCCCTCCCCCCTCCCTCCCCATCCCATCCCTCTGGGTCATCCCAGTGCACCAGCCCTGAGCACCCTGTATCCTGCATCAAACCTGGACTGGCGATTCGTTTCACATATGATATTGTACATGTTTCAATGCCATTCTCCCATACCATTCCACCCTCGCCCTCTCCCACAGAGTCCAAAAGACTGTTAAATACATCTGTGTCTCTTTTGCTGTCTTGCATATAGGGTCATCGTTACCTTCTTTCTAAATTCCATATATATGTGTTAGTATACTGTATTGTGTTTTTCTTTCTGGCTTACTTCACTCTGTATAATAGGATCACCTTATCTTTGACAAAGGAGGCAAGAATATACAATGGAGATAAGACAATCTTTTTAACAAGTGGTGCCGGAAAAACTGGTTAACCACTTGTGAAAGAATGAAACTAGAACACTTTCTAACACCATACACAAAAATAAACTCAAAATGGATTAAAGATCTAAACATAAGACCAGAAACTATTAAACTCCTAGAGGAGAACATAGGCAAAACTCTCTCTGACATAAACCACAGCAGGATCCTCTATGACCCACTTCCCGGAATATTGGAAATAAAAGCAAAAATAAACAAATGGGACCTAATTAAAATTAAAAGCTTCTGCACAACAAAGGAAACTATAAGCAAGGTGAAAAGACAGCCTTCAGAATGGGAGAAAATAATAGCAAGTGAAGCAACGGACAAAGAATCTCAAAAATATATAAGCAACTCCTGCAGCTCAATCCCAGAAAAATAAAAGACCCAATCAAAAAGTGGGCCAAAGAACTAAACAGACATTTCTCCAAAGAAGACATACAGATGGCTAACAAACACATGAAAAGATGCTCAACATCACTCATTATCAGAGAAATGCAAATCAAAACCACAATGAGGTACCATTTCATGCCAGCCAGAATGGCTGCTATCCAAAAGTCTACAAGCAATAAATGCTGGAGAGGGTGTGGAGAAAAGGGAACCCTCTTACACTGTTGGTGGGAATGCAAACTAGTTCAGCCACTATGGAGAACAGTGTGGAGATTCCTTAAAAAACTGGAAATAGAACTGCCATATGACCCAGAAATCCCACTGCTGGGCATACACACTGAGGAAACCAGAATTGAAAGAGACACGTGTACTCCAATGTTCATCACAGCACTGTTTATAATAGGCAGGACATGGAAGTAACCTAGATGTCCATCAGCAGGTGAATGGATAAGAAAGCTGTGGTATGTATACATGATGGAATATTACTCAGCCATTAAAAAGAATACATTTGAATCAGTTCTAATGAGGTGGATGAAACTGGAGCCCATTATACAGAGTGAAGTAAGCCAGAAAGGAAAACATTTTCTTTTACAAATCAAATAAACTGGCTTGGAGCCTATCCAGCCTCAGCCCTGCTTTTTGGGATTAGCAGGTGGTGCTAGTGGTAAAGAACACACCTGCCAAGGCAGGAGGTATCAGAGACGCTGGTTTGATTCCTGGGTTGGGAAGATCTCCTGGAGGAGGGCACGGGCAACACACTCCAGTATCTTTGCCTGGAGAATCCCATGCACAGAGGAGCCTGGTGGGCTACAGTCCATAGGGTCGCAAAGAGTCGGTCTCAATTGAAGAGACTACCCACGCACATGTACAAATCATTATGAAATGTTACTGATAATAGATCCACACATCAAATGTGTATTGTTCCAAGTGCTTTGCAGATGTTAACTTATTTAATCCTCACAACAATCCTAGGGAGTGGGTATCTTTATTAATATTTCTATTTTACAGATGGAAAACCAAGCAACTGGCAGAGTTGGTATTCAAAACAAGGCAGCCCCGGTGCCAGAGTCCCTGGCCTAAATTCTATGCAATATGGACTCTGAAATTTACAGTCTGTCCAACGTTTTGGAAAAACATTGAACTTCTCATGAGTTATCCCTTTCATTTTGATGATTCCAGGTTGTCATGGAAATTGTGCACAAGGAGGTAGAGAGGAGTGTGAGAAGGAACACATGTTTATCCGGGATTTACTGTGAACCCAGGACTCATCAAGGTATAACTACCTTACATGTAGATATTATGAGCCCCCATTTTAATATGAGAAAGCTAATGTTCAGAGACTTAACAAAGTCACTTTAAGTAAGAGCAGGGAAGGGATTCTATCTTGGTCCATTTGTCTCCATCGCCTCTTTCAAAGAAACCACTTTCGCTTGTTTATGTGGCTTCTAACACTATGAAGTTAGAGCACGTGTATGCTTGTTAAGTTGCTTCAGTCGTGTCTGACTGCTTGCAACCGTATGTACTGTAGCTCGCCAGGCTTCCCTGTTCACGGTATTCTCTAGGCAAGAAGTCGCAGTTCAGTTCAGTTCAGTTCAGTACAGTCGCTCAGTACAGTCCGACTCTTTGCGACCCCATGAATCGCAGCACGCCAGGCCTCCCTGTCCATCACCAACTCCAGGAGTTCACTCAGACTCACGTCCATCGAGTCAGTGATGCCATCCAGCCATCTCATCCTCTGTCGTCCCCTTCTCCTCCTGCCCCCAACCCCTCCCAGCATCAGAGTCTTTTCCAATGAGTCAACTCTTCTCATGAGGTGGCCAAAGTACTGGAGTTTCAGCTTTAGCATCAGTCCTTTCAAAGAACACCCAGGACTGATCTCCTTTAGAAAGGATTGGTGGATCTCCTTGCAGTCCAAGGGACTCTCAAGAGTCTTCTCCAACACCACAGCTCAAAAGCATCAATTCTTCGGTGCTATTGATTGAATCTTGGCGAGTTGCTTCTTCAAGGTTGTCAACCTCTGCTAAACGACTTGTTAAACCGTCGGGAAGTGTAACTGGCGCGGCAGGGACGGTGGTGTTGCATTTTACTGCTTTGACCACTAGATGGCGGTGTAACACCACATAGCTCTTCGGCTGTGGGCCTGGAGGAAGGTGATTTCAGAGTCTGGGAGCGTGGGAGGGCACGAGGCTACTTCAAAGTAGCAAGAAAAAGAATAGAAAAAAGGAACCTCTCTCTTGGCCTTCACATTCTGATCCTTGATGTTAAGCTCTGAGAAGGCTGGACAGTGTGACCGTCAGTCAGTTTCAGGATATGTAGTACTGACAGCCTGGGCTTTTTTTCAGACAGTCTTGAGTTGAACTCTTCGCTTGGCCAAGCCCTGGTGAGTGGACTTGGGCACGTACTCTCATTGACAATGGGCTCCCCTATCTCAGAAATTCCTGCCAGTGAGGAAAGGTCTCTGGGCATCTAAGAACTTTGGCACTGCAATAGATATTTATAAAACTGTAGGTCCAAAAACTCAGTAATCCTACTGGGGTATGGTCTGCCCCTGCTCAACCACTCTCCTATCCTCCTCCTGTGCCTTCTGTGGACTTGCTTGAGGGTACAGAGTCATCTGGGATTAGAGCCTATTTCAAGGCTCTTCCCTGATGTGCTGGCAACTATCTGGAGAGCTTCCTTGGATAAAATTCTTTTGGGGAGATAGTCATAAATTTCATGGGTTTAACTGTTTTCCTTTGACCCTGCAAAAGTGTTAAGAGCATGAAAAGCAGAGAAAGACTAAGGAACTGCCTCACATCAGAGACATGGCAACTAAATGCAATGTAGGATCTTGGACTGTGATTCTGGAACAGAAAAAGGATATCAGTGGGACAACTTGTGACATTTGAATATAGTCTGTAGATTAGTTAATAATGGTGGCTCAGACAGCAAAGAATCTGACTGTAATACGGAAGACCTGGGTTTGGTCCCTGGATTGGGAAGATCCTCTGGAGAAAGAAACAGCAACCCACTCCAGTATTCTTGCCTGGAGAATTCCATGGAGGGAGAAGCCTGGCTGGCTACAGTCCATGGGGTCACAAAGAGTCAGACATGATTAAGTGACTAACACTTTCACTTTTGCTTCAAGTTAGTTTCTTGGTTTTGATTACTGTACTGTGGCTATGTAAAATGTCAACATTTGGGGAAGTGGGGTGAATGGTGTACAGGAATTCTTGTATTAGTTTGTAACTGTCAAGTCTGAAATTATTAAGTCTGAAAGCTCACTAGGAAAAAATTATTAATATGAAAACATTACCTTAACACTATTATAGAATATTTCAAACATACAGAACAATATAGAGGATAAAAATAACCACTTATATAGGTGATTCAAGGGTGTGCTATGTGTGTGTGGGGCAACACACAAATGAGTGGTTCCTGAAGGAGTTAAGCTTTGTGGTCATACTGTCTTTCTATATGCACAGTTGGCTCCTGATGATTTGAATCAGATCACTATTTTTCAGGCAGTGAAAGTGTTAGTCTCTCAGTCATGTTTGACTCTTTGCGACCCCATGGACCACAGCCTGCCAGGCTCCTCTGTGCATGGAGTTCTCCAGGCAAGAATACTGGAATGTGTAGCCATTCCCTTCTCCAGGAAATCTTCCTGACCCAGGAATCAAACCCAGGTCTCCTGCATTCCCTGAGCCACCAGGGAAACTTTTTGACAGTCTCTACTTTAGGATACGTTAGCAGAAAATTCAGTGATGAGATGACAGTATTTGATAATGAGGTGGCACCTTATGCCGTAAGTCTTATTTAGTAATTCTCTTGGGAAATATTTTTCTTCCATCCTCATCTTTTATTGTGCCTGTGTGCTCAGCTGCTCAGTAGTATCTGACTCTTAGCAACCCTGTGGACTGTAGCCCCGTGACTGTAGCCCTGCTCCTCTGTCCATGGGATTCTCCAGGGATATAATCATTAGTGGCTAAAACTAAAACGTATAGATGAAAATGGCCTCAGTTACTTAATGCTTCATTGACTTTTAACTTAAAAATTTATTTATTTCTGGCTGTGCTGGGTCATTGTTTCTGGGTGGGATCTCTCTAGTTGGCTGCAAGGAGGGGCTGCTCTGTAGTTGTGGTGCGTGGGCTTCTCATTGCTGTGGCTTCTCTCGTTGGGAAGCATGGGCTCTATGGCACTTGGGCTTCGGTAGTGTGGCTCCTGGACTCCAGGGCACAGGCTCAAGAGTTGTGGTGCACAGGCTTAGTTGCTCTGTGGCATATGGGCTCCTCCTGGATCAGGGATCGAATCTGTCTCTCCTATTGGCAGGTGGATTCTTTGCCAGTGAGCTACCAGGGAAGCTCTGACCTTTAACTTAAAAAAATAAACTTTTAGAAGTTTTAGATTTACAGAAAAAAATCGCAAAGAAAGTGCAAAGAGTTCCCACATATCTTGCAGCCAATTTCCCTTATTATTAACCCTTTACATTGGTATGGTAAATTTGTTGCAAGAAATGAATCAGTATCAATATATTGTTATTAACGGAAGCCCATATTTTATCTCCTTAATTTACCTCATGTCCCTTTTTTATTTCAGAATCCTTTCTAGGCTATCACAGTAAATTTAGTCTTCATGTCTACCTAAACTACTCTGGGCTGTGACTATTTCTTAGATGACTTTTGTAACTTTTTGATGACCTTGACAGTTCTGAGGAGTACTGGTCAGGTATTTTGTAGGGTGTTCCTCCTCTGGGAGTCATCTGATATTTTTCTCATAATTATATTGGAGTCACGTATTTTTTTGGGGGAACAGGCACAGAGGTGAAATGACATTTTCGTCACATCATATCAGAAGCACACGCGACCAACACGGCCTGTCAGTCTTGCTGTTGATCTTGATCACCTGGCTGGCGTAGCGTTTGTCATATTTCCCCACTGTGGATTCACTCTTATCTCCTCCCTTTGTATTCTGTGCTCTTTGAAGGGAAGTCACTGTGTGAAGTCCACATTTAAGGAGTTGGGAGTTTGGCTCCACCACTGTGAGAGCGGAGTACCTACATATACTATTTAGAATTTTTCTGCATGGGAGATTTGTCTCTTCTCGCCTACTTATTTTTTTCAATAATTTATATGTCAGTATGAATTCATGAATACTTATGTATTTTATACTTTGGGTTTTTTTTTAAGCCTTTTTATTTTGTTTTGGAGTGTAGATGATTAATGATGTGACGGTTTCAGGTGAACAGCAAAGGGACTCGCCCTTCATATATGTGTATCCATTCTCCCCCAAACTCCCCTCCCATCCAGATTGCCATGAAACATTGAGCGGAGTTCCATGTGCTATACAGTACCTCCTTGATGGTTATCCATTTTAGGTATAGCAGTGTGTGCACGTCCATTCTAAACTCCCTAACTAGCCCTTCTCCCCATCATTCCTCTGGCAACTGTAAGTTCGTTCTAAGTCTGTTTCTGATTTGTAAGTAAGTTCATTTTGGATCATTTCTTTTTTAGATTCCATATATAATAGATATCGTATGATATTTCTCTTTCTCTGTTTGATTTATTTCACTCAGTATGACAATTTCTAGGTCCATCTATGTTGCTAAAAGTGTTAGTATTTCATTCTTTTTAATGGCTGAGTAATATTTCATTATATATATACATATATGTATACATACATATACATATATACATATACATATATATATATACACACACACACACAAACAGCACAACTTCTTTGGGTTTTAATCCAAAACTTTTTTATTTTGTTGCTAAGACTGTCCCAGCCTTGGCCATTGGGAGCACTTTCAGTTGGCAAGACTGAAATTTGAGAGATGGGTTGGGCAGGTTGTGGATGTGGGGATATACACAGAGATATGTTAACTGAAATGGGTGCCACAGAAAGATGGCTGGTAAGTAATTTAAAAGCAGTCCAGGTTCGATGCAGGATACTGGATGCTTGGGGCTGGTGCACTGGGATGACCCACGGGGATGGTACGGGGAGGGAAAAGGGAAGGGGGTTTAGGATGGGGAACACATGTACACCCGTGGTGGATTCATGTTGATGTATGGCAAAACCAATACAATATTGTAAAGTAATTAACCTCCACTTAAAATAAATAAGTTTATATTAAAAAAATAAAAATAAAAAAATGCTTAAAAAAAAAGGTTACCACCTTAATGTCAAAACCAAAGATTAATATGTATTAAAATTGCGGGGTAAAGCCTGCCGAGTAAGTTATATATTGCAGTAGGCTGTTTTGTTCCTCAGATTCTTAGGGAAACAATGGCCGGTTTCTCAACTAAGCACCTGTATACCCCTTGCTTCCCCTTGCTGCGCCTCTTGTTTTGTGTGCACTAGACTGTGCCTGACTCTCTACTGTGCCCGTGAGGTCCCTGGCCCTCAGTAGGCATCCAGGTGCGGAAAAGATACTTACTGCAGCACTGCTAATAGTAGTGAAAATGGGAAACAATATGAATGGCTAAAAAGGGCATGGTTAACAAACCTTGTTTTAATAAAACAAGGGCGTATTTACTTGATGGAATGTCAGACAGCATTTCTAAATGATGGTTGTAAAGACTATGTTGTTACCTCAAAAAAGCATTTGGATTTTCTAGAAAATTGACCTCTCCCACATCCTTTATTAAGAAGCTGCTGGAGGATGTGTTTCTTCAGAAAAAGAAAAAAAAAAAAAAAACCACAGAATTGGAAAGACCCTCAGGATTCCAGATACTGGAGTTAAGAGTTACAGGCTTTAATGAACTATATTTACTAAGTTTGATGGAGAAGGCAATGGCACCCCACTCCAGTACTCTCACCTGGAAAATCCCATGGACGGAGGAGCCTGGTAGGCTGCAGTCCATGGGGTCCCTAAGAGTCGGACACAACTGAGCGACTTCACTTTGACTTTTCACTTTCATGCATTGGAGAAGGAAATGGCAACCCACTCCAGTGTTCTTGCCTGGAGAATCCCAGGGACGGTGGAGCCTGGTGGGCTGCCGTCTATGGGGTCGCACAGAGTCGGACACGACTGAAGCGACTTAGCAGCAGCACTAAGTTTGAAGAATTAAAAAAAAAATAAACAAAAGGAAGCCATGGGATACTGGAATCAATAGCAGAGAGAGGATAGTCAATATCAGAGAGAGGTGAAGGGAATCCACAGGGAAGTTCCTGTGGATGGTAGGAGGAAGGAAGTTCCCAGGATGGTAGGCATTTTGCAGATAGAGGAGGCAGCCACAATATGCTGATAACAAAATTTCAAGATCCCTGCTGTCTTAGGACCATCCCTGTGACCTCTGAGATGGTAGAATTACAAGATGGAAACAATGTAAAGTCTAAAGTTATTCCTGGAGGTGTCAAGGAGAGTTCCTTGGAGTGCATGGACTATAATGTGAACAAAGTACAAATGTGCATATGATGTGTATGCATGTGTTTTAAGCTAATGAAATTATGAGATCTGTCTGTAGCTGCTACAATATATTAATACTATAGCGGCTTCTAAAATATTCATAACATTCTATTTCTTAAACAGGGAATGGGTACATAGGTGTTAATTTATGGTTATTCTTTAACTGCATATATTTTATATACTTTTGTGTACATATATTCCACAACAGTCACCTTCTTCTATACATTATGACCACCTTCAATTGAAAGTTAATTAATCCTATTAATGGAATAAGATATGTAGGATTAGAAATTGGAACAGTGTTTTGGGAAAGTTTTCACAATATATCTCAACAATCTAAATATTATGCTTTGATTTAGTACTCCCACTTCTAAGAGTTGAGCCTATGGAAATAATCCTAGATATTAAAAAAGCATGCAGAAAGATGCTCATTGCAGTATTATTAATCGTGGTTTGTTAAAGTAGCATATGTCCACCAATGGACTCCCAGGTAGCTTTTCCAAATGATGGTTGTAAGGACTATGTTTAATCTCAAAAACTCGTATGGTAGGCTAGATAAAAAAAGGGAATACAAAATTTTGTCTCCTGGATGAATATAGCTATGCGAAAAGAAATGTGAAACAAAAACCTTTGTCCAGCATTTGCCAGGTTCATCCTATCCCTAAGTGTTCTTTAGACCATTACTTTGAAAAAGAACAATAATTTATAAATAATGTATAATCAGATCAGATCAGATCAGTTGCTCAGTCATGTCCGACTCTTTGCGACCCCATGAATCGCAGCACGCCAGGCCTCCCTGTCCATCACCAACTCCCGGAGTTCACTCAGACTCACGTCCATCGAGTCAGTGATGCCATCCAGCCATCTCATCCTCTGTCGTCCCCTTCTCCTCCTGCCTCCAATCCCTCCCAGCATCAGAGTCTTTTCCAAATGAGACAACTCTTCACATGAGGTGGCCAAAGTACTGGAGTTTTAGCTTCAGCATCATTCCCTCCAAAGAAATCCCAGGGCTGATCTCCTTTAGAATGGACTGGTTGTATAATAGAAATGTATAAATACATAAACAGAAAACATGTTTGAATTATGGATGATATACTTTTCTTTATTTAGATTAGTTTTAAACATTGAAACACACTTGTAATAAATATGACCATTCAGAAATACAGTTGGAAGAATTGTACACATTTATGGGTGAAGAAGGAAGATTGAAAAGGCAGGGCTATGAATGGGATGGGGACAAGACTCCTTTTGGCTCAGTGGCTGGAACTGTGACAGATAGCAGAATTCAGTTAGTTGTCAAATGAACACGAGATGACCCCTAAAATGTCTCCCATTGTGTCTATGACCTTGCATTTCATCATTTAAAAAGAAATTACAAGATGTTCTACTGTTACAATGTTAATTTCTTCTCAAGGCTTTCCAGTCATCAAAGCTTTGTCAGAAAGACAGAAGACTCAGGGATAAAATGTCAGTTCCTAAGAAGGTGGACAAACATACCTCCCCTGCTCTCCTTTTCTCTTCCCGCTGAAGAGAACAAACTGCCCTTACCTCCAGAGTAAGTTCAGTCCTTCTCTGCTGTTACTGTCTCAATTGAGCCACCATGTTTTAAAGTAGGAAGAGATTCTACTACTTCTCAAAGGTCCTTAATTGCCCTACAACTATTTCTCTTTGGAGGCTTGCCAGGGTGATGGAATCTCAGATCACAGACACAGATAAGATGGACAAAGAAAGAAAGATACAAGGAGCAGGTAAAAATGCCCATAATGAACTCACGTATCTTGAGGAAACCTCTAATCTAATGAGGATGGATTTTGTTGAGAAGATTGTACATGAACAATTAATTATTCATGGCAGAGACATCATTAGGATTTCATTTTGTTTAAAGGCCTCTAAGTGACTTAGGCAATTGGTTTAAGCTGGAGAAGAATTTCAAGAAAGAGACAAGGGAAAGCTTATCATTATATTGACCTTTTGAAATATTTTCACGATAGTTATTATGACTTGGCACATTAATTACACTCCAACTAAAAACCTCCAATGCTTTGCCTGGGCAAGAGTTTCCACAGGAGTGCATCACGGACCAGTATGGTCAGATGGAAGCAGGTTGACAGAAATTTCTGAAAGGATTAAGAGATTTATTTCAGAATTCTATAATAATTCAATTTGGCATTTTGGTTACTCCAGGAGTGTAAAAGGAGTCTATTGAAATGACAAGGGAATTTGTAGAACCTGTGACATTTGCACTCAGTGATCCTTTTCTCAGGGACCTAGGGGAGGGGAGCACCTGCATTTATAGTAAATGTAAAGTAAGATATTAATATAAACCCTACAGAGCTGGAGTATTACAGGCTCTATTGCCTGCGTATCTTAAAAGGCAACCATCAAAAATTGGTGTCAGGTTGACATTTCAATGTGGGATTTATTCCAAATGTAGCTAAATGGTAAATTTATAGAGCGGCATTGGATACAGGATCAATTTCAATGGACACTGAAGAAATGTAAGCTGAATTAATTCAGAAGTTTTTGTCTATCTTTGTATCCCAAGTACCCAGGACAGTGGCTGGCACATAGTAAGTGCCCAGGAAGTATTAGCTGTTGAGGAATTTTAAGGTTGAAAGAGTAAATCAGGGCATGTCTATGTGGGCACCAAGTAGGAGCTGAAGTTATGGAGTGAAGTTGGTAAAAGGTAGAACTTTTTCCCTCTTTGGGAACCAAATAGCCCTGAAACACCGTTAGGGTACCAAGTGTTAGAGTTAGCACACTAGGCCTGAGCGTGGCGTGGTAGAGAGGAGAGAGCTGCAGATACGGAGTAGGAAACCTCGGGGTTGAAGTTTCAGCTGCCTTCTGGGCCAGTGGCGGTAGCAGTGGCAGCAGCCACCATATGCAAAGATCTCCATGTTGCAGTGAGATGGAGCATCGATAAACAAATAAGTAAATTAGAGATCATGGTAGAAGGTGACGAGTGCTACAAAAGCTTTTTAAATGGGAGTATGCCTAATACGACTTCATTTACAAACATCTACTTCTGAAGCCTGTCTCATGGAAAAACAAGATATTCCTTTAACTTGATAATTCCCAGGAACATATTTTTATAACCACTGCTCAACAGATGATGATATCAAGCCAACATTTACATAGTTTTTATACAATGGCAGCTTTAATTCTTCAGCAGCAAAGTTTCCCCAGCAGCCCCCATATTTTAATATCATAACTAACTATGTGTGTATGTGTTTATCTCTCTCAGCCTCTCCGTTCTTCCGTGTGATGTAGAGTGGTGAGATGGCATGTTGTTTTCTTAGCTTGACACATACCACAGCCAGAATTCCACAACACAGTTTACACATTTTACAGCTGAATGTTTAGGCCTCGAGAACAGGCCTTCCTTTCTTAAAATCAAATACTTTGCTTTCAACACTGCTTCCTTGACATGGTACAAGAAGAAGTCTTGGCCTTGAGTTTGGCTTTGAGTGAGAAATGCAAGCCCTGGGAAGAGGCAGAGGGCTGAGGCCAAAAGAAATGTTTCTTCTGTTAGCTTAGCTTGTGGCCAGACTAAGAGAATTTATTTTTTCATACCAGCCAAGCACACGTTCGCAGGTAGGGGAAAGGAGACTAATGTCTGAGATTGAGTCTTGAGATGGTTCCACCATGCCCTCCCTGCTTTCTTTTAGCTTATTAGCAACTTGTGGTTCTTGCTGCTTAAGTCCTGAGAATTTTAGGAGTCAGGTACCAAGTTATTGTTTGCAATAAAAATGTGGGCTTTGTTTGCTTGATCCTTTTTTGGGAAAAACAGAATTTGCCAAGGTGCTTTTCTTCCTTTAGTCTATACAGTCCTTCCCACCTTCCACATTTTAGCCTAAAGATAGCTGTAGTTCTTTGTGTTCTTCACTCATTCGAATCTAGGAAGCATACTGGTCAGAAGGCTGAACACTAATGCTCTTTTCTCTGAGCTACAGTGAAATAAACTAGAGATTTCATACATCACTCTGATAGTACTCTGTTTCCTTCATCACTATAATTCCATTATTGCAGAAAAAAAAATATGATGCTACCTGGATGGAAGGGGGATCAGTGCAGTACACATTCTTGGAAATGTGTGAGTGGTGTGCATAATGATGCAGGTCTCCATCTCATTTACCTTTGTTTTGTACACACTACAAATAAGTAATCTGCAAAGAAGCTGGGGGTGAGGTGGGGGAGGCGACCCCAGCCATAGCTTTAAAAGCTGCCTCTACATTAGGATCACTATTACTATTTGGCAAGAGTCCAAAGTTTCATCTTCTAACCACTGAAACTCTTCAGTGTGTGAGAAAAAAATGAAAATAATTCAAAACAATGATGTAGCTTACATTTCTTCTCTGAGAAAAATGATGTCAACTAAATCTGTACCTTTAACCCAGTCTGACTTGCCTGTAAAGGCAGCTGGCAAATAGTCACTGTGGGTACTTTAGCTCAATGGGCTCACTTTTTGAATGCTAAATTCTAGTTCCATCCCTGTTATACTTGGCTTCTGCCATTGGTTGGTCTCACAGCATCAGCCCTACTTTTGCTGGACGAACTTTATGTTTGAATTTTGTTTCTCCAACTTTGACTCTCAGATGGCCTAGGAACTCGTCTGATTTGTTCCCCCTCCTGATTGCTTCAAGTATATCAACCTAGGGTCTGAGCATCAGATGTCTACCTGGGCTCAGGTCAGGCCACCATAACTGCCTGAATATTTGGATTTCAAACAGCAAGAGCAATGCTGATCCTATCCACCATGATTATGGTCATGATGAAGGTACTTTGGATGTGCTGCACAGTCTTGTTCCTTATCTGCAGTCTGAGACCACAGTCTTAAGCCTTCCTCTGAAGTTTGAGGGCTCAGCTATAGATTGGAAGGGTCGTGATTTGCTTAGGAAGGAGATCAAAAGTTTCATATTCCATGTGATAGACACAGTAATGGCAATACAAAAATGTTTACATTAGAATCCCTAGAACCTCTGCCTATGTTATGTTAGCTGGCAAGAGGTAATTAAGGTTATTGAAAGAATTAAGCTGCCAAATCAAATGATCTTAAAATCAGGGTATTATTTTGGATTATAGAGGTAGGCCTATGCAACTACACATGTCCTTTAAAGAGGAAGGGGCTTCCCAGGTGATGCTGGTGCCAAAGAATCCGCTTGCCAATGCAGGAGATGCAGGAGACCTGGATGTGATCTCTGGGTTGGGAAGACCCCCTGGAGAAGGAAATGGCAACCCACTCCAGTATCCTTGCCTGGAAAATTCCATGGGCAGAGGAGCCTGGCAGGTTACAGTCTATGGGATCACAAAAAGTCAGATACGACTGAGTGACTGGTGCGTGCGCACACACACACACACACACACACACACACACACACACAAAGTAGAAGAGGGAGGCAGATGAGCAGGTCAGAATTAGAGATTTGAAGATGATATGCTATTGGCTTTGAACACAGAGGGAAAAGCTGTGAGCCAAGAAACACAGAAGCTAGAAAAGGTAAGGAACTGGATTCTCTCCTAGAGTCTCCTGAAGGAACATAGTCCAGGTGACACCTTGATTTTAGCCCAGTAAAACCCATTTCTGAATTATGACCTCCAGAACTGTTAAGATAATAAATCTGTGTTGTTTGTGGCAAACTGTTACAGCAACAATAGGGAACAAATATAACCCTCAACAACAGAAAAGCCCTTTCTATTCTATGATGAACTTTTATAACCTAAAAAACATCCTTCTTGAACATGAAAGATTAAACTGCTACTTAAAATACCTGGACTACTGTAAACACAGCTTTTTGTGTACATCCTTAACTAAATCCTTAAATAAGAAACTTTAATATGAAAGTGTTTGCTCAAAAGATATGGACATTTCAGAGACAAATTTCCTGATAAAATGCATAATATCTCCAGAAGTATAGAGTGCCCTTTCTGGGAGCTCTTGCCAATAACTATAAATTTATTTTTAAATCTTTGCCAATTGTTAGATGAAAAACTGTGTTTCATGTATACAATAAATATTCCTTGAGTAATTACTTTGTGCCAAGTACTGCACTGTACAATGTGCTATTTTAACTTCAAAATGTTTAGTTGCTTGTTGAGAGTAAACATTTTTTCATAAATGCAATATCACACACACGTGTGTGTGTGTGTGTGTGTGTGCGTGTATTCTGCTTGTAAAACTCGCTCTGGCTGTGGTGAGACACATGGACAGTGGAGGGGACTCAGGGCCAGAACCGAGGTCCAGAGATCGCTCCACAGGCTATGGCAATAGTGCAAGTGGTGGCTGAGGATGGCTGGGCTGCGTGTGTGCAGTGCAGGGGATGAGAAGTGGTCAGATTTGAGGTGTTCTGTGAGGCAGAGCTCAGAGGGCCTGCTGATGGATTGCAACGGGGGCTGTGAGGGAATGAAGAAAATCAGAGTCACAGTATGAGATAGAGGCCACCATGTGTAAATGCCTTCCAGCACATGTCTGCTGCTGCTGCTGCTGCTGCTAAGTCACTTCAGTCGTGTCCGACTCTGCGACCCCATAGACGGCAGCCCACCAGGCTCCCCCGTCCCTGGGATTCTCCAGGCAAGAACACCGGAGTGGGTTGCCATTTCCTTCTCCAATGCATGAAAGTGAAAAGTGAAAGTGAAGTCGCTCAGTCGTGTCCGACTCCTATCGACCCCATGGACTGCAGCCCACCAGGCCCCTCCGTCTATGGGATTTTCCAGCACATGTCTAGTGAGCAGTAATTGTTATTTCCGCTCATAATTTCTTCTGTTTTCCCTGGACATTTGATCATTTTTGGATCAAAGGACTCAAGGTAGTTCTTGATATTAATTAATGTTGCCCATAGCTCCCAAAGAGCGCATCTGTAGTGGAGTGAATTTGCCCGTGTTACTTGCTACAACAAAGGAGCCCACACCAGGAAGTAACTCAGGATTTAAACTTGTGTCAGGTGATTTTGTGGAGTGTTTAAAGAAGCAGGGGACTTCTCTGGATTGAATACTGTCAGGAAGTAATATTAAATCTATGCTTAGATAGCAATAATTTTTACCTGGGAGATGAGAAAGAAATGGAGTGGAACTAAAGGTATAATTAGCAAAAAGGCACTGGTCATTCATGTTGGCTGAAAGAGGGAGACATTTGATTATTTGCATGTTTCAGTATCCTTGCTTTTGTACTCAGACATAATTTCAGAGGAGTCTCACTTTTGGCTTATTCTATCATGGTCCCTTGGACTGCAAGGAGATCTAATCAGTCCATTCTGAAGATCAGCCCTGGGTGTTCTTTGGAAGGAGTGATGCTGAAGCTGAAACTCCAGTACTCTGGCCACCTCATGTGAAGAGTTGACTCCTTGGAAAAGACTTTGATGCTGGGAGGGATTGGGGGCAGGAGGAAAAGGGGATGCCAGAGGATGAGATGGCTGGATGGCATCACTGACTCGATGCATGTGAGTTTGAGTGAACTCCGGGAGTTGGTGATGGACAGGGAGGCCTGGAGTGCTGCGATTCATGGGGTTGCAAAGAGTCGAACATGACTGAGTGACTGAACTGAACTGAACTGAACTGATCATGGTCCCAGAGTGACCGCATCTAACATTGATATTCTGTGAAGTTGTATCTTTAGTAGAACATCAGGGTTGTGCCATTAGTGCCAGCTGATGGCTTTCATATATTTTTTTTGTTCTCTAATTCTCAGTTTTGGTCAAGGGCAGATAAAGTTAGGTCACAGGACCTTAATCTGTGATGTTGAGATTCTCACCATTACTGAGATTCTGCTTGTCAGGAGGTTGTCCACAGAATATCATTTGCGCTTGGACAAGTTAGTACTTCTTGCTCCTTTGATTGTGGGGTGCATTGTTGAATGATCTGGCATGATAGTGATTGTGCATGACACAATGGTTGTCTCTGTATGGGCTGTCCCAGTCAAGTGGGATATAGGCAATTATGAAAGAAAAAATTAGGCTTTATAAGAAGCTGGCAGATAACTAAATGCAGGCCAGGAAAACATGTCCTGGAGTCCAGGTGGGTCTGCTCTAGGGATCCAGGTCATGCCCCATTGTTTTAGTCTAATCACAGACTCCTCCATTTCTCCAATTGTACTTATGTTGGAAAAGTAAGGAGTATTTACTGTAGTATTAATTCCCTCTTAGCTATGATCTTAATTAATTCCTTGGGGCCTTCAGAGTAAAGATAGTGTGTAGATAAAAGTAATACTGTAAGGAGCACAGATTCTATTGAATAATCAGTCATTTTTTTTTTACAAGAAAAACTTTTTCTAGTTTTACTCAATTTATATAGCAATTTTCAGTGAAAGATTTACTAATAACCCTTCATGACTGTGTTTGCATGTATACACATATATAAATATAAAATAATAAATATAAATATTTTAACTATAGCTTTAAAATATAATTAACCTATTAATACATTTCAAAACAATGTATATATTATATTGAACCTATCGTTAAATATTTTTCCATCATTCACATATATTTAAATGATTATTTCATCAATGAGTGACATGGCATGGAAGAACCTGATCCTTAAATTATAGTACATCTATTTCTGACATTTTATCAAATTAGACAACATATTTCTAGACAAAATGAAAATACAACCTACAGAATTGGAGAAAATATTTGCAAATATTTGCAAATAATTGACAAGGGTTTAACTTCCAAAATATACAAACAGCTTTACAACTCAACCAGAAAAAAATCAAAAAACCTAATCAGAAAATGTGCTGAAGACCTAAATAAATGTTTCTCCAAAGAGAAATCCAGGTGGCCAACAGGCACGTGAAAAGATGCTCAACATCACTAATTATTTCACTTTCACTTATTAGACAAATGTAAATCAAAACTACAATGTGGTACCACCTCATACCAGTCAGAATAGCCATCATTAAAAAAACCTACAAATAACAAATGCGAGAGAGAGTGTGGAGAAAAGGGAACCCTCCTACACTGTTGGTAGAAATGTAAATTGGTACAGCCACTGTGAAAAACAGTATGGAGGTTCCTCAGAAAACTAAAAATAGAATTATCATATTCCACTCCTGGGCACATTTCCAGACAAAACTATATGTCAAGAAGATTCATGCATCCCTATGCTCATAGCAGCACTATTCTCAATAGCCAAGATATGGAAACAAACTATATGTCCATCATCAGATGAATGGATAAGAAAGATGTGGTACATATATATAATGGAACACTGCTGCTGCTTCAGCTAAGTCGCTTCAGTCGTGTCCGACTCTGTGCAACCCCACAGATGGCAGCCCACCAGGCTCCCCTGTCCCTGGGATTCTCAAGGCAAGAACACTGGAGTGGGTTGCCATTTTCTTCTCCAATGCATGAAAGTGAAAAGTGAAAGTGAAGTCGCTAGGTTGTGTCCAACTCTTCGAGACCCCATGGACTGCAGCCTACCAGGCTCCTCTGTCCATGGGATTTGCCAGGCAAGAGTACTGGAGTGGGGTGCCAACACCTTCTCCCAATGGAATGCTACTCAGTTGTAAAAAAAAATGAAATAATGCCATTTGCAGTGACATGGATGCAACTAGAGATTATCATACTAAGTGAAGTAAGTCAGAAAGAGAAAAATAAATACCATATGATATCACTTATATGTGGAATCTAAAATATGACACAGGTGAATCTATGTATAAAACACAAACAGAATCACCGACATAGAGAATAGACTGGTGGTTGCCAAGGGAGAGGGGTTGGGGGGTGGATGAATAGGGGGCTGGGGTTAGCAGATATAAGCTTTTATACATACAGTGAACAAACAAGGTCCTACTGTATAGCACAGAGAACTGTATTCAATATGGAAAAGAGTATTTTTAAAATATATATATATATATGTTTATATATATATATATATACACATTTCTTTCATTGTTGGGAGTAAGCCAGAAGTCATTATAATTTTGGATTTATCATCTGAATACACTGATTTTAATAAGCAATCAATCAAATCACATCTATTTAGGAAACTACAAAGGCCCCAGGAGAGGTATAGAGGTAGTCAAGGACCCTAATGAGGATCCATATCTGAGTGACATGGTGAACAAAGAGGAGGGTGTAGAAACCTATTTTGAGCTGGAAGGGGGCAGCACTGTGGAGAGCTCAGGTGCACACCACTCTGAGAGGAGCTGTAGTTGGAAACGTGACAGAAGACAGAATAAACAGAGGAAAGGTTTTGGGTTCGGTTCAGTTCAGTTCAGTTCAGTCGCTCAGTCGTGTCTGACTCTCTGTGATCTCATGACTGCAGCACTCCAGGCTTCCCTGTCCATCACCAACTCCCGGAGCTTATTCAAACTCAAGTCCATTGAGTTGGTGATGCCATCCTCTGTCATCCCTTCTCCTCCTGCTGTCAATCTTTCCCAGCATCTGGGTCTTTTCCAATGAGTCAGTTCTTTACATCAGGTGGCCAAAGCATTGGAGTTTCAGCTTTAGCATCAGTCCTTCCAATGAATATTCAGGACCGATTTCCTTTAGGATGGACTGGTTGGATCTCCTTGCAGTCCAATGGACTCTCAAGAGTCTTCTCCAACACCACAGTTCAAAAGCATCAATTTTTGGGTGCTCAGCTTTCTTTATAGTCCAACTCTCACATCCATACAAGTTTATAAATCCAAGTATAATTACGGAGGGACCTTCTAATGTACCCCCAGTGTGCCATTTCTCCTGCTGATGCTACTCAACTCATTGTAGGTGGCTAATCATGTAGCTCTAATTCTGTCTTGCCTCCATGACTCTAGGGAGGAGACAGTGAACTAGCAGAAACTGGCTCACTTTCTAGTGCCATAGGTGAGCTGACCTTGGATAACTGCCACATTGAGGTTGTGTAATTCTCACAACAACCTTGGTGGTTGATAGAATGGTGATCTTGATGTTTCACAGGAAAAACTTGAAGGTTAGATGTGGCAAGTTAGTACATTGCCCACATGCACAAATCTCGTGAGTGAGCTAGCGGGTTGTGAATGCAGGTAGTCTGACTCTAGAGTCCACACTAGCCCATGCTCTCACAGCCCCTCTTGTTCTAGGTCTACCCCACCCCTCCAAGTCACAATTGTGTTGCAAGTGTCCCGTGTTAGTGACTTTGACTCTGACGTTTTCATGCTGAACAACTGAGTGGATAGTGGTATTGTTTCCTAAGAATAGGAAGACAGGGGTGGGGCAGGTCTGGGGAAAGGAGCGGTGAATCAAGATTTCTGTTACGTGTGGGGTGCTTATTAGACAGCCAAGTGGAGAGCTGAGTCAGCAGTTGGATTTATAAGACTGTTAAGACTAAGGACAGAGACTTACAAAATTTCCTAGCAAGACATTACCTGTGAATTCTTTATTGAATTTGTCCTCCCTTCTCCTTGTGTCCCCTTGTTCTTTGCTGGTTTCAGTTCCCGGCAGTGCACTTGGGGAGGCCCTGTCATGTGCTGTGGGGTGTTGCCTGGTGGAGCCATGGCTATAAGGGAACTCTTGGGGCTGGGCTCCAGGGCCATGTTGGGCCATGGCCCTCTGAGCCACTGTCCTTGAAAGTTATCCTCAGGAAGGTGAGCAGGGAGGTGACTATGATATCTGGTGGCCTGAGGTCAGGCTCTGACTTCCTTCAACTCTCTGGGGGTCAGTGACATGTGCAGCCATGGTCAGATTTTTCATAGCCCTTTCATATACTTTTACATAGAAATCATTTGGAAATTTTTATTCAGCTAAAAGTAGGCTGTCTGGCAAGAGATACACTTTTGTTAGTAAAAAGCTTATCCCTTTGATTCAGGGAAAATGTAAATCCACTGACAAACTCAGCTCTGATTAAAAAAAAAGTGAGGGAAGTCCTCTCAGGGTGCTCTGACCTCCAGAATCAGCCATCAGGGCCCATGTGTAGCAAAGCCATGCCGAATTGACAAGGACCCACTGATTGGTGTAGGGAAGCATATGCTATAAATGAGGCCATATGGGTGGGTTGAAAGAGAAAGAAAGCAACGTGGTGGGGGTAGGGGACATTGTTTCTCATGGAACACACTAGGGCCTCTAGGACCTGCTGGAGAGCTGTCTCAGATAGACCTCCTCCATTTGGTGATGGGGTGCTGCAGCATGTTCAAGCACCATCCACGCCTGTGGGTGCCTGCACGGCAGCCTGGACCTATGGTAGAGCCTCCTCTTGTTCTGGAACACACTAAAAATGGGGAGCCTTTCAGATCACTGGGTGAATGGGCTGGAATAACATGACCATGACCAAATGAGGTATACATTAAACCCAAAGAGACTTACTAGGGATTGTGTTTTTACTTTGTGGTAGGAAGGACCAGATGCAGCAATATACCCTTCATCTTGGAAGGGATATACCTTGGAAGGGATATACTGACATGCCTCAGACCACTGGACCCCTCAATTTTTCACTGAGGTTGAAGGGCTCTGATTTTCAGGGGGACTTCTTTCCTATTTCTGCCATGCAAGTATCTTATCAACAGGTCTAGAGTAGTCACTACTTCCTCTCAACAGATCCAGTTGGCATAAATATTATCAATGCAATGGGCCAGAATGATATCATGCAGAGTGGAAATGGTGATCAAGAGCCCTATAGACTAGGGCTGGAAAGTTGATACCTCTGAAATAGGAGAGTGAAAGAAAATTACTGGCCTTCTCAGCTGAAAGCAAACTACTTTTAGTGGTCTTGACTAACAGGTAAAGAGAAAAATGAACCCATTTGCCAGACCAATACAGCTGATCAGGTTTGAAGGGATTTGTTGATTTGCTCCAGTTAATAACACTATATTTGGAATAGCAGCTGCAATTGCAGTCAACACCTGATTAAGTCTATGCTAATCCACTGTCATTCTGTCTAATGCACAGGCCAAATCAGCGAGCTGAATGGGGATGACTGGGGATGGATGGGTAGGAATCACCACCTTTGCATCTTTCAAGTGCTCCATGGTGGTACTCTCTGCAATGTCTCCAGGAATGAGATATTACTTTTGAATTTCCCGGGTAGAAGCAATTCCATTAGTTTTACCTGGATTTCCTATGATAGTCTGAGCATAAAAATAAAAAAGGCCGGTGCTTCATTTTAACCCTCCAAATCTCACATAAAGTATCTTTTGAGATATGCCTTAACCAGAGTTATTTCTGGGACTTCTGGGAGATATGGTTCAGCCTAGCCAAGTTGAATTGTTTAAAAACATAAAAAACTACAGATATCTTCACACTTCAGCATGCTTTTTAAAAAAATTATGACATTCTGTTCTCTAACTGTATGCCATTGTGGTACTTTGTTATGCCTGTTTTACAGAGGAGCCTTTTGGGCTACAATCCACAGGGTCAAAAAGAGTTGGGACGACTGAGTGACTAACACTAACAGGATGTACTTATCTGATGGTATTTTAAAGGACTTTACATGGCATGTGGAGCTGATGCAAAATAACATTATAAGAAAATTTGTCCCTTTTAAATTATCTTTAGTGTTATGTCAATGAAAATTTCTCAGGTTAATACCAGTGTGTTTCTAACCCCTCTCACCTCTGTAACATTTTCCTACAAATGCGTGTGTGCTCAGTCATGTCTAGCTCTTTGCAACCCCATGGACTGTAGCCTGCCAGGTTCCTCTGTCCATGGGATTCTCCAGGCAAGAATACTGCAGATCCCCTTCTCCAGAGGATCTTCCCGACCCAGGGATCGAGCCTGCGTCACCTGCATCACCTGCATTGTCAGGGGGCTTCTTTACTACTAAGCCCCTGGGGAAGCCCATAACACCCTCTTATCTCACTTTAAAAAAGAAAGAACAGGCCTCTGACTTAGAGCCTAGCCGAGAATAGTATCCCTAATATACACAAATATAGAGTCCAAAGCTGGGCAAGCTTTCCATCATCTGTCATTTATTTATTTATTTAAATTTGTGGCATAGCAGAGATTTGCAATTCTTTTTAGAATAAATTTACTTATGTAGAAAAGGAAAATGATTAAATTTCCCAAAGAAAAACAACTGGTTCATTAATTTTATGATAATACAGGTAAAAACTGTAGCCCAAATTGTGAATTTGGTATGTGAATTACTAAAGTCTCAGAACGCTCTTCTCAACTATGTTGCTTTTCACTAGGAAACTCACTTCCCTTGAGAAGACATGTTTTATCCATAGCTTCAGTGAATGAGGACCACTAAAATATTAATTATCTGAGCATTCTTAAGCATAACTGAATCAGCTTCAATTTGCCTAGATAGATAGACATTTTAGTGGTTCGTAGCAAACTGTAATAAACTGAGTAACTGTAGGCTTTAATGTAATCTCACACAATCCTATTATATCCCAGTTCCTTTTTTGACCTTTTTAGGACAGTTCTTGACTTAAACACACACACAATCTGCAGTTCTGAATGTCTTCTTTCTGTACTATGCCAAGGAAATCAATAGATTAAATGAATTGATATCTTGTCATGTCTTCCATTTGTAAAAGCACTGTCCCAGGAAAGGCACAATGCGTGTTTCCCAGGCATAATAAATGTTTACTTAGCACTGTTTGTGAAAAGCTCCCTGTTTTTCATTTCCATGAGTTTTAGGACTTTAATAACATATTTTGTTTCCCTTAAATTAATAAATTCATGGTCAATTCTATTGCTGCATCAGAAAAGGTGGGAGAGCTGGCTGAGTTAGACACAGATTCGCTGTTTCAAAGAAACTCCTTTTGAAAGTTCAGTGTATAATGTGTTTAGAGGTAAATGACAGTGTCAATTATGCAGTCCAGATAGAATTATCAAGAATTATACAGTCCCCATATAGAATGATCGGCATGAAATCCAGTGGTCCTCAGCTACTTCTGCATAAGCAGTGAGTTTGTCAAGTGATTATAAGATTAATAAATTAATGCACTCAGTCAAAATGAAATAACCAAACTACCATTTATTGAACATCTATTTGTACCAGGTTCAAAGACATACTTGGGATAAACAGGGCTGTGTAAGGTATTCAGGTCAGGAAGCAACAGTTAGAACTGGACATGGAACAACAGACTGGTTCCAAATAGGAAAAGGAGTACGTCAAGGCTGTACATTGTCACTCTGCTTATTTAATTTATATGCAGAGTACATCATGAGAAACGCTAGACTGGAGGAAGCACAAGCTGAAATCAAGAATGCCGGGAGAAATCTCAATAACCTCAGATATGCAGGCGACACCACCTTTATGGCAGAAAGTGAAGAAGAACTAAAGAGCCTCTCGATGAAAGTGAAAGAGGAGAGCGAAAAAGTTGCCTGAAAGCTCAACATCCAGAAAACTAAGATCATGGCATCTGGTCCCATCACTTAATGGCAAGTAGATGGGGAAACAGTGGAAACAGTGGCTGACTTTATTTTTGGGGCTCCAAAATCACTGCAGATGGTGATTGCATCCATGAAATTAAAAGGTGCTTACTCCTTAGAAGGAAAGTTATGACCAACCTAGACAGCATATTAAAAAGCAGAGACATTACTTTGTCAACAAAGGTCCATCTAGTCATGGCTATGGGTTTTTCAGTAGTCATGTATGGATGTGAGAGTTGGAATATAAGAAAGCTGAGTGCTGAAGAATTGATGCTTTTGAACTGTGGAGTTGGAGAAGACTCTTGAGAGTCCATTTGACTGCAAGGAGATCCAACCAGTTCATCGTAAAGGAGATCGGTCCTGGGTGTTCATTGGAAGGACTGATGTTGAAGTTGAAACTCCAATACTTTGGCCACCTGATGCGAAGAGCTGACTCATTTGAAAAGACCCTGATGCTGGGAAAGATTGAGGGCAGGAGGAGAAGGGGATGACAGAGGATTAGATGGTTGGATGGCATCACCGACTCAATGGACATGAGTTTGGGTAAACTCCGGGAGTTGGTGATGGACAGGGAGGCCTGGCGTGCTGCGGTTCATGGGGTCACAAAGAGTCAGACACGACTGAATGACTGAACTGAACTGAAGACAGGCTGACTACCCTCTGGAAACTTTTGGTTTTAATAAGAAAGAAAGCTAGAATAAGTTCCAGAAAAATAAGATAGGGGCAAAAATAGAGGAGAGTGCCAGGGATGGTGGTGGCACAGAGGAGGCTGTGATCTGCTCTATTGGGAAGAGGCAGGGAGCACAACACAGAGGGAGAAGGGGATGGGTCTATGGGGTCGCACAGAGTCGGACACGATTGCAGCGACAGAAGCCGCAGCAGCAGAGGGTCCAGATGGTGAGGAAGAGTTACAGAAGTGCTAAACAAAGGCAATGAAAAGTCATCACAAAGTGGAAACTGATTCTAAGAAGGAGGATTAATTCTAAAGTTACTGAAAGAAAGTGAAAGTAAGTCGCTCAGTTGTGTCCGACTCTTTGCAACCCCATGGACTGTAGCCTGCCAGGCTCCTCCCTCCATGGGATTCTCCAGGCAAGAGTACGGGAGTGGGTTGCCATTTCCTTCTCCAGGGGATCTTCCCGACCCAGGGATCAAACCCGGGTCTCCTGCATTCCAGGCAGACACTTTAACCTTTGAGCCACCAGGGATTTTCTAAAATCCCTACTCTTTGGAACTGATTAGTTTTAAGGTTTATTATGACTGCATTCATTTACAGCTTATAGAAAGCCCAGTTAACAGTACTCTAAGTAGGAGAGGATTTATTTGCTTGAAGCAACAAGGAGTGTAACGCAGGTGAGTTAGGTCTGGGTGTGATAGTTTAGGGATGCATCTGTAAACCGGGCTCTTCTCACCTTTTTCCTGTACTAGCACTATGTCGGAGAAGGCAATGGCACCCCACTCCAGTACTCTTGCCTGGAAAATCCCACGGATGGAGGAGCCTGGTGGGCTGCAGTCCATGGGGTCGCGAAGAGTCGGACACGGCTGAGCGACTTCCCTTTCACTTTTCACTTTCATGCATTGGAGAAGGAAATGGCAACCCAATCCAGTGTTCTTGCCTGGAGAATCCCAGGGACAGCGGAGCCTGGTGGGCTGCCGTCTATGGGGTCGCACAGAGTTGGGCACGACTGAAGTGATTTAGCAGCAGCAGCAGCCTTTGTCCTTGTATTTGTGCCTCACAGTCACAGGCTGCAGTTACAGGTTCTTGTCCACATCACAAGCAGGAAGAGAGAAGTGGGAGTGAAAAGGGGAGGGGACATTAAAGCTAAATGTATTCTTTTAAAAAAGCTTTTCTGGAACTTCCCTCTAGAGACTTTGACTGACATCATAGACCAGGACCTGCCTACATGACTATCCCATTTAAGTATGAAGGAGTCTGAATATCAAGAATATTAGATTTCTAGCCCATGACTGAGGAAAGCATGCAAGAAGGGGGCTATGAATACTTTGTGAATAGCTAATGTACAACCTTTAGCACAAAGGTCTTGCAGGGGAGAAACTTAAAAACCAAAATCATACAATTGTAGCCCTAAAATTAGTTTAAAAGAGGTTTAACTAAACATCAAAGGAGGAGAAAACATCTCCTCTAAGTTTTTTGTTTTGTAGATGAGACAACTCAGGCCCAGAGAGGCTAAGTGACTTGCTCAGGATCACACGGACAGCTAGAGACAGAGCTGAACTAGAACGCAGGTCACCTGGTTTCCAGCCCTAGGCCTGTTCCCATGTACACTGAAATGATGTGAAGAACTTTGAGTATAGTTTATATGGATCTCAAGTCAAACTGAAATCACAAAATATTGAAAGTATCCCTAATTATTATAACCAGAACAGAAAGATAATAGCCATGAGAAATAAAAACTCTCAAAGAAACTGAAGCCTTAAGATATATGAACAAATAAAAATAAAATAGTTCAATGTGTACTTGGTATCCCTGGAGAAGATGAAAGACCATAATTTATATTGTACAAGAATAAAACCCTCCATCTTTTGAGGAACAAAGATCTAAGCCAAAGTTGGTTTTTCCAAGTGGAATTTAGCCTAAAATGTGTTCATCAAATCTTTCTCCTAACCCTTCTTCAGATCTGTAAAAGCAAGAAGTTATTCCTCCACAAGAAAGCTATTTTTCAGTCCTGTGGAGCCTGTTTCTGACGACAGCACTCCTGCTTATCACAGAATGTCTACAGGCCTGGCAAATGGTAGTTTGCAGAGGGGGAGGATAATGAACGAGAAAAACATTCCACAAAGACACTTTTCTTCCTTTTGCAGTGAGAAAAGCCTTTTGTTAGATTATTGCCTCTTGCTTAAAGGAAGGCCACTGAACATCCACACTGCAATTTAAACTATGAAGAACACAGGTTGTCTTATTAAAACATGTAAACACTGATTTGGAAAGTAAATTATGTGACGTTGTAATGACCCAATTCAGAAGCAAGGATGTCAGATATTACCTTCCACCCCTAAATATTTTGTGAATGAAACATAAGAGATAAATGATTACCCATTTCTATAAATTTTATCCATCAAAGCCCTCATATAAGTGGTTGCTCACATAACCTCTGTCTGAGGTCTGTTGTTTTGATGTGAGTCAAGTACGTTGGTGGCTTGTTCTTAAGCCTGTCTTTAGAGATTTTTCTCATTTTGTGATATTTTGTGTTTTCAAGTACTATTTTAAAATTCGCTCATGTTATCTTAATGTCTGCTCTGAATTTCACCATTTTGAAGCCATATGGCAATTAGTGGCCTCCTTAGTTGTACCACTAATGTGGGTCGAGAGTCTGCCTGCAATGCAGGAGACCCTGGTTCAATTCCTGGGCTAGGACGATCCACTGGAGAAGGGAGAGGCTACACACTCCCGTTTTCTTGGGCTTCTCTGGTGGCTCACAGGGTAAAGAATCTGCCTACAACACAGGAGACCTAGGTTCGATCCCTGGGTTGGGGAGATCCCCTGGAGAAGGGAACGGCTACCCACTCCAGTATTCTGGCCTGGAGAATTGAATGGACAGAGGAGCCTTGCAGGCTACAGTTTATGGGGTCACACAGAGTTGGACATGAGTGAGCAACTTTCACTTTCAATATGGGTAGAACTTTATTATAATTTCATGGTATAAAAAATTATATTTTATTTTCTTGTGCTTAGCATATGGTAAGCACCCAGATATCTACTAAGTGAATCAATTTATATGTGTCTTTCCAGCCTTCAAACTTATATACATTGCAGTGAAATACTGAGGTTCATCTGACCTAACCACTATGTAGAATTCTTGGCCATCTCTGAATATGGCCACATTCCTCTCATCTCAGTGAAGTGAAGCCATTGAAGGAATTCAGAGTATAAATGGGCTGTATATGTGATTTCTGTCATACGAATAACAACAAGAATAAATGACCTCATTAATCACAATCATCAGGAATGCAAAGTGTGGAAGACAATTCGTGGCTATTACTGAGTTAAAAGTGCCAGAGTTTTACCCTGCAAATCACTAGTACGTGTTTCAAAAGATCAGTTTGGGATATTAACATCTTCATTATTTTTCTGCTTGTTTTTCTAAGGCTCCATCAGTTTCTCTTTGCGGAAAGCACATTTTCTTCATGTCAAAATCTCCTCCATTTGGCTGTGCTGGGGGTCACCTCTATCCTGTGGGCTCCAACCAGTCCAGACGCCTCTTGCCTCATGGAGAGTTCTCCTTTGCTAGCCATGGACCTTGGCTGGGACCATTCCATGTCTTTTGAAGCTCTAAATGGACAGAGTCAGGTGTTCATTTCTTATTTTCCCAGGAGTCTTCTTGACGCTAGACAAAGAAGTCCATGGCCCAGAAACCATCTCTGCATACCTAAAAAGGGCTTGAGGGAATGAGCCGTCCAGGCCACAGACGTCCTGCCTGCTCCTCTACCTGCAGGGGCCTCAGCCCCTTATACTCACATATGAAAAAGAGGCCCCTTGAGTGCTCAGAGCCAAAAGAATACCAAAGTACAAGGTGATTTCTGTTTTCAGCCAGAGAAACTTCTAACAGCTGAGAACAAAACAAAAATAAACCAAAAACAAACCCATTTCTAGAACTTTTGACTTCATTTACTTAATCAAGAACTATTTATAGAACACTATGATGTACAAAACACTGTTCTATCCCAATATATTTCAAATCTCTCTAATGGAGAAAAACATTCTGCATTGAGACTCAACACACACACACACACACACACACACACAACTGAAGGTTTCATTTACTGTAAACTTATCCTTAATATGTGAGTATATCCTTAATATGCTGCCATTTGCTATTTCTTTTTATTTGCTTCTATTTTATACTGCCATTAATAAAAAGGTGGCCAGACCATCAAGTTGGTTTTACTATTGACTGTAAACTGCAAATTAAATAACATAGCTATCAGTCAGTTCAGTTCAGCCGCTCAGTCGTGTCCGACTCTTTGCGACCCCATGAACCGCAGCACGCCAGGCCTCCCTGTCCATCACCAACTCCCGGAGTTTGCCCAAACTCATGTCCATTGAGTCGGTAATGCCATCCAGCCATCTCATCCTCTGTCGTAGCTATAGGGAACACAAAAACATAGCTATAGGGGACAAAAAACCTGTTGATGGGCTAACATAGCTCTCGCCACATAGTACATGCTTAATAAATATTACTTGATGTACATGATCCCTTCTCCTAAGGGATTTTAAAATCCCTATTAAGACATTGAAAAATAAAGATACCATATAAGAATTAATGAGCTGAGCCTATTTTGGTAATCATTGTGAGATGATAATCATCTCACAATGTTTGTAAATCAAACCACCATGCTGTATACCTTCAACATATACAGAGATGTATGTCAATTATTTAAAAAAAAACTGGAAAAAATTAATGATCTAAACCAGCTAATAAATGATATCACAAGGATAGTATAAGATTAATAAAGGAAAAAGTGGTATAGATGTAATTTTGTGTTAAGCTAATAAATGGCTATCTTGTACAATATAAATACAATTTATTTCTATGATTAAAAACCCAGTTCTTGGTATCAATTTTAATTTGACCTTTAGTTGTGAATGTTATGCCATATTTAGAGAGTCAGTTACAGTGAAGGTAGAAAAAGGAACACACTGATAAACTGCACTTTTATTTAGCCTCCGAATCCAACAGGTAATACTTTATTGAAATAATATGTTCTGCTTGAATTTTAGATCTTACTAAATGAAGAGACATTTGGATTTTTCAAGTTCTTCACTGTGTTACACAGTTTTTAGCTCAGTAAATAAACTTGGTACACAAATATCTCCCATCTGAGTAGGTGTTTTTTCCCTAAAAGTAGCTTAAAGATGTAGAACATTTATTTTGCTCACAGACCCATAAAGATTAAGCAGTAAAGTGTTAAGACAGCAGTTCCCAAACTTTGTTGCACATTAGAATCACCTGGGAAATTTTTACAAACTGTACAAATGCCTGACTTCTACCTTCAGTGATTCTAATTTAACTCTATGGGATGTAGCCTGGCGTGGGATTTTAATGTGAAATAAAGTGTAGAAACTGTGTTCAGGGGATTGCTGGCATGCCCCCATTCCCAGAATCTTTCAACATCTTATGGTGATCATTTGTCCTTGTCTTGGCTAAGGTATAAAAATGAAAATGTCTCAGTTAAAAATATATCTTTTTTAGGATAGATGTTATATTTGAGAGAAAAATGATATTTTTAGATTATCTGGCTAATCTCCCTCTTTGTTAATCTAGGAAAGTAGGAGTTGACTGTGAGAGGAAGAGAAAAGTATTTACTAAAACTATCATGAAATCTCTGATACTGGGAGAGACTGAGGGCAGGAGAAAGGGGTGAGAGAGGATGAGATGGTTAGATGGCATCATCGACTCAATGGCCATGAGTTTGAGCAAACTTGGGGAGATAGTGAAGGACAGAGAAGCCTGGCATACTGCAGTCCAAGGGGTCGCAGAGTCAGACATGATTGAGTGACTGAACAACAACAAATCATAAAATCCCATATCAACAGAATTTTACATTTGCTCTAAGGTGATCTCGTATTTTTGATACATTGGGAAGAATTATGGATTGGAAGTGAGCACTGGGTGAGAAAAAGGGGGTTTGGGAGATGCTTATGAAAAATGTTAAAGTCACATAAAAGTGCAAAATAATTGGATTTTTTTTATTGAATCAGGTGGGTTTGTCCATTTAGTATAGATAAGAAAAACTACAGAAGGAAGACAATCTAAACTCAAAAACTGAGACTGATATTTTGAAAAATAGTGGTAAATTTTGAATATTGCCTGGGGCCAATCACTCCAAATTCTTTTAATATGTTCATTTAGTCATTACAAAGTGGCATGCCTTAATGCATACACAGTGGGAACACTTACTTGGCAATGAGAATGAAGTGTTAAATCAGTTATTTTCAGAACTGGCTGAACACTAGAGTCACATGGGGCATTCTGAAAGGTCCCCAGATCTCAGGCTGCACCTCAGATCAATCACATCAGAATCTCTTGAGATTGGGGCCAGGTCCTGACTCTGGTGATTACAATGTGCACCCGTGGGTGAGAGCACCTGTATTAAGTAAAGAACACTGTAGATATTGAATATAATCCTCTCCTCCTGCCATTAGAGAATAAATGCATTACTGGGGTGTGTCTGCACAGTTTCAGTAAAGTTCTGGAATTTGGAGGATTTTCTAAAGCTTAGAATAAATGAGGATTCCTAAAGCATTTTCCTCCCTAAAGCACTTTTGTGAGAGGGGTTCATTATTAAAAATCTTGTTTCAGAGAGAGTCCAAGAGGTGATCCTCAAGATTAGGGACTCTAAGATAGCCCAAACCTGCAACACCTGTGAGTTTTTCCTATGTAAGTATGGTAGGACAGGGAGGGACAGGAATGGAGTTCATATCTACTTGTGTGCTTACTCTGAAATGATTGGTGGTGATTTCCTGGCACATGGTGTGAGAGAGATACTTAGGCCAAGCTGAGCTTTAGCAGTATGAGTTACTGGGATTGCTTATGATGTCTATCATGGATAAGGAGGTAAGCCGTGGAAACATTCATGGTGTCTTTTTACCTTGGCTATTAGAAGAGCTGGAGTTGTAAAATCAGAAAGGGATAAATGAGATTCCTGTTCTGCCTCTGCTATGACTTTAGAATATATCATAGATTTTTGGACATACTTCCTTTAAAAAAATGGAGTTTCTTTCTCCCTCCGATGAATGTGGGTTGAACTCAGAGATTTGCCACTAACAAACAGAATGTGGTTGAAGTGATGCTGTAAGTAACCAAATGGATAGCTTCCATTTTGCCCTCTACATTTTGGATAGCTCACTCTCAGTTCAGTTCAGTTCAGCCGCTCAGTTTTGTCCCACTCTTTGTGACACCATGGACTGCAAAACGCCAGGCTTCCCTGTCCATCACCCCATCACTAACTCCCAGAGTTTACTCAAACTCATGTCCATTGAGTCGGTGATGCCATCCAACTGTCTCATCCTCTGTTGGCCCCTTCTCCTGCCTTCAGTCTTTCCCAGAATCGGGGTCTTTTCCTATGAGTCAGTTCTTCACGTCAGGTGGCCAAAGATTTGGAGTTTTAGCTTCGGCATCAGTTCTTGCAATGAATACTCAAGATGGATTTCCTTTAGGATGGGCCTTTTGGATTTCCTTGCTGTCCAAGGGGCTCTCAAGAGTCTTCTCCAACACCACAGTTCAAAAGCATCAATTCTTTGGCACTCAGCTTTCTTTATAGTCCAACTCTCACATCCATACATGACCACTGGAAAAACCGTAGCTTTGACTAGATGGACCATTGTTGGCAAAGTAACGTCTTTGCTTTTTAATATGCTGTCTAGGTTGGTTATGACTTTTCTTCCAAGGAGAAAGCATCTTTTAATTCCATGGCTGCAGTCACCATCTACAGTGATTTTGGAGCCCCCAAAAAATAAAGTCTGTAAGTGTTTCCATTGCTTCCCCATCTATTTGCCATGAAGTGATGGGACTGGATGCCATGATCTTAGTTTTCTGGATGTTGAGTTTTAAACCAACTTTTTCACTCTTCTCTTTCACTTTCATCAAGAGGCTCTTTAGTTAGTTCTTCTTCAGACCAGATCAGATCAGATCAGTCGCTCAGTTGTGTCCAACTCTTTGCGACCCCATGAATCGCAGCACACCAGGCCTCCCTGTCCATCACCAACTCCCGGAGTTCACTCAGACTCACGTCCATCGAGTCAGTGATGCCATCGAGCCATCTCATCCTCTGTCGTCCCCTTCTCCTCCTGCCCTCATTCCCTCCCAGCATCAGAGTCTTTTCCAATGAGTCAACTCTTCCCATGAGGTGGCCAAAGTATTGGAGTTTCAGCTTTAGCATCATTCCTTCCAAAGAAATCCCAGGGCTGATCTCCTTCAGAATGGACTGGTTGGATCTCCTTGCAGTCCAAGGGACTCTCAAGAGTCTTCTCCAACACCACAGTTCAAAAGCATCAATTCTTCGGCGCTCAGCCTTCTTCACAGTCCAACTCTCACATCCATACATGACCACAGGAAAAACCATAGCCTTGACTAGACGGACCTTTGTTGGCAAAGTAATGTCTCTGCTTTTGAATATGCTATCTAGGTTGGCCATAACTTTCCTTCCAAGGAGTAAGTGTCTTTTAATTTCATGGCTGCAGTCACCATCTGCAGTGATTTTGGAGCCCAGAAAAATAAAGTCTTACTCTGTTTCCACTGTTTCCCCATCTATTTCCCATGAAGTGATGGGACCGGATGCCATGATCTTCGTTTTCTGAATGTTGAGCTTTAAGCCAACTTTTTCACTCTCCACTTTCACTTTCATCAAGAGGCTTTCGAGTTCCTCTTCACTTTCTGCCATAAGGGTGGTGTCATCTGCATATCTGAGGTTATTGATATTTCTCCCGGCAATCTTGATTCCAGCTTGTGTTTCTTCCAGTCCAGCGTTTCTCATGATGTACTCTGCATATAAGTTAAATAAACAGGGTGACAATATACAGCCTTGACGAACTCCTTTTCCTATTTGGAACCAGTCTGTTGTTCCATGTCCAGTTCTAACTGTTGCTTCCTGACCTGCATACAAATTTCTCAAGAGGCAGATCAGGTGGTCTGGTATTCCCATCTCTTGAAGAATTTTCCACATAAATGTGGAAATAAATGCGGTGTCATCTGCATATCTGAGGTTATTGATATAGCGCACTCTGAGGGAAGCCAATCGCCATGTCAGTGAAGGCACTCAATCAACCCATGAAGAGCCTCACATTGGGAGGAACTAAGGCTTTCCACAAACAACCAGCACCAGTGTGTGAGCCCCCTTGGAAACAAATTCTCCAGTTCTGTCAGTCAGTCCTAGCCAACAGCTTGACTGAAAACTTATGAGAAATCCTAATCCAGAAGTACCCCTATCCAAGCCATTTCCCAACTCCTGACCTACAAAGACTGTGGAAGATAAATTAATGTTTATTGCTGTGTTAAGCTACTAAGTTTTGGGGGAAATTTCTTATGCAGCAATCAATATAGCTATTTAGTTGCTTTATTGTCCAAGCTTTGGTTTCTTCATCTATAAAATGGAGATAACGAATATCTCATAATGTTGTTTTGAAGATAAAGTGAATCAATAATAAAATGTATCATTTACTGAGTACATTTGAGTACTGTTACATGATCTTGCACTGTATTAGCCCATGAATTATTTCAGTGCAACAAACCAAAGCTTTTGGAATGCAGGCTGAGTCATATAAGCAAACCCTAAGCATTGTGAAAGGAAGGTATTTTCAGTGATATTCGTGCTCTTCTGGCATTGTATAAAGTCTGCTTTTACCAATGTGGTGTATTTCTTAATATCTTAAGTGAAGAGAACTCAGACTCAGCCATTAGATTTAAATGTTCTCTCTCCATGTATAGAAGTCCCTGCATTATGAGAGTTCATAGGAGGGGGTTGTTGAGCATTTGGGGAAGGCTGATCACCTATAACTATGAAGGAACTGCTACATGATGGCTGGGGACCTAGGGAGCTACCTTGTCTACAACTTTGAAGTTTTGCTGTCAGGAAGACCTGGATTCAAATATCTGCCTTGCCCTTAATATCTATGTTGTTTTGGTCAAATTACTCAACCTCTCTGAGCTTCTAGTGTTTTATCTATGAAATATGAATAATAATATCTCCTTTATAAGCTACTGTGAGATATATTAAATTTAAGTATGAAAAAGTACCTACTACAATTTTGGTACTTAATAGGTAGTCAATAGATGTAAATATATTTTCCCTTGGGCCTCAAATGGAGATCAGTCCATGCAACATTCTTACAAGGTAGCTGTCTTACCATCCCTATTTTATAAGTGAGGAAACTGAGGCCAGAGACATCAACCCAAGGTCACATAGCTGATTAAAGCGCTGGTCAGAATATGAACCCAGGCAGTCTTGTCCTTAAACAAAATACATATTTCTACCTCATTCTTTTCATGAAGCAAATACATATGTGTATGTGACTTAAGTCTGTCTGTTGGAAGAAGGTAAGATCTAAATAAATAGGCAAAGAGTAGTTTTAAAAATATATAGGAAATATTTTTTCATATTTGCAGTTTCTGGATGGTTTTGGTTTCTGACCATGTTTCTGATTTACTCATGTAGGATTTTCTCTTTTCTTCTCAGGTTTCTAGCTCTTTGTTTTGACCACTAGAACTTTCTTTCTTTTTTTTTTTTACTAGAAATTTTTGAGGGAATCTGCTTTGAAAGATTGGTGCATGAAAACTTGGGAACCCGGTTTACAGTAGTTAGAGGGAATCAGTACAAAAGGAAATGCATATCTGGGCTGAATTCCATGAGTGCCTCTCCACACCCTGAGCTCAGAACTGCAGACAAAGTTCTGGGGTGAGCTGTCTCATTGATGACCTCAGTGAGGTTACAGCTTGGCCACATGCTTTTACTTTTGTGAAAGAGATTTTTCTCCCTGAAAATAAAGGATGAGGTCTCGAGAGTCATTTGTTCAGATTTCTAGTTTCTCTAAAAGGAGAGCCCAGCTATACTGTGCTGATGCAGAAATGACTTCCTGGTTAGGGAAGTCTATGTTTTTCAAACTGGGGGTTTTGTTGGTTAACAGAGACAGAGGTGTCATCTTGAAATGCCAGCTGGCCACTCAGGTGGCCTCCTCTCAGACTGGGGACAGGTTTTGTAAATTTAGAAACATCAATCCCTGGGCACACTAAAAAATTGTTTATTCATATAAGTATTTATTGAGAGCTTACCATATGCCAGGCATAGCACTGAGAGCTGGATAGAAGCCAAAATGGTAAATTAGTAATGTATGATGAAAACATGATCTTCAACAGGCTAAAATGTGCCTGACACATTTTAGCTCATTTCTACTCATCCCATGTGAACTTGGAACAGGTAAAATAAAGGTCACAAGGATACAAATTTGTCCTTCATCTATTAATCAGAGAATACTTCCAGACAGCTCTTAGTTCTCCTGGTTCCTGAGCTCTCCTCCCATTTTTGGTTCTAGATCTTGGTTCTTTAGGTTTTCTGACCAAGAGGGTAGACTTAGTTTTGGTCTCAGCACCTCCTCCAGGAAGCATTTTGATATTCATCCTCCAAACTATACAACCCTGTTCAAGGTCCCCTTGGCCCTGAGGATCAGTTGCCAGCTCCCATTGATAGCACAGGACTTGAGTTCCTTATACTTTAATAAAATATGCAAATTAATAGGTATGAGGTGACTAGAACTGGTACTACAGTCTTGGTTGTAATTGTCCCATGTACACTGGAATCAAAACATAGAACTGTCTATATTGAATATGAATATAGAGTTCATAATGAAGGCAAGCATCCTAATGATCTACCAGACTGCCTTACCTGCCTCCTGAGAAACCTGTATTCAGGTCAAGAAGCAACAGTTAGAACTGGACATGGAACAACGGACTGGTTCAAAACTGGGAAAGGAGTACATCAGGGCTGTATATTGTCACCCTGCTTATTTAACTTACAAGCAGAAAAGAATATGCAAAGTGCCGGGCTGGATGAAACATGAGCTGGAATCAAGATAAATATCAATAACGTCAGATATGCAGATGACATCACCTTAATGCAGAAAGCAAAGAGGAACTAAAGAGCCTCTTGATAAAAGTGAAGGAGGAGAATGAAAAAGCTGGCTTAAAACTCAACATTCAAAAAACTAAGATCATGGCATCTGGTCCCATCACTTCATGGCAAATAGATGGGGAAACAATAGAAACAGTGACCGACTTTATTTTCTCAGGCTCCAAAAATCACTGCAGAGTAACTGCAGCTATGAAATTAAAAGACACTTGCTCCTTAGAAGAAAAGCTATGACAAACATAGACAGCGTATTAAAAAGCAGAGACATTACTTTGACAACAAAGGTCCATATAGCCAAAGCTATGGTTTTTCCAGTAGCCACGTAAGGATGTGAGAATTGAACCAAAAAGAAGGCTGAGCACCGAAGAACTGATGCTTTTGAAGTGTGGTCTTGGAGAAGACTCTTGAGAGTCCCTTAGACTGCAAGGAGATCAAACCAGTTAATCCTAAGGGAGATCAATCCTGAATATTCATTGGAAGGACTGATACTAAAGCTGAAGCTCCAGTACTTTAACCATCTGATGCAAAGAGCTGACTTACTGGAACAGACCCTGATGGTTGGAAAGATTGAAGGCAGAAGAAGAAGGGAACAACAGAGGATAAGATGGTTGAAGGGCATCACCAACTCAGTGGGCATGAGTTTGAGCATGGTCTGGGAGATGGTGAAGGACAGGGAAGACTGGTGTGCTGCAGTCCATGAGGTAGCAAAGAGTTGGACATGACTGAGTGACTGAACGACAACAATCCTAATTATTTAATAAAACTTCAATTTTTGCCATAATGTCCTGGTTATTTTATAAGGAAAGAAATGTAATTCCCTTGGTTGCCCTATCAGAATTCTTTAGTGCCCATTCAGCCCTGGAATCTTAGTTTGAGAGCTATTTGTTAGCCACGTGACTCTATCTGAACTGTAGTTTCCCCATCTCTTAAAGGGGAAGATTCATGCCTACTTTTCAGTTTGCAGAGTGGATGTGAGGCCAAATGCTATGATGTCGGTTCCCTGCGTAACACAGTACTAGAACATGCATGCTCATAGCTACCTGCCTAGCCCGTTCTTTTTCTCCCTCCCTTCCCCACTCTTCCTCCTCATTTGCATTCCTCTCTTTTCTCTCGAAAGGCATCAATGGGTGTGCAGTTTGGGTTTACTATAAGGAGATCTCATTCCAGATAATGTAGGTAGAGTGCCAAACCAGTGCCCACTGTATAGTAAATGTCCAATGATATAAAAAGGTTATATCTTCTTGGACTTTCTGCAACAAAAATACATCCAAAAATAAAGAGTTGTTTGTGTTTCAACAGCATCCCCTTTCTCTAGACAGGGACCATTCTCTCTCCTTTTCTCTCTCTGTCTTTCTCTGCTCCACCCAACCTCTTTCTTTCTTTTTCAGTTTTTGAATGCTTTAAAAATATTTAATATTTTTTTCAGACCTTTTTCAAATCTCCCTTTCAATTTCAAGCCTAAACTAGACTCTGTACCTTTAATGCCAGGTTACAACACAAGTCCCAGAAACAAAAGTCTGGGGCGGGGGGCGGTCAGTGAACAGAGGTATATGTGGCCATGAATAGGAGGAAGCCTGTCACTTTCTGAGTTTTGGGACTGGAGGCCAGTGAGCCGCCACTGTCCCTGAAGGAGCCCAGCTTCCTCCTGGGGGCTCTGACTTGTCACCAAGGCTGGACCCTGGCTCAGGGTGCCGCTTCTGGTAACTGACTGATCTGCTCTGGGCTTCCCTGGTTGCTCAGATGGTAAAAATTATGCCTGCAATGTAGGAGACCTGGGTTAGATCCCTGAGTTGGGAAGATCCCCTAGAGAAGGGAATGGCCACCCACTCCATTATATTTGCCTGAAAAATTCCATGTACAGAGGAGCCCGGCAGGCTACAGTCCACAGGGTCACAGAGTCGGACATGACTGAGTGACTAACACTTTCACTTTCAATTCAGTCCATCCTCCACTTTTCAGCAGCGCTGTAGGTACAGATTGAATACAGCAACTGAGTAGTGAATAAAGCTAGCAAAGCAGGGACATCTATGTCAGCTTCTAAAGGCATTGCTCATTAGTATCTGAGGGGGAGATGGGAAAGCCAATAGCACCATTTTATTATCTTAAGGAGCTAATTTTCTAATCAGCCAAAGGAAAAGAAGCTATGTCCAAACAGATGAAGAAACACCGGCATGACAGTGTGTTTATTCTTTTGGTCATCAGTGATGTTAAAAAGTCAGCTCAGCAGAGTGACCAGGAAACAGCATGGGTATTGGAGATGGGCAAGATGGGTTTAGACCCCAGGTCTGTTACTTGCCATCCACATGTCTGTGATAGATCTGTTAACCTCTATGAGCTTTTCCTCTCTCATCTGTAATAAATGACGGTGATGGTCATTCTTTCCTGGGCTGCAGAGAGAAGTAAGGAGAGAATAGAGTGCATGCCCAGCTCTGTCTGTGTCTGATGCATGGCTGGGGCTTAAATGTGAGTTTCTGTTCCTTAGATCTAATCTGAACCTGTATTTCTCTTCCCCAGACCCCATGTCAGCATGTATTTAGAAAACAAAATCGTTTGCTTGACCTCCAAAAAATATTTACTCTTTCTAAATTCCATGAGGCTGGCCACGGGGATTGTTTAGCTAAGTCAGGGGAATTAAGTGTGCAGTCCTCATTCCAACCCAGAGAGGCTCTGGAACTGCTCTTCTCCTTGTTAATTTCTGGGTAAAATCAAAGCACAGCAGCTCCACAGCACTCCCTTTCACCCTCAGGGAGGGCTTCACTATTTTAAAATGAAGGAAGCGGGAAGCAGGACGAGTTCTGCTTCTGCAAGGCCAAAGCTCCCTTCCCCCTGTCTCTTGGCCACGCCCTGGGGGTGCTGTTGGACAAGGCCGGTACCCCACCAAGGCAGGGCTCCTGGGTATTGCTGGGCCTCTGCAGGCCACTATGGGAGGTAGTGGAGAGGCTAGAAATCACTTTGCTGCTGCTAAGTCACTTCAGTCGTGTCCGACTCTGCGACCCCAGAGATGGCAGCCCACCAGGCTCCCCCGTCCCTGGGATTCTCCAGGTAAGAACACTGGAGTGGGTTGCCATTTCCTTCTCCAATGCATGAAAGTGAAAAGTGAAAGTGAAGTCGCTCAGTCGTGTCCGACTCCTAGCGACCCCATGGACTGCAGCCTACCAGGTTCCTCCATCCATGGGATTTTCCAGGCTAGAGTACTGGAGTGGGTGCCATCGCCTTCTCCGTCAATGAGAAGTCACTTTACTCATTCCCATTTTGTGTGTTTTAGGGCCATAATGATTGCAGTGACATGAATTATAATCTCTTACATTTTATGTCACCTTCTAATTTTTAGAATATCTCACTGTGCACCATCTCAAGATCATTCCGCCAAATTCTCACTTTTCAGAGGTGGAAATGTATTACAGATAAGGAAATAGGGTCAGAGTAGTTAAGAGATTTGCCTTAACTAAGGTTCCATGGCAAGCAATGCTTTTGGCATGTCCTCATCTAAGCACAGTGCAGAAGAGCAGAGCAGGACATCTGACGGAACCCTGCAGAATCTTGTTCCAATCCAGCTCCACTGCTTTTTGGTAGTGGGACTGCCAGGTTAGTTAACTTTGCTGAGCCCAAGTTCTAGGAATGGGGACTATAGTAAGGATGCCGCCTGCCTCTCTTGGGTGTCCCTGAGGAAGACAATGTCTTCACTTCCCTGGGACACTTCTGAGGAAGCTTGACAATCCTGGAATGTCTTCAGGGAGGAAGACATTCTCCTTATCAAATGCACTCACTCCAGCTTCCAAGGCATGTTCGCTGTTTTAGTCATCTCTGAACATAGCTCACCAATGACTTTGCTCAGAAGACTTGGACCATGCAGAAATGCCAAGAAGTCTGAGGAAAATTGCAGCAAAACCCGACCCCTGCTGATGAAAGACTTTAGAGTCACTGTTTATGCTGTCTGAGGATCAGCCACGAATTTTGCTACAGGAATGTTCATGTGCCTGATGAGGGGGTGCTGCCCTAGTGGCTTGTGTTATGTATACATGGTCTGTGTGCGTCATTTTGCCTCTATGGCATCCAAAGGAAAATCCAAAACTCGTCTGGCCCCAAAGATGTCAGTAAGAGACCGCAGCTCTATATAAGAGGACGTTTAAACATTTCCTTCTCTGCCCATATGTCTTCTTGCACAAGCCTCATGTTGCAGGCTGTTGTTCTAGAGAAGTAGGGCATGCCTGCTGCTTGTCATGTAAGTCAATTCCTTCATTATATAGCTCACTTGTTGCCTATGCAGACAATGCTTCTTATCTCATGGAGGATGCACTTCGAGAAGCACCACTTAGAGCACTAGCTGCTTGAGGACAGGAGCCTTATCTCTGCACCCTAGTCCTAACCCAGGGTCTGAAACATAACAAATGCTGGACACTCTCTTTTCCTCCTGTGCTGTGTGGCTTTCTGCTCCATGACAGACTGTCCCCAGAAGTTGCCTGCCTTCTGAGCCCTGCCCCCTCTCTCCCACTCCACCACCTCCTTGCCCTCTCTTCACATATAGTTCCGACATCCCCTCCTCTGACAGCCATCCCAGTGCCTCCTCTGGAGGAGAAATTGCCCTGTTCTGAACCTCTAGAGCAACATGTCTACAGTTCACTTTTCACAGGTACGATGCTTTCTTTTCGGTCATTTTACTTTGTGATCCTTTTCTCTGCCAGCTGTAAATTCCTGTGGGCAGAGACCCTGTTCTACTTGGTGTGCTCAGGACCCAACCTTCCCCCTTTCTCAAAATAGGCACTTAGGAAATATTTATTCCATGAACAAATATAACGTAACACGGTCATTGCTAAGCCCTCAGTGGTTATCTATTGCCATGACACACATCTAATTTGAGATCAGAAATAACACTGCCTAAATTTTCATCAATATGAAAGAAACGTCCATGCCCAAAGAGATCATTTCTTCCAAATGCTGTTCTAGTTAACTTGACTTTGATATACACTAAGTTCTACAAGTTACAGCAAGTTAAGTACTGATATCAATGCTTGTTATAGTATTGCTGTTTCCTTGACATTAATATTACCAGACATATACTTCTGTGTAAATTTTCTGGGACTGAGAAATGGTGTTCTTTGTTCGAGTGAGTCTGTAAAGGCTATAAACTCAGAAATTTGCTCGTTTGTCAGCCTGGCCATTTTCTAAGAACGAGCATATTTCTGAGTTTATAGCCTTTACAGACTCACTCGAACAAAGAACACCATTTCTCAGTCCCAGAAAATATACACAGAAGTATATGAGTGACTGAGTGACTTCACTTTCACTTTTCTCTTTCATGCATTGGAGAAGGAAATGGCAACCCACTCCAGTGTTCTTGCCTGGAGAATCCCAGGGACGGGTAGCCTGGTGGGCTGCCGTCTATGGGGTTGCACAAAGTCGGACACAACTGAAGTGACTTAGCAGTAGCAGTCCTTTCTAGGAGTTACAGTTGATGGCTAGTTGACATGGTTAGTGTAACCGTGGCATGAGGAACATATACCTTATTGTTGCTGCAAAAGGTTGTCACAAGGAAAGCTTTCTGTAACTGTGGGGCAAATGCAAAAAAGATAAGAGCTGAAGACAGAACTGAATCACAAGAATAAACATCATGGTCACTGAGCTCTCTGATCTTTGGCAGGTCATTCACTAGGTTTCTACTCCAGGAGCCTCTGCGTTGAATCATAATTTCCTGGGGAGTGGGAGGAGCTTGTCTGTTCTTTTCTCCTGGACTTCCTCTCTTCCTCTACAGCGACCCTCCCACCAGGCACTCAGTAAGCATTTTGGATGTGTCTTCAGAAAACTACATACCATCAGGAAAATATACTTTAGGGTGAAGTTGACTCTGAGTGGTTCTTCCTAAGGTGCAGTGATTCTCATTATCTGCAGTAGTTATGGCCTTCACGTTGCCACAAATACTGAACTAGCGAATAAGGAATCACTGCTTCCAGAGGAAACACAGGTTGGGGCTCTTGCAAGCCTCTCATCACATTTCATCAACCGCTCAATACATAACTTTGGTTTATGAGTGTGTCTATTTAAAGACACTTTATTTGATATATATTTGTTATAAATAATTAAATGTGGTGTTTCTTTACAATAAAATGCTATTTCAGTTACAGTAAGGTGATCACGAACTCCTTTGGCTTTCAGTCTCCAGCTGTGCTACTCACTGCTTTTTAAAAACTGGCTATCATCTCATGCATCCACAAATTAGCTGCTTTTCCGTCTTTCCCATAGCCCCATCATGTATTGCAAGGCATTACTTTAATCTCTGTCAACTAGGCATACTGTGTGGAATTCCGATTCAGAAGTAATCAGTAAGAGAAAGCAGGGCTGGCTAGACTCAATCTTTTGGTGAAGGTGGTGGCTAAGCACCCATGCTGTGTATGTAATGTCTTTGTTGCACTAGTGTTTGGGCTTTACTCCAGCACTGGCACCCCACTCCAGTACTCTTGCCTGGAAAATCCCATGGATGGAGGAGCCTGGTGGGCTGCAGTCCATGGGGTTGCTAAGAGTCAGGCACAACTGAGCGACTTCACTTTCACTTTTCACTTTCGTGCGTTGGAGAAGGAAATGGCAACCCACTCCAGTGTTCGTGGCTGGAGAATCCCAGGGACGGGGGAGCCTGGTGGGCTGCCATCTCTGGGGTCCCACAGAGTCGGACATGACTGAAGTGACTTAGCAGCAGCAGCAGCAGCCAGCTGTTTAGCTCTAAGACTGACTCTCTGACTCACCTGGAAATACTGTGAGCTGCTTGATAGCCTTGAAAAGATTCATTTCCTCTTTAAACTAAGTAGAGTTGATTCTGTAGTTTGCAACCAAGAACCCGCACTATAGAGTGTTTAGCAGCATCCTTGGCCTGTACACACTAAATGCCAGTGACACCCCACCCCCAACTTGTAGTGGTAAAAAATGTCTTCAAACATTGTCAGTTGTCTCCCAGGGAGTAATAGCTGAAAAACCAGTTTAGCCTGGCAACATTTCCTAGTGATAAGGACTGGTAGATAATTCCAGAAGTATGATGTCATTAGACTTGTATACTATTTGACATTGTAATTGTATGTATTTGTGCTTAAGTTAACCTACAATAACATGGATAGATACATACATAGATAAATACATACATAGTTGATAAAGAGATAAATGTGTATATAGTTCTTTGCATAGACTGTATTTCAGGTATCTTAATCAAGTTTAAAAACTTATTTAGAAGACAGGTCTGAACTAGCAGACAAATTACACATCAGGTCTCACTGTCTTTGATCATGTTTGGGCACTATAGAGAATTTTTACCTCTAGTGCCTTCACATGGACTAGCTATATTTACTTGACTCACCATTTGCAAAATGGTACCCAAACAGGATCAGGTAGACATTTAGTGTCATATTTCTAGGCATATTTCTTCAAGCCATATAGCTATCTGATTCTCATCAGGAACATTCTGGTTTTCTAAATTTTAAAGAGTAGAAGGGGCCAGCCACTTAAGTCTTCCTCTAAGCATGAACACTGAATTAACTCTGCTGTGTCTTTAGAAAACTCAGTTATAGCTAATAAATGTATCAGGCTACTATTCTAGGGTTATGTATTTCCTGTCTAGTATTTTTTTTTTTTTTTTTGGTGACAAATTCAGATAAAAGGTTGCATGGAAGGAGTCATTTATTTATCTGCATTGACTGCTCCTTCCTTATCATCTCACTTTACTGGATTGTGCTAACCAGCCACTGAAGCTTCCACTGTGAAAAGAGCTTGATCTTTCCAGCATTCTGCTACTGCTTCTCTCCACATCTGGGCTTGCACTGAACTGAACTGAGCATACTCCAGAAACCAAAGCAGTGTTTTGGGGCATCTTTATCCCATGATGGCAGGAACTGATTTCCTCACAGCTATTTAATTACCACTGTGTCACCTTAGGAGAAGGCAATGGCACCCCACTCCAGTACTCTTGCCTGGAAAATCCCATGGACGGAGGAGCCTGGTGGGCTGCAGTCCATGGGGTTGCTAAGAGTTGGGCACAACTGAACGACTTCACTTTCACTTTTCACTTTCGTGCGTTGGAGAAGGAAATGGCAACCCACTCCAGTGTTCGTGGCTGGAGAATCCCAGGGACGGGGGAGCCTGGTGGGTTGCCGTCTATGGGGTTGCACAGAGTCGGACACGACTGAGCGACTGAATTGAACTGAACTGAACTGAACACTGTCCCATCAGGGGAAATCAGGCAAAACTGTGTTAAGCAGCATCTCCCATCTTGGAGGAAAATTTTTACGTAGCCCAGGTAAGAGATTCTTCTGGAAAACTATGTAAAATTCAATCTTAAACTTTAATTATTAAAAAAAAAATGTGCCTCAATTGTGCAGTAGTATTTCTTAATGCAAGACAGATGCAAGATAGAAATCATCTGAGAATGTAAACCTTCTTCCCTTTACCACTAACAAGTATTAATCTATACCTAGGAATTGTTATACACATACATCAGATCAGATCAGATCAGATCAGTTGCTCAGTCGTGTCCGACTCTTTGCGACCCCATGAATCGCAGCACACTAGGCCTCCCTGTCCATCACCAACTCCTGGGGTTCACTCAGACTCATGTCCATAGAGTCAGTGATGCCATCCAGCCATCTCATCCTCTGTCGTCCCCTTCTCCTCCTGTCCCCAATCCCTCCCAGCATCAGAGTCTTTTCCAATGAGTCAACTCTTCGCATGGTGGCCAAAGTGGTCAAAGGTGGCCAAAGTACTGGAGCTTCAGCTTTAGCATCATTCCTTCCAAAGAAATCCCAGAGCTGATCTCCTTCAGAATGGACTGGTTGGATCTCCTTGCAGTCCAAGGGACTCTCAAGAGTCTTCTCCAACACCACAGTTCAAAAGCATCAATTCTTCGGCGTTCAGCCTTCTTCACAGTCCAACTCTCACATCCATACATGACCACAGGAAAAACCATAGCCTTGACTAGATGAACCTTTGTTGGCAAAGTAATGTCTCTGCTTTTGAATATGCTATCTAGGTTGGCCATAACTTTCCTTCCAAGGAATAAGTGTCTTTTAATTTCATGGCTGCAGTCATCATCTGCAGTGATTTTGGAGCCCAGAAAAATAAAGTCTGACGCTGTTTCCACTGTTTCCCCATCTATTTGCCATGAAGTGGTGGGACTGGATGTCATGATCTTCGTTTTCTGAATGTTGAGCTTTAAGCCAACTTTTTCACTCTCCACTTTCACCTTCATCAAGAGGCTTTTGAGTTCCTCTTCACTTTCTGCCATAAGGGTGGTGTCATCTGCATATCTGAGGTTATTGATATTTCTCCCAGCAATCTTGATTCCAGCTTGTGTTTCTTCCAGTCCAGCGTTTCTCATGATGTACTCTGCATAGAAGTTAAATAAACAGGGTGACAATATACAGCCTTGATGTACTCTTTTTCCTATTTGGAACCAGTCTGTTGTTCCATGTCCAGTTCTAACTATTGCTTCCTGACCTGCATACAAATTTCTCAAGAGGCAGGTCAGGTGTTCTGGTATTCCCATCTCTTTCAGAACTTTCCACAGTTTATTGTGATCCACACAGTCAAAGGCTTTGGCATAGTCAATAAAGCAGAAATAGATGTTTTTCTGGAACTCTCTTGCTTTTCCATGATCCAGCGGATGTTGGCAATTTGATCTCTGGTTCCTCTGCCTTTTCTAATAGATTTAATTTTCAGGAGATGGGCAAGAACTATAAGTGATCACTTTTTGATTCTTTGACTTGAAAAGAGATTTGGTTGGCGTATCCCTTTTTCTTCCTTTATTCCTTCTTTGTTTTATCTACAGAATGGTTTATTCTTATTGTAGCTGGCTTCCTGTATTAGAGAATCTTTATCTGTGATAACTGACTGACTACACTAATGGCCACTCCATGATGTCAAGGTGGCTACTAAGTGAGAGGAAGTTTAACTGCAAATATGCATTCTCAGAACACCCTTGAGACTCCATAGGAAGCTGGGGCATTGGAGAAAGACTGGTGACATACTCATTAACCCTTTTTTTCTTTCTGGAGACCCAGCTAAACAACACTGCCAGCGTCTTTGCATCTGGGTGGGGTCATGTGACTATTATCTATTTATTTTCATTTTTGCTTGTGCTGGGTCTTCATTGCTGCATGCGGCTTTCTCTAGTTGTCGTGAGTGAGGGCTACTCTTTATTGTGGTGCACAGGCTTCTATTGCTGTGGCTTCGCTTGTTGCAGAGCGTGGGCTGTAGGCACATGGGCTTTTTTTAGAAGTTGCTGCACGTGGGCTCAGTAGTCTCAGCTCACAGTCTCTAGAGCCCAGGCTCAGCAGGTGTGGCACATGGGCTTAGGTGCTCTGAGGTATGTGGATCTTCACGGATGAGATCAAACCCATGTTCCCTGCGTTGGCGGGTGGATTCTTATCTACTGTTCCACCAGGAAGTCTGTGGTGGGGCCATGTGATTAGTTCTCACTAATGGAATGTGAATAAATGTGGAAGAATTAGTGAAGAACCTGAGCTGGCTCAAGGAGTCATTTTTGGTTAGGTGACCAACTCATCCTGGTTTGCCTGAGGCTTTTCTGGTTTTAGTACAGAGCATTCATGTCCTGTGAAGCCCTCAAGTTCTGAGAAAACTAGAATGATTAGCTATCCTACTCTTGGAAGATAGTCATTAACTGCTGGACTTAGCAGGAGGAAAAACAAGACTTTTAAAAACAAGATAATTCGGGGTTGTTTGTTCTCAGATTAGCTTACCATGACTAATATAAGAAATGTTTATGCTTCTTCTCCTTTATAACATCATTTATGTGGTCTTTTCTCCTGCCTTCACTTTCTTTACAAAATATCAGTAAAGCTTGGAACTGATTTTAATTATTTCTGTTTTCTGGACCATATTTACTCACATGAAAAATTGTGCAGTGCTTAAATCACTTGATATATTAGCTATCTATCGCTTCATAACAAATTACTCCAAAACTTGGCCAGCTTAAAACAAGCCATATATCATCTCATGGTTTCTGCAAGTCAGGAATCTGGGCATGCCTTACCTGGGTCCTCTAGCTCAGGGTCTCTCATAAAGTTGCAAACAAGGTGTCTCCAGGGATGCTGTCCTTTCAAGGTCCAACTGGAGCAGGGTGCCCTTCCCAGCTCACCCACATGGTTGATGGTAGAATTTGATTCCTTTTATAGGATGTTGGACTGCAGACCTCAGTTTGTCCATGCTTGTTGACTGGAGGCCACACTTAGTTCCTTGATCTATAAACCTGCTGAAAGAAAGAATGGGCTTGTCAGCAAGGAGGCAATTGCCCTGCGGAGGGGATGTGGAAGGATAACATGATGAAAGAACAGCAAGAAGCCATATTGGCTTGAGTACACGTACAAAGCGGCTGCAGGTGTTAGGGAATGGGGTCAGAAACAGGTAGAATCCAGATTCAGAACTTGCAGTGCAAAGACTTCCTTGACTTTAATTCATTTGTAGGTTTTGAACAGGGTCATTTGATTTACTTGAAGAAGATCAACCTGGCTCATGGCAGTTACTAACTGGAGTTTAAGAAAATCTTTTCTGTTTTCACATTGGTCTCTTGAACTTAGTTTATATGCACTGTTTGAGAAGATGAACCTCTCTAGTGTTCTGAAAAAGCAATAAGTTTATGAACCCATGTCAGACCCCAGACTGTGGTACATCCCGTGAGTTAGTGGATGTCACCTGTGTGTGCTCTTTTGGGGCCCACCTGCACAGACTCATGACCTGCCTCATCATTTGAATTTCTTCCTAGGAGACATCTAACTGCTTCTTGGGCTTCCCTGCCATAGGTTCACTGTCCAGTCTGGAGCCCTGCATGATTCCTCAGTACCTTCATCAGTTACTCTCAGTACATTTCACTACAAAACATTGCCAATAAAGTAGCAGCTTGTACATAAGTGGACTCTGCCAGTCAGAGAGTGTGGTATGCCTCTGCTTGTCTCTTGAAGGCAGAGCTATGGACCCATGTGTATATTTTTAAATGTTTTTGTCTAGCTTTTTATGATTGATAAGTTTATACTTACTTGGCTGAGCCATGGTGCCCAGCCATGTAGTCAAACATTATTCTAGATGTTTCTGTGAGGGTGTTTTTGGATGAGATTAACATTTAAATTGGTGGACTTTGAGTAATGTAGATTGTCCTCCATAATGTGAGTGGACTGCACCCAATCAGGTGAAGCCCTGAATGAACACAAGACTACTCTTCCAAGCAAAAAGAGAATTCTGCCGGCAGACGGCCTTGGGACTGGATCTGAGGACTGGCTCTTCCTGGGTCCCTAACCTGTTGGCCCATCCTGTAGATTTTCACCTTGCCTGTCACCATAATCGTATGAATCAATTTCTAAAAATAGATCTGTTTCCACACACACACATATTTTATTGATTCTGTTTTTCTGGAGAACTCTAATACACTTCCTCAACAGACACCAGCTACCTTATGTAAGAGGCTTGCAGAGCATTTCCCAAGCATGAGCAGAGAATAGGTGCCATATTTTTCAGATGCTTATTTGTAGACAGGCACTGTGCCAGCCCTGAGAAGGGCATGAAACTGAATATGACCCATTCTGTTCCCTGAGACTGACACCCTCACAGGGAGTTCTTATCCTATGGTAGAAGGTGCACCTGCTTTAATGGGTCAGTGTTGGGATGAAGCACATGGACTTTGCCACCAGGACCATCTGGGTGTGAGTCCCTGCTCTGCCACTAACAGATCATAAACGTTTCACTCCTCTGAGCCTCTGTTTCTTCCTTTGTTATGTGGAGTTAATAGTCCATAGCATAATGATGAGGCTGCTGAAATAGTAAAAGAGCTAATGTATGTAAAGTATTTGGCAAACAGTATATACTCAACAGATACTCATGTAATTATGAAAACCTTATTGTGTACTTGTGAATAGCTTCAGCAAATTACTTAACCCCTGAAATACTCATTTTGCTCACCTGTAAAATGGCCATAATGATAATGTTATTTTTGCTCTATTAAATTTTATATTAGTAGAGTATATATTGTTCTTCTCTGCTACATATTTTGATGCTCTCTGTCCATTAAAAATGGTGTCTGAAAAAAAAAATGGTGTCTGACAGCACACACAAAAATAAAGATATTTTAAGGTTAATTTTACCTCCATGATTGCTTATGCAATATTCACTTACTCATTCATTAATTTAAGTATATGAATATTGAGTGTTACTTATGCCAGGAACCATGTTAGGGACTCTGGGTGCATAACTTATAATGTTCTCTGAAGCTTCTAGTGTGTGGGTATTGTCACCCCCTTTTGGCTTTGGCTGAAAACAGAGCACCTTAGAATATACTTAGAGATAAAGGATAACATCCTCGTCCCCACAGAGCTCACTGATTTGTTAAAAATTATCAGAGAGAATCTTGTTTGAACCCAAAGTGGTGGCATTTAGGGCACCTAATGGCACTGTCCTCTCTGCAGACACTCCTGAGGCTGTGTCTTAGTGCAGTGGGAGCCCCTCCCATTCTAGTAGTTAAGAGCTTCTTTACCGCCCCAAGGCTGTCCTTTAGGGCGAGATAAGCACTGCAATGAAAGTAATGGAGTTAGCTAATTTACGGCAGTCTTCTTGGCTAAAATAAGCTATTTAATTTCCTGCTCTTGGAACTGGATCTTCTTAGGGGAGATAATGACTCAAACAGCCTATCAGGGTATAGTCAGAGTTATCTGAATGCCCCAAATGAGGCTGTAGCAAATTTTCAACCAGACACTGGCTTCCAAGACCTTGAGAAATTCTGTCTTGGTAGAAGTTGGCTTTTATCCTGCCTGAGACATTTTAAAACAATTTGGCCGTAGGATAAAACCCCTATTTAATTCATGAGCATGTAAAATATCTCTAGCTCAAAAGTATCCGTTAAGTCCACCCTTCCCAAATATAATTACAAATGGAAATAGAAACTATAAAAAGTTCTAAGTGGAAAATTTCAGGCCAGGGGATCTAATTTCTTTAGACATGGCGGTTAACACCTCCAGATTGTCCACTGGCAGCATTAACTTCTCTAAGCATCTGATGTTCTTTTATGCTGAAGCGCACAAGCCATGGAGTTTGTGCTTGTTTGGGGAGCAGCCCAAGCCCATCCCTGGGTACAAGAGGGTCAAACATTGATCCTGAGTGTTCACTGTCTCCTCTGTACCCCACCCTGTAAGGCAAACAGTTTTTTTTGCCTGCCTTATCCGTGAGCTTTGTTAGAGCCAGGAGAGGCAAAACTGGAGAGATGTTGGTGATTTGTGCCTGACATGGCCAAAACATATTTGCCAAAGGGAAGAAGGAATAGACACTGAAGGAAAGGGAAAAGGAAGAGTAGGGAGATGGAAGTTGCAGTTTCTTAACCTAATCTCAGAGATGACATCCTATTGCTTTTGCGGTTTGCTATTCTTTAGAAGTGAGCACCAAGTCCAGCCCATACTCAAGGGGAGAGGATTACACAAGGGTATGAATACCTGGAGAGAGGGATCACTATGACCCATCTCAGGAAACTGTCCACCATGCTTGATGCCTCCAGTGAGGTTTGGGTTTTGTAGATTTTCCTGAGTAGTTGATAAGGAACTGATTCTCTCTGGGATGTGAATGGAAAGAAGCCTGGCTTTGGGTCCTCTGAACACTTTTGAATTATTACTATCCTCTCTCAAGGGCTTCCCACATGGTGCTAGTGGTAAAGAATCCACCTGCCAATGCGGGAAATGAGAGTTTGATCCCTGGATCAGAAAGATCCCCTAGAGTAGGAAATGGCAATTTACTCCAGTGTTCTTGCCTGGAAAAGTTCCAAAGACAGAGGAGCCTGGGAGGCTACAGTTTGTGGGGTTATGAAGAGTTGGATATGACTGGTCCCATCACTTCATGGCAAATAGAAGGGGGAAAAGTGGAAACAGTGACAGATTTAATTCTCTTGGGCTCCAAAACTGACTGTGAATGGTGACTATAGTCATGAAATTAAAAGACTTTTGCTCCTTGGAAGGAAAGCTATGCCAAACCTAGACAGCATATTAAAAAGCAGAGACACCACTTTGCCAACAAAGATCCATTTAGGTCAAAGTTATGGTTTTTCCAGTTCAGTTCAGTTCAGTTGCTCAGTCGTGTCTGACTCTTTGTGACCCCATGAACTGCAGCATGCCAGGCCTCCCTATCCATCACCAACTCTTGGAGTCCACCCAAACCCATGTCCATTGAGTCAGTGATGCCATCCAACCATCTCATCCTCTGTCGTCCCTTTCTCCTTCTGCCCTCAATCTTTCCCAGCATCAGGGTCTTTTCAAATGAGTCAGCTCTTCACATCAGGTGGCCAACGTATTGGAGTTTCAGCTTCAAAATCAGTCCTTCCAATGAACACTCAGGACTGATCTCCTTTAGGATGGACTGGCTGGATCTCTTTGCAGTCCAAGGGACTCTCAAGAGTCTTCTCCAATACCACAGTTCAAAAGCAACAATTCTTCTAAGCTCAGCTTTCTTTTATAGTCCAATTCTCACATCCATACATGATCACTGGAAAAACCATAGCCTTGACTAGACGGACCTTTGTTGACAAAATAATGTCTCTGCTCTTTAATATGCTGTCTGCTGCTGCTGCTAAGTCGCTTCAGTCATGTCTGACTCTGTGCGACCCCATAGATGGCAGCCCGCCAGGCTCCCCAGTCCCTGGGATTCTCCAGGCAAGAACACTGGAGTGGGTTGCCATTTCCTTCTCCAATGCATGAAAGTGAAAAGTGAAGGTGAAGTTGCTCAGTCGTGTCTGACTCTTAGCAACCCGATGGACTGCAGCCCACCAGGGTCCTCCGTCCATGGGATTTTCCAGGCAAGAGTACTGGAGTGGGGTGCCATTGCATTCTCCGAATATGCTGTCTAGGTTGGTCAAAACTTTCCTCCAAGGAGTAAGCATCTTTTAATTTCATGGCTGAAATCACCATCTGAAGTGATTTTGGAGCCCCCCAAAGTAAAGTCAGACACTGTTTCCCCATCTATTTGCCATGAAGTGATGGGACCGATCCCATGATCTTAGTTTTCTGAATGTGGAGCTTTAAGCCAACTTCTTCACTCTCCTCTTTCACTTTCATCAAGAGGCTCTTTAGTTCTTCTTCTCTTTCTGCCAGAAGGGTGGTGTCATCTGCATATCTGAGGTTATTGATATTTCTCCCGGCAATCTTGATTCCAGCTTGTCCTTCCTCCAGCCCAGCATTTCTCATGATGTACTCTGCATAGAAGTTAAATAAGCAGGGTGACAATATAGAGCCTTGACGTACTCCTTTTCCTATAGGAACCAGTCTATTGTTCCATGTCCAATTCTAACTGTTGCTTCCTGCATACAGGTTTCTCAAGAGGCAAGTCAGGTGGTCTGGTATTCCCATCTCTTTCAGAATTTTCCACACTTTATCATGATCCACACAGTCAAAGGCTTTGGCATAGTCAATAAAGCAGAAAGAAATGTTTTTTTGGAACTCTCTTGCTTTTTCAATGATCCAGCAGATGTTGGCAATTTGATCTCTGGTTCCTCTGCCTTTTCTAAAACCAGCTTGAACATCAGGAAGTTCATGGTTCATGTATTGCTGAAGCCTGGCTTGGAGAACTAGCATTACTTTGCTAGTGTGTGAGATGAGTGCAATTGTGCGGTAGTTTGAGCATTCTTTGGTATTGCCTTTCTTTGGGATTGGAATGAAAACTGACCTTTTCCATTCTTGTGGCCACTGCTGAGTTTTCCAAATGTGCTGGCATATTGAGTGCAGCACTTTCACAGCATCATCTTTCAGGATTTGAAATAGCTCAACTGGAATTCCATCACCTCCACTAGCTTTGTTGGTGGTTTTTCCAATAGTCATGTACAGATGTTAGTGCTGGACCATAAAAAAGGCTGAGCAACAAAGAATTGATGCTTTTGAGTTGTGGTGCCAGAGAAGACTCTTGAGATCTCTTGGGCAGCACGGAGATCAAACCAGTCAATGCTAAAGGAAATCAACCTGAATATTTTATTGGAAGTAAATATTCAGCTGAGGCTGAAGCTCCAGTACTTTAGCTACCTGATGCAAAAAGCCAACTCATTGGAAAAAACCTTGATGCTGGGAAAGATTGAAGCAGGAGGAGAAAGGGCGATAGAGGATGGGATGGTTGTATGGCATCACTGACTCAATGGACATGAGTCTGAGCAAACTCCGGCAGATAGTGAAGGACAGGGAAGCCTGGTGTGCTGCAGTCCATGGGGTTGCAAAGAGTGGGACAGGACTTAGTGACTGAACAACTCTCTTAACTTCTGTTTTTGGAATGCAAGCTATATCATTGTCATCACTTTCTATAATTTTCACAACTTGAAGGAAGGAAGAGAACCAACATTATGAAGGCAGACTGTAGTATACAGTATGTGGTATACTACAACATGTGAGCATACTGTAGCATGTAGATATATACTACGGCATGTAGGTATTTTATATGGGCTTCCCTGGTGGCTCAGTGCTAAAGAATCTGCCTGTAATGCAGGAGACATGAGTTTGATCCCTGGGTTGGGAAGATCTTCTGGAAGAGGGCATGGCAACCCACCCCAGTATTCTTGCCTGAAAAATCCCATTGGCAGAGGGGGCTGGTGGGCTACAGTCTATGCAATGGCAAAAGAGTTAGATAGAACTGAAGCAACTAAGCATGGCATGGCATCATCAGCCCCATTTTCCAAATGTGGAAACTAAGACTCTGAATTAAAGCAATCTTGCTTTTAGTGTCACTCAGTTAATAAGAGACAGAGCTAGGATTCTAACCCTGGACTGTCTGTCTCAAAGCCCATGTCCCTGCCACTTCCCTAAGCAGCAACAGCTTTGATTTCAGGAAAATCTTCCTTAGATAGAGCAGTAGATAAAAGTTTCCTACCAGTTTCTACGAATTTTCTGAACTAAGTAAAAACTCAAACATTTCTGCTATTCCTTGTCAATGGGTTCTCTGCTCTGACATAGGGCTGAACTATAAACAAATAGAAAATGCAGGAAACAAATTACTTGCCATTTGGCAGTGCAGCTGACTGGTTGAGCAATTCAACTTTGGAATTCTACAGACCTGAGGCGTTCAAATGCAGGTTCTGCCTGTTTTCACCTGTACCATCACGGCAAGTTGCCTAATCTCTCTGACATTATTTCCCTAACTGTCAAATGGAATAACTGTGAAGATGAGATGGTCTTAATGTACGTAAGACTCAGGGCCCAGCACAGAGAAAGGCTTGAATACCTTCTGAATATTTCTCCCCTGGCTCCTTCAGTATTCCAAATCCCATTCAGTTAATGCGTGCTGGTTATTGTCAATCCCTTCTGGGCAAAATCAAATCCTGGGCACACAGTATATTTGCCAATGGAAGTTAATTCTTGGTCCATATAAAGACTGCCATTGTAAATTTATTTTGTGCAAAGTGGAGCTCATTCAGGTGCCTCACAGAAATTGTCACCCAACGCTCTGTTTCTCCAGGAAACCTAGAAGAGAAGCAGTGCCTTCTGCTGGTGGGGACTTCTACAGAGCTCCACACAGATGCAATAGCAGACAAGTGTTTGATCCAAATTAAATAGTTCAATAGTTCACTGCTCTTCTTGGGCGAGGGGGTGAAGGAGAGGCCAAGAGTCATGTCCCTCACATGGAAACATGAAGCTAGAGGGCAGGAGGCTACTCTCTCAGCCCAATATCAGGTGTTCGCCCTCTATGCACTTGGCTATGACATATTGCACAATTTCCTCATTCTTAACCTGTCTCTTGTCTTACCATGCTCTTCAGCGGAGGTACATGATGGCTCCAGGCAAAATGGAGAAATGCTTACAGACCTTGATGTGACCAGAAAGTGAAAGTGAAAGCCGCTCTGTCGTGTCCAACTCTTTGCGACCTCATGGACTGTAGCCTGCCAGGCTCCTCTGTCCATGGAATTCTCCAGGCTGGGAATACTCTAGTAGGTACCCATTCCCTTCTCCAGGGGATATTGCCAACCGAGGGATCAAACCCAGGTTTTTCACCTTGCAGGAGGATTCTTTACTGTCTGAGCTACCAGGGAAGCCCAAGAATGCTGGAGTGGATAGCCTTGATGTGACAAGAACGCAGAGTCAGATCTCTAGTTAGAATGTCTCGCCATTGTTCTACTGGCTTAAATAAGATCCTTGCCTCATCCTGCCTGTGTTATCTTGTCTTCTGGTTCACTACATGGAGACAAAGTGTAACTCTTTGTCTTAGAATATTCACATTGTACCATCTCCCCAGCTGACTTGTAGAATGAATGTGATTTCAAACCTCTCTGTTCTTTTGATGCTGGACATAAGAAACAAACCCCGAGTCGATAGTCAGTATGTGACAGATGCTTACTGCTGACAGGGAGAAGACAGACACAGCCATGATAAGGTGGAGATCACTGTGGCTGGCAAATGCCTCCCATTTCTCTTAATAATGCTATCCCTACTCCTGTCATACGATATGGATTGTTAAGTGTAGGGAAGGAGCTGAAGATGGGAATGGATCATGATATATGATACGGGATGATATGTGATGAAAAGAAAAAAAGAGTTTCCTCTTTTTTTAATTAAAATTAAAAAAATTTTAATTTAAATTAATTTTTTCAGCCACATCATGCAGCTTGCAGGATCTCAGTTCCTGGACCAGGAATTGAACCCAGGTCACTGCAGTGGAGGTCTTCACTGGGAGCTCAGCTGGTAAAGAATCCCCCTGCAATGCAGGTGACCCCGGTTCAATTCCTGGGTCAACAAGATTCCCTGGAGGAGGGACAGGCTACCCACTCCAGTATTCTTGGACTTCCCTGGTGGCTTATCTGGTAAAGAATCTGCCTGCAAAGCAGGAGACCTGGGTTCGATCCCTGGGTAGGGAAGATCCCCTGGAGGAGGGCATGGCAACCCACTCCAGTATTCCTGCCTGGAGAATCCCCATGGACAGAGGAGCCTGGTGGGCTACAGTCTCTGGGGTCACAAAGAGTCTGACGCAACTGAGTGACTAAGCACAGCACAGCACTGCAGTGAAAGCACAGAGTTCTGACCACTGGACCACCAGGGAATTCCTCCAATTAAAAATATTTTAAAATCCTGTAAAGAATGTCTGGGAGCTTGGGCTTTATATACCTTGCCTCAGTTACCCTGAACTCTAGCCAGAAATAAGGCAACAATAACATTTCCTATGATTTGGTGTGTTTCCTCTGATTTGGTAACTCTTGGTCTTAAGTTACTCAAGGGACCCCAAAGTGCCATGCCTGCTTCATAATGCTAACCTCATACCCATCTTTGACAGCTGGCTTCCCGTCATCTGTGTGGGCTTCCATGCATGCAGCTCACCCACCACTGTGAGAGTTGACGCCTCCCCCATTATTCATGTTGCATTATTCGTGAGAGCCTTCCTTTGGCTAAAGAAGTATGACTCAGTTCTTCCCCCCAAACTGCTCTGTTAGTCTGTAATCTGGTTACTGTCAGGCTATTTCACTACTTCCCTGACTGTTCTTTGTCATCCTTTTTGGTTTTTATTGCTCTATCTGGATCTTAACATTTTTGTTCCTTAGTAGCTATACTTTTTCTTTTCATTCATTTTCTCCCTAGGCCAAAAAGCTAACTCACCCTTAGAGTTCAAACTGCTATCATGTGATGAAGCTTACAAGTCTGTGTCTCCAGGTAGAACTTTCTCTGGAGTGCCATAGCCAATGCCCATCAAAAATTTTCCTTGAATGTCCCAAAGCCTCCTCAAACTCAACCTGTCTAAAGCTAAATTAATTCCCTACTCTCATGGGTATAACTGTGGCGGATTCATTTCGATGTTTGGCAAAACTAATACAATATTGTAAAGTTTAAAAATAAAATAAAATTAAAAAAAAAAGACACAAAGGAAAAAAAAAATTCCCTACTCTAGCCCACCAAACTCCTCTCTTGATTTTTCTATTTACTAGGAGACATCATCACTCCTGCAGATTCCAAAGTCAAACCCCCTAACCCCAAGTTCATCCTTGATTCTCTCTCCTTCTCATCCCACATCCAATATGTCCTAAAGGTTTTACCTCCTAAGTGTCTCTTTCACATGTCCCTTCCCACCTTGCCTTTCAGTTACAGCCCTAGCCTCATTTTTTTTTGACCTGGACTATTATTTTCATTAGTTTTCTAGTCTCCTCACCTCCATCTGATGCCTTCTAGTCCCATTCCTTAGCTATCAAAATACTCTCTATAAAATGAAAACCTGATCAGGACACTTTTCTTTTCACACAGCTGTTGCAATAAAATCTAACTTCTTTTCATGGTATAGGAGCCCACTGTGCTCTGGCTTCCTGCCTCCCTGCCCCTCACTCCCCTCCCATGGGGTCCTTCACCCTGTGCACTAGCATATCTCATACATCATGTGATTTCATACATAATAACCTTAGCAATTGCCGTTCCTTTTGCATAAATGCCCTTTACTTCTTATATACATTGGGCAAATGCCTGTTCATTACTAAAAACTCAGCTTGGATGTTACCCCAGTGAATCTTTCACTAAAACCTCCCCCAAAGTCCCTACTGACCCCTCAGTACCATGCCACATCTGGTATGCACTTTTACGCAGACCTACATGACACTTATTTGTTTATGTGCTTAGCTCCCTCCCCAGACTGTGAGATGCTGTATCCTTAGCAATCATCACAGAGTCTTATAAGAGGTATACACTTTTAATAAAAGCTTGTTTTCATCAACTTAATGTGCATATTTCCTTATGTTTTCCCTATTGGATCTTTCACATATAAAATAACACAGTTTGAAAATTTTCTTTTTTCTAACCTTTATGAAGGCTTTCTCATATGAAAAGAGAAAAGAATATTTATACCAATGACTCATTACATCATTTGAAATAACAAATATCTGAATAGATCTTTAGAAAGGTGAATTTCCAACAAAAGGAAAGCATAGTAAAATTTGCTGTCACATTTCAGGTTACATGGAATCCAGTTATCAGTGATATATTTGCCTAGAGTTTTCAGTCTGTGGCTTCGATGATGCCCTGGAGGGAAGCCCAGAGCCTCGAGTCTTGCCTGGAACACCTCAGACTCTTGGCAAATCTTTCTTAAATGAATGAACCTCTCTGGCCCTTTGCTTCCTCCACAATGAAGGGAAGGATGAGACTAGACTGCATCTGAGCTTTCTTTCTGCTCTCATGTTTTATGATTCTGATTTAATTACAAACACAGAGTAACTCAGAAGGAATGATACAACTGCCTGTCATCAGAGAGATGGCTCTATCCATGAATGGACATTCTCTAATGGGGCTTCTATCTTTAAAAAATCTGTGTCATTATTATTTTTGCTTATAAAGGTAAATGCATGCTCATTAGATACCCTTAGTAGTTTGGTATATAATATTTCAGATGACTTCTTATGTATGTACAGGCAAGTCTCATTTTATTGCACTTTGCTTTACTGTGCTTCAGAGATACTGTGTGTTTTACAAATGGAAGACTTCTGGAAACCTCATGTTGTCAGATGATAGTATTTTTTAACAATGAAATATTTTAAAAAATTAAGGGGGACTTAATTTTAAAATAAAATAAAATATTTTAAAATTAATTTAAAATTAATATACATTGTTTTCTTACATTTTATATGCTCACACAAAAATTTTTGTGACTTGCTTTATTGCAATATTCACTATATGGTGGTGGTCTGTAACTGAATTTGCCATATCTCTGAGGTATGCCTGTACATAAGTAATATCAGGCTTTTTTGGAGGCCATTGATCACTTTTTTAAAAAAAACTAATCAAAACATCATGAACATCTTTCAGAGACAATTTTCGTTATGGAAAAAGGAAATAAAATTGGTGATTGATGTCAGTGGCTTCTGTTAAAAATATAAACAATACTCTCTTTCTACCATATTCTTGACCAGAAAGCTGAGGGAGGGAGAGTCCCTAACCTGTTTAAAATACAAATTCCATTTCACATGTCATACAATTCCTGGAAATCTCTTGGAAGTTGTGCTCACTTTTATGCCTTTGAAGCCCTTGAATGTCTTCTTTAGCACCTTTTGACTGCTGTCATTGAACAGAAACACTGGGCTTTTGGCATCTATGGGAAATGCCATGAGGGGGTGCCAGGAAGCCCACATTCCTAAGACTTGCAAGTTTCATCTTCGTTGGTAGTTCTGTTGTCCTTTCTCCCTGCCCTGCTGCTTTGAGGCTATAGCTCTTCCAGGGGCAGCCTAGCTAAGTAGCCTGAATCCCTCCTCCTCTCTTCACCCCCCCCCCCCCCACCACCCCCGCGACGTCTCACTTTGGGTGCTGCTTAATATGCAGCCAGCATCCACTCAATATAATGCGCCTTTACCTGCCAATGTGCTTTGAGGGATATTGTTAGCATTAAATTTGCCATTTACATTTTCATGTCTGACATAATTGAGGAATGAATGCTCTTATGAAAATTAAACTTGTGGTTCTCCCGGGCTGCTGTAACCCTGTTAAAATGTAATGTGATTTTTGATGCTTCTTCTTGAGGTTTTTATTAAATAGAATATCAGGATGACTAATTCCCCAGGCCTAAATGCAGGCTGGGAAGCAGCATTATTGATAGGGCCGTGTCCAAATGGTCCTCTGTGCTCAGCCTCTAATGGCCTAATAATGCATTATACTTGAATCAGAAATACTTTGAGTTGCAGTGCTTATTGCCATTATTGAAAACACCTGGATGCTCCATTCATCAAGGTTACATCCAAAGGGGCCCATTTGTTTATTAGGCTGTCAGTAAACATCTCTATTTGGTCCGGGTTCAGCCACATTTGGCCACGCTGAAGAGAGAACTCAGGTCCAGCTTGGGGATCTCTTGCTGTTTCTCCTGATTAGTTTTCTTGTTAAGAGAAAAGCAAGCTAATGAAAAGCTGGGAGTAGCTTTATAAAGAACACGTTTTACCTCACATAATCTGCCGTGACAGTAGCAGAGATCGGGATGCCGGCTTCTGCGGGGGCTCCTGGCGGCTCCATCTTTCAGCAGCTCCAGATGGCCACCCTGCCTCCCCGGTCCTCTCACCCGGTGCCGACACCCACCAGCTCCGATTCTGCAGCCCTACAGAAGAAAGGCCACATCTCCCGTGTCTGCTGTCTCCCACAGAAAAAAAACAAATTCCTCTCTTTTGGGGTATCCAGAGAGTGACATTTCCCTTTCACAGACGTTTCCTGACTTACACCCGCCATCAGGAGGACTTGGCAGCAATATTGGGATTAAACCGGAAATGCTTCAGGATGCCTTTTTAAAAGGCATGTTTCAAAAAAAAAAAAAAAAAAAAAATATATATATATATATATATATAAATAAAATGCAAGAAGCATTCCCTCTGCATGAAAAAGAAATACATTTATGACTTTTCTGTTCAGGACAATGACTTTTTGTGAAGTAAAAGGACATCTCTGTAACCCCATCCAGGTCCAGATCTAAAACTCTGCCAGCACCCAGGAGTCCTCCCCCTGTGTTCCACCCAGATTTCCTCTACTGCTGCGGTAGCCACCTTGCAGCCTCATCTTCCAACTCATGAGTCCACCATGATATTCGAGTCTGTAGCCCACCCAGGACCAGCCACCAGATCCATCCAACTTTCCCTTTCAAAGACATCTGTGAACAGGCTCCTGGCCTTTGCTTTCCAGTCCTGACTAGAATGTCTCAGGGAGGGGACAGACAATGCAAATTGCACAGTAAGGGTAGAGAAAATCCACCCAGTAAGAAAAGCCAGAGACTGAAATGGAAAAACTTTTCCCCATGGTTGTCCTGCTCTGCTGGGGGGCTGGTCTTGGTATCCATTCAAGCACTGGGTTGGCTTGTGATTCTGATTAGAATGCAAACATTTCCACACCCCTAAAGTTACATCTTCTGTCTCATGAAACAAAGCAGGAAAGGGTGGATTTGCATCAGTTAAAAATTACATACTCAATGAGTATTTCATTATTGCCACCCCAAAAATGGAAAAATGTCTATCAAAGATGGTCATGTGCTTGTTTTAAAAAAGCATGTGTCCCTCAGCTTTTACTGCCTCTTTGGGGACTGCTCTATGATCTTTTCAAGCTTCTCTCACTACAGCGGTCTGACAAGGCCTGAGCTGTAAGCCCTGAAGGCTATGGGGCAGGATGGGGCAGGCAGGGCTCAGCTTTCCTGGTCTGTGGGCCCACCTGAAGGAAAGGTCATTCTCCTCAGAGGGACTGGCTGGTGGCTAATATCACAGGCGTGTGAACTGACACTAGTGACCTCTGTTAGCAGTGTTTGTTTTTGAAGTCTCTGGGGCCAAGAGGAGAGTTGGATAGGAAAATTTGTTCTCTCCTGCAGGTAGTAATTACCTAAGCAATGATTCTTTTCCCTGAAGCACTGAGAAGATTTCCTGTGTTCACAGTTCTACCGCTGAGGGAGGCATCTGGCTGGGATGAGGCAAAGGCTTTTATACCTGCTGCTTTCAACCCCCTTCTTGCTTTTGTAAAAAACAAACAAACAGAAATCTCAATTAAATAGAGTTGGGAGACTAACAGGGGAGCTCTGACACCCTGCCTCATAGCTGCATGCATGCATGCATGCTAAGTCGCTTCAGTCGTGTCTGACTCTGTGCAATCCCATGGACAGCAGCCCACCAGGCCCCCCTGTCCACAGGATTCTCCAGGCAAGAACAGTGGAGTGGGTTGCCATTTCCTTCTCCAACCCAACAGAAAGAAGAAATATTCCTCTTTCCAGGCAAGGACTCAGACAATGAAAAGCCATGACTCTGCATAATGTAGCCCTCCCAACCTTTATTTCCCCCTCTATAAAAGAGTTCTCCTTTCCTTGCTGGGTAGGGATTTGGATGGTTGTAAACCCCAAACTGCAATTCTCTGCGGATCTTGAATAAACCCATCTTTGGTGGAGAAATATCTGGGCTATAAAGTGCTTAATAAATGCAGGCTCTTAATCAGCATCTTGACTGTGTGGATCAAAACAAACTGGAAAATTCTTAAAGATATGGGAATACCAGACCACCATACCTGCCTTCTGAGCAATCTGTATGCAGGTCAAGAAGCAACAGTTAGAACCGGACATGGAAAAACAGACTGGTTCCAAATTGGGAAAGGAGTATGTCAAGGCTATATATTGTCACCTTGCTTATTTAACTTATATGCAGAGCACATCATGCAAAACACTGGGCTGGATGAAGCACAAGTTGGAATCAAGATTGCAGGGAGAAATATCAATAACCTCAGATATGCCCATGATACCATCCTTATGGCAGAAAGTTAAGAGGAACTAAAGAGCCTCTTGATGAAAGTGAAAGAGGAGAGTGAAAAAGTTGGCTTAAAACTCAACATTCAAAAAACTAAGATCATGGGATCCGGTCCCATCACTTCATGGCAAATAGATGGGGAAATAATGGAAACAGTGACAGACTTTATTTTCTAGGGCTCCAAAATCACTGCAGATGGTGACTGCAACCATGAAATTAAAAGACACTTGCTTTTTGGAAGAAAAACTATAACCAGCTTAGACAGCATATTAAAAAGCAGAGACATTACTTTGCCAACAAGGTCCATCTAGTCAAACCTATGGTTTTTCCAGTAGTCATGTATGGATGTGAGAGTTGGACCATAAGGAAAGGTAAGCACCGAAGTACTGATGTTTTTGAATTGTGGTGTTGGAGAAGACTCTTGAGAGTCCCTTGGAGTGCAAGAAGATCAAACCAGTCAATCCTAAAGGCCATCAGCCCTGAATATTCATTGGAAGGACTGATGCTGAAGCTGAAGCTCCAATACTTTGGCCATCTGATGTGAAGAACTGACTCATTGGAAAAGACCCTGATGCTGGGGAAGATTGAAGGCAGGAGGAGAAGGGGATGACAGAGGATGAGATGATTGGATGGCATCACTGACTTGATAGACATGAGTTTGAATAAGCTCTGGGAGTTGGTGATGGGCAGGGAAGCCTGGTGTGCTGCAGTCCATGGGGTCACAAAGAGTTGGACATGACTGAGTGGCTGAACTGAATGAGCATCTTACTTAATTTGATCATTGACCAGAAGCAGTGACCTTACCCTTGGTCTCTGCTGTTACTCTTAGACTTTACAGAGCATCTGGTGCTCAGGAAATATATATTGAATGAATGAAAGGTTTTTTTTTTTTGGGTGGGGTGGGGATATATGTTTGCTCTTTGGGAGAGAATGAGAAGGTTTATTGTAATACCTTTTCTCTGAACAGATTGAACTGCCACTTACTACCCCACACCTTCTTATTCAGCCAAGATAATTGTTTTAAGAATCAAGGGATCTGCCAAGATCTTCTGTATCTTCCTGTTCTCAGACCTACCCTAGGAATTATGATGTTCTGAAATCGGAGGATGGGAAGGGTGAAGAGGGAACTGCAACTTTGATGACAAGTGAATGCAGTTTGAGACCCGGCTCTTCTCCTCATTAGCTGAGACCATAGCAATGTGACTTGACAACCAGAGCCTCAATTTTACATCTTTTCTAAAAAAATTATAATTTTATTTATTTTTGGCTGTGCTGGGTTGTTGGGGGCCGGCGTGAGGCACTCCGCCCATGGCAAAGGTCATGAGGAAGGAGGCTTGACATACGCAAAGGTGGGATTGAGCCTCAGGAGTCCCCCTGGAAATCCTCGAGCATCTACCCCCATAACCAGAGCCTGCCTACTTTACTACTTTGTGCTCTTACCTACACCTCTGACTTTACGGGGGGCTGTCCCCCACCACCTCTTTCGGAAAAGGAGTTAACTTAGAGCTCCAGTTAATAATAATTCCTGGGTGTGATAGGAATGTTTCAACCTACAAACTCCTCTGAAGGTTCTCTAGCCTGCCTGACAGGCTTGTCCGGCCACATGTGATTGTTCACAGCCTCCCAACCGTGAGAGGCACGAGATGCTTTAAATCTTCTAAAAACAGGTTCTTTAGAGAAGTTAGAAAATTATTAGTATAAGTGTAATGGGCTGATTAGAAATTGTATTGATGAAGGGTTTTTCATTTGTTGAGCCAATGTTTACTGCTAAGTCTCCACATCCCCTGCCCTTATACACATTAATGAATATATAGAAGAAATAAGTATTAACCTTTGATATTAATCACGTTAGACCTTAGGCTAAGTAAATTCTTTCCTTAACTAAAACCCACTACACCCTCACCCTATAGGAATGTAACTTTATTTGGGTGGCGTCTGTTTTAAGAATAATCACCCCTGGAGAAATAAGTGTCCTGGTTGACTGACTGCTGTCACAAGGAGAGGGTCGTAAATTGTCAGCAGGCCCCCTGGCCAGAAGATGATGTAACACCCCTAAGACCTCTGTATACATTTGTATGAAGCACCTGACTTTGATAAAAGTCAGGACTGCTGACCCCGCGTGACTTTTGCATAACATCTCAGTGTATAAAAGTAGACCATGGAAAATAAAGAATTGGGATCAGTTCCTCAAAAGACTGGTCTCCCCATGTCTCTCTCTCACTCTGGCTGAGTCTCCATCTGGAGCGCGGAACCCACCATGCTCACTAATTATGCCTGGGCTTCTAAGATCCGACCGGGGAGGCCTCAGTGTCTCCTCTCCTTCGGGAAAACGGAAGGACGCCTGTGGCCTACGTAAGTGGTGCAAGCTTCTTGTCTTGAAGTTTTATTGGTCCCCCGTGTAAACCAAGCTACTCAGCCTCTTTTCTCCACTGAATTTTCCTACTGAGCTATCCTCATTCTATTACTCTTTATATCTTTGATGAATAAATAATTAAATAGGTCGCTGACGCCGTCCCTCCTTTGAATACCCTGGATCAGCCGGGGCTGGACCCCGGCACTGGGTCTTTGTTGTTGCATGGACTTTTCTCCAGTTGCGTGGACGTTTTTCCAGTTATGGAGAGTGGGGGCTACTCTCTAATTGCGATGCGTGGGCTTCTCTTGCTGTGGAGCATGGGTTCTAGGTGCTTGGGCCTCAGTAGTTGCAGCACATGGGCTCAGTAGTTGTGGCTCCTGGGCTCTAGAGCATGGGCTCAACAGTTGTGGTGCAGGGGCTTAGTTGCTCTGTGGCATGTGAGATCTTCCTGGATCAGGAATGAAACCTGTGTCTTCTGCATTGACAGGTGGATTCTTTACCACTGAGCCATCAGGGAAAGTGCCTCGATTTTCCATCTTAAAATGAAGTCAAGCTTTCCTTGGTCTTATAAAGCTTCAAAATCCAGTCTGTGTGGGTATTCAATAGATGACATTGCCTTCCCTGCACAGATGGTTAAATCAAAGCCTAGAATACTAAAGTGAAAGTCGCTCAGTCTATGGACTCTTTGCAACCCCACAGACTATACAGTCCATGGAATTCTCCAGGCCAGAATACTGGAGTGGGTAGCTTTTCCCTTCTCCAGGGGATCTTCCCAGCCCAGGGATCAAACCCAGGTCTCTCGCATTGCAGCCAGATTCTTTACCTGCTGAGCCACAAGAGAGGCCCAGGAATACTGGAGTGGGTAGCCTATCCCTTCTCCAGGGTATCTTCCTGACCCAGGAATTGAATTACACTCTGAAAATCATTAGAATAAGGGCTGAAATGCCAGGGACATGTGCACTCAGTCAAAAGGAGAATAACAAAGTAAAAATAGGGTATCTTAAATCTTCAGGATGCAAACTTCTAAACCCACATCCAAAAGAACAGAATTCAGCAAATGCTTTGTAAAAGAAAACACAGGTTTATGATATGGAGAGCTGACAGAATTGATTGGAAATAAATCATCTTCAAGCACATCCACTTATTTAGGAAGTAAATGAGGGCCATCCTATGAAATGGATTGGCAGGAAGATATTCTAATTATTCATTCTATTTCTAGCGTTTGACAGTGAGCATGGGGATTCCAGGGCAGAGGAAACCATTTCTGCGTAATGACCCTGGCTGCAGTGAAGATGAAATAGATGTGGCTTCTTCCCTCCATCCCTCATCCTGGCCTCATCAGAATCACAGCTTCTTAAGGTCAGAGATCCCAAAGGTAGCTTTTCTTCAAGAAACTTGAAAGCCCACAGGACATGTGTCTTCTCTGACCTTAACTGGTTGCCATGTGTGAGGAATACCTAGTGTGATGGGATAAGCCCACCCAGGTGATATCACCTGGGCCACATACTAGAGTCATCTGGGGAGACGGCCTGAGTTCCATCTATTCTCAGAGCCTCCTCTGAGGGAGGCTGTGTCTCTATTTTTCTTTTTTGACCTCGCTGGATAGCATGCATGTGGGATCTCAGACTAGGGATCCAGTCCATGTCCCCCGAAGTGGAAATGACAAGTCTTAACCACTGGACCACCAGGGAAGTCTCAAATTTTTACAGTTTGATTTGTCATTTACCCAAGATTTGCATGGAGAAGAAATAGGGAGACCACAAGCCATAGGATGGGGCCCACCATCCCTAGTTTTTTAAAATCATGGTAAAATTCATGTAATATAAAATAACTATTTAAAAATATACAATTCAGTGGCTTGTAGCATATTCACAATGTTGCAAAACTGTCACCAAAAGATAGTTCCAAAACTTTTTCATGACCTTAAAGAGAAACCCCATATCCATTAAGCAGTCACTTTCTACTCAACCATCCACCCAGTCCCTGGCAGTCAGCAATCTTTCTGTCCCTGGATCTACCTCTTCTGTTCTATTTCATATACATGGAATCATTAATATGTGACTTTTTGTGTCTTGCATCTTTCACTTACCATAATATTTTCCAGGTTTATCCATGTTGCAGCATGTGTCTGGATCGTGCTCCTTTTTGTGGCTGAGTGGTATTCCATGGTATGGCCATATCACATTTTGTTCATTCATTCATCAGCTGTGCACTGGATTGTTTCCTTTTGATCATTTTGAATAGTGCTGCTATGAACTTTTCGGTGCAAGTTTTTGTTTGAACATCTGTTTTCAATTTTTTTGGATGTATACCTTGGAGTGAAATTGCAGAGTAACTTTATGTTAAACTGTTTGAGAAACTGCCAAACTGTCTTTCATAGTAGCTTCACACTTTTTCATTCCTACCGGCAGAGTGTAACGTTTCCAATTTCTCCACATTCATCCCAACCCTTTTTATTGTCCGGTATGTTTGATTATGGCCACTGTAGCAGATGTGAAGTGGGATCTAATTGTGGTTTTTGTTTGCATTTCCCTAAGACTAATGACACTGAGCATATCTCTCAGTTCTTAACAGTCAACCTCATGGGTTTTCTTTCTTCCAGGAACTGGTTTGGGACCCACAGGGAAGGGAGGGAAACAGACATTAAACATTCTGTTTGAAAGGGAATTTAAATACATTTTAAAAAGAACACTGTAAGCCACAATAAAGATGGCAAAGTAGATATCTGAAAAGAGATACATGTTCAAAAAGAAAACAACTCACAGTATTGGCTTAGAAGGACTATAAGAAAGATGAAATTGAGGATCAATTTGAGTTGAGACTTGTGACTTTTAAAATGTCCAACCCAAATTCCATTGGCCCAGGACTTGTTGACCCCCTGCAGAATCTCCTGGAAACCTCTGAGAATCCTTTAGAGGTGAGGAGCCACTTTACAGGCTCAAAATCAGACACTGCTTTGGCAGATGAGGCAAGGCTTTCAAGTAACTAATGTTGAACCAAATACAAGAAGTTGCCTGGGGATTTCATAAGTCTTAATCTTGCTGTATTTTCAAGTCACTTCCCAGGACAGTATTAAAAATGCCGTTAAAGTGGATGTGCAAGGCTTATCTATCAAGTCAAGCAGACATTCCTAGGAGGGTGGGATCTATGTTGTCCAAGGTAGCATTTCAAATCCCGTGACTGGTGTGCTGTCTAGAAGGAGGTGGTAAAACCCTTGCTAAATGCTCAGAGGCAAAAGTTCCTCACAGATAAGGCATGGCAGTGGGACACGTTGAAAGGGGAGAACATCGGAGTCCCTCTGATTAGAGGCAACAGGCATCCCCTGAAACTTTCTATCTTCTCTTCCTCCCTTTTCCTCTCCTGTTTCTTTCCATTGCCACTTTCAGAAATGTTCTGAAGAACAGATTTTTGGTGCCAAATAAGTGTTAAAAGTGAGGCAAATCTAATTGATTATTTATAGCTTTTAAATGAGATCTTGGAAAGCAGTAGGGCAGAGTCCAAGAGCAGGGGCTTTTTTGTAGAACATAGTTCAGAAACATTTGGAAAAGATCCTGAGAACAAGGTTATTAAAATATCATTTTTACTTTTTTGAGGAGTAATACATTCATATGGTTCAAACTTCAACAATGAAAACACTGAAATCTTCCCTCCCTGTCAGTCTCTTCAGTTCCCGCTCTTCTAACCAATCACCTCTATTGTTCATGGCGGGTATAGCTCTCCAATACTGTTTAAAAATGCACACACAAGCCTGTTATTTCCTATTTCACAAGTGGTTGATTATTACTCCATGTTCTGCACTTTGCTTTTTTTTAAAAAAAGCTTTTTATCTTGTACTGGGGTCTAGCTGAGTACAAATGTTGTGAGAGTTTCAAGTGAATAGTGAAGGGACTTAGCCATACATATATATGTCTCACTTTCTCCCAAACTCCCTTCCCATCCAGACTGCTACACAGCATGGAGCTATACATGTGCTGTACAGTAGGTCCTTGTTGGTCATCCACTTTAAATATAGCAGTGTGTACATGTCCACCCCAAACTCCCTAACCACTGCTTTCACCCATCCTTCCCCCTCAGCAGCCGTAAGTTCCTTCCTGTGCACTTTGCTTTTTAACTAAACAATATAATCTCTTTAGCAGAGACATTACTTTGCCAACAAAGGTCCGTCTAGTCAAGGCTATGGTTTTTCCTGTGGTCATGTATGGATGTGAGAGTTGGACTGTGAAGAAGGCTGAGCGCCCAAGAATTGATGCTTTTGAACTGTGGTGCCGGAGAAGACTCTTGAGAGTCCCTTGGACTGCAAGGAGATCCAACCAGTCCATTCTGAAGGAGATCAGCTCTGGGATTTCTTTGGAAGGAATGATGCTAAAACTGAAACTCCAGTACTTTGGCCACCTCATGCGAAGAGCTGACTCATTGGAAAAGACTCTGATGCTGGGAGGGATTGGGGGCAAGAGGAGAAGGGGACGACAGAGGATGAGATGGCTGGATGGCATCACTGACTCGATGGACGTGAGTCTGAGTGAACTCCAGGAGTTGGTGATGGACAGGGAGGCCTGGCGTGCTGTGATTCATGGGGTCGCAAAGAGTCGGACGCAACTGAGTGACTGAACTGAACTGAACTGAGAGTTTAGATGCAGTTTCTGTCTTACTTCTCCTTGTTGTTGTTAAAATATCACCTCTACCTGGACACTTTTTTGCTCTTTCCAGCTGACTTCTTGTCAGATCTGATTAGATTGTCACAACTTTTATCTAATAACACAGCTGTTTGCTGTGCTTGCATCATTGTTATTATCTGCAATCTGTCATCTATTGGCAGGAATCTTTTCAAGCTACTTGTCTATATCCCAAGGGCTAGTTTAGTTAAATCTGAATCCCAAAGTCATACACTGATGTAACTGCACCCGTGAACGGAGTGGGGCATGAGACATGGGAAGCAAGTGAAGGAGAGTGAAGCTATCTGTCCTGGGAGCTCATCTGTCATCAGGAACTCTCAGGCTACATGACTGTGCCTGGCTGACCTCTGGACCCCTGAGGAGTCAGCATTATCTTGCTTGTTAAATGTTACTAACACAACATCTTCCTAATTTTTTGATGAAAAATAAACATAAACGAAATCTTTGATATTTTCTCCAGACATCATCCTCACAGATCATCTTTAGCACATCCTGGCATGCCTCCTCCTCTACTTTGGAGACCACTGCTTGAGACAAAAAAGTCTGATTTCTTTGGCTGTAATCATATGTGTGTGTGTGTGCACGTGCATGTGTACATACATACTTACAACCTAAAAATTACAGTATTGGTTCATATTCATTAAAGAAAAAAGCAGAAAATATAAAATCAGCCCTGAACCCATAATCTAGTGATAACCACACTTTATTTTTTGGTTTATATTTTCCTAGACTTCATCTTAAAGACGTGTGTATGGTTTTCTCCTTACAAAAATGGGGTCATACAGAACATACTGCTTGTTCCTAATCTTATGTACACCCTTCTCTGTTTCCTCAGGATGAAACCCTTCAAGTGAAATTGCTAAGCAAAGGGCAGGCACTTTGTGAAGATGTGTGATGCATATTTCCAGTTGCTCTACAGAGAAGCTGTACCACTACACACCAGCAAAAAATGGGAGGGCCTTTCCTTGTGAATCCTCACTAATACTGCCACCTTAAAAAAAACCTCAAAACAGATCCAAACAAATGGTCCAGTGTATTTCATTTAATTGAAGTGCTATAGAACTTCAGCAATCTTTTCATGGGTTTATGGCCGTTTCATGCTTATCCTTTTGTGGATTGCCTTTTCATGTTATTTGCTTATTTTTCCATTGGAATGTTCTTCTTTCTTTGATTAATTTGAAGAGATCAATTTGATTATCAATTAATTTGAATTAATCTGTTATTTTTGTTCCCTGGATAACTTAGGCTGTGTGGCACAGATTATGTTCTTTCTTCTCATTTTGATTGCTTGGACCTGTCCAAGAGGGTGGAGAATAGACCTGACCTGTACTTCTTTGGCCAGGCTGGTTGTATCTGGCTTGTTCTCAGGTTCCTGAGATAAATCATAAAAAGTAGGCTAATTTATTAAATGTTATTACTTCCTTGTAATAGACACTGTTATTACAGCTGTAATTTTCTGTCATATGTCAACACAGCTTTGGAGTCACATAGACTTCAGTTGGTGTGACTCGGGACAGACAGGTCTGGGTTGGAGTCTATATTCCAGTGGCTGGAGCCACTACCCAGCTGTGTGACCTGAAATGAGTTACCTGCTCTCTCCATTACTCCGTTCTTCCTCTGGAAAGTGGAGGTTGATCATCATAGCTAACTCACAGCAGTACTGCAGCAACTGAAAGAGAAAATGAACACTAAATATTTTATAAAAGGCCATGCACATAGTGAACACTCAATTACCATTTCTATTATCTATTATTATTACTATATTTTATTATTATTATTCTTATCAGCCTGAGATTTGTTGCAAAAACTACATCCTGAGCTCCAGATAATTAATTCATAAACCCTCTTTGGGAATACAGTCCATTTGTTGGTTTAAGTCCTCAGTGAAAACAGGTGACTACAAACTCTGGTAAAATGGCCAATAAAATACTGCCAACACTAGATGGGGCCAGTGCCTAGCGGATCTGTGCTTGGACTAAGTGCCAGGGGCTGAATCTGTACTGCAAAGGTGCAGCTGTTGCTGGGAAAACACGGATGAAGAGAGCAGCAGTGGTCTTAGCCTGCTGTCTGCTTTGACATGCCTGCACACATCCCTTGCGCACTCCCCTAGCCCATACCCCCTCAACCCCCCCAGACACCCTATAGCCCCATGCCCGCACACCTCAAAGTCTTCTTTATGACTCCCTCTCCCCACACTCTCCTCCCTCTCATGGCCCCACGTGCCCCTTCATGCCCTTGGCACACTTCTGACAACATTCTCACCCCGCTCCTCCCAAGCCCTTCTTGAGAGGGGCGCTCGTGTCCTGCTACCCTGTCACTGCAGTGTCAGCCTGGGCAGTCCTGAAAGCAGGCCCTCTAAACCCAGACCTCTCGATTTTTCAGGTTTTTAAATTGTGGCTGTGGATTTCTGCTGTTTTCCCATGTGGCTCAGCTCCCTAGAACGTGGGTGGCCCAAGGGCATACCCTGGGCTTCTGAACGTGTTAGTCATTCAGTCATGTCTGACTCTTTGTGACCCCATAGACTATAGCCTGCCAGGCTCCCCTGTCCATGGAATTTCCCAGGCAAGAATACTAGAGTGGATTGACATTCCCTACTCCAGAGGATCTTCCCGACCCAGGGATCAAACCCAAGACTCCTGCATGCAGGAGTCTGAGCCACCAAGACCTAACACCCTTTACCTCTGTGACTGTGACTTTGAGCAGGCTTCATGAACCCCAAGTTTTTTGTCAGCCCTAAAAGTCTAATGCTGGAAGGAATAACTGCCCCACACTGCATGAGGGGACTGGGATTGGCTCAGCCCAGCCCAGGCTCCTTGCTGGGAAATAAGATAACTCAAGCTCCCTCTGTGATCTAATCCTCCCAAGGAGGAGTAAGGAGAAAGTCCATTACTAGACCACTGGCTTCTCAGCTTGTCAGCTCCAAGCTCAATGGAGAACACTGACATCTAATCAGGTGCACATCAAAGTTATCCAGGAAGATTTTAAAAATGTCAATGCCTGGGCACTGCAGATGTGTTAAAGTATCATCTCTGAGGTGGGGTCCAGACATCACAGTGTTTAATATAGCCCAGGTGATCCTAGTGAGTGTCCAGCACACAAAAGCGTAGAGTCACTTTCCTGTTTCCTTTAAATAGTATGTATTTAATGTTACAGGTCTCTCTGCTTTCCATGTCCCCTGGAAAGGGCTCTCTCTCGTCACTTTGGTAGCTCCACCTTGTTTATTTAATACACTGAGTTGATCGAACTTGTTGGAGTGCACCCACATCTTTGTAATATCGAACAATTTAGGTCATTTAAAACCTTGCTACTTAAAGTCTGATTCCCAGATCAGCAATATTAGCATCACTTGAGAGCTTTTAGAAATGCTGCCCCAGCCTTACCACCTAAATCAGCATTGGTGTTTTACCAAGACCCCAGATGGCTCTCATGCATATCAAATTTTGAGAGGCACTGGTTTAAAAGAGGATTTTTCTCTCTCACCCTTTTTCTAAATGAAAAATTTCAAACGTAAAGTGGAGCTGAAAGCCTTTCCCAGTGGACATCCCAAAGCAGTTCTTTTGTCATAGCCCAACCTCAGTCATGGACGGAGTTCTGAGTAGCCTCTCTGGAGTGGGCGCATGTGCCGCTTCTCCAGAAAGTCCTTCCTGGGGACTGGAAGTGGATTAGGACAACTCTTGTGCATCCACATTTTCATTATCCATGCAACACAGTTTCAACACTGCTGGCAGTCTGTGTGATTCTCCTGTTAGCAATTTTAGTCCCACTGATGAGTCTGTTTTTCATCTTTGAATCTCCAGTTATCTGATGACGCCTGGCACATAGCAGATACTCAAAAGAGCTTTCTTGAATGAACTCTCCATCCCTCACCATGAACAATGTGGTAAGAGTAATTAATTCAAGGAGCAGAGAGGTTAATTGAGTCACCTGATAACAGTTAATATAAATCTGGTGAGCTGGAGAGAAATGAAAATTGACTAAGCCAATTCAATTTTGTCTTCCTTGTGAGCTGTCTCTATCTTCATTTTCGAAGGGCAACTGGCAGGGAGCTCTTTTCCTAGAGAGTGCAGTTGCCATCGAACTTCAAGGACAAGTGGCTGCCTTGTGCTTTGAAATGCTTCCCTTTTCCAGAGCTGGTCTCATGCGTGCATTTGATGGGCGTCATATTAAGGAAGCATGAGGAATTATTTAAGAATCTTGTCAAGGATACTTCTCCACAGTCCACCTCTTTCTGCTCTCCTCCTGTTCAGTACAGGGGAGACGAATGCACCACAGATGTTCTGAAAGTACCATGGTTCTCTTCTGCCCGCAGCCATGAAGAAATGCTCCCTGCTTGGTGCAATCCTTTTCCTCCTCTAAAGGCCATTGTAGGGGTCACCTTCTGCAAAAATCATCCCCTAATCCTCGCTCCCTCAAGCCCAGTCTGCCACCCCTCCACCTTTCCTCCAACCTTCCCAGTCTGTGGGGAAGCCCCTGCTGTCTACACCCAGTTGTCTAGGAGCTTCCTGAAGTCAGGGAAGATGATTTTTCTCACTCAGAGTTCGGAAAAAAGCAAATGTGGTCCTACCATCAGCCCGTCTTTCTTAAGTGTCCTGACTCTTCCTCTCATCTGTCTGAATCCCAGGCACCTTGGAACTCTACAGAGTATCCTTGTAGGGAGGCCTCCATTACCCCAGACAGTGTCTGAGTGCTCATCTTTCCCTTCCTCAAGCCCATTTTCCACCCTTGCTGTTTCCTTGAACTTCTGTTCATTTCATACAAACTCATTCACAAAAAAGCAAGACTCCTAGTCAAGGTCCATTGCAAAGTATTTCTGACTGAGACACAGCCCTGCTTGGTCTGATTCCTGGCTAGGTTCTGTGTAAGTGGAGAGCCAGCAATACTCACTTAAGTTTTTAATCTCCTTATATTTCCTCATTTCCCTCCTTCCTAGTCCAACAGGTAGCTTTCTCCATGCTCATTGTCTCAGGGAGATTTTTGGCAGGGAGGGAAGCAGAAATAACCAGAAATTCTTTTTTACCTCTGTGTTCTGAAATTCTCTGTTGAGGGAACTTAGAGGCTTTGCAGTAGGATTGAAAGGCAGTGGTGAGGGAATTTGTGGAAGAAATACAATGGGAGTAGGATTTCCCCAGACTAGAAAAAGTTTTCTGTGGCCTTGGTGGTGGTGGGTCAGGAGGCAGAACAAGAGAGATGGCGGGAGGAACACGAGGCTGTATGAGCCAAAGGGACAGTTGCTCGCATCCCAGGCAGCTGTCCTTGGGCTCCAGCAGAACCCCCAGAGAGAAGCACTGATCTAAAGGCCCACTGGGAGCAGGGACATAGTGTACATGAGTAGAGGGCCCTGCAGCACTCCTCTTAGCCTGCTGATTCCATCCGTCTCACATGGGTGCCATAGTTGATGCTGCTATACACCACCCAGATCCCTCGTCAGAATAAAGGGCCAGTTCCCCAGCTGCCAGGACCTGCCCTCGGCTGAAGACACCTACCTGGTCCAAGGTCTTGCTCCTTTATCTGGGGCAGCCACAGCAATGACTAGGTGGTTCAGGAGTTTAAAGGCCTGGCTCCTTTCACCACAACAAAAGTGCTGCTGCCTCCCAGCTTCTCGTGAGGCCAGCTGAGGCCACTATTGAGATTTTGTGGGAGCCCAGCTTCTCCCTCTGCTCAGTTTTGCACCCTTGTCTTCCTTACCAGGTCTGGACTCCAACAGCACTTCTTGCTAAACTTCCTGCATTAATCTCTGTCTCAGTGTTGGGAACTTGCTCTATGATAGATACAGAAAATGATTTTTCTCCTATGTGAAAAAACAAAAGTGTGGGGGAATGATGTAGGGGTGGTGGATGGCAGTTGAATCTGTGGGGCATCTTAGGAACCCAAGACAGGGTTGGGCTGGAGGACTCAGTCCTTTCTGAAGTGGGCAGCTGCTGCTCAGCCCTAGCTGGTCAGTGCTAAGAACATGTGGGTCCAGTGCTTCTACATCTTTTAGGAGAAGCTAGTAATAGCTTGGAGAAGGCAATGGCACCCCACTCCAGTACTCTTGCCTGGAAAATCCCATGGGCGGAGGAGCCTGGTAGGCTGCAATTCATGGGGTCGCAAAGAGTTGGACACGACTGAAGCGACTTAGCAACAGCAGCAGCAGTAATAGCTCAGTCGGTAAAGAATCTGCCTGCAATGCAGGAGACTTGGGTTCGATTCCTGGGTTGGGAGGATCCCCTGGAGAAGGAAATGGCAACCCACTCCAGTATTCTTGCCTGAAGAATCACATGGACAGAGGAACCTGGCAGGCTACAGTCCACGGGGTCACAAAAGTCGGACATGACTTAGCGACTTAAGTATTACTACTAGTAATAGAAATTTAGATTTTTTAAAAATATGAAATGTTCTGATTAAAAAAAATCAGTGTATGGACTAGAAAACAAACAAACCAACCCCAAACTTGTCCAGGCCACAGTGGGTTAATAGGCTTTTACTTTATGCCCTTGGGTCTAGGAAGATAGGGAGGCAGTAGTCTGACTGTTGGGCAGTGGTTAAGGAACAACTGGACACCTGTTTTGGTGAGATTCCTATAGTACAAGCCCAACTGGGAGGAAGTTAGAAGACCGAAGTTCAATTTCTGGCTCAGGAAGATCCCCTGGAAAAGGGATAGGTTACCCACTCCAGTATTCTTGGGCTTCCCTGGTGGCTCAGATGGTAAAGAATCAACCTGCAATGTTGGAGACCTGGGTTTGATCCCTGGAGTTGGGAAGATCCCCTGGAGAAGGGAATGGCTACCCACTCCAGTATTCTTGCCTGGGGAATTCCATGGAGAGAGGAGCCTGAAGGGCTACAGTCCATGGGGTTGCAAAGAGTTGGACACAGCTGAAGAACTTTCACTTTTCACTAGAAACACCCAGAAAGACTGATGCTCAGTGTTCAATTGGTAGGAAGGGGGCTGTGAATCAGAAACCAAAGGAAGAGAGGAATTAAAGAAAGCACAATACTTGCTCACCTGAGTTTGTGATTCAAAATTCCCACCACATAAATCGATGATACTGGAGATATCTAAAAGCTGAAAGCTTCTCCAATTATGGGGACTCCACTCCAACAGGGCTAAGTCATTATCTATAAAATACCAGAATTTATCAAATCTGATTAATACCATTCTGCCAAACATATATCTAAGATTTTTGTCTAATAACGCAAAGAGCAGAAGTCTAGATGAGTTTAAAATAATAACCCTGTAGGAGAATCTGATTGAATGTGTCCTTGCGTGGCACCAAGATCTGGGACATGAAAATTCCAAGTTCATGTTGATGGCATTAAAGAAATGGAAATAAATGGTTTTTTCTTCCTCCACTGCAATTCAGTACAGAGTCTAGCTATTTTTGTAAATGATTAAAAACCAGTCTTAGTCCAACCCTCTGGCTTCAGACCCCCAGAAAGGTTATTCTTGAAAATCTGTGTCATGTTCAAGTGACACATTTGTGTCAGGCTGTCATGTACAAAAGGGTCTCCTCACTCCCAACTTCTCCATCAAGGGGAATGTGGAGTAGGATAATGCTGTCATGGGTCCATCCAAGAGTGCCAATTATAAACTAGGTCAGTCCTAATTCACCCTTGTACTTCAGTGTCTACACAGTGCTCAGCATAGGAAAGGGTCCTCATGAACAGACCCCCCACTGTCACTGAGACTAGGACCCCAGCTTAGAGTCCTCCCTGATTTCCTCTTTCTTCCTCATCCCTACCTCCTTTCACTCAGGGATTCCTCCTGCAGGTTCCTTGGATCTCCTTGCCCCAGTCTGCTGTTCTGGTTGAGGGTCATCTCCTCACTTTGCATCTGAACTGCTTCATAATACTCACCCTGCTGCAGCTTATGCCCCCACTTGCTGCCAGCAGGATCTTTCTAGAGCACAAAACAGATTTCATTACTTTCATGCTTAGGAATCTACATGACACTTCATTATTTTCAGGCTGAAGTCCAAACTTCTCAGCCAAGCACTGTGTTTTCCACACCCAGCTTCACTTCCTGCCACTCACCACCTGCTTCTCCCCACCTTCATGTTCCGGGTCACCCTGGACTCCCAGCTTGGAGCTTGGAACAGGACCCATCCTCCGAGATGGTAAGGAGCCAGGGCTCTGTTGTCAGACAGATCAGGTGGTAAGGTGTACTAACCCAAGCAGGTTAATTCTCTTCCTTAAACATCCTCATCTCCTTGCTAGTAAACCAGAATTGACACATGCCAATCCCCTACCTCAGTACCACTCTCCAATTCTACCTGCTGTCCAGGTTTGCTGTGAGGATAAAATGAGATTGTGCAAAAACCTTAGCAAAGTGTGTGCAAACTGTGGTCAATGGTGAATGAACCCTGGCTGGGCAGAAGTTTAGAAGTGGGTACCTAAGAGGCTAGCAGTGACTGCCCCATTTGGTGGCACTCCGGGGGACTTTTTTTACTTTCTTCATCATATCTTATGTTAGAATATGTTATGATTTTCCTGCAACACATGGGTTTTATCAAGACACAGTTGGAAATTATTTCCTCTTTAGAGCTTCTCTAGTAGCTCAGTTGGTAAAGAATCCACCTGCAATGCAGGAGACCCTGGTTTGATTTCTGGGTCAGGAAGATCCCCTGGAGAAGGGATAGGCTACCCATTCCAGTATTCTTGGGCTTCCCTTGTGGCTCATCTGGTAAAGAATCCGCCTGCAATGAGGGAGACCTGGGTTCGATCCCTGGGTCGGGAAGATACCCTGGAGAAGGGAAAGGCTACCCACTCTAGCATTCTGACCTGGAGAATTCCATGGAGTGTACAGTCCATGGGGTCGTAAAGAGTCGGACACGACTGAGTGACTTTCACTCACAGAGCTCCCCTAACTTGCCTGCAAAGAGTCTCCAGTGCGTTATACTTCCATCAATACTCTGTACTTGTCCATGACATACTTGGCATGGCTGGCGATGGCTCATTTGCCGGCCTGCTTTCCACACTGAATCCATGTTTCTGTGGATCTCTGTTTCCCCAGGACTCTGCCCAGCACTTGGCATTGAGAGTGTGGTGGCCTGTCTGTGCTGGTTCCTTTGACATGAACGAGGCCTGTTTCACTAAGAATCACCTGGGCACTGCATCTCTGATATTCTATTTAATGTTTATAAGATTTTAGAAAATACAGATTTTCAAGAGATACATATTCTCCCACTGAAAATCACTGAAAGTCAAGCTGTTCACTGTTGAGATGATGTATGCGGGCAGATCAGCAGTAAAGAATGCACAGGCAGCTGGGCCTCTGTGAGTCCTGGGAAGCAGCCTTTCACTCCCTCTCAGCTCCCTGGCTCCCTGGGGACTGCTTGTTCAACCGACTGAATAAGGATTTTCTGAGTCTTTAAACATGAAGTGCTGCTCGCTCAGACCTAGGCAGGTCAGGACTCCTGCTTCTCTCATAGCTCCAACTGTCCCCTTGCTTCCTGAGAGGAGCCCCTCCAAGTGCAATTCCCCAAGGGCTCAGGACCAGCCTGGTGGGCTCATTTGAGAGCAGAGTTCGGGCCTGTATGTGAGGAGGCCTGGGAGAACCAGGTCCCTCATCTGGGTGCAAGAAAAATGATTCTTTCCAAGCAGGACATGTTTTGGTTTTATTCCTTACTTTAGGTGGACACTTTAAAATTATACATGTGTCCATTTCCTTACTTTGGAAAATAAGAGCATAGATAGAGTATAGTGAATGAAATTTAATCCCTTTAAAATTTCACTTTGGGTTATCTTAAGATTCAGTGAGATTTCTGAAATGAAAAATCCTACATACATATGTATTAATTGAATACATATCAAGGTATAACATAGAAAAGCATGTTTAATTCAATTAAGGTATAACAGAATAAATTTAAATACTATAAATTTAATTAATGTATAGCATAGTTAAGTAAATCAAGTACACCAGTTGTAGCATACAACTTGATAATTTTAACATCAGTAATCACATGTCTTACTTCCCTCAGGGCTCAGTGGTAAAGAATCCACCTACAATGCAGGAGACTCAGGAGACTCCGTTTCCATCCCTGGGTTGGGCAGATCCCTTGGAAAACAAAATGACAACCCACTCCAGTATTCTTGCCTGGGAAATCCCATGGACAGAGGAGCCTGGCAGGATACAGTCCATGGGTTCGCAAAAGAGTCGAACACGACTTAAAAACAACAATCGTGTGTCCTACTACCACCAAGGTGGAAACACAGGACATCCCAGGAGTCCAGAAATTTTCCTCATGCCCCTTCCCAATCTATACTTCAGCCCCAAAGTAACCACTAGGATAACTTCCATTTACAGATGGCATGAAATATTTAGAGTGGAATATATTTTTCTCCAGAAATTCTCTTGTCTTCTGCAGTTGTTTTGTTTTATAGCTAAAGCCACATCTTGTGGGTTTTATGGACTTTGTCATTAAGAAGCATGTTGCTTTTTACAACTGCAGAAATAAGTAGTGTTTTGAGGTTTTGGAATTTGAGGATTCTTTCAGATTTTACGTAATTATTTCTGAGTTACTGTTGATCTGGTTTCTGGGGAATACTAACATTCAAGGCTTTTATGTAGATAATTCAGCTAGATAACCCAAGTTAAAAATAGTAGAAGTAAGCTCTTTTCCACAATAGTCTCTAATATTAAAAACCATGTATTTATTCCTTGAAGGATGTAAAATAACTTTAAAGAAAAATAAAATAGACAATAGCGGAAACAAAAAACTAGATGTAAAAGAAGAAAAAAAAAAAGGCAAGGCAAAGAGTGAGCCAAGAGAATTCAGAATGATAAGCATCATTTTGGAGTTCTTAATGTTTGGATTTTCAGATTACAAAGCTGCTTTCATTAGCATTTCTAATTGTAAACTATCAATCATCAAAATAATTGAAGCTTGTCTTATGTACAGACTGCTTAGATAGTATGTTCTTATAGAAATAGGCTGAATTTTCTTCATAAAAATTTTCAGATGGAAAGTGTTCATAAGGGCATGAATCCAAGTGAATTGTTGGAAAAGACAAATTGATTTCTACTTTGGGCATAACTGTCCTGCCTAACAAAATGCAGCAGGCTTCTCTTTATTCCTTGCTGGCAAATTCTATTCTAAGTATGGGAACATCTCTTAATTAGAACTTTTCAAAGGATGATCTTTGAGATTCTCCCTACTTGGAAATGTTGCTCCCACTGCTGTTGGTTGGTGGGACCAGGTATCTCAAGGATGAGAGGGCATGCGTTTTATCTCACCAGGCTGCACCTACCAGATCTGCTAGGTAGGTCTGCTGCACCCACCATTGTGTCTGGTAGGTAGGTAATAGGCCAGGAAACACTGTTGTATGCCGGATGAAAGAATGACCCTCATTCCTTGCACACAAAAGGAGCTGGGAATGATCTGTCCCAGCACATGACTCTCCTCCCTTGCCTGCCCTGAGAGGTCTGATAAAAGCGTTTCCATCAGCCTGAACACATCTGTGCACATCTGTTACTAAGTGCATTAACATGCTTCTCATTTTGCTTTTATCACAAAATGTGGTCCATCAGGCAGAGTTCTTATGACATAAGTGCTATTACCTTCACTTTTGGGAAGAAAAGTCTATTTTTCAAAATACTAAAGACACATATAGGAAACCACCATGAGGCTTTAGTTGCTGTAATGAAGAGCCCTCAAATGTTTTGTGAAAAATGTCCTGTAAACCACTGGGCACATCTCATTGTCAGGGTGAAAATAATCCTACAGTTACATTGCTGTTGATATGGAGTCACTGAAAATGGGCCCACTTTTCTGTATTCTTTAATGAACATTCAACCTTACAGAGGAAGCATCTACTTCATATCCCCTCCCTCCCCAACACACATGTTTGGTCAAGATCACATCTCTCTACTCACTCCCATAAGACAAAAATAAAAGGTCTGCCTGTAAAAACCATGTTCTCACTGTGAAATGTCCATCCGAAGTAAAGAGAGGGTAGAACAATTTCCCCTAGGTGCTTCATTGCATCCCCCAGTCCCTCTGTCCATGGGCTCCTAGCTGCTCTCCTTGTGCAGTAACACAAGTATCCTGTAGGTGGCTCTGCCTCCCCATTATCTCCTACGCAAAAGTGGGCACAAATCTTGAAGCTCCAGTCCTAGTTCTATTGGAGCTTCAGCCAGGGGCTCTGAAGTGTATACCCAAACCTAACTGGCCTGGATATTAGTGCATGCTGCTCATGCAGAAGAGAAAGCCATTAGACATTTAAATGACGGGACTCTTGGAAAATTCACTGGTGGGCAGCCCTGGTGTAGTCTCAGCAGAGCTGCAGGCATCACTTCAGTCTGGTGATAGGAATGGTTCTAAGTGTCAGACCAGTATTTCCCAATATGTATTTTTCAAGACGCAAATCTGGCAAGATTCTCAGTGAAAAAACAAGGCACTGTAGTTAAATAAATTTGGGTAAGGCTGTATGTTGTTCTCTTTGAGTGTCATAAATCATCTTAGTATTTTAAAAACTTTGAAAAGTTCTGCAAGAAAAATATCTGTTTAACTTTGCTTAACTTGGGATTTTATGAACTCAAGACCTACTAATATCAAGGAACATCGCGTTCTGTGGAATGCATACTGTGGAATGACTGATATCTATAATGATTCTGAGGGAGAGGACAAGAAGCTGGGGCCTCTGCACTTTTTTGGGGTGGAAGGAGGGTGCAGCAAAGGCTCTCACCTTCGGCAACTCTGCCAAGTGACCAAGTATCATAAGAGGGGGATGTGTGTGGACTTTACAACACATATTATGAAAACTGCCCATTCCTTCAATTAGGAAAGGGGGAATCCCATTTATTGGGTGTTTCATGTGTGCCAGGCACTGGACTAGATTCTTTTTATGCACAATGAATGTATTCTTCCCAGCATCTCCTGGGTATATAGAATCTCTACTTTACAGGAGAGAAGACTGATGGTCAGGGAAGCAGGGTCACCTGCTGGAATTTGCATGTAAGCAAGTGGCAGAGCCAAGACTGAAACCAGCAGGCCTCAAATGCCCTTACTTTGTATTTTATTCTTTAAGACACTACACCAGGGAATTATTGGAAGTGTTTTAGTGAGGAGGTAATTTGGATTGATTTAACTTCAACAATACATGAAGATGTAGAGGAAAGGCTGGATACAACATAGAAGACCTGGGTAAAAATCTCAGGATTACCACTTCTTGGCTGGGTGGCCCTTGGGCACAAGTTACTTAACCTCTTTGGGCTCCAATTACCTCTTTCCTAAAATAAGGATTATTTATGGAGAATTAAGTTAGAACTAAGGGTATGGACTAAGTATAATACATATGTACTAAGCTCCAAAATATCTGTATAGTCCCATGAGCCGTCCCCACCAGTTACAGGCAAGCAATGGTTGCTCACATTCTGTCTGGGGCTCTGAAGCATTAGGCCTGAAGGGCCAGCAGCAGAGCAATAAAACTCAGGTTGTAACTTCTACACCTCTGTAGGCTGTCGGAGTCTTGGATGTTAGCCAGGACCAGGTCAGAGAATAGACCCGAAGCAAGGTCCCAGTTATCAGAGTTAGAGCTAAATTTAGGATGCAACTGTGAAAATGAATACGCAACAGGCTCTGGAAAGTAGGGAGGTGAGTAATTATCTGGCAGATTTGATTAATGTAGACAGGCCATGATGATAATTTGTCCAGTTCGCAGCCAAATAACCCTACCATCTCCCCAATATTTTTCTTCTCTGAACCATCTTGGTCCTTACCCCTAGGATCCTTTTCATATGCTTTAGCCTTAGTCGTATGGGGTTTTCTTTTGTGGGAATTATTAAATGTTTGCATGACTCTGCTCTTCCCTTAGACCTAAGACTGAAAACTGGTGACTCTGAGATGCCATTCAGACCTCAGAAAGTTCCATTTGGTCAGATTAAAAAAACTGAGCTTTCATTAGAAATTTTGGAGATTTCACACAAAAATTTAGATTTATCTATCATATGATTTACCAGTTCCACTCCTGGATATGTATCTGAAGAAAGTGAAAACACTAATTCAAAAAGCTACGTGTACCCCAATGTTCCTCGCAGCATTATTTACAATTGTCAAAAGTGTCCATCAACAGAAACCCATCCTATTATTTTCCTATAATCCTAGCCCCCTTTCTCCTCCTTTCATTTTGTCTTCATTCAAGGTTTTTGTTGTTACTGTTTTGAATAGTTTACCACTGGAAAGTCAATGCAAATGAAATAATCTCACTCAGTGGGAGGATGTGACAAAAAACTCCAGGCTGACAATGGTAGCTGGTATGGGTCACTGGGAGAGGTCCATGTCAGTCCAAGCTGGTCCTACTGGACTTGAGGGGAAGATGGGTATGATCCGCAAGACAGAATACCAGAGACAATAACTGTAAACACTCCTAGGAGACCCAGACAACTGTAATTTTCTAGAGCTTTAGGTGTTTTCTCATACAAGGTGGAGAGAATTTATTCATGGCTTGGTAACTCAGCCACATGATTGACTCCTTTAGCCAAATGGTTCTCATGCTTTCATGGGCATCAACCATATCTGCAGAGCTTTATTAAAACACAGATTGCTGGGTGCTACCACCAGAGTATCTGATTTAGTAGCTTCTTTAGACGTGAAGTCTAGGAATCTGTATTTCCAGGTAATGCTAAAGTCAGTCTGGGACCACACTTTGAGAACCACTACTTTAGGCAGCTTAGTTTTCAGCTGAGAAGGAATGAAACGTGGAGGGGGGGGGGGGGGAGTTAATAGGGAGGATTATGGATATTCCTGGTGCAATAGCAGGTGGAGGGGCAGGGAAGGTGGGCAAGGATGGAATCAGCTCAACTTGGACTCCAATATCATTTTTGGCACCTTTGCTGTGGTTTCAGGGTGAGTAACTTAATTTCCTTAATTTTAAATGCAAAACTTTTGTAAGGATTAGAAAATGTGTGTGTGTGACTCCTGGCACCGTCCTCACTTAAAGGTGTCTTCCATTTTGCTATGTTACCCTGATAGGGAGCTTTAGGGACAGAATGAGCATGTGATGGCCTGAGGGCAGGGGCAGCCAGATGGGGAAAGGAAGCATTGGAAGGAGCCGGGGAGAGGGGAGCATAAACCTATCCACAGTTTTGCATGGGCCTGGCTTTGTTCCAAGCTCAGTAGGTTTTGAAGCCCCAGAAAAGCTGGCAATTGGACTCTTAAAGATGTCCATCTAACCACAAATGAGTTCCACTTGCTCTAAATCATCTTTAACGCTTCAGCTGGCCAGAGCCCACCATGAGTCATTCATGGGCGTGCTGAAATCTGGAGACTTCCCTTCAGGCCCCAGAGGTATAACCCTCAGACCCAAGGTGCTCTCGGCTGATTGAACATGATGGGAGCTGTGTTACAGTATGTACCCGGCCCCCTATCATTCACCCGGTCAGCATCTTCTCAGTCACCACTGGTCAGTGTCACTGTCATGAATTAGCACTTCTCATTGACTTGGACATCAAGGAGTGAGTCTAAGGTCCTTTCCCTGGCCTGGTTTCCAAAGGAAAGCTGAACACCAGCCTCAGGCCTGTGCTGACACAGAGTCTGGTGAAATACGTTTTCATCAGGGCCACACAACAGGCTTCCGGGGTTCAGGGAGCCACCACACTGACAGTGCCACGTTCTGTTCTGCTGCCATGGTGAAAAGGGGACGTGCCGATGGATCATGGATGATGCTGGTGAGTGACAGGGCTGTGTACACATCACCAGCAAGTTCTTAAAAGCAGAAACGCTCGCAGGTATTAAATCCCTGTCACTGTATTAAGACTCACTTATTTTCAGCATTTTCTCTAAGGAAAAAAAAATGTGGATGCTAACAACAGTAATACAACAGCATCCAACCACTTAGATTGTGAAGTGGCAAAGCCAAGGTCAGCTTTACTAGTGAAGGAAAATGAACGGCTCCACTGCAGGGTGCATCCTCAGCCCTAGACCCCTCCTTATTGTGTTTTTAACCTGTTTATGGCAGAGAACGGAGAAGGCAATGGCACCCCACTCCAGTACTCTTGCCTGGAAAATCCCATGGACGGAGGAGCCTGGTGGGCTACAGTCCATGGGGTCGCTAAAGGTCGGACACGACTGAGCGACTTCACTTTCACTTTTCACTTTCATGCATTGGAGAAGGAAATGGCAACCCACTCCAGTGTTCTTGCCTGGAGAATCCCAGGGACGGGGGAGCCTGGTGGGCTGCCGTCTATGGGGTCGCACAGAGTCGGACACGACTGAAGCGACTTAGCAGCAGCAGCAGCAGCAGCATGGCAGAGAATCCTTGTAAACAAGCCCTGGAGCAACAGGGCTGAGGAGGCTTACCTGGGAGTCTGTTGATGAATCTTCTGGTTTCAGTATTTGTGATGGGGCCATTATTGCAAAGTGTCCTTACAGAAAGCTGAAAGGAAGCAGTTTGGGAAACTGTTCTCTACATTTCCCAGACTGTTTTGTAGAAGGCAGCTCCTCATGATGCTATAAGAAGCATCACGCAAAAGTGATTTGAAAAGCTTGGGAAATGTTTCCCTCTAGACCTGCTCCACCTGTGGTCAGCAGACTTGGTGCACAAAGTCAAGTCGGGAAAGAGAAACACTTTTAAGCTCCATTTTTAAAAAGGAAAATGATATTTTAAATCAGTAAGTACAAAATTTGGAACTGTGCTTAGGTGCCCTTTCATCATCCTCCTCTCTGGGGTGGGGAAAGAGGCCTTTTGTTCTTTTTCATGGGGTTAGTGACTTTCTTGCTCCTTTGGTCTGTTTTGTTCCCTATGTTTGCCTGTATTTGGAGTCCCACAGGGCCCCTCCCGGAGGCAGCGTCTCTTTAAGCCTTGACCCTGGGACAGTTACCTAGCCTTGGTTAGAGGTTACCCAGGGGATGAGGCAGAACTGGCCAGAATATGGCCAGGGGACCCTTTCTAGGATACAGTATGAGTAAGGGAATCAGTCGTGTTTAGTTTAATTTTCCTGCTCCTGAAGTTTCAGCAAGGCATAGATCACAAAACTGGATGACCATCATGTGCTTATCTCTCTCTACGTGCATGCATGCTAAGTTGCTTCAGTTCTGGTTGACTTTTTGCAACCCTTTTGGACTTTAACCAGCCAGGCTCCTCTGTCCATGGAATTCTCCAGGCAAGAATACTGGAGTGAGTTGCCATGCCCTCCTCCAGGGGATCTTCCTGACCCAGGGATCAAACCAACATCTCTTATGTCTCCCACATTAGCAGGTGTGTTCTTTACCACTAGTACCACCTAGTTCAGTTCAGTTCAGTCGCTCAGTTGTGTCTGACTCTTTGTGACCCCATGAATTGCAGCATGCCAGGCCTCCCTGTCCAAGCCCCTTATTTCTCTCTATCAAATTATAAATTCCTTGAGAGACTTGCCTTGTGCCTGCTATATGCTATGCATGCTTTATGCATACTTGAAAAATAATGTATATTCTCTAAATGTTCAGTTCAGTTCAGTTCAGTCACTCGGTCGTGTCCGAGTCTGTGACCCCATGAACTGCAGCACGCCAGGCCTCCCTGTTCATCACCAACTCCCGGAGTCCACCCAAACCCATGTCCATTGAGTCGGTGATACCACCTGACCATCTCATCCTCTGTCATCCCCTTCTCCTCCTGCCCTCAATCTTTCCCAGCATCAGGGTCTTTTCAAATGTGTCAGCTCTTCGCATCAAGTGGCCAAAATATTGGAGTTTCAGCTTCAGCACCAGTCCTTCCAATGAACACCCAGGAGTGATCTCCTTTAGGATGGACTGGCTGGATCTCCTTGCAATCCAAGGGACTCTCAAGAGTCTTCCCCAACACCACAGTTCAAAAGCATCAATTCTTCGGTGCTCAGCTTTCTTTATAGTCCAACTCTCACATCCATACATGACCACTGGAAAAACCATTGCCTTGACTAGACAGACCTTTGTTGACAAAGTAACGTCTCTGCTTTTTAATACGCTGTCTAGGTTGGTCATAACTTTTCTTCCAAGGAGTAAGCATCTTTTAATTTCATGGCTGCAATCACCATCTGCAGTGATTTTGGAGCCCCCAAAATAAAGTCAGCCACTGTTTCCCCATCTATTTGCATGAAGTGATGGGACCAGATGCCATGATCTTCGTTTTTTGAATGTTGAGCTTTAAGCCAACTTTTTCACTCTCCTCTTTCACTTTCATCAAGAGGCTCTTTAGTTCCTCTTCACTGTCTGCCATAAGGGTGGAGTCATCTGCATATCTGAGGTTATTGATATTTCTCCTGGCAATCTTGATTCCAGCTTGTGCTTCTTCCAGCCCAGCATTTCTCATGATGTACTCTGCATAGAAGTTAAATAAGCAGGGTGACAATACACAGCCTTGACGTACTCCTTTTCCTATTTGGAACCAGTCTGTTGTTCCATGTCCAGTTCTAACTGTTGCTTCCTGACCTGCAACAGGTTTCCCAAGAGGCAGGTCAGGTGGTCTGGTATTCCCATCTCCTTAAGAATTTTCCACGGTTTATTGTGATCCACACAGTCAAAGGCTTTGGCATAATCAATAAAGCAGAAATAGATGTTTATCGGGAACTCTCTTGCTTTTCAATGATCTAGCGGGTGTTGGCAATTTGATCTCTGGTTCCTCTGCCTTTTCTAAAACCAGCTTGAACATCTGGAAGTTCATGGTTCACGTATTTCTAAATGTTGCTGCTGCTGCTGCTAAGTCGCTTCAGTCGTGTCTGACTCTGTGCGACACCACAGACAGTAGCCCACCAGGCTCCCCCGTCCCTGGGATTTTCAAGGCAAGAACACTGGAGTGGGTTGCCATTGCCTTCTCCATTCTAAATGTTAGGCATAGTTAATATACATTCAAGTTGTTCATTAAGATGTTCAAATCTTCTATTTATTTGAGATTTTTTCTTTTGTCTGCATGTTTTATTTGTTTCTGTGACAACTGTCCTAAAATCTTTTACTATCATAGTGGACTTGATATTTTCTTTCTATAGTTGTTAATTTTTGCTTTGTATGACCTGAGGCTATGTTATTACAACTGTACAGTTCAGGATTGTTACATCTTTCTAACAGAATAGTTCCTTTTATCATTATGTAATGGCCACTTTTATCCCTGATGCTGGCTTTTGCCTAAAGGTGCCATTGATTTTTTCATTGCACGACCCACCTGCTTCCCAGATGCATCTTCTCCTTCAGGACTGGCAGCATCTAGGCGTGCCAGTTCATGCCTTATGAAACTCTACTCTCCCTTGGCCACTGATGTTACATTCTCCTGGTTTTTTTTTTAAGCTTTTTTATCAGAAAAATATCAATGGCAACAACGAAAATATCAAATATTATCATTTAAAACCAGACCAAACTATTTCTCCCTAGAGAAGGAAATGGCAACCCACTCCAGCAGTCTTGCCTGAAAAATCCCATGGACAGAGAAGCCAGGTGGGCTACAGTCCATGAGGTTGCAAAGAGCTGGACACAACTGAGCACACATACAAACTGTTTATTTCCTTTGAAAATTAGCTCTCTGAATAAAATACACTTTCTCACTGTTCTTCAGCTTCCACCTCCTGCTCATCCTTCAGTTCTCAGTGTAGGCATTACCTCCTCCAGGAAGCCATCCATAGATTCTCCCTGCCACCTCCCTTACACCACGCATACTCTTTAGGAGGCTCTCCTGTGTCCTTTCTAGCTTTGTGTGCAGCTCACCATCTCAGATGCTTTACATTCTGAACGCCATGTAGTCATTTGTCTTGTGAAGGTACCACATCAACTTCTCTATTCCACCATACTTCTGGTCTGGCATGAAGCTGGTATTCCATAAAGGCAGTCAAACTCAATAGATAGCTTTTCCTGGCCCCACTTCGGGTACTTTTCAAACTTCAGTTTTCTCCTGAGTTTCCTCCTTCAAACTCCTCACACATCCTTGTCTTCAACTCACACCTCTAGACTCATGACTTCCCATGTCCATGCCTTGAATCCTGTCCTCCCCCACTGAGCTCTATAGCATGTCTCTGAAGCTGGACTAAAGTCTCACTTGCCCATCAGCAGCCAAATGCACACTTGCAAACCACACACATCCTCACCGTTCAGTAACCTTTCTTTGGTACAGTGTCTTTTTTTTCCTGAAGTCCTTCCCATATTTGAAGTCTTTCATCCTTATCTTTAGCAGCCCCCCTTTATAATCTGTGCCCAATATGCAATGAGCTCTGTTGAGCTCTCCTTTAAACCTTGTTTTTGTCTGATCTTACTTCTCTGCTCATACTGCCCTGACCTCACTCTAGGCATTCATCCCTCATGTCTGGAATATGCTGCACCTTGACCTGAACCCCTCTCTCTAGGCTGTCTTCACAGGCCCCTTTTCCAGCTATACCCCATCCTCACCTCTCGGTTCTTTTTCACTTCTGCCTGGTGATGTACTCTGCCAAGTCAGGCTGGTTTTCTCACCAATCAGAACCCTCTTTCCCTCCTCTGGGTTTCTTTCCTCTACCTGGATTTCCTTGTCAATCTCTCCATCACCTGCCACATCTGATGGGTGTTGGCACTGAACAACTATAATAGACACCAACATGGCAGGATGGTGTATAGACCAATCAGAACAGATGTCATCCGCATACAAAGGGCACTACTCAGCATCAGCTCTGTGACTCATAGACAAAATCTACTTGGTCTTCAAGGTCCCGGTGTGATCTTAGCAGTGACATGGATCCACCCTGGCTTCCTGGGCTTCACCTTTCTCTCTCTTCATCTGAGTCACACTCATACATAAAATTAGAGAGAGGTCTTTGTCATATGCTAGAGCTTTGTGTGAGCTTTCTTTATTTCTTTAAATAGACTAGGAACTCCCTGGGAACAGAGATCATGCTTGATGTCAGTGGGTCTTCAAGTGTGGTACCTGCAAACAGCAGGATCAAAGTCACCTGGGGACTTAGAAATGCAAATTCTTGGGTCCTATTCTGGACATACTGCATTAGAAACTCTGGGAGTAGGGTCAAGGGATTTTTATTTTTTTAATTGAAGGATAATTGCTTTACAAAATTTTGTTGTTTTCTGTCAAACCTCAACATGAATTAGCCATAGGTATACATATATCCCCTCCCTTTTGAACCTCCCTCCCATCTCCCTCCCCATCCTAACCCTCTAGATTGATACAGAACCCCTGTTTGAGTTTCCTGAGCTGTACAGCCAATTCCCGTTGGCTCTCTATTTTACATATGGTAATGTAAGTTTCCATGTTACTCTTTTCATACATCTCACCCTCTCATCCCCTCTCCCCATGTCCATAAGTCTATTCTCTATGTCTGTTTCTCCATTGCTGCCCTGTAAATAAATTCTTCAGTACCATTTTTCTAGATTTCGTATATATGCATTAGAATATGATATTTATCTTTCTCTTTCTGACTTACTTCACTCTATATAATAGGTTCTAGGTTCATCCACCTCATCAGAACAGACTCAAATGCATTCCTTTTATGGCTGAGTAATATTCCATTACAATATGCAGAGTACATCATGAGAAACGCTAGACTGGAGGAAGCACAAGCTGGAATCAAGATTGCTGGGAGAAATATCAATAACCTCAGATATGCAGATGATACCATCCTTATGGCATAGGGTGAAGAAGAATTAAAGAGCCTCTTGATGAAAGTGAAAGAGGAGAGTGAAAAATTTGGCTTAAAGCTCAACATTCAGAAAACTAAGATCATGGCATCTGGTCCCATCACTTCATGGCAAATAGATGGGGAAACAGTGGAAATAGTGGCTGACTTTATTTTTTTGGGCTCCAAAATCACTGCAGATGGTGATTGCAGCCATGAAATTAAAAGACGCTTACTCCTTGGAAGGAAAGTTATGACCAACCTAGACAGCATATTAAAAAGTAGCGACATTATTTTGCCAACAAAGGTCCATCTAGTCAAGGCAATGGTTTTTCCAGTGGTCATGTATGGATGTGAGAGTTGGACTATAAAGAAAGCTGAGTGCTGAAGAATTGATGCTTTTGAACTGTGGTGTTGGAGAAAACTCTTGAGAGTCCCTTGGACTGCAAGGAGATCCAACCAGTCCATCCTAAAGGAGATCAGTCCTGGGTGTTCATTGGAAGGACTGATGTTGAAGCTGAAACTCCAATATTTTGGCCACCTGATGTGAAGAGCTGACTCATTTGAAAAGACCCTGATGCTGGGAAAGATTGAGGGCAGGAGGAGAAGGGGACAACAGAGGATGAGATGGTTGGATGGCATTACCACCTCGATGGACATGGGTTTGGGTAGACTCTGGGAGTTAGTGATGGACAGGGAGGCCTGGCGTGCTGTGATTCATGGGGTTGCAAAGAGTCAGACACGACTGAGCGACTGAACTGAACTGAATATTCCATTGCGTATATGTACCACACCTTCTTTATCCATTCATCTGTCCATGGACAGCTAGGTTGCTTCCAAGTTCTAGCTATTGTAAATAGTGCTGCAATGAACAATGGGATACATGTGTCTTTTTCAATTTTGGTTTCCTCAGGATATATGCCTAGGAGTAGGATTGCTGGTTCATATGGTGGTTTTATTCCTAGTTTTTTAAGGAATCTCCATACCGTCTTCCATAGTGGCTGTATTAGTTTACATTCCCACCAACAGTGCAAGAGCATTCCCTTTTCTCCACACCCTTTCCAGCATTTATTGTTTGTAGACTTTTTAATGATGGCCATTCTGATTGGTGTGAGGTTATATCTCATGGTAGTTTTGATTTTCATTTCTCTAATAATGAGTGATATTGAGCATTTTTTCATATGTTTGTAAGCCATCTGTATGTCTTCTTTGGAGAAGTGTCTGCTTAGGTCTTTTTTTCACTTTTTGATTGGGTTGTTTGTTTTTCTGGCATAGAGTTGTATGAGCTGCTTGTATATTTTGGAAATTAATCCTTTATCAGTTATTTCATTTGCTATTATTTTCTCCCATTCTGAGCATTGTCTTTTCACCTTATAGTTTCTTATGCTGTGCAAAAGCTTTTAAGTTTAATCAGTTTACTTGTTTACTTTTGTTTTCATTTCCGTTACTCTAGGAGGTGTGTCATAGAGGATCTTGCTTTGATTTATGTTATTGAGTGTTCTGCCTTGTTTTCCTCAAAGAGTTTTATAGTTTCTGGCCTTACATTTAGGTCTTTAATCCATTTTGAGCTTATCTTTGTGTATGGTTTTAGGAAGTGTTCTAATTTAATTCTTTTACACATAACTGTCCAGTTTTCCCAGCACCATTTATTGAAGAGACTGTCTTTGCCCCATTGTATATTCTTGCCTCCTTCATCAAAAATAAGGTACCCATAGGTGCATGGCTTTATTTCTTGACTTTTCTATTTTGTTCCATTGGTCTATATTTCTGTTTTTTGTGCCAGTACCATACTGTCTTGATAACTGTAGCTTTGTAGTATAATCTGAAGTCAGGAAGATTGATTCCTCCAGCTCCATTCTTCTTTCTCAAGATTGCTTTGGCTATTTGGGGTCTTTTGTGTTTCCATATGAATTGTGAAATTTTTTGTTCTAGTTCTGTGAAAAATGCCATAGGTAATTTGATAGGGATCACATTGAATCTGTAGATTGCATTTGGTAGTATAGCCATTTTCACAATATTGATTCTTTCTACCCAGGAACATGGAATATCTCTCCACCTGTTTATGTCATCTTTGATTTCTTTCATTAGTGTCTTATAATTTTCTGTGTAAAGTTCTTTTGTCTCCTAAGGTAAGTTTATTCCTAGATATTTAATTCTTTTTGTTGCAATGGTGAATGAAATTGATTCCTTAATTTCTTTCTGATTTTTCATTGTTAGTATATAGAAATGCCAGTGAGTTCTGTGTATTGATTTTGTATCCTGCAACTTTGATAAATTCACTGATTAGCTCTAGTAATTTTCTGGTACTATCTTTAGGGTTTTATATGTACAGTATCATGTCATCTGCAAAGAGTGAGAGCTTTATCTCTTCTTTTCTGATCTGGATTCCTTTTATTTCTTTTTCTTCTCTGATTGCTGTAGCTAGGACTTCCAGAACTATGTTGAATAATAGTGGTAAAAGTGTACACCCTTGTATTGTTTCTGATTTTAGGGAGATTGCTTTCAGTTTTTCACCATTGAGAATAATGTTTGCTGTAGGCTTATTATACATGGCCTTTACTATGTTGAGGTAGGTTCTTTCTATGCCCATTTTTTGAAGAGTTTTAATCATAAATGGGTGCTAGGTTTTGTCAAAGGCTTTTTCTGCATCTATTGAGATTATCCTATGGTTTTTATCTTTCAGTTTGTTAATATAGTATATCACATTGATTGATTTGTGTATATTGAAGAATTCTTGCATTCATGGAATAAACTCAACTTGATAATGGTGTTTGAACTTTTTGATGTGTTGCTGAATTCTGTTTGCTAAAATTTTGTTGAGGATTTTTGCATCTATGTTCATCAGTGATATCAGCCTGTAGTTTTCTTTTTTTGTGTCAACTTTGTCTGGTTTTGGTATCAGGGTGATGGCAACCTTGTGGAATGAGTCTGGAAGTGTTCCTTCTCTCTGCAATGTTTTGAAAGAGTTTTAGAAGGATAGGCATTAGCTCTTCTCTAAATGTTTGATAGAAATCTCCTGTGAAGCCATCTGGTCCTGGGCTTTTGGTTTTTGGGAGATTTTTGATCACAGCTTCAATTTCAGTGCTTGTAATTCGGTTGTTCATAATTTCTATATCTTCCTGGTTCAGTCTAAGAAGATTGAACTTTTCCAAGAATCTGCCCATTTCTTCCAAGTTATCTATTTTATTGCCATATAGTTGTTCATAATAGTCTCTTATAATCCTTTGTATTTCTGCATTGTCTGTTGTAACCTCTCCTTTTTCATTTCTAATTTTGCTGATTTGATTCTTCTCTCTTTTGTTCTTGATGGCTATGGCAAAAGGCTTGTCAATTTTGTTTATCTTCTCAAAGAGCCAGGTTTTAGTTTTATTAGTCTTTACTATTGTTTCTTTCATTTCTTTTTCATTTATTTCTGCTCAGATCTTTATGATTTCTTTCCTTCTATTAATTTTTGGGGTTTTTTGTTCTTCTTTTCCCACTTGTTTTAGGTATAAAGTTAGGTTGTCTATCAGATGTTTTTCTTGTTTCTTGAGGTAGGATTATATTGCTATAAACTTCCCTCTTAGGACTGCTTTCACTGCATTCCATAGGTTTTGAGTTGTCGTGTTTTCATTGTCATTTGTTTCATTAATTTTTTTATATCCCTTTTGATTTCTTCAGTAACCTCTTGATTACTTAGAAACGTGTTGTTTAATCTCCATGTATTTGTGTTTCTTACAGTTTTTTTCCTTGTAATTGATATCTAGTCTCATAGTGCTGTGGTCAGAGAAGATGCTTGATATGATTTCAATTTTCTTAAATTTACTGAGGTTTTATTTGTGACCCAAGATGTGATCTATCTTGGAGAATGTTCCATGTGTACTTGAGAAGAAGGTGTATTTTTCTGCATTTGGATGGAATGTCCTGAAGATGTCAGTGAAATCCATCTCATCTAATGTATCATTTAAGACTTGTGTTTCCTTACTAATTTTCTGTTTTGATGATCTGTCCTTTGGTGTGAGTGGGGTGTTAAGGTCTCCTACTATTATTGTGTTACTGTCAATTTTTCCTTTTATGTCTGTTAGTGTTTGTCTTATGTATAGAGGTGCTCCTATGTTGGGTGCATAGATAGTTACAATTTTTATGTCTTCCTCTTGGATTGATCCCTTGATGATTATGTAGTGTCCTTTCTTGTCTCTTGTAATCTTCTTTATTTTAAGGTCTATTTTGTCTGATATGAGGATTGCTACTCCAGCATTCTTTTGCTTCTCATTTGCAGGGAATATATTTTTCCATCCTCTCACTTTCAGTCTATATGTGGCTTTAGGTCTGAAGTGGGTTTCTTGTAGACATCATATATATGGGTCTTGTTTTTGTATCCATTCAGCCAGTCTGTGTCTTTTGGTTGGAACATTTAATCCATTTACGTTTAAAGTAGTTACTGATATATACATTCCTATTGCCATTTTCTTAATTGTTTGGGGTTGATTTTGTAGATCTTTTTTCTTCTCTTGTATTTCTTGACTATATAAGTCCCTTTAACATTTGTTGTAAAGCTGGTTTGGTGGTACTGAATTCTCTTAACTTTTGCTTGTCTGAAAGGCTTTTTATTTCTCCATCAATTTTGAATGAGATCCTTGCTGGATACTGTAATCTTTACTACAACTTAATCTTGGTTGTAGATTTTCCCCTTTCAGTACTTTAAATATATCCTGACATTCCCTTCTGGCCTGAAGAGTTTCTGCTGAAAGATCAGCTGTTAAGCATATGGGGTTTCCCTTGTATGTTACTTGTTTCTCCCTTGCTGCTTTTAATATTCTTTCTTTGGTTTAGTCTTTGTTAGTTTGATTAATATGTGTCTTGGCATATTTTTCCTTGGGCTTATCCTGTATGGGACTCTTTGTGCCTCTTGGACTTGATTGACTATTTCCTTTTCCATGTTGGGGAAATTTTCAACTATCATCTCTTCAAAAATTTTCTCATACCCTTTCTTTTTCTCTTTTTCTTCTGGGACCCCTATAATTCTAATGTTGGTGCATTTGAATTGTCTCAGAGGTCTCTGAGACTATCCTCAGTTCTTTTTATTCTTTTTACTTTATTCTGCTCTTCAGAACTTATTTCCACCATTTTATCTTCCAACTCACTGATTTATTCTTCTGTTTCAGATAGTCTGCTATTGATTCCTTCTAGAGTATTTTTAATTTCAGTAATTGTGTAATTTGTCTCTGTATGTTTACTCTTTAATTCTTCTAGGTCTTTGTTAATTGATTCTTGCATTTTCACCATTTTGTTTTCAAGGTTTTTGATCACCTTTACTATCATTATCCTGAATTCTTTTTCAGGTAGTTTGCCTATTTCCTCTTCATTTATTTGGACTTCTGTGTTTCTAACTTGCTCCTTCATTTATGTATTGTTTCTCTGCCTTTTTATTATTATTATTATTTTTAACTTATTGTGTTTGAGGTGTCCTTTTCCCAGGTTTCAAGGTTGAATTCTTTCTTCCTTTTGGTTTCTGCCCTTCTAAGGTTGGTTCAGTGGTTTGTGTAATCTTCATATAGGGTGAGATGTGTGCTGAGTTTTTGTTTGTTTGATTTTCCTCTGATGGGCAGGGCTAAGTGAGGTGGTAACCCTGTCTGCTGATTATTGGGTTTGTATTTTTGTTTTGTTTGTTGTTTAGATGAGGCATCCTGTACAGGGTGCTACTGATGGTTGGGTGATGTCCGGTCTTGTATTAAAGTGGTTTCCTTTGTGTGAATTCTCACTATTTGATACTCCCTAGGGTTATTTCTCTGGTAGTCTAGGGTCTTGGAGTCAGTGCTCCCACTCCAAAGGTTCAGGGTTTGATCTTTTTTTTACCGCAGGCTCTGCAGGGAGCATGAGGTAACTTTTGCCCTGAAGCTCCAGCAAATAATATCAAGTATTGGGACAGGTTGTCATTTAGCAAGTTCTGTCCAGTGTTTGAGGCTCTGAAACTTTAAGAGACATATCGAGAACTTGTCTGCAGCAAGGTCCTGCATCTCACCATGTGCATCAGAGAGTGGGCAGGATATGGAGGCCTTCTTCACTCCAGAGCAGAGATTAAGGGATCATGTTTTAATCACCCTCCTGATGATTCTGATGCATGCTAAATGTGGGAACCACTTTGCTAAGTAATGTGGGGTGACTGAGTGAAAGTCTTCATGGTAGGATTTCAATAAAGACTTCTCTTGCTAATTAAATACTTATTTGTCTTTGCACCCTGAACGGAACATGGCATTAATTTTGTGTAGCACAGACACTGACTCAGAGGGTAAAGCGTCTACCTGCAATGCAGGAGACCTGGGTTCGATCCCTGGGTCGGGAAGATCCCCTGGAGAAGGAAATGGCAACCCACTCCAGTACTCTTGCCTGGAGAATCCCATGGACAGAGGAGCCTGGTGGGCTACAGTCCATGGGGTTGCAAAGAGTCGGACATGACTGAGCAACTTCACTTTCTTTACTTGGTGTATGACAGACTGGGGGTTAGGGACATTTATGCTACTGATGACTAACAGTAATATTTATGGAGTGTATGATGTGAGCTCTGTTCCAGAGGAAGAGTTAAACAAAATATCATTATTCATTGACTGAAATTTTAATATCTTTGAAATTAGGATGTATTTTATAACCAATAGAATGTCATAGTTTAATGATGTGTCTTAATAATCAATAGTGTTTTAGATGCAATAAAATTCAGCAGAAAGTGTGTGTGGTCCTTATTATTTTTGATAAAATTTAGTGTGTATGACTGTGTGTGTGAGTGTGTTTATATACTGCCTTTTCCATTTACGTGTAACAAACATAACTTTAACACTGAACTCTGGGTTCACAGGGACAAAAATGTTGTGAAACATTCTGAGCCTTTAATATTCTCTTTGAACATATAAGAGGCACTTTTAGAGAGAATGACAAGTAATAATTTACATTCCCCATTTCTCAAAGGGATAACACAGATCCAGCTTCCTCAACTTCATTGTCTATTCCTCAGGAATTTCAAAATACACAAAGAAAAATGTGAAGTTGGTTTCATCTTTCCAAGCAGTAGCTTGAATCTTACCATACTTAGTCAATACTTAGAAAAATAACAAGTTTATTTGGCTAGGATTTAATATAACAGCTCTAATGATCTATTATACATTTGCCATTTTGGTTATATCTCATTTGAGGCAAGCACATAATTGTGCATAGTGTGTTTGTAAAAGCAGAAAGGAGAAAGGATTCATTTGAAGGTTGGCTATCCCCACTGCACAACAGGCCCCCACAGAGAAAGAAGGGCATGGCTTTCTGAGTGGCAGTCTTAGTTTTGGCAAAGATGTTATTAGGAATAGCACATTCAAATTTTCTAGTATTTTCTGACCAAGGTTAGAAATAAGACTTATTCTGAAACGTGGTTTGGGTTGGAATTTGCTGTTGTTTAGTCGCTAAGTTGTATCCAACTCTTTGAGACCCCATGGACTATGGCTGACCAGATTCCTCTGTCCATGGGATTTCCCAGGCAAGAATACTGGAGTGGCATTACCATTTCCTTATTCCTGCCTAGGGATCAAATTCGCATCTCCTGCATTGGCAGGTGGATTCTTTACCACTAAGCCACCGGCGAAGCCCTTCGGTTGGAATGCCTAACTCCAAACACATTATTCTCCTCTGTAAACACTATCAATCAATAGTTGCCTTGCCTGATGACTGACATACAAACCATAGCACTCGAGACTCTGCACAACCAGACCCCTACCTTCTATTATAGCTCCCCTTCACTGACCTTATTTCTCCACCAAGCTTGACAAACTGGGATCTCTCGGCTATGCCCCACCTTTTCCAGCCTCTATGGTTTGCAAGAAAATCCCAAATATGCTATTAAAATTCTATCTATCCTTGGATGACTTTATCTCAGGTATCATCTCTCTCAGGGAGCCTTCCCTTGTTTTCTCCAACCAACCCAATCTGCCTATCTTGTGATCCTAAGATTTTTTTTTTTGCCTGATATTTATATTTTACTACTTTCTTCTTAAACTTCCCATAATAGCACAGTGTATCTTGAAGTATGGTCAATGACATTAATATTAGAGAACTCCTGAAGCCTGTTCCAATGCTATTGAACCAGGATCTGCAGCATGGGACTCAGGAATATGCATATTTAATAAACTTTCCAGTGATTCCACTGAATTTTGAGGATTGCTGGTGTGGTGGAAAAGGCTCCCCTACCTTTTTTATAAGTTATAGAAAATTTCATACATATTCAAAAATAGAATGGATAAAAGAATGTATCTTCATGAGCTTAACTTTCAAATTTAGCAATGATGAAAACAGGGCTAACCCTGTTTCACCTATGCTCTCCTCCATTTTTCCTAGCCCTTTAGATTATTTTGAGAAAATATCAGTTATTATATTATTTAATCTATAAATGTTTCTTCCCTGATGCTGGAAAAGATTGAGGGCAGAAGCAGAAGAGGGCATCAGAGGATGCGATGGCTGGATGGCATCACTAATGCAATGGACATGAATTTGGGCAAACTCCTGGAGATGGTGAGGGACAGGAAGGCCTGGCGTGTGGCAGTCATGGGGTTGCAAAGAGTCGGACATGACTGGGTGACTGAACAACAACAATGAAATCTAAAAGATAAGAACCATTTTACTTTAAATCATAATCACAACAGCATTACCACTCCTAAAACCCCCCTAATTCCTTGGTGTGGTAGGCAGAACATTAGTCTCCTATCCTATTCCCCTTAAGATGTCCTCAGCCTAATCTTGGGAAAATGAAAACATAGCAAATGGGGCTTTGCAGATGTAATTAAGGTTAGAAGCCTTAAGACAGGGAGACTGGATCATTTGGGTAGGCACAATCTGATCACATGAGCCCTTAACAAGCAGACAGCTGTCTTCACCTGGAAGAGGAGGAGAAAAGTAGAAGAAAGATGCAACAGGAAGGAAATTTCCAGAGATTCTCAGTGTGGAAAGAGTTTAACAAGTTGTTGCTGGCTCTGGGATGGAGGGACCATGAGCAAGGACCAGAAAGAGGCCTCTAAGAACTAAGAAATTTTTTTTCTGGCTAAGGGCTAACAGGAAATGGAAATCTTAGTCCTACAGCACAAGAAACTTGATTCAGTCAACAACCTCAATAGTTTGAAACCAGATTCTTCCCCATAGCCTCCATAAAGGCCCAGCTGATGTCTTGATTTTGGCCTTGTGAGACTCTAAGCCAGCCACCCCAACTATGCTGTACTTAGATTTTGACCTGCAGAATTGTGAAATAAAAAGTGGGAGCTAGTTTAAGCTGCCAAATTTGTGGTAATTTGTTATGGTGGTGATAGGAAACTAATATACTTGGTATCATTGAATATCTAGTAAGTATTCACTTTTACTTTACTGTTAAGAAAGTGTGTTTATATAGTTGATTTTTTTAAATTGGTATCTAAGCAAGGTTCATACATTTCATTTGGTTACTCTGCATCTTAGTCCTCTTTTAGTCCATAAGTCCCCCCTTTCTCTTTTCCTCTCTATCAATTTATTTGTGTAAGAAACCAGGTTGCTTTGAACTGAAAATTTCTAATAGTTGGACTTTTACAAGTTCATGGTATAGTTTAATTGGTTCCTCTATCCCCTGTTTTTCCCCTGCAAGCTGATGGTAGTTTTAGTGACTTGGTCAGATTCAGGCCTAGTTTTTCTAACAGGTTATGTGTACACCTTCCTGCTGTATCACGCTGGGATCCCCCTTAGGGATATAATTCCCCCTTAGGTTTTTTTACCTAATCAATTTCTGAGTTATTGATGATTATGACCTAGAATTATTAGATTGGCCAAAAAGTTCATTCCAATTTTTTTGTAAGATGTTATAGAAAAATTCAAATGAACTTTTTGGCCAACCCAATATTTCTGCATTAGTGGTTGCAGAGTGGTGATTTTCTAAATAAATTTCTAAATTTATCATTCCTCTTTCACTTATTAGTTAGAATCTTCCAAAACACCAAACTATTCAGTTAATCCAAGTATACAGCTGATGCAGGGAAGTCAGGATAACTGTTTGATTCTACAAAGGCTTTGAAGACCAGTCTGGTACTAATCCTACATATGCTGTGTAGTAGTTAATTTGCCGTGTGCAAAGTATTGTACCGCTCTGTGCCTCAAGTTCATTATTATAAAATTGAGACAGCATATCAGACTTATTACAAGCTTTCAATAATTAACTTATGTAAAAGCACCATGCCTGCTACAGAGTAGTGCTCATCAAGTATCTGTAATCACAGTAAAGTCCTCCTACGATGGTCCTAGGATTGGGCCCTATGCGGATCTCTGACAATGCATTCTGACAATGCATCTTCAGCTTGCTCTCTGACCCTGCTCTGGAAAACTACATCTGCCTCTTTCAGGGTTTAGGATGGGATGGGGATTGCCCCTGGTGTGTTTGTAACTCCAAGGCTTCCCTTCCTCCCTGGGCTTCCCAAGGCCCTTTCACAGCCCCTTGGAGCTACAGCTGTGACGGCAGTTGGATGGGCTCACCCCAGCCTGTCGGGGGCAGCCCCAAGGCTTCTTGTAGATGTTTCCCCAGAGTTTACAGTTTGTGGTCAAGCTCATATTTCACTGCAGACATTTTCAGCAGGGAGCATGGGGAGCAGTGCAGGTGGTGGGGTTAGGAGAGGGTGGTCTGATTCTCCTCCCAGCTTGGCTATTAGCTGGCTGTGTGGCAAACCACTGGAACAAGGTCCCAAACCAAGACGGGTCTCTGAGGCCCCTTCCAGTTTGAACCTGTCTTCACTGGAGTGCTAAAAGCTCAGAAAGCAGGGCCAGAGGGATTTTGCCTACCTCTGTGACTTCCCACAGGCTCTCCAATCTCAGGACTCCCAAACAAGAATTGTCCTCCCTCCAGCCTGGCTGGGCTGAGTGACCATCTCTCTAACTGGCTGTGATCCTCTCAGGCCTGTTCTGCATAATCAGAATAAATTGGAAGCTAAAATATTTGTCCAGGCAATTCTGATCAAAAACTCCCCTAGCTTTGATCTCTCAGTCAAAACAAGGTATTCTCCCTCAATGCTGACGACATTAACCTTGAGTACTTATTTGCTGGGAAGGCAGGCTTCTCAGGGCTCATTAAGGCCCTTTCTCAGCCACTCAGCCCTGACCAGGCCCAGGGCTTTGTGCTTTGCCTCTGTAAAGTAAATAGTTATTGGCAAGTGTGGAGTTTGGTCTGGAAACTCAGTCTTCAATGGTGACAAGGGCTACCTGACTTTTGCCTGCATGTTCAGGAACTAGGTTGAGCAGCCCCAGAGAGGGACAGCTGGAGGGTGGGGGCACCAAAGGGAGGGCAAGCACCTGAGAGGTAACACTCTTTGGGAGAGATTATGGGGATCAAGCAATCTTTCTTCCATTTTTCTGCAAAGAGAATTGTTCAGATGTTTTGGCAGGTAGCTCTGTTAGGTAAATGATTGGTCTCTGCTGGTTGTATTAACCACAGGAAGCCTACCTTCCTCCCTGCCCTTTCCCTTAGGATGAGTGGGGAATGCTTCAAACCTGTGATTGTAAAATTGGGGGCATGGGCAGAAGCTATGTAATCTTTCCTGCTTCTACCACAGGGCAGAGAAAGAGCATTGAAGACCAATATACTGATTTTTATTATGAGTGTTATTTTTTAGATAACCTCATTAGCTGTCTGAGGACATCTACTGTATTTTGTCAGCCAAGAATCCTTTCATTTGGACTGGCTACATGGTCCTGTGGTGCATGGAACTGCTAATTACTGCAACTACTTCCACCCACCCTTATTTCAGCCAAGAGAGTGGGTACATGGCGCAGGCAGGCCAATGGAAGTTATCCTGTCTTCTGGGGTTGTGACTGGTCCTGAGATGGAAGCTAACCCCATCCAGGCCTATCAGAGCACTTTAGAGGTGGGGGGTTTCTGAGGCTCTCAGTTCCATGGGCTGCTGAGATGGTCTGATATAAGTTCGAGTTACCTGCAGCCATGCTCCTTTCTCCATAACTTCCCCAATATGAAGGCGCCATCTGCTGTAGGAGAGATCAGTACTCAGTGAGAGGCTGAACGAAAAATATAGAAAAGTGTCACTAGTCTAACCTTACCAGTGAACTTTCCCAGTTAGATGAGTTGAGTTTCTTGGGTTTATATTATGTGCAACCAAACGAGTTGTGGCTCAGACAGGGATTACAAATCCAGACCAGGATTTAAATTTCAGTCTGCCACTTACTTACTAGCTGTGTGAACTCTGGCAACTTGCTTAACTTCTCTGAACCTGTTTCCTTATCTATAAATGGGGAAAATGATATAGATCTCAGAGGATTATTATTAATATAAAGATTGAATGAGATAATATATATTAGGTGCTCAGTTCAACAGGTGACAGGCACTCAACAAATATTTATTAAGTACATAAAATATTATTTGTTGAATTAATCTAAGGAATGTTTTAATTCTTAGATAAACTTTTGCTTTTCAAGGTAGGTTATAGGTATTGTTGGAAGTGCACAGTGGCAGGCCAGGGGCACCAGCAATCTCAGAATAAACACACAGCCCTTCTTAGATCAGCAGTTAATTCAATATATTTTTATATTAAAAGAAAATGGATGTGTTATGGAATAGAATATAAGTCACATGATTCTTTGGGATAAAAGAGAAGAATTCAGAGGAATTCCTTGCATGTACAATGGGCACTGTCCTCTCCCATTAAGTGTGCTCTCAAGACAGGCGACACCACACACTGAAGAGGGGATTGTAGGCTGGGGTGTGGAGGAGGTGGCTCAGCCTGCCTCAGGCTCCCTGGGCCTCTGCGGGGCCTGGGCATGCCATTTGAACTTCTCTCCCGCCTTTTTTTCCTTATCCAAAAATGAGTTCACTCGTCCTAAAAAGTTTCTTTAAGAGTCTAACATTCCATCTTTGCCATGTGAATTAAATGAATTTCATGTCAAGTAGAAATGCTGAAAAAGGGATTGAGTGAATTAATTTATTAGTTATAGGGTTTATCTAGTTTAATTTCAGGTCCAATTCTATGATTCTATTCTGAACCTTAACCATGGACAGTGCCATAATTCATGACTGGCATGGTTATTGTCTAAACTTAGGTACACATAAGTGCACCTAAATTTTTATAGTAGTAGTTGAAAAGTAATCATTCAGTGTTAACTTTAATACAAATCAAATCTATAATAATACTACCATAGGCATATATATCATAACACTATCATAGAATCAATAATCAAATAATGATTTTAATATTTTAATACTGATCACATGGGTTTAAAGCTGAAAGAAAGTTGGCTAGATATAAACCCAAGCTGGGTATCCCCAGAGGGAGAAGATGAAGGTTTTTTTTTTTTAAATACATAGGTCAACACAATGCTTTGCTTTGCCTCATAAAGTGGGAAGGAGAGAAGGGCACTGGGACAGAGACATTTGTTTGCCAAATTCCCCCGGTTCCTGGACCTGGTGCCTATGAGGCTCTCTGTGTGGTCCTTCCTCCATCCTCTTCAGCAGGACAGACCCTGTTGGGATGGATGGAAAGGAGGGTACCAGGCTGCTGTGGGGCGGTAGGATAGGTGGGAGGACCAGAGCACCAAGACTGCGTAGGACGCTCAGGGGGAGCAGCTTGGGAGGAGCAGGAGGCTTCCCCCACGTTGTCATTTAAGTGTGTGGGGTGGACTTAGGAGGCATCCAAGATGACTGTCATTACAAACAGTCTTATGGACTCGGAGAGAGAGGGAGAGGGTGGGAAGATTTGGGAGAATGGCATTGAAACATGTAAAATATCATGTATGAAATGAGTTGCCAGTCCAGGTTCGATGCACGATACTGGATGCTTGGGGCTGGTGCACTGGGACAACCCAGAGGGAAGGAATGGGGAGGGAGGAGGGAGGAGGGTTCAGGATGGGGAACACATGTATACCTGTGGCGGTTTCATTTTGATATTTGGCAAAACGAATACAATTATGTAAAGTTTAAAAATAAAATAAAATTAAAAAAAAAAACAAACAACAACAAAGATTGTCTTTGGTAACTTGGGAAATGGTTTAATCCAGTATGAACATGATTTTTCTTTTCTCCTAATTAATTTATTTTCTACCAAAGAAATTGACTGTGTCCCTTTAAGCAGCACCAACCCCAGAGCAAGGTGCCCCTGGAGGGAACCATGGGATCAATTTTTCAGCTGGGGCCTGTGCAGCTTGGCTGTACAGCTTAAGGCTTTTAATTTGCTTATACATAGAGTGGCTTGAGCTCTATACATCACCAAATCAATGCAAATCAGTTTACTTGAAGCTGGTTCAATTTTAAAAGAATTTCATTAACCAGCAATAAAAGGCCTAGTTTAATATAATTACTATAGGATCCCAAGCTCATCAGGAAGGATTCCTTTTCTATAATGATCTTAACATTTATATTATGGCATTTTCTAAGGAAAAAAAAAAAGGAAATGAAAAAGCATACTAGAGGAAGATGCTGAAAATAATATTTTCATTCTTATGAAATTCAGTGTTGGAACTACCATTTAACCAACTTTCTGCCCCAAATGGCAAGGACCTCAGGGAAGAAACATATTTATGCAAACATTTGTATGTGGATGTCTACAAGCACACACCCCTGGACACATGTTTGATGCATTATCTAATTCACACAGAACTATAACCATTCAAAGGCAGAAGAGACCTTAGTGGCATTTAATACAATTGCTTAACTTTACAGAAGAAACTGATGCTCAGAGACCATAAAGGGTGATCAAAGGTCAGCCATCTGTTTAGCAGTGATGAGGGCCTGGAAATTAGGTCTTTGCTCTCCTGACTGGTGTCAAAGCCCAAAATCCCCTGTCCCCCTCTTAGCAGGAGAGGAGAGGCATGGTGGGAAATCACCTCCCTGTAAGTGCTTTTATTAAAAAAGAAGAAAATCTGCAATTTGCAACTACATGGTTGAAATTTGAAGTGGAATAAGCCAATCACAGAAGGACAAATACTGCATGATTCTGCTTATTGGGAGGTATCTAAAGTCATCAAATTCATAGAATCAAAGAGAGGAATGGTGATTGCCAGGAGGGGGAAACAAGGAGTTGATAATCAACTGGCATAAAGTTTCACTTGAGCAAGAAGAATAAGTTCTAGAGATCAGCTTGCAACACTACCTGGAGCTACTGTAGGTAGCTGAACTATGTACCTTAAAGTTTTGTTAAGAGGACAGACCTCACATTAAGTATCCTTACCATAATACAAACCCACCAGGTTATCTAGCTGAGTGCAGTGTGGACCCTGAATGATTACTGTTGGATCACCCCACTCGGACCTGAACTCCTCAAGGGCAAGGAAGTGGTATCTCATTCACCTTTGCATCCCAAATTTCTCTCTTGAGCCTGGAATACAGACACTCAGTAGTGCTTTCTGAAGGTGGGAATGAATGGATAAAGAGGACTGGTGATCTGTAAAGCAACTGCTCATAACGTGTACTTGGGAAGTGCACGGGGCTGGTTGGTCTCTAGTCACCCTGTCCAGGCCTCACCTTCATTCTCCTCTGCCCTCCTCAATACCCTCTGGTTCTGACCCCTTCTGAGGGCTACATCTCTCAGGTTCCCCTCACCCCCTGGCCTCTGGTTGGGCTTGGCAGATGGGAGGCATCATCGGGAGAAAGGAAGGTGATAGAGAGTGAGGTTGGGGTGTTTCTCCCCTTGCTTCCATGCTTCACTGCCTCGTTCTGTGGTTCTGTGACTGTGGACTTCAACTCTGGCCTGGGAGGCCCTCCAAAGCAGCTATCAATATGGCCATCTTGTTCCTTGCCCCTGAAGACCTGGGATATTGACTTCCTGCCATTGCTTGTGCCTGACTGCCTCAGAATCCATTTGGGGTCCCTTTGACCTGCCCATATGTCTTCAGTTGAAATACTCTCTAAGTGGAATTGCATTTGCTGCCAGGGTCTTTGCCTCACAATCCTGAAAGTAGTTCTTTTAAGGGTGTCCACAGACATCAGTAGCTTATCAAATACTAGTTTGAAACAGGCTTTTAAAAACAGAAAACAGCCATCCAAAGGATGAATTGGGTCCTTCTGAATTATCCTGAAATTTTAGTCATTGTGTTTTACAGTTCAGAGGAAGAAGGGAGAAGAAGCCTGCAGGGTGCGCAGCACAGCAGTACTGAGACAGCAACGTGCCCATTTTACGGATGAGGAACATGAAGCTTTAAAGAGCCACCTGTCCCATCCAGGGTTGGCTCCCAGCCTCTGGCAGAGGTCAAGGCTGCATTGTGTCTGCTACAAATAGTTTGTGAGCAGAAGGAGAACCTAACAGGATTTCTTTACCAGAAAGGCCAGTTGGGCCAGCAAAGGGCAGATTTGGGGCTTCAGTGGTAGAGTCCATTTTTCCTGAACTACACAGGAAAGTAACATTCTGCTCTGGCGAGGGCTGCTTAAATTCTTCAGGTGAGAACAAATTTTCCCTAAGGCCACAACCAAGAGCTACAGTATCTCACGGCTTCTCTTTTCTGAAGAGAAGCCCACTGGAATGGTCTTGGGATGCCAGCAGCATTCATAAGTGCAGGGAGAAAGATGCCAGTGGTGGCGAGGTCAGCCTTGTGCCATGGTGGAAGCTGCAGAAAACAGGGTCTGATTTAGAGCAGATGTCAGAGGCTGCGAGGGGCCGTCTGTCCTCAGCTCGTTCAGCCCTTCTGTTGTGTCTGCCTCTGTTTGCTGCCTCAGCCCCCAGTGGCCTGGGCTAGCGCCACTCTATTTTTAGTTCACATTTCACCTTTCTGTCTACGAGGTGCTTTTCCCAGCGTAGGAAAACACACTGCAGCCACGGGATCAAGTGCTGACCTCCTCACCTCAGCAAGCCCCTGTGGCCTTGGTGGAGGGAGAGTCTCCCACTTGGGGCTCAGTGGGGCTCCTTCTGGGGGTCTTGGAGGAAAGCTGTCATGGTCCATGAATTCTTTAAGACTGCTTAGTGGAAGTTGTTGCCAAGAGACCTTGGGACACTATCTTGGCAGCAAAGGAATACACAGGGCAAGGGAGGGGCCCCTGGATTGTATAAGTGACGGCCCAGACTTGTGGAAAAAGACAGTTGAGGTTCTCCTTCCCCTCATGCAGGATCTACACTGGGGCTTTACAAAATGCAGCTCTCCCCATCTTCTTCATTCTTGAGGTCAGTCAGGAGAAGGGAAGAAAAACTATGCATCAAATTTCTATTATTTATTGTTACTGTTGGAAACAATATTTACATGCTAATTAGGGAACATTTTGAAAATGTAGAAAAAAATTCAACCAATTGGGATTGAACCTGGGTCTCCTGCATTGTAGGCAGATGCTTTACCATCTGAGCCACCAGGGAAGTCCACCATGTAGCGATAGATGCTATTAACATATTAATATATCTACTTCTAATCCTTTTGAGTTACATATATTTTTTATAGTTATAATCAGATAGTAAATACAAAATTGCATGCAGTAGTTGTTAAAAGTCTGTTTTTATTTTGAGGTTATAAAAGTAAAGATATATTGTGTATAAAACTTAGAAAATGTGTTAAAAGTAAAAAAGAAAAGAAAGATTTCCAATATCTTATCACTCATGAATAATCACTGCTAATTTATTGGCATCTGTCCTGACAGCTTTTTTTTCTATGCATTTTTAAATATAATCAAGATCATAGTGCCTATTTGATTTTCAAGCACTTTCAATAAAGAGAATCCACTGATTCTAGAAGGAAGATGGTATGAAGAGAAATTTGATGATAGATATCTGCTCCAGATATTTATCCGTTAGAAAGCCCAATGATTCAGTTAATTAAACAACTTCTAAAGATGCAAAATGACTTCAGTTCTTGGGCAATAAGCATCGATTATCTATTGTGTTATGCAAAGCTGCTTTTAAGCATTCATTTGAGCAGTTCTCCTGACAAAGTGTTCCAACAGTGTAAAATGTTTTAGTGTTGTTAGTGAGTGATGGAACAGAATGACACCCATGGTCACTGAATACAGTAAATGTCCTTCTGAACAAAGTGAGGGATGTGGTGTCACAAACACAATCCCTGTTGATGAAAAGATGTACGTTTAGCTGGACCAAAGACTTGAGGGCTATGCACATAATTTATAGTAGAAACTCTATGTTTTCTTTTAGCCACTCAGCTTAGCACCAAGGGATGGGCTGTGATTTAAATGCTAGAAGATTCTCAGTTAAGCTCTATAAACTGACCTATGCAGGGAAGTCTAGGGACAGCCAAGCTAGCAGGAAGACTAGGCCAATGTGAGAAAATGCACTCCAGGGCTTTTCCTCCCCAGGCACAGGTCTCCTTGGAAGGCCTGGATCTCTTGCAGTCTGTGGTTAAAGTGTGTAACACCACACTTTAACTCCAAAGCCTGCTGTGTAAGCAATCTGATGTCTGTAACGCAGATGCCAAGGAGGTAGGTAGTACGGTTTTCACACTAATGCTGGCTGGTGCTGGGAGCCTAAACTCCAGAACACAAAGCGATAGTGCAGCGTGGCACAGAAGAAAGCCAGAGGTGCCCAAAACTGTGCTTCTCTTTTATCCAGAGGTTGCACCCTGAAAGCTGCTGGCTGCCATGTGGCAAGATGTATGAGGTCAAGGTAAGAAAAAGCTTCTTTGGACTTCAGGGGATGGGCAGAAATTTAGACCTATATAGCTAAGTAACTATAAAATTTTCAAGGTTTTGTATTCACTTTGCATTTTTTTTTTGTCTCCAGGAGGGATGAAATTGCATAGGCCAGTCTATACAGCAGTGAAGATCATCTACTTGAAACTCACTTGGCCATCTTCCTACTTAATGGGAGAAACCCCTCATCAAAGTATGGACAGCTTTGGGTTTCCTGGGAAAATGGGCTCCCCTTGTGAAGGGTGTTGGCAGCACTGTTCAATATTGTAAATAGTAGGATCTGACAGCTGATTTTACTACAGAGTTACTGGAACTTGGGAAATGATAGACTTCATTTGACTAAAAGTTTTTTAGTATTCAGCATACTATGATAAAAGCTGATTAATTTACTTCATCCGATACATACATTAATAATTTGTGACACTGTTTATAAGGTTTTAAAAAACAGTATCCTATTTATAACACATCACAAGACACTACATTCTAGGATACCTTGTTATTGAAAACAATACCACTAAATATGAGACATAAATGCTTAAGGAAACAGACTCATGATAGAGGCCAAAGCTAAATGGAAGCATCAAGAGACCAGAATATAGTGGTCCTGCCCCTGCCTCAGGTCCCTGCAGAAGACAAAATATTCAGGTTGCTAGGATGCAGATTCCAAGTTGATGTACAGGGCCTCCTGCTGAGGTGTGCTATGTCACAGCAAATGCCATTCCAGCTGGTGACCTCCTTAGGTCTGGTTCAAGCCTGTTAACCAAATCCCAGAGGAAGCGAACAAAGGAAGAAACATGGCCATTAAGAGTGTAGAGACTTTGAGTTCTAATTCCTGCAGCTCTGTCTGTGACTTACTGGGTGGACTTTATGAATCTCAGTTTGCTCTGTTGTAAAGCAGAGATATTCAATCAAGTCCTTGAAGGAGGCTTGTGTGAGCTGGTGTTTGGGCAAGTGGAAAGCAGGTCACGAAGGCTGGTCAGCTCCCTTATTTCAGTCCTTGTTCCTAAACCGGAGTGAACACAGGATTTCCCCCAGAGTCTTCAGAGGGCTTCACTAGCCCAGTTGCAGGGGGTCGACTGGAGGTGGTGTGGACAGGCTTTGGCATTTGCAACGTCAATGCACAAGACTGGTTCTAAAATGAAGATCTAGGCCTTTGCATTCCATTCTCCTTCCTTGCAGAGGGAGGGCCTAGGCTTGTGGAGGGCTCACTGGGCTACAGCCAGGGCCAGGAGGGTCTCACCCACAATGTAGTGCACACATTGAGGATAGAGGAAGAAGTTGGGGTGATCAGCTGCAAACCTAGATCATTCATTTAGGGAGAAAGGATAAGGAGAAGCAAGGGCCAAGGATAGAATTAAATGGACCAAGAGTTGAGGGGCACTACATAGGGGAATGACTAGAGGGGTCCTTAGGAGAAAGTGCTCAGAACAGTTTTTTTTTTAAACAGCACTTTTTAATGCATTCTTAAATCACACAGAAAATTATAGGAGTTGAAACTGTCCAGTGATGAAATCCAGAGACATGGACACTTTTGCCATCTGCATTTTCAGCACTTACTTAATACCAGAGTCAGAATTCTCCAGTTTTAAAATGCACATGTCCTGATTACTCAGGCTTTACAAGCCAGCAAGTACAGAGGTGGTTGCATTAAGCTAGCCCTTGAAGGCTACAAGCCGCAACCAACTTATCTGCAAGCATTCCAGTCTTCAGAAGAATTCTCCTTCCTGGCTCCTGTTATTTCTTGGAAGTTTCCAGGGATGCTTGCATGTGTCTAAGAATCAACTCTGGTCACTGCTTGTTAGCAAGGCCAGTAAACAAGCGGTCTTTTAGATATCTCAGATGTGTCCCCTGAGCTGGCCTCTAGCCTGCTGCCCAAGCTGCCCACAGGCAGGTTGCTAGAGACCCTCTGCACCATGGTGCTGGGAGCTGGGAATCTCTGAGCCTCCACATGGAGAACAGCTGGCCACCCCCAGGGCTGCTGCTGCTGAGAGGCTCTCACTCCATTTGTTTCCAAGCTGATGCTCTTGGAACCCAAGCTGCTCTCCTGGAAGTGAGAACACTGCCCTCTTCATCCCCTTCTTCATGTTAGAATCAGCCAGCAGCAGAACACGGCTGCTTGAACCTCAAGTGAAACGGCCCTTTCAATTCTCTTGCAGCTCTCTGTCCCCAGGACTCACACCTGCTGCATGAGGGACCTGGTCAGCACAGGATCTGGTGTTGTTCTGTATCCAGAATCGCCTGACTCCTCATGCAGGGGTCCACAGCTTGGGCTGGGCCACAGCGTTAGATTCCTATGTCCCTTGGAGAGGATTTGTGCTCCAGGGATTGTGTGGCCCCTACCACGATCTGTTTTCTGCTGGGGCCACCTCAGTCTGTCAGACATGTCCATAGGCATTTATACCAGAATTCTGTCAGGATTTAAATTTGCAGTATTATTATTTTTTAAATATTTTGCCAGGAGGTGCTCGGTACCTGTGAAAGCCAGAGATGTAACTGATCTGTGGGATGAGTAGGTATATCACCTGACATTTGTGTGGGAAGTCAGGACCCCACGAGGCCTGGACATGGGGACATAGATGGAACTATTATAACATGGGTCACCAGCACCAGAGGAGGAAACTGGATTGGGTTTGAAAAGAATCCTAACTTAGTGGACTGCTGTGTCCAAATTCCAGCCCTCTCACTTACTGGCTGTGTGACCTTGGGGAAGTCACTGTGCCTTTCTATGCCTCAGTTTCTTTAATCTACAAATGAGGGATGATAACAGTGTCTACTTTATGGGGTTATTGTGATGATTAAATGGCTCAATATATGTAGAACACTGGGCCTGGCATATTACACACATTTTTGCTATTATTGCTGAATCTTGGGGTCATCAAACACATCTAAACTCATTAAATATGAAGTCACCTCGGCTGGATAGAGTCAACATCTCAGCGAGTATCTCACAGAGAACCCCAGGATTTTCTGGCTAGTCAAAGACAGAGCAGAGAGGCAGCACTGACCCACAGCAATCCTGGTATGGAATTAGGACCAGGATTCCTAACCACGCCAGAAATGCCACCTTTGGACCATCTTTTCACCACCTGAATGGCTTGGACTCACAGAAACTTCTCCCACCAGGAGACTAAGATGCCAAGTCCTGGTGGGAAAAAAACAAACTGTCCAAAGGGCATTCGGAGCATTTGCCCTCCTGACTTGTAATTATTTTTTCTGCTATTTGTACAGCTGAATCAGAGGTTCCAAGAGAGTGAGGCAATTCCAGGGGGACTCGGGGGAAGGGAGAGAGTTAGAGGGAGAGAGAGAAAGAGAATTGGGGAGAATGTTTTTGCTGGGAGCAATCAATTGATTCAACCGTTTTGGCACAGAAATTTCAATTTACTGGATATCTTGTATGGACTTTCCAGTACCTTTATAAAAGAATGTCTTGTCCATCGTGTTTTGGCATTTTTACTCCTGGATTTAGCCAAAACCTGAGAGTTTGAAGATCTCAGAACGTCATTAAGGAGCTCAAAAACACTGAGGCTGTGACTGCAAGCTTTGGATGTAAGTGTGCTCCAGCTTTTTAAAAAATTAAAGGTATTAGATGGTTCTGGAAAACTAATGGAGGCCAAGTTTGTTCATATGAACTGAGGTTGGGCTTAAAGATTTCATATTGGCCTTTTCTGCTTGAAAATGTGTGGAAGTTCTCCTGGAGGTTAAAGAGCAACTTATTTTCTTCATTTCTTCTTTGACTAAGGTTTCCTGTGCTATTGCTCTGAGGATTTTTTTTATTATAAAAAAATTCTGCATGGCAGTTTCATATCTCATTCCATGTTTTAGTACTATATTAGTGGACATTTTTCATTTTCTAGTATTTTATGGTGGGAGAGTTTGTATTTTAAGTTGTAATTAGCATCGCTAATTATTTTCAAGTACTTGTCACCCCTAATATTTATTATCTACTATGTTTCCAATCTTTTTTTTTTTTTTTACAATTTATGTGAGTCATGTTATTGAAAAGAACATTGCGTGGTTAATTCTGTTCCCCTAGTTTCACTCTCGAGGAAATGGAGGCTCAGAGTGATAAAGTAATCTGCTCAAGGCCACACAGCACGTGAAAGAGGCAAGATTTCAACTGAAACTAGCCACATCCTGGGCACAAATGGACAATTGATTCTACTCAATCCTTGATGCCCAAGTGTCTGCTAACTGTCCTTTCCAACAAACTTCTCGCCACTCACTGATTTCAAGTGTACCCCCTGGTCTAGGGTTCGATCACCTGTAGCCAGGCTTGGGCAAGGCTCCATCATCACCTCCAGCTTCCTCTTTTGTCTGCCTCCAGGTTATTTCCCTAGCAGCCAGTTCAGTTCAGTTCAGTTCAGTCGCTCAGTCATGTCCGACTCTTTGTCCCATGCATCGCAGCACACCAGGCCTCCCTGTCCATCCCTGTCAGTGATGGCATCACTGACTCAATGGACATGAGTCTGAGTGAACTTTGGGAGTTGGTGATGCAGCCAGAGTGAGTTTTAAAAAACATTTTACTATGAAAAATATCACATGTACAAAAGAGCATGTTTTACAGTGAATATCGTATGTCAATCCCTAGATTCAACCATGAACATTTTACTATACTCATTTTTATCATAGATCTATTCCTCCATCCATCCCTCAAACTATCTGATTTTTTGATGCATTTAAAGTAAGTTGTAGACATCAGTTAGGAAGCACCACTACGAACAAAGCTAGTGGAAGTGATGGAATTCCAGTTGAGCTATTTCAAATCCTAAAAGATGATGCTGTGAAAGTCTCGCACTCAATATGCCAGCAAATTTGGAAAACTCAGCAGTGGCCACAGCACTGCCAAAGAATGCTCAAACTACAGCACAACTTCACTCATCTCACACGCTAGTAAAGTAATGCTCAAAATTCTCCAAGGCAGGCTTCAGCAATACGTGAACCATGAATTTTCAAATGTTCAAGCTGGATTTAGAAAAGGCAGAGGAAACAGAGATCAAATTGCCAACATCCACTGGATCATTGAAAAAGCAAGAGAGTTCCAGAAAAACATCTACTTCTGCTTTATTGACTATGCCAAAGCCTTTGACTGTGTGGACCAGAACAAACTCTGGAAAATTCTTCAAAGAGATGGGAATATCAGATGACCTGACCTGCCTCTTGAGAAATCTGTATGCAGGTCAGGAAGCAACAGTTAGAACTGGACATGGAACAACAGACTGGTTCCAAATAGGAAAAGGAGTACGTCAAGGCTGTATATTGTCACCCTGCTTATTTAACTTCTATGCAGAATACATCATGAGAAACGCTGGGCTGGAAGAAGCACAAGCTGGAATCAAGATTGCCGGGAGAAATATCAACAACCTCAGATATGCAGATGACACCACCTTTATGGCAGAAAGTGAAGAAGAACTAAAGAGCCTCTTGTTGAAAATGAAAGAGGAGAGTGAAAAAGTTGGTTCAGAGCTCAACATTCAGAAAACTAAAATCATGGCAACCAGTCCCATCAAATAGATGGGGAAATAGTGGAAACAGTGAAAGACTTTATTCTTTGGGGCTCCAGAATCACTGCAGATGGTGACTGCAGCCATGAAATTAAAAGATGCTTTCTCTTTGGAAGAAAAGTTATGACTGACCTATACAGCATATTAAAAAGCAGAGACATTACTTTGCCAACAAAATCCGTCTAGTCAAAGCTATGATTTTTCCAGTAGTCATGTATGGATGTGAGAGTTGGACTATAAAGAAAGCTGTGTGCCAAAGAATTGATGCTTTTGAACTGTGGTGTTGGAGAAGACTCCTGAGAGTCCTTTTGGCTGAAAGGAGATCCAACCAGTCCATCCTAAGGGAAATCAGTCCTGAATATTCATTGAAAGGACTGATGCTGAAGCTGAAACTCCAATAGTTTGGCTACCTGATGAGAAGAACTGACTCATTGGAAGAGACTCTGATGCTGGGAAAGACTGAGGGCAGAAGCAGAAGGGAATGACAGAGGATGAGATGGCTGGATGGCATCACCGACTCAATGGACAGGAGTTTGAGTAAACTCTGGGAGTTGGTGATGGACAGGGAGGCCTGGCGTGCTGCAGTCCACGGGGTTGGAAAGAGTCAGACACGACTGAGCGACTGAACTGAACTAAGACATCAGTACTTTTCCCCTAAGTATGTTAGCATGCGTACAGATAGATTTTTTTTTAAATGAAAGGCAAATCATTTAATTCTCCCACTTATAAATCCCAGGGCTTTCATAACCCTTGAAATAAAATCCCAACCCTTGCCATAGTAGACAGGATCCTGTGGGATCCAGCTCCTCCAGCCCAATTCTTCATTCTCATTCCCTTGGTCACTTAGCTCCAGCCATAGCAGCCACCCTTCTGCTCCTTAAACAAAGCAGGAACCCCCCTGCCTCAGAGTCTTTGCCCTTGCTGCCCTTGCCATGTCTTCTCCTTAGAGAAGTAGGACACAGTGGTCGTGGTGGTTTAGTCACTAAGTCGTGCCTGACTCTTGCGACCTCATGGGTTGTAGCCCACCAGGCTCCTCTGTCCATGAGATACTCCAGGCAAGAATACTGGAGTGGGTTGCCATTTCCTTCTCCAGGTACATAATAAATATTTGTTGAATAAATTGATGGATTATGGAAGAAAAAAATGGAAGGAAGGAGGAAAAGAAAAGGAGAAGGCAGAGAAGGCCGGGAGGAACGGAAAGAAGAGAAAAGGCCAAAGAAAGGAAGGATAGATTTTCTGCTGGTGAGTTGTGTGTTCTTTCTGGGAGTTGCCCTGTTTTATATCAATAAAAGGCAGAGGGTCTTTATCTGTGTGCGGCTCCTTGCTGAAGACTTTCCCCGGAATTCAGACCCTAATGGAATGTACAAAATGGTGCTGTGAGTGTTGGGAGCAAGGCAGGCTGGCATTACTCTGTGTTCCCTGTTGTCCTTGTGCGATACACCTCCACCAAAGCCTGATCTTTCGGCTTTCCTTCTGAAGAGATCTGCAGGGGCAGCTGGGGAAGTTCCACATTAGAGGAGACAGTGTCAGTTTGGAGTAATGAATTTCTCCTCCTTTGATTCATATGGCAGGAAAATATTGCCTCTGTAAAACTCTGGACCATCAGAAATAATATTTAAAATGCCATATTTTTCAAGGACTCCTCAGGCCTTTCTCCTCTACGAGTTTTTATGGATTTTCAATAATTGTATTGAATCCAAATCTCCCTAGTCCCTTTGCTCTGCTGTATACAGGTCCTCCAGACCCATTAAAAGTCTTGCCCAGTTTGTTCTCTGAGTCTCAGGACAGTGCCCAACCAGCCAAACAAGTGTGTTCTCGGGGTGACAAATTGATGCTGTAATTGTATTTTAATGGGGTAGGGAGGGTATGGAAAGAATCTGATACTGTAGTAAAAGCATCCAATGGGTCATCAATGCAAAAACAAACATGGTTGGATATGCTGATGCATTCGTTTCGTATTGTGGAGCTTGATTTACACAGGGTGGGGTGGCGGGGTCCTCATAATACCACCATTCACAGCAGAGACCTCCAAAGATCTTAATCTAGACTTGACCCTGGGGCTGCCCAAGGGGAGTTCATCCTCTTCTCTGGTCCTCTGTGTCCTGTGCCCTGGTGATGCCTGGGGCCCACAAGGCCACTGAGAGTGGGGCCATGCCTCTGCCACTGCTGTAGGGTGCTGGCCTTTGTATACAGGGTTGTTTCCTTGGGTTTAAGAAGCTGATCCCAAGATGCCATATCTGAGCTGCATGCCCAGGGTCCTCCTCGGGTTCTGTGTTGATGTGAGAGGAATGCCCTGCTACCCCATTTGGAGCCGAGCTTTGCCACAGACCAGGGTGGCTTGTGGTCCTTTGTCTCACTTGGTCCCTCCCTGAAGGGCGCGCATCCACAGTGCTCACCAGAGTCCTGTGTGCCCTCATTGGCCCTCTGCCCCAGGCCTGCCACTGTGAGACGCTCAACCTCCACCTGGGCTGCCCACCCTGGTGTGGATGAATTCACGCAGAGAAGGGCCATGGTTGCCCTGCAGTCTTGCTGTAGGTGGTGTGTTTGAATTTGATCACTCTGGTGGTGGGGCTCCTGATGCCCTACGTTCTTGCCTGCGTCATTGGGGGCCCACTTCCGTGTGTTCTGGGAGTAACTCCTCCAGACCTGAAGCTTTTGTCAGCACATAATTCCCTGTCTTCAGTCTTTCTGGCCAGAGTAGTTTCTGCTTCCTGCTCTGAACCCTGACTGATACGGCATGTCTGCTCCATTTCATTCCTCCTATCTCTTTGAGGCAGGCATTTATATCCTGCTTCCAGATGAGGAATGTGAATCCCAAATAGGATACAGACAAGGGCCATATGTGAGAGGATCTGGCTTTGAACTGAGTTTCCCGAGGTTCGGGTTTTAACCACTACATTACTTGGCCTCACCTGAACAGAAAGGATGGGGCAGGCAAAAAAAAAACAATGTTTGGGCAGAAAGAGAGAGGATCCCTGCAAGGAAATTTCCCTTCCTTCTCTCCCCAGCTTTCCTCTTCTCTGGACACCAACATGATCAGACTTCCTGAAAGAATATGCACCTCCTGCCTGTCAAACCTATTCTCTTTCTGCCCCTCTCTGGTGACCACAAGAGGGCAAATGGAGATTCTAACATCCCACCGAATTCCAGAAAATGAAAATGCTTGTGGAAAGTCGCTCTATCTCTATGGCTTCGTCCATGTGCCTCCTTTGCTTGTCCTCCAGGCTTACATAATTGGCTCATCCTCTGGCATCCCACAGTTCTAGACGTAGCTCATTTGTATTTTCAGCAAATTTTGCCTATGGTATGGTGACTTGTGTGTGCCTCACATCTCTTTTACCAGACTAGAACTATAGCTTATCACTGGATCCCCCATTCTTCTGCCAATTCATATGGAATGAGTACCCACATTGCCAGACCCTGTATTCAACTCTAAGAATCCAGAGATCAACAAGACTCAATCCTCAGAGTCAAGGAGCTCCTGGTCTGGTGGGGACAGGCAGACACCGTATAATACAACATCAATATAAAACCAGAAAGATGCAGCTGAGGTTTTGAAGTCCGGGTAGGAGTTTTCCAGACAAACAGAGTAGGTAGGGAAGGACACTGAAGGTAGAAGGGGAAGCATGTGCCTGGAACTCATGGCCAGAGATCTGGGTGGGTAGGAGAAGCACAGAGAGAGGAGGCTGGGGTAAGTTAGGAGAGGGAGGGCCAGGAAGGGCTCAGCAGATGCTTGTCACAGAACGGGTGCCATGTAAATGCTTTCTGCATGAGAAAATACATTATTGCTCTTCCTTTGTAAGGCAAATGGAGGTTTTGCTCTGTGGACGGCCCAAGCTCTGCTTCAATGCAGAGCTCTCTTTCCAGGCTTGCTTGAGCCATCCATCACAGTGAGAGCATGAACATGAATGCTGGGGGAGGGAGTCATGGGGGAGAACTGAGTGAGCCAGAGGGAGGGCTGGCCTCACACGAAGCCTGCAGCAGACAGCCAAGCTGCTCTTTAATTAGGGTTCCATCGATCACTCTGGCCCTGTATTCAATTTGTGGGTCTTGATTTAGCTATTATGGAGAGCTTCCCTTTCCTAATTTCAAAGCCCATGTTTTTATTAAAGCCTCTGAAATCATTTTCACGCTCCAACTTTGGTTTCTTCCCATTGTCTTTTATCATCCTGGCAACAAGGCTGAGCTGAGCTCCCTACTCTGAGCTCAGCAATGTGAGCTATAGCACCCCCTTGGGTGGGCAGAAGAATGCATGGCCTTGGTGCTTGCTACCACCACACTGTCTGTGTAGGGCAGGCAGCCCACATAGGGAACTAAGATGGCTTTTATATCTTGCAATGGCACAGTTTTTATTTTCTTCTGTGAGATGAACTTTCATTGCCCTTAATTCCAGTATCTCTGCCTATCCAGAGGTAGAAAGAACATGAGTTTGTATCTTACTACCAGTGTACACTCTGTGTGTTTGACCTTGAGCAAGTTATGTAGCCTATTCAGTCATTCAACCAAGTCTCAGTGTTCCTGATTGTAATAGGATTTACCTTGTAGGATTGTTGGGTGGATTAAAAGTGATAGTCTGTGTAATGGGGAGCATACAGCATGGTGCAATGTGCTACCTCATGTTTTGCTGCATAATCTTGTGCAAGGTACTTAACCTCTTGTGTCTCAGTTTCCTTATCTATAAATAATCATTCATCTGCTTCATAGGGTTGTTGTCAGTTTCCTTATCTATAAATAATCATCCATCTACTTCATAGGGTTGTTGTGGAGATTAAAGAAGGTAAAATATGTAAAGTGCTTGGAGCAGTGCCTGACACATTGCAAGTACCACATAAAGCTCAGTGCAATCATTAATTCTCTGACTCAACAACTCTACACATATATTCTACAGAGGAGGAAGGTAGGCACCAAGAAGGGAAGTAATTGTCAAAACTTCTTAACTCTACATTGGGAAAAGATATTTCTGCGATGGTAAAGATGTTCTATAATCTGTGCTGTTCAATCTACTGAAAACTTCAGAGTGTGGCAGGTAGAATCTGTCCCCAAAATGGCTCCTAAAGGATGTCCATGTCCTAATTTCCAGAACCTGTGACCATGTTTAATTGCATGGCAGAAGGGATTTGTAGGCATGATTAAGATATGATCTTGAGATGGGGAGATTATCCTGAATTATCTGGGTGGGCCCAAGGTAGTCACTAGGGGGGTCCTTATAAGAAGGAGGCAGAAGAGTCAGAGCCAGATAGAGCTGAAGGTGTTAAACTGCTAATTTTGGAGATGGAGGAAGGAACTGCTAGCCAAGGAACATGGGCAGCTTCTACAGGCTGGAAAAGGCAAGGAAACGGATTCTCCTTTAGAGCCTCCAGAAGGAATGCAGCTCTGCTAATACCTTGAAGTTAGCCCAGGGAGACCCATGTTGAGCTTCTGTCCCCAGAATTGTATGATAAAAAATTTGTGCAGTGTTAAGCCACTAAGTTTGTGGTGATTTGTTCTAGTAACAACAGGAAGCTAATACACTGAGGAATTGAAAGCTTAAATTTTGTTGAATTTTAATTAAAAAAATTAAGATGTAAATAGCCACATTTGGTTAGTGGCTACCATGTTGGACAGTAGAGTTCTGGACAGTAAATGGTAAACAGTAGGTGTTAAATGGTAATTCTAAACAGTACCAGTAGACATTCAAAATATGTCACTAATTGAAGAGGTAAAATAAAAAGCAGTTCAGTGCAGAAGATATAATTTTTGGTCTTGTCTATCCATTCATCTGTCTGGTTATGTGGACATCAGAATAATGAGTGGTGTGATTACTAACACTTTTCTTCATGATTCGTTCTTGGTAGGTTGTGTGTTGCTAGGAATTTTTCATTTCATCTACATAATCCAATTTGTTGTCATATAATTGTTCATATTTTGCTACAATCATATTTTATTTCTGTAAAATTGGTAATGATGCCCTGTCTTTCATTTCTAATTTTAGTAGAGTCTTCTTGTTCTCTTTTTAGTTAATGTAATTAATGGTTAAGTAATTTCATTCTTTTCAAAGAGCCAATTTTCAGTTTTGTTGACTTTATTGCTTTTCTGTTCTCTAATTTTTTTAAATTGTTGTTCTGTATAGACGTGCATGCTAAGCTGCTTCAGTTGTGCCTAGCTCTTTGCAACCCTATGGACCATAGCCCGCCAGGCTCCTCTGTCCATGGGATTCTCCAGGTGAGAATACTAGAGTCGGTTGCCATGCCCTTCTTCAGGGGATCTTCCTGACCCAGGGATTGAATCCATGGTCTCTTATGTCTCCTGCATTGGCAAGCACCAGGTTCCTTACCACTAACACCACCTGGGAAGCCCTCGCTACTCTAATCTTTACCATTTCTTTCCTTCTGTTAGATTTTGATAGTTTGTTCTTATTTTCTTAGTTCCTTATGTTGTAAAGTGAGTCTGTTGGTTTGAGATCTTTCTTATTTTTTAATGTAAGTGGTTGCAAGTATAAATTTCCCCCTTAGCACTGCTTTTGCTATATTCTATAAGTTTCAGTAAGCTATGTTTTAATTTTCATTATCTCAAGTTATTTTCCAATTTTCCTTGTGATGTTTTTTTGACCCATTGATTGTTTAGTATTTTAAATTTCCATATATTTGTGAATCTTCCAGTTTTCCTTCTGCTGTTGACTTCATTGTTAAAATTCTCATTTTAATCATGCATCACTTTTCTGATTTCCTTTGGCTCTTCACGTTTTCCTTTAGCTTTCTCACTTAAAGACAATTTTTAAAAAGTCTTTTTGTAGTAAATTTGAAGTCTGTATTTCCTCAGGGATTGTTTCTAGAGATATTTTTTGTTCTTTGAATGGGCCATGCTTTTCTGTTTCTTTGTACACTTTATTTTATTTTATTGTGGAGTTGCACATTTTGACAATAGTCATCTCTCTCAGTCTTTGCAGATAGGTTATGTGCTTGGGCATTCCTCTCCTTAATAGATGGATATACTTTGAGTCTTGAAATCAACCCAAGGTAGAAGTTTAAGATTTTTTGCAAATCTTTTCTAAACACATGTCCTGCGTGAACCTGTATGTGACCTTTTCAATCCTCCTGAACATAAAAGGAACTGAATATTTTTGGAGGTCTTAATTTCCCAAAGAGTTTCACCTCAGTGTCTCTTCAGCACTTTAGGTATTCTATTGTTTGCCTCCATTTATATCTATTGCTTCAGGTGCCTGCAGATTTTATGAGCTATAAAATAGCTCCTTTTTGCCATTTTCCCCAGCCTGAGATGTAAGTCATGCCACCATTCACTACAAGCTACAAGTTAGGCTTGCTCCTTGGAAGAAGAGCTATAACAAACCTAGACAACATATTAAAAAGCAGAGACATCACTTTGCCGCCAAAGGCCCACTTAGTCAGTTATGGCTTTTTCAGTAGTCATATATGGATGTGAGAGCCGGACCATAAAGAAGGCTGAGTGCTGAAGAATTGATGCTTTCAAAATTGTGGTGCTGGAGAAGACTCTTGAGAGTCCCTTGGACAGTGAAGAGATCAAACCAGTCAATCCTAAAGGAAATCAACCCTGAATATTCATTAGGCGGACTGATGTTGAAGCTGAAGCTGAAGCTCCAATAGTTTGGCCACTTGATGCAAAGAGCCAATTCATTGGAAAAGACCCTGACTCTGGGAAAGATTAAGGGTAAGATGAGAATGGAGTGGCAGAGGATGAGATGGTTAGATAACATCACTAACTCAATGGACATGAATTTGCACAAACTCCAGGAGATAGTGAAGGACCAGGAAGCCTGCTGTGCTGCAGTTCATGGGGTCACAAAAAGTTGGACACAACTTAGTGACTAAATAGCAATAGCAAGTTAGGCAGAACAGAGATCAATCCTTCAGGCAGCTCCCAGACAAGTTATAACATTGCAAATAAAGTCTGTGCTGCTCTCTCTGTTTCAAGGGAGAGATTTGGGAGCTGGACTGCTATCTCCTCTGGACCAAGTCTGCTCCCCATTAGGGAGGGAATGGAACAAAGGTGAGTAAAAATGTCACAAAATTTCCTACCATTTTGAATTTGCCTTTTATTGATTGGAGATTTGTTTGGTTGCTGTCAACCTTTGGCTATTTTCCAGAACTCCTTTAGCCAATCACTAGTTATTATTATTATTTTTTAATGTTTCTGTAGGGGACTGAGAACCAGGAGCTTCCTTGTATTCTGTTTTTCTACTAATACTTTTAATTTTCTTCCTACTTATACCTGAATTTGCAAATTTTATGTAAAGAACAATGATTTTTTTTTTTTTTGGTAACAGAAGGTATAAATTACTGAGAAAGACACTATTGTAAGAAAAGATCTCACAGTAGAAAAGGAAATATAAACTACATAATAAATAAAAGAAATATAAACTGTCTAATAAGCTTAACAACAGGTGCTTGTGAACTAGAGTGGAAGCACATTTTACTCAGGAGTTAGATCACAGGCTGAGCTCTTAGCTAAAATCTTACATAGTCAAACAACCTATACAACCTAGTGTAACACCCATCACCTTGAGATGCTGACACCATGAAAAGTGCCAGAAACTGGGGCTGATTCCCCATTCCTCTCCAGAATGTGCTCAGTGAGTGAAAGATGGGCAGAGTCACTCACACTGTCTAAACTCTCTGTCCTTCAGATACATATAGTTTTACTTACATCATTAATTTGAATCTACATTTGTTTAGACTCAGTCTCTATAAACAGAATTACAAAAGGAAATAAAGGGATAAAAAAGATGACAGATAAATGGCAAGACGTACTATATTCTTAAATGAGGAATCAAGTATCATGAATATTTCATCCTTTCCCATTAATAGATTGGCAGGATGCAATTCCAATAAAATATATACAGGATGTTTTGCAGGAAACATGACAAAAATAATTCAAAATCTCATATGACATAAACCAAAAATATGAAAGATGATTTTGAGAAAGGTGAGTACAGAAGCAGGGAGAAATGCCACTTAGCTCTTCCTGCTAGTAAATCACACTGTAAATTTACAATAATTTAAACTTTATGGCACTGATTCAACAATAGATACATCAATGGAAGAAATAACGCAGAAATAGTCTTTCAAATTTAAATGTTTGATAAGATATGCATTATAAATTAATTTGGAAAAAGGACCAAGATTACATATAAGTGTGTGGAATAATTGATTAGCATCCTATAGCAGAGTACTATTTAGATCATCCTTTTTATTATGAGCCTAAATAAATACAAAGTGGATTTATTTTCAAATATAGCAAGTTCCCTACATACAAACCTTCAAATTGCAAACATTCAAAAATGCAAACGTGTGTTCACGTGTTCAATCATGTAAGTTAGTTCAGCTGTCTGGTGTACACCGTCTCGTGCAAGCACCCTCTACAAGTGGTTATGATTTTGTGTATTTTACTGTATAGAGCACAGTAATTTTATTTCAAGCCCAGGATGGCCGAAAGCAAGCATAAAAGCAGCAGTGATATAGCTGGTACTGCTAAGGAGTGCCAAGAGCCAAGAAAGGCTGAAGAGAGACAAGAGGAAGTAAAAGTAACTGGAAAACCAAAAGAGATCCACGATGCAGGGAATGGCGAGGGATTTTCTTGATTTAGGGAGGCACTGTCAGTTTTTGAGGCCCGTGACCTAAACACACAATTGTACACGAGGGTTGCAGCAGCTGTTCAGAATGCAATCCAGGGCTACCGTGTCATCTGTGATGAGAATAAAGAGCTACTAGCCAGACATAACTGGATCGTTTTCTCAAGAGGGTAGATAGAATTGAATCCAGCGAGGAACCAGAACCTGTGCCATCAACATCAGGTGTGAGTGAGACTGTAGCTTTCCCTCCATCTCCCATCGCTGCAGTCCTTCAGCTCTCCCGTCTCCCATCTCCTCTCCCGTCTTCAGTCAGTAACTCCTCTTGCCTGTTCCCTTGATGGCAGCCCCCGTGCGCCAGCTGTTGTCCTGCTCTACTGTACTTTTCAAGGTACTATACTGTAAGAGTAAAACACTTTATTTTTGTTGGTTTTTTATGTATTATTATGTGAAAAGTATTATAAACCTATTACAGTACAGAACTATATAGCCAATTGTGTTAGTTGGGTACCTCAGTTAACTTTCTTGGACTTATGAACAAATTGGATTTATGAATGTGCACTTGGAATGGAACTCATTTGTATGTTAGGGACTTACTATATTAGAAAAAGTAGAAAATTTGAGTTAACTATTTATCAGGCCTTTTGTGGAGGAATAATCTTTAAGTTTGAAAATAACAGAAAAATTTTAAAGATGAAAAGTGCAAGTGATTTAACTCAAAAAGTTTTAACTGACATTAAAATGATAAACTAGATAAAAGGTTAAAAAAACCAAAAAACAAACAAACAAAAACACCCTGGAAAATACGTGTCCTACAAGTGGCGATACATTTAAAATTAGGAGATTTCACAAATACATCCAAATCTCAGGCTTATTTGAAAAAATGAAAAACCTGATAACCTATATGTAACCTTCCCTGTTTAGACTGTACAGTTAATCATGGTAGTTCCCTTATGGTGTTACCTCCTTTTGCTTCATTCATTTACTCACAGGCCGTGGAGATTGCTGCTCCTTGCTCAGAACAATTACATCACTTGCCTGATCAGTACATTGGGTAGATTTGTTTTTCTGCCACTTCAGTGACCTCTCCTTGCCCTCAGAAGCAATTTTATTATGATTACCAATGATCCAAATGATCTTCAGACTCCAAGGGCCAGTGGGGTTGTCAAATCTCTTCCTCTCTGAGGCCAGGAGAGCTAGTACCTTCCTGGAAGTAAGCAGTCTAAACTTTCTTCCTTGGCCCTTTCTACTGCCGCTGGGTCATCATCTGTCTCCTGGGTCATCTCTTCTATTTTCCCCACCTCTTCATTCGTGCCCCAGGCAAATGGCAGCTGATTGGCCTTCTCTTGGCAGGTACAAGTGGGTGCTAATGAATGGAAGAATGTGCTGTCCTTACACCTGATAAAGAGGTAATTGACTACCACCCCTTCTCTCCCCACTCTCAGTATTTCTTTTTATGTGCAATAATCTACATAGGCAAGACAGAGAGCCCTGTTTAGACCCTAGTTTAGAAGTTACACTTGACCTGAGAGCTCATAAAATGCTTAGATATTATTCCAAAGTACAAAGTTCCCAATGGTGTTGTGATTGAAATCATTATTTAAATAATTCTTTGAGGCCTCTGACACTTGTACAACACAAGCAGATTAAAGCAAAGGGCTGAGATGTTCATCTGTCTGTTCATATGTCCTTCCATCCAGTCAGGATTTATTGAATGCACACTCTCTGCCAGGTCCCTTTATGTACCATGTCCCCACAGTGCTAAAAGGTGAGCCCAATTTTATTGATGAGAAAATGGGCTCAAGGGATTCAAATAATTTGTTCAAGCTTATATAACTTAGAGATAAAAATTAAACTCTGAAGTTTAAGACCATTACAGTTAACAGTTCTGCCCTGAAGAAGTTTACTGTCTAGTAGAGACTATTTTAGATGTGATGGCTATGAACGTATTCCAAATTTAAGTTAAAAGTTCCTGCTGTTGTCTCAGCTATCTGGTGCTTTTGCTCATAGCACTTGGGAGACCAAATTATTTGGATAATTACTTCAGTAGACACAGTATCAGAATGTGGAGTGTCCTACTTAGTAATGGGTTATTGAAGGCTTTCCAAGTGTGCACAGGTGGGTGACTTCATCGACTAAGTCATTGTGTTTGGTCTCTGGGTTTTCCCTCTCTCACATTTCAAGCAAGCTGTCAGGCCCTTAGCATTATCTTGCTTTGGGGAATTTTTGCAGGATAGTAGAAAACAAAAACTGCTCTAAGTCAAGGACTCCTCCTATATTTTGTAAATGCTTCTGGCAGATTGGGCTGTGTGTTCAGGAAGAGGGTGATGTGGGAGAGAGGAAGGATTCTAAGAGTCAAATAAGGACAAGAGAAAGTTGACCCCCAGCTTGGGGAGTGGTTTCTGGTCAGTGAACTGCACACATGAGATGGGATCCACTGCCACTCTATGGCGGAGAAGGCACTGGCAGCCCACTCCAGTACTCGCGCCTGGAAAACCCCAGGTGGAGGAGCCTGGTAGGCTGCAGTGCATGGGGTCGCGAAGAGTCAGACACGACTGAGCAACTTCACCTTCACTTTTCACTTTCATGCATTGGAGAAGGAAATGACAACCCACTCCAGTGTTCTTGCCTGGAGAATCCCAGGGATGGGGGAGCCTGGTGGGCTGCTGTCTATGGGGTTGCACAGAGTCGGACACGACTGAAGCGACTTGGCAGGAGCAGCAGCCACTCTATGGCAGTCCCTGAGGAGGTGGACAGACTTCAAGGGGTTGACATTGTGGGGACTCCTGGAGGTTTGCTAGTGAAAGACTTTGGGAACGGGGCACCATTCTGGGTGGCATCTGGGCAAGGGGAGTTCTCAGCGAAGCCTCTGAGTCAGTTACTGTGATGGCTCTATGCATCTCTGGCAGCTCGGTGGACTAGGGGCTTGCTGGTAGAGTGCAGTGGATTACAAAAAACATGCAGTCCATGTTTTACATGCATTTCATGAAGTCCATGCCCGAGTTTTCTTTCCAAAATGAAGAATTTTTGCTACTTCCCCTTTGCCTTCTAAATCAAAGTTAAATTTCTCAGGGCGGTTTTCAAGTCTTTTCCACTCCTGAGCTGGTCTTCATTTCCCTGAATCCCCCTGCCCTCAGTACCTTTGGACCCCACACTCCAGCCACTATAAACTGCTTGCAGATCCACCTCCACTCCGCATCCCATACTCTCCTGTCTCTGGGACTTTGCCCATGCTGTTCCCTCTGTCTGTAGAGCTTTTCTCTGCTCTCTTGGAAGCTCAAATTTCAAGGCCCTAGAGGTGCCTTCGGAGAAGGCAATGGCATCCCATTCCAGTACTCTTGCCTGGAAAATCCCATGGATGGAGGAGCCTGGTAGGCTGCAGTCCATGGGGTTGCTGAGGGTCAGACATGACTGAGCGACTTCCATTTCACTTTTCACTTTCATGCATTGGAGAAGGAAATGGCAACCCACTCCAGCGTTCTTGCCTGGAGAATCCCAGGGGCGGGGGAGCCTGGTGGGCTGCCTTCCATGGGGTCGCACAGAGTCGGACACGACTGAAATGACGTAGCAGAGGTGCCTCCCCAGACCCTCCTCCCCTAACACAAGCACACATACAACACAAAAGTAATCATTTCCTCCTTTCTGCTTGGTGGCATTTTATTATTTGATCAAAGTTAGGGATTCAGAATCTGTCTCTTAAACCTTTGGTTGGAAGCATCCTGAGGTCTGGTGCTGACTCATCTCTGACTTCCCAGAACCTAGCACAGTGCCTGGCACATAGAAGGTGATCCAGCAAATGTATACAGGATGACTACGTCAGAGAATGAGTGAAAGCACGGAACGACACAAAGAGCCACCAGGATATAGAGTGGACACCCATGTACCAGGCCCAGTGCCTGCCACTGATGGACAGTTTTGAGCAGGGCAGAGGAATGCTGTATCAAAGAGCACCAGCAAGCTGGAGTCACACAGCAGAAGCATGTGAAGTTCTTAGATTTGGTAACAGTTCAGGAGTTCTCTGTACTCTCATTTCATACTATTTGCTGATTTTTGTGGTTGTACTAACCAAGAGCAGGGTATTAATAAAGCAACCGTTGGGTGTTTGCTTCAGGGTATTTCACAACGCTGTGGGTTGGTATCATTGTCCTCATTTTAGAGATGAAGTCAACCTAGTCTCACACAACTTTCTCAAGTCCTTACCATGAATAGAGGTCAGATGCAAACTTGGTTTTGCCTTATCCATCAGGCACTAGTTAGTATCAATGTCCCAGTGGGAAAAGGGATCTTTAGTTAGGATAATTTGAGGAGTGTTGACTCACAAAGACACTAAGGACAAAGCCACGGGTGGGGAGAGGGGAGCCAGAGGGGCAGTGCAGGAAGCTAGGCTGGGAGCAACACAGCTGTCAGAAGGGGAGAGAGGGCGCAGAAAGCAAGAAGGAGAGACTGTTGTGAGGTGCACACCTCCTTGTGCAGAACCCAGTCAGCCTAGGCAACCTCCTGCTCTCCTCCCTCCCACTATGGGGCTCCCATTGACAAGGCCCAGAGGCTAGGGAGTCCATGGGCAGGGTCCATAGGGGTCCGCCTCCATGGCAGAAAGCAAAGCGGAGAAAGAGGAAAAAAATGGATCTGGAAGGGCAAAGAGAAGATATGCACACCAGCAGCAACTCACACAGGCAGGCAGGCAAGAGCAACAGGACATAAAGCTTGGAGACACCTGATCAGGTCTTTTGGAACTCAAGGGACATTCTTATAAAATTCCAAAGATCAGTGACCATGGTCTTTTCACAACAAATCACACTCTCACCCTGCACAGCTTTCCACTCTACTGGGAGGCCACATACCTCCATAGCTCCTGATGGCTGGGGTCAGTCCCAAATCAAGCGATGGAGACCAAGGGACCTTCCTTCTGTGACCCTGGTATAAAAGAGACAGCCACCATCGGAGAGTATCTGGTGGCCTCTGTGGGCCCCGTCTCTTTGCAGCATCTGATTTCCCTTTGAACGAGGAGAGCCACGGGCAGCAGGCCAAGATCTGCCTTTCCTCTCCCACCCCCAGCTCCCCACATCCCATCCCATTTGAGAAGAGAAGGGCAACGCTGTCTTTCCATCAATTTCTCTCATGCTTGCTTCCCTCACCTTTTCTCCTTCTTAATCTACCCGTGGCTCCTAAAAGGATTAATTAGAAAGATGTGAGCAGGGGTTGGAACGTCAGAAAACAATCGTCACTTTCCTATCTGACCTCTCTCACCAGCTGCAGAATTAACAAATTGAATGTCCTCAGCAGACAGGAGTGGCACATGATACGAAGTTCATTACGAGCCTCGCCAGGGCCTGTGTGCGAAGCCCCATTTAAACAACTCTTGCTGATTAAATTCCTCCCAGGCACTCCCGCCAGACACTGTTAGAAAATACTCACATCCAATAGCTTTTTAATTTTTTTTAAACATGTGCCAATTATTTGCCTGCTATCTGCAGGTGCTGGCAAGCATCACGGCCGGCCTCACTGTCTACACTCTTATCCACTCGGCGCCTGCCTGGGGGCTCACGTCGTCAGGAATAGGACCCTGGGCTCTGGTCTGGGCTGTCAAAAGCTCTCCAGCCACCCTCCAGGACTGGTCTGCCCCACCCCCAGCTCGCAGCCCCGCACGTCTCACCTTCTGAAGCTCACAGCTCTCTCAAATGTTTCAAGGTGACAACACAGACCCGGGTGACCTGCTAGAAGTGGGGCCCAGAGGGGTAGGCACACATTCATGCCTGGGCCAGTGCCAGCTGCCTCCCAGCCAGGGTGTGCTTCAGACCTGAGCCAAACAGGGACATATAATCGCCACCTCTGGGAGCAGGAGGAGGGTGCGGAAGAGGGGTGAGATCCTGCCTGGAAAAGGGCTTGGCACTTGCTCACAGGCCCCTTTCAAATAAGCCTCAGAATGCCTCTCTCTTTCTGTTCCCACTTCAGCCATCGCAATGACTTAGTTCATTGCTTGTTTGGTGATTAAATCCATTAAGTTCTTAACAGCTTAATAGGTACTAATTAATATCCAAAAGTTAGGGTTCATAAATATAAGCAGTAAAATTTTTATCCATGTTCACATTTTTTAAACAAAGGTAATAAAAAGTTTTACCAGTAAGTTTTTGCACAGTATTCAACTGTGAGCCATGCCCCACCCTCAACCCTTTAGGCCCAGGGACAGCGACTGTGTCCCACTGCCTCCGGCTCTGGGGACAGCACTTTCCTGTTGGTGTCCTTTCACCCTGTCTACACCTTTGGAACTCACTTTGTTATTAGCCTGTCTAGCTTTCCCATGTGAGAGGCCGTATCCTCTCACTGATGATAGCGGCTCTAGCTTGGAATAAACACTTTCTACCCATATTCTTTGAAAGTCCTGTCTTGCCCTCGGATGACACCCTGGGCTAGTCAATAGGCATCCTCTCCCTGGCACTTTCACCTTCTGGCTCTTAGAGACCTTGGTGTTCCTACTTCCCATTAAATGAACTAAGAACTGCCATGAGTATAGAATGACAGAGCTAAGTAGTTACAAGGAATCACAGGAGCGATTGAAAGAACTGAACATGTTATCTCAGAGAAGAGAGAACTTGGGGTGGAGGAAGAGAATGAAATCTGCCTTCAGACGCCTGATAGGCACTTGTGTGGAACAGGAAACAGACTCAGACTCTGGGTCCATATGTGAGAGAACCAGCATCACTGGCAAGGAAGTAAAGGAGGCATATGTTTTAATATAAGAAGCAACTTTATAACAATTCAGTCTTCCTAGAGATGGAACTGACTACCTTAAGAGGTGGTGAGTTCCCAGCCATTGGAGGTGTTCAAACACAGGACCAACGAGCCCTTGGTGAATAGGTAGGGGTAGGTGAGAGGTAGGGAGAAGGGTGGAGGGGACTCTAGAAGAGCATGATGATCAGATTAGACCTTTTAAAAGTTTTCTTCCAGAGTTGAGATTTTATGACTCCCTTTTAAGAACTAGAGACTTTGCATCATCCAAAGATTAGGAACGAGAGAGAAAGAAAACAAAATAATTTTAAAAAGTGCAACAGTTTGGGCCATTTAGTGTAGGAACCCTATTTTATGTACTTTAATAGCCTAAAAGGATCACTGTGCTAAAGCCATGCACAATTCTGAATATTTACAATGGTTATCTAGTTAGGAATAAAAGTTAAGAATAAAATTCAGTGAAATTTAGAACACAGAAGTAAGGGTTTCTGATTTAAATTGGTGTATAATACCTGGTATAGTCATCCTGACTTCCATATGGTGGTATAAATATCATGAAAATGCAAACAAAGAAAAAAACCAAGCAGGTAATAACCATTTAATAAAATGTATGTGAAATTAAACACTGAACCTCATCAATAGGAATGGACTGAGAAGTAGTTTTGGAGCACACATTCTCCATTTGAAACACCTCAAATTCAGAGTTGAGATGAAATAAACTAAACAGTTCCTACTGATGTCCTTATCTTCAAGTCACAGAGACAAGGATTAGAAAAACAAGCTGTCTCTCCTCCACTGTCTTCAGAGCTAGGCGAGCTGCTAGAGCTCTATCTTTCCCCAGGTTGCCACCCACTAAACCTCTGCCCCTCACAACACCGCCTTCCTATAATTTTCCCCTGTATTCATTCAAAAGCCACAGTTACCACAAAGCAGAGGGGAACTGGAAGAAGTACATTGCGTCTTGGCTCATGTAGATGCTCAAAGAGAAGCATCAGAAGCAGGGTGGAGTCTGCAAGAGTTCTGGACCGAGTTCTGGATAAGGGGCATCATCTTTCATGTTCTAAACTGTGTACAGGAGGGATCTTGTACACAGATCTTCATCTTCAAGAACCTGAGAGTTGGAACAAGGGAAATCTAACTTCAGCCCCATAGCATCATTCAGTGCAAAGGCCCACAGATCAACCTAGTGGCTAGTGCTTAGCTCTGTAGGTTAGAAAGGCAGATACTGCATCAAAATGTGAGGTCAGTGATAGGGCCTACTAGAAACTCCAGGCTTGGATGGCAATATGATGTCTCAAGGATGAATGGAAAGGAAAGATTAATTAGGGGCCTATAGAAAGGTACTGCAAGATATGCCAATTATGGGAGAATTTACCTGATGATTCATGTCTCTAAAGTGTTATTCTGTTAGAAAAAGAAGACTTGTGAAATAAATCTTCTTTCTGTCTAACTTTATGAAACAAGAAGAGGGAGCTGCAAAATCAGAATGAGCTGAGATTAAGGCAGTGTGCAAAAGTAGTTTGATGAAATAAGAAAATAACGTGGGTAATTCCAAATGTAGTAGCAGGATTAAAATCCAACTGAAAATGGTAAGTGAAAGACAATATCTTTGTCTATAAAATTACACCAGAAATGAGGAGGAGAAACTTGAAAAAAATTTTCCTGACCATAGTGGAAAATGATTAAAAGATAAAAATGGTGATAGTGGCCGATCTCAAGACCTAAGGATGTATAGCAAATCTGAGAATTATACATGCTTCAGAAGAAAAAAAACGAAGTCAAGATCACCTTCAAATTAGGGTTCCCATGTCAAAATGAGAAGTACAAACATTTCAAATAAAATACCAGCAAACTAGATTTGAAAGATTATTTTAAAAGTTGTCTATTATGATAAATACAGTGTTAATTTCAGATATGTAAAAATATTTAATATTATTATAAATTTCTTAATCAATGGATTACTTTAGTAATCAATCAATGGATCAAAAATAAAACCCAATATGATCACTTCAATATATACACTTCAAAATGTTTGATTAGATCTAATACTCTTAGGATCCAAGTTTAGTCAGTCGGACTTTTTGGTTGCCCATAACACATATTTTTTTCCTCCCCCAATTTTATTTTACCCTGGGTCCTAAGATGAGATTTACTCTTTTCAGTATTTCTGGTGTTTTGCAAGTAGTATTACGACTTTAGGTCAACCATCTGAGTAAATACGAGAACTACTCCCTGCCCCTCCTAGCTCTCACCCACAGTGGACCCTGCATTTCCCAGGGCTCCGTGTCCCTCTTCCAGGCCCCTCCCAGCTCCTCTGCACTCTGGAGTTTCCATCAACACTGTTCTCTAGCCTCAGTCAGTCTGTAGCTCCTCCAGGGTTGCAGGTTGGGCACAAGAGGTGGCACACATCTGGGATGGCCCTCACACTAGTGCCGTGATCCCTGAAACCTCTGTAGAAGAAGATGTGGACTTTCATTTCACAGAACAAAGCCCGAGTGGGAAACATGAGGGCTCAAATCAAACTGAACCAATGGTTGATATCAGAGGAGGTGAAGGTAGGATGGAAAAGGGGGTTCCAGAACATCTGGGGCTGGAGAAAGGAGCAGACAAGACAGATACAGAATCAGTCATTACCCATTTCATAATCTGATCAGCGTCAACTCTGTCACTATTCTCTTTTCTTATGGGTTGGTGGTGGTGGGATGATGAATAGGGATGGACATAGCAAAGTGCTGAAATTCCTGGCTACATAAACATGGGAGTTTTGAATGTCACTGTGGAGTTTCATATCAGCCTTCACATCTTCTGGTAAATCCCTAGATTTATGAGACATGGATTGAATAGCTGGAGAACTGAATTAGTCTCATATGACAGGCATAAGTCTTGCATGCTTCTGAGCCTTTGCACATGCTGTCCCTGCTGCTTGGGATGCCCACCTTGCCCTTGTCCACTAGATAAAAAGCAGGACAAATATCTCTCTGACAGAGGGAGGGACACCTTTTCCTGAACACATATGACAACCATGGCACTTACTCCACAGAACCTGAACTAGCTGTGCCCAGGCCTGTCTCCAAAATAGAGAATGTGTTTTTCCAGAGAAGAGGCCATGGCTTAACCATTTCTGTAGCCTTACATTGTTTTTTGCTACATATTATGTCTCTGTAAATATCAGTTTGATGAATAAAGAAATATAGAATGGGCAGTCCAAAACTCTGGGTTAGAGAGGTGTACTTTGAGAAGTAGATAGGAGTTCAAGACCTGCCAGGGAACACTATCTTGGACAGTCTTGGTTCTCAGTGGCTGGTTGGGCTTGATTTCTCTCTGAATAGGCCAGATCAAAAGTGGGACTCTGGTGAGCAGTTTGAGCATCCGGAATCACAAGTACCATGAGTGTGTGGAAGTTCAAACTATCTGCACTCCTTCTAATATGGTCTTCAAACTTGGCTGCACCCCATACCATCAAATTCACACAAATTTGTTTCTTCTATTGGAACACAGTTTTAAAGGGCCACCTCACCTGATGGCAAGCTACTAACGACTCCTGTTAGAAGATCCATGGTGTATTTGCACCTGTGCAGCTGGGAGTCTTTAGGTCCACAACAGAGAGGACTGTGGGACAGTCTGGGGACAGGAAAGATCACAGATCTGAGAGTCAAGAAATCAAGTCCTTCACTTTTAAAGACTGACATCCTTGAGTCAGTCTTTTAGGGGACAGGAAAGATCACAGATATGAGAGGAAATCTAGTCCTTCCCTTTGAAAGACTGACATCCTTGAGTCAGTCTTTTAATTTCTTGGGGTCCTAGTTTCTTCATATATTACAAGAGAGCATTGGATTAAATATTATCCTAAACCCCATATGCTGTATTATTTTAATCAGGTAGATTCTAATCAATTAGGTCAACCACTGATTAAGGGATGGATCATAATGTTCTACTTTCTGTTTTAACACTTTCTTGATTTATTGACTTGACTGCAGGGAAAAATCACAAAATTCAAGATTTTGTTCTTATACTTTGCAGTATATCAATTGGATTATTGGATATCAATTGGATAGTCATTTCCATCACAGAGGGGTATTAGAAAGGTCTAAACCTTCATGCATGCTTGCTAAGTTGCTTCAGTTGTGACCAACTCTTTGTGACCCTATGGATTGTAGCACCTACGGTCCTCTTTCCATGGGATTCTCCAAACAAGAATAGTGGAGTGGGTTGCCACACCCTCCCTCAGGGGATCTTCCCAATCCAGGGATTTAACCTGCGTCACTTAAGTCTCCTGCATTAGCAGCCAAGTTCTTTACCACTAGCACCACCCGGGAAGCCCCAAACTTGCATTTTACACCTTGGTAAATATATTAATTAAGGTCAAACATTTGGACTATTTATAGTGGACTGTCTGTTCCCTATCCTGAGTCCCAGAGTTGGAATATAAAAGACTGGATCGGATAGCAATCAATGGACATTTATTAACATCTACTGCAGGGCCAGCACTGTGCTAGGGACTTACTTTTCAAATCTCATCTAATGTAGCACTTTCACTACATGATCTCGTTCACTCCTCACAGCTGCCCTCCGTCTTCTTTCGAGCTGTGCTCCCACCAGAGAACAACACAGACCACTTAGAAGTGCTGTGTTTGGAAAATCATTAGAGGGGACTTGTCCCTGGCAGTGGACGATGTCACTGTGCCCAGAGACGGTGTACTCTGCAGCTCTTCCAGGACCCAGACACCCTGAAGGACAGCCACTTCTCCATAAACCTTGAGTTTTCCCAAGACATAGCCTTAAGCGTTACAAGAACAACCTTGTGGGGTTTCTTATCCTTCTAACTTTGACTTGGCCAGAAATGCCCTGAGACCAGGCATTTCACCTATATTTTAGCACGTCTGCCTCTGGATGCAGCAGCAGCAATAAACGGTAGAGGGATGTGAGATACTAATAGTATTTCACCCGCACACCCTTAAAATAACCTAGGCTTCTTGGGAATGTTAGATGTTAGTTCCATTTAAGGTGAAGTGGCAATGAGTCTCCTCAGCTTTCTCCTTTTCCGCACAGAGGCCATCAAGTCAACTTTTTGCTCTGATAAGATGCTAAGCACCTGGGAAATCAGGAGATGTGGGGTTCTTCATTTATCTTTTGCAAATATCTTTTAAACATCTTTATAGTGAGAGACCCCTGGAGAAGGAAATGGCAACCCACTCCAGTATTCTTGCCTGGAGAATCCCCATGGACAGGGGAGCCTGCAGAGCTGTAGTCCATGGGGTCACAAGGAGTTGGCCATGACTGAGTGACTGAGCACATAGTGAGAGACATGGATGACTCCAAGGTGAAACAGACACAGTCTTTGTTCCTTTAAGGAACTCACAGTCTGGACCAATAAATTGATAAATAATAATACTGTGTCATGACAGACATAGTTGCCTACATGCTTAATGAATAGACTTTTCCCTTCTTTCTTGCTAAAGGAATGTCCATTTTATTCCTGTTTAACCTGGTGGATCAGTTACGATGAAACTGAGTCAGTCATAGCAATTCAGATGCCCTTTTCTAGTGACCAGTCCTAGGATGGATATCTGACTCAGTTCTGGCCAGTAAGACTTCAAGAAGAGTCTTCAGGACAACATTTCAAAAGGATATTTCTCGCCAATAAAATGGATTACAGGGATGAAACTTTTGTTTTTGTATCCATTCTTCTTTCTTGGAATGCTGTTGTTTAGTTATGTGATGCTTAAAATTGGAGACGCCATATTGTAACTCAGAGGAGAGCTACAGACAACATTTGTGGATGACAAAGTATAGATCTGCCGGGGGCAGGTTTAGGAAACTGAAAGGGTTAATTATGATTCCAAGGTTTTCAGGAGGCACAACAAAGATATCACCAAGCCACAAACAGAGAAAGAAAAGAGTAAAGCAGATGTGAGGTGAAGACGTGTTTAAGGTCCTTGTGGGATGTTCATCAGGCAGCTGAAAATGCAGGTGTACAACTGGTAAAGCAACCAAGGCTGAATGTTTAGATTTGGAAATTGTTTAAACGCTTATGATTTTTAAAATAGGAACTGTCAAGATTGCCAGGGAAGAAAGTAAAGAGCAGAGGTGGCATTTACAGATTTTCATCGGGGCCATAAATGGGCATATATATATGTGTGTGTGTATCAGATTTTTAAAAGAACCTGTGGCTCTTTAAAAATATGGTAAGAATCACGGCTGTGAAAAGAGAATGTTTTGTCAGAAAGAAGAATTTGATGAAAATATTATTCACTAATTATTCACAGGTGCCAAAGTGAAAATTCACTTCAGGAAGAGGATATGTGGCAATTTTAGATGCTACAGAGATGTCCTGTGGAAGAAAAGAACTGAGAAATAGTCTCTGGATTGGATAACTGGTGACCTTTAAACAAGCTAGCTCAGTAGATAGGAGAGGTTACAGTTCAGATCTTAAGTTGTTGAGAAGTGAGTAGGAAGCAATGATTGAGAGGCAAGGAGTGTGGGTGCTCCTTTAAAGAAACTTATTCGTGTGAGGGAGTGATGATCCAGATAAGGGATAGCTTGCTAGTCTACCTTGCCAAAGACAAGTAAGTCAGTATGTGGAAGAGAAGACTCTGGAATTGTTCTTAGAGGAAGTCAGCATGGCACAGACTGAAGGTACAGTAGGTGTATGAATGAGAGGTGGTCCTTAAGGGGCTCATTTTAGGCAAGAAAAGAACCAGAGTACACAGGCATATTGATGAAAGGAGAAGGGATGCATAAGAAGCTTAAGAAAAATGGCCTTGCCATCACATGCTAAGAATGAGAGGTCAGAGGTGCTCTGGTGGTGTTTTTGGAACTGCTGGTGTGAGGGGTTAGGTGTGAGCAAAAGCATCACTGTCTAGGGAGATGGAGCAGCGGCCTCAAGGTGCTGCATGCTGACTGGTCAGTGCAACTCATGCTGCACTATAGGTTCCTGCTGCCTGGCTGGTAAGGCTTCGCTTTGGCCCAAACATGCATGTGGCCCCTACAACAGTCCCATGCCTCTGCCCGTGATGTGATTAAAGGAGACCTGTGCCTTTAAGGAGTGCCCCCTTCCTCAGCCCTTCCCCCTCCAATTACAGCACTAATTTCAGTAATGGAGCATTAATAGAGTAATGGGCGAGTGAGGCTGGCCTGAAGGAACTGTGGAGCTCAGCACAAATTGAGTAAATAAACCATATATTAGATTTCTAAACAATACTTTTAGTCTAGTCTCCAGGGAAAGAGAGTCGTCAAGACTTACTTAAGTCATCCCTGCAAAGTGTATGTAAAAGAAGCCTCCTTTCAGAGCTTGGTTGTTTGTAGAAGCCGGAAATCTCTCTCCCAGGGATTGGAGAGATAAGATAGCCGCTGTTCCCACATGTTCCCTTTCCTCTTGATTTCCCAATTTCTCTTGCTTTGACATTTGTATCAGAAGTGAAAATCCCCAACAATGCCTCCCTCCTAGGGACCCTCACTGAAATGGGAGGTACTGGACATGTCCCATGGAAAAGTAGCCCAAGGCAGGTGATGATAATGGATGGAAAGTGGGTAAGGGGCAGGGGACCAGAGAGTAGAAGAACTTAGGGAAAGAGAGGGGAAATTATTAGCAGATGACCTTATTATGGGAGATTGACTCTGTTGTTGGCCACTACTTGGCAATGTTTTAATAAGGATCTCTTTTAGAAGACTAAAGAATAGTAGCAACATGTTACAATAAGGACTTGCATCTACTACCTTAATGGATAGTGGAAAAGAACAAAGGTCTAAGTGTCAGAAGATCCACGAGATCGTCTCAGCTCTGTTACTAGCTGAAGGATTCAGGATCTTGGACAAATAATATTATCCTTCTGTGCCTCAATTTCCTTGTCTGTAAAATGAGAAGAGCAGTATCTTTTTGCTTGCTTCCCAGGAAATTATAAGGGACAAAGGACATGTTGTGTTAAGTTGGGGGGCCCTGTCTACAGTAGCTGGCCAGGCCTCACCCTCTGGCCCTCTGACGCACATCCAGCCCAGTTCCAGCCTCAGAGGGAGACGGGGAACAATTTTGGACTGTGGGGTTTGGGCAGTGGTAGGAAGTCCCTGAAACATTAGTTTAGGGCCATGAAATGTTAACATATTGAGCACCTGCTCCATGACCATGAGGGTGACACTCTGAAGCTGTAAGGTAGGTCTAGAGGATTTCAGTACTGTTGTTAAAATCCGTTCTGACTTTGTTTGCTCCTATTGCCTAATCAAGTCCCGAAGGTGGGAAGAGAGCCAGGGTTGAGTGCCTGAGAAGAGCTCCTTCTCCTCCACAAAGGGCCTGCTGACTCCAGGAGGGCTGTGAAGAGTCACTAGGGTGTTGATAGCCAATGGCTGCTCTGCTAAATCTTCCAAATGTTCTGCAGGTTCTACTAGTTAGAGAGAAACTACTGAAAGTAAATTCCTCATGAATCTTCTGTCTACATAGGGTGGGGCTGGGGAGGCAAAAGACAATAGAGAAGAAGCAAGGGAGGCTCTAGTATCTTCTCAATCTTAGTAGTGAGGTGCTTGAGTTCTGCATTCACAGGTGGGTTCAAATTCTTGTCCTGCTAGTTACTGGTTCTGTGACCTTGGGTGAATTTCCTGTCATCTCTAAGTAGTTTCCTAAATGTCGGTGTGTGTGGCACACCTTTCTTAAAGGTCTGCAGTAAAGATTCAGTGACAAATATGGGATTTATATAAGCTGATGTTGTTTCATGTCTTTGAGCTTTTTAAGATTAGATACCATGGTTTTAGTTCCTCCCCGCCTAAACCTAGCACCTATATGCATAGAGAAAGAAGGAAGAAAAGAAGGAAGCCAGGGAGGAAGAGAGGGAAGGGGCAAGGATATTTATCTGAGTTGGTGGGCAGGTCCCTGGATTTCTAGGAATCCCTCATGTCCTTCAGTAACATTAGAGCTGGGTCCATGGGCAGCAAGTCTCAGAGTTCTTACCCAGGTTCTTGAGAGTAGTATGTGCTATATGTGTGTTCAGTTGCTAAGTTGTGTCTGACTTTTTGCCACCCCATGGATTGCGGGACACCAAGCTTCCTTGTCCTTCACTATCTCCTGGAGTTTGTTCATATTCATGTCCATTTAGTCCGTGATGCTATCTAACCATCTCTTCCTCTGCCACCCTATTCTCCTTTTGCCTTCAATCTTTCCCAGCATCAGGGTCTTTTCCAATGAGTCATGGATAAAATAGGATCCTCTCTTTCTCCCCACTCCACATCCTCTCCAATTGTGCTTCTTTCTGAGTAGTCATTGAACAAATGTACATCTCATGAACAGTCAAGGGAATTGACCATCACTCAACTAGAATGACAGACTGCTTTCTGATCTGGGGTCCGGGGCCCCAGGATGAGTCAGAGTGACACACAGGCCCCCAGAGCAATGGCTCCTGACAGCGGCTGGGTGGCAGTCACCTCGGGGCATCAGCGAGGGTAGGAGGCCTGGCCTCGTCAGAGAGGCTACTCAGCGAACTCCCGCTTGGGGACTTCAGGTGCAATAAATGTATGATTGAGGCATACAGAGAAAGAAAAACAGCTGAAAAACAGGATAAGTGAATGGGGGAGGAGAGGCTGTGTGCTAGACTTTTAGCTGGGATCCAGACCTTATTTCTGATCACACCAAACTCTGTGACCTTTGACAAGTCACCTCATCTTTCAGAATCTCTTTCCTCATCAGCACACTTATTTAGCTCTTTTGCATCTGACAGTCTATGCTTTTCATGCAAGAAAGTCAGGCTTTAGACACAAAGGAGAAACAAATTTGATGCAGAGTTTCTACCTTTGACCTGGCCTTGGGGACCCCGATCACCTGCAAGCAGCATAGTGAACCTTATGCATCCATCATCCAGCCAATCTTATTTTATGCATTTTTTTAGTCACTTGCTCTCCTACCAGAAAATTTTTAAAAGCAAACCTCAGACTTCATAGTATTACATACACATTTCAGAATTCAGTATTTGGACAAGAACTATTTTTCAAATATAACCACAGTAACTTGCCACCTCTAAAATTATTATAATAATTCCTTAATATCATTCAATATCTAGGCATTTCCCCTCCCTTTCTCCTACCTCACCTCTTAGATATAGTTTGTTCATATCAGGATCCAAATAAGTCTCATACATTGTAATCAGTTGGTTTCTCATATGGGTTGTTTTTCTTTAAAACTACACTTTTTCAGAGAAGCTTTTCAGAATTTTTAAATAATTTTTCAGAGAAGTTTTATATTTGCAACAAAATTGAGTGGGGAGAAAAAACAAAACTGAGTGGAAAGTAGAGAGCTTCCACATGCCCCCTGTCTTCACATACCCACAAACTCCCTTCTATCAACTTTCTGCACCAGAGTGGTCCAGTTGTAACAATGGATAAACCTATAGTGATGTATTATTACCACTCAAAGTCCACAGTTTACATTAGGGGTCACTGTTGGTATTGTGTCTTCTATAGGTTTTGACAAAATATAATGACATATATCTGCCATTATGATATCATAGTCATGAGTACATTGTAGCATCATACAGATAAGTTTTACTGCCCTAAAAATCTGTGCTCTGTCTATCCATCCTTTCCTCCCCACGAATCCCAGGCAACCACTGATCTTTTTGCTGCATCCATAGTTTTGTTTCTTCCACAATGTCATATATAGTTGGAATCATAAAATACATAGCCTTTCAGATTGCTTTAATTCATTTAGTGATATTCATTTAAGTTTCCTTCATGTCTTTTCATGGCTTGAAAGCTCATTTCTTTTTAGTACTGAATAATACTTCATTCTCTGGATGTTCCACAATTTGTTCATGAATTCAATTACTGAAGGATATCTTGATTGCTTTCAAGTTCTGGCAGTTGTGAATAAAGTTGCGCTAAACATTTACTTGCAACATTTAAAGTTGCATTAAACATTTACTAAACATTTATTTTGGGTTTGTGTGAATGGGCTTCCCTGGTGGCTCAGTGGTAAAGAATCCACTTGCTAATGCAGGAGACGCAGGTTTGAGCCCTGGGTTGGAAAGATCCCCCTTGAAGAAGGAAATGGCAACCCACTCTAGGATTCTTGCCTGGAGAATCCTATGGACAGAGGAGCCTGGCAGGTTATAGTCTATGGGGTAGCAAGTCTGATCCAACTTAGCAACTAAACAATGACAACAACTTTTGTGTGAATATAAGTTTTCAACTTATTTGGGTAAATGTCAAGGAGTGTAATTGCTAGGTCATATGGTAAGAGACTGTGTAATTTTGTCTTCCATTTTGTGTTTCCACCAGCAATGAATGAGTTTTCCTGTTGCTCCACATCCTCACCAGCACTTGGTGCTTTTAGCATGGGTTACTTTTTAATTTATAGGCTCTCTCTTTTCAGCTTTCTCTTTATTTATTGAAGAAACCAATCATTTGTCCCATAGATTTTCTCACAGTCTAGAGTCTGCTGGTTGTATCCTCATGGTGTTTAGCATGTTTTCCTAATTCCGAATTGCTTTCAAATCAGTACTTAGATCTAGAGTTTGATCAGATTAAAATGTGATATTTTTTGACAAGACCACTTTATAGATGGTGGTATGTACTTTTCATTGAGAGGAATAAAATGTTTGATTGTCTCTCTTTTTATGATATTATGATCATTACTGCATAAATAAATTAATTCATTAGTACTGCAAAATGGTAAGAGTCTATCATCCTTTCTGCATTTATTAGCTGGAAATGCTATAAAGAAAAACCTCCCTTCATCAACAATTTGGTTTCCCTGAATTACAGTTCACATTGGAGAGGTTATTTTATTTGCCATTATTTCTATTTAAAAATAATGAATTGATTCCCTATAACACATCCATTTCATCCATTGTAGCAGTTATTATTCTAATTGATTCTCTGAATACCCCGTCTCTGGTCGGTGGGAACTCTTTCAGACAGCTCTTGATCCTTTTGCCTTGACCCCAGTGGAATGCAAGTTTCCTTGCTGTCTTTTATGACCAGGAGCTCCAGACTTATCCACAGCAGACCAGGAATTAGTCAAGGAACCCTGTTACTTGTAGTGAGTTATTGACACTTTCTGCATTATGTTCTTCAATGTTGGCAGAAATGGAAGCTTAGGCAATTAGCTAAGCATAGAAGCTTACTGGGTTTGTAGAATGTTTTGCATCTGGGGCAACCTAGGATACTTTGACATAGGCATCTTGATATTCTGAGAGGTATTCTCTGTCTTGGCCACAAGGACAGCCTTCTATAAAGACTTGTTTGCTAATGTTTATTAAGTTCTCATGGTCATCCAGGTCTCCGTTTATCATAATGTGTGTCTGTGTGTTAGTTGGTCCATTGTGTCCAACTCTTTGTGACCCCATGGACTGTAGCCTGCTAGGCTCCTCTGTCCTTGGAATTCTCCAGGCAAGAGTACTGGAGTGGGTTGCTACTCCCTTCTCCAGGGAATCTTCTTGACCGAGGGATCAAACCTGGGTCTCCTGCATTGCAGGCACATTCTTTATGGTTTGAGCCACCAGGGAAGCCCTTTAACATAATAGTATGCAATAGCATTACATATGGTTTCCCTGGTAGCTCAGATGGTAAAACATCTTCCTGCAATGCAGGAGACCTGGGTTCAATCCCTGGGTCTGGAAGATCCCCTGGAGAAGGAAATGGCAACCCACTCCAGTATTCTTGCCTGGAGAATTCCATGGACAGAGGAGCCTGGTAGGCTACAGTCCATGGGGTTGCAAAGAGTAGGACACGACTGAGTGACTTCACTTCATGTAATAGGAACCATTACCTTCATCAAACTCAAACGATGTATCAGGCACTTGACATACATTTCTTATCCTCCCAGCCGCCTTATAAAGTAGGTTAATTCTTTATTAATTCTCTTTACAGATGAAGAAACCAAGACAGAGAGATTGAGTACCTTGCTCAAGTTTATAGAGAATGAGCTGGCAGGGTTAGGGTTGAAGCTTGGGCAGAAATAACTATGACATTATACTCTTAGCAGCAAGACTGGATTGCTTGGCAAAATGTGAATGCAGGGAAAGATGTTTTCACTTGTGGTTACTGCTGCTGCTGCTGCTAAGTCGCTTCAGTCGTGTCCGACTCTGTGCAACCCCATAGATGGCAGCCTACCAGGCTTCTCCGTCCATGGGATTCTCCAGGCAAGAACACTGGAGTGGGTTGCCATTTCCTTCTCCAATGTATGAAAGTGGGAAGTGGAAAGTGAAAAGTGAAAGTGAAGTCGCTCAATCGTGTCTGACTCTTAGCGACCCCATGGACTGCAGCCTACCAGGCTCCTCCATCCATGGGATTTTCCAGGCAACAGTACTGGAGTGGGGTGCCATTGCCTTCTCCCATTTGTGGTTAAGGAGATCTCAAAAGGAGGATGTGTATGAAAGACATGGTAGTGACAGAGGGAAGGGGACCATAATCCAGAAGCTGATGAACTGTCTCAGCTTATTTCTGATTCCTCAATGGCAGATTGTTCTGGGTGTTTTTTTTGATCCAGGAGTTTTCCCAGATTTGACTCTGAGCTAGCTTCAGACTTCTAAAGGGGGAGAAAGGCTAGAAAAGGAGAAAATGGACATGGGGGATAATGTTACATCATGCTTGCTCCAGCAGATGGGTCAATGTTTTAATTTAATTGATGGCTGCTGTCCCACTAGAGCTCACTGCAGTGTCAGAATGGCATTTGTTGGGCCTGGCAAAGAGACAAACCATGTTTATGTATATTCCTTGGTCTCTGAAGCCAGCAATTTTTTCTTTAATGGCCTCTTGATGTGTTACAAGATCCTAATTAGGGCAGTTCAATAAATCAGTCCTTTGGGCACTGGCACTTCAACACAGGCCTAATTTGCTAAGCACTGGTGGACATTAACCAGTTGTTGGAAATTTTCTGACATTCCTCATAGACTCATATAAGGATCCTAGTCCCACCAGTGACCCGATTCCAGATTCTGGCCCTGAGTGCATGTTCCTAAAGGTTGATCTCAGATAGTCCATGACTAATAATACTTCCCCCAGGCCTTTAGTGGATTAGGCTATTGTTTGCCTACTGCTCCAGGATAGACAGAGATATGTAAGTGTTAAGTGGTGGCCTCATGGCTCCAAGCTTCCTGTGGTGCTGCCCAGCCTTCAGGATTAATTTAGGGCCTATCTCTGTAGAGAGTCAACTGTCCTGTGCAGTCCTCATTCATAACTTCCTGCTACATCTGGCGAGACGCCAGGAGACTCATTCTTTGTCTACTAGGCTGAAAGGGAAAAAAAGGGGGTGGAGAATTACAAAGGAAGGAAGGGCATTGTTGTTGTTGTTTAGTCTCCTAAGTCGTGTCTGACTCTTTGTTGGCCCATGGACTGTAGCCGGCCAGGCTCCTCTGTCCATAGGATTTCTCAGGCAAGATTATTGGAGTGGGCTGCCATTTCCTTCTCCAGGGAAATCTGTCTACCCAGAGATCAAACCTGTGTCTTCTGAGTCTCCTGCATTGCAGCTGGATTCTTTACCACTGTGCCACCTGGGACCCCCGGGGAGGGCGTTATGGATGCCTTATCTTCAGAGAGTTCATCCATTCCTCTACAAAGGATAAGACTGGCAAGTCAGCCCCAATGATGTACTGGTTACCGACCCTGGTATTGCACAGGAAGGATGCGATGTGTTTGGGGAATGGATGCTCCCCACTTGACAGGGGTTTTGGAACTAGCATCTGAGCACGTAGAATGATAATACCAACAGTTTTTGAGTCTTCCCAAATGCCATGCCCTATGCTCATGATTTTAAAGGCAATGTTTTAAACTTTCCTGTGTACTCTCTGGCTTACTTTTGGGTAGAAATTTTTATTATTTATATTTTAGAGAAGATGAAATTGAGTCCAGAGAGGGTAAACTCCTTGGCCATCAGATAGCTGCAAAAGGTGGATGTGGCCGACCCTGAACCATCGTGCTATGCAGGATAATGCAGAATGGAGAAGCAGTTTCCAACTTCTCCCAGGCAGCTGCAAGTGTGATGTTCTCTTATTGAACTCTATTCCTGTAGTGGACCCTGGGTCATATACAAGCCCCAGTGGGACAATTATGGGACTGGCTCCACAAAGTCCTGTGAAAAAAAGTGGGGTGAAGTGGAGTTACTACTATAGAGGGCAAAACCTGGAACTGTTCAAATGGATGTTTAAGAGGTAGATGATTCACACTTTGGAATTCTTAACTCCTACTAGCCAAATGTTCCTGTATTCCACCTCACAGCTGATTATGGTGTTTACCTGCGCCCCCATTCCAGTACTCTTGCCTGGAAAATCCCATGGATGGAGGAACCTGGTAGGCTGCAGTCCATGGGGTCGCGAAGAGTTGGACATGACTGAGCGACTTCACTTTCACTTTTCACTTTTATGCATTGGAGAAGGAAATGGCAACCCACTCCAGTGTTCTTGCCTGGAGAATCTCAGGGATGGGGGAGCCTGGTGGGCTGCTGTCTATGGGGTCGCACAGAGTCGGACACATCTGAAGTGACTTGGCAGCAGCAGCAGGGTATGCATTGCTCAGCTTCCTTTCTACTGTGATGTCAGGTATTGCTTTCGCTTTGGTCCCTGCCAGTCTCTATCCTGTACACAACTCTTAGGTACCTGCCTTTATGCCAGGTCCCGTGCTGACTGATGAGGATACCAAGAGAAACAGGCAGTGATTCTTGCCATTGATGTGAGCCCAGCCTGGGACATGGTCAGGAGAGACTGTGCTTAAAGGTAAGGGCTTGGGTCAGATGCTTTAAGTTCAACCCCCAGCTCTAACATGTATCTTAACCTCAGTGAGTGTTGGCTTCCTCATTTGTAAAATGGGGATGCTAATAGGACCTTTATCACGTGAAAGAGCAAAGATTGAATGAGATCACTCATGTAAAAACTTGACCCTGTCCCAGGCATGTAGTGAGCTCAGACAGACATCAGCTGTTAATACTTCCTGACTTTTGGGGTTTACCCTCTTTTCATAACAGCCTAGATTTCCTGATTTAGTGAGTGTGGTTGTTAAATCTGTCTTTGGCTGCTGCTGAGTCCTTGACAAAATGGTCTCAGTTTTAAATTGGCTCAGGTTACAAGACTGTGTGATGACTCATGACCCTAGCAAGTGTACAGCTGGGGCAGCTGGCCTGGGCCCTGTCCTCTGACCAGCCTTGTCAGGTACCACAGTGTTTCCAGGGCAACTAATACATTTGCAGTTTTTTTTTTTCCAGTATTGATGACATATCTTTACATTGCCTAGAATATTTTAGCTATTTCTTTGATTTTTCCCATTTCTAAACAGAAATATCACTTTTAAAAAACTTGAGTGTTAGAGAACTGGACACAATGCCTATTTTACTTACTAATATAAACACATCAGGCTTTCACAATATTTGGCTCTGTATGAAGAACACAGTCTGTACTGAATTGGTCTCCTTCCTGCCATCCTCACACACTTTGCTTCCTTTGACCTCTGTGCCCCTGCTGGCTATTCCCCTATCCTGGACTACCTTCCTACATCCAGTATTTTTCATCCTTCAGTGCTTGTCTCAAGGTATTACTCCCACTATGTGCCATGGAATCTGTAGCTCTTGCTTGATTTCTTTCCTCCCTGAACAAGTGAAACACTCATTGTATACCTGCAATTTGGCATTTCCCCACATGTTTTCTTATATTCAGACTATTCATTAAGCATTCAGGAGCCTCCTAATATTTCCAAACTCTGTGCTAAGTATTTTTCATATTTATTGCCTCTTTTAACTCTTTCAACAGTTCTGAAAATAGGTATTGTTAATTTTCCCACAATGTCTATGCAAAAACTGAAGTTAGACTCCAGTAGCTTAAATAATTTGTCCATTAAGAAAATGAAAAGACAAGCCAGACCAGGAGAAAATACATGCACATCATATATCTGGTATGGAATTTGTATCCAGAATGTATAAACAACACTTAAAGCTCAACAATAAGAAGATAAGCGACACAATAGGTCAGATATGAATAGACATTTTTCCCAAGAAGGTAGATGAATGGCTAATCATCGCATTAAAATATGTATAACATCAATAACTATTAGGAGAATGGAAATCAAACCACAATGATATCATTCATTGGTATATACCACCCACTAGGATGGCGCACAGAGTCGGACACGACTGAAGCGACTTAGCAGCAGCAGCAGCAGCAGCAGGATGGCTATAGTTGAAAGAACAGAAAATAACAAGTATTGATGAGGATGTGGAGAAACTAGAACCCTCATGCTTTGCTGATGCGAACGTAAAATGGTAGGACCACTTTGGAAAAGAATGTGACAGTTTCTTGAAAAGTTAAACATACTTATCAAACAATCCAACAAATCCACTCTCAGGTATCTACCCAAGAGAAATGAAAACATACATTTACACAAAGGTTAACAACTGAATGATCACAGAAGCATTATTCATAATAGGCTAAAACTGAGATAATCCAAATATCCATCTGCTGTGAATGGATAAATGAAATGTGGTATATCCATAAAATGAAATATAACTCAGCAATCAAAAGGAATGAATGTATGCTAATACAGGCGACAACATGGTTGAAGTTCAAAAATGTTTTGCTAAAGAAAAGCAGGCATATACAAGTGAGTATATATTGTATGATTCTGTTCACATGAAATTTCTAGAAAAGACAAATCTATGGAAATGGAAAGGAAGTCAATGGTTGTCTAGACCTGGGATGAGAATAAGGTTTGACTGGTCATAAGGGAACTTTTTGGAATGATGGAAATGTTCTAAAATTGGATTGAAGTGATATTTGCACAGCTCTGTAAAATTACTAAAAATAATTTTATTGAAATGCATACTTACAATGAGTAGACTTTATGGTATACAAATTATACCTCAGCAATGATGTTAAAAAAAATTATATGTGTCCAAGATCATACAAATAGGGAAGTAGGGATTTGGGTCATATCTTCCTTCTATGCTCTTTTTCTAGCCTTTGTCATTTTTTCTTGTGTATGGCTTGTTTCTTTAGCAGGTATACAACTCCTTGAGAACAAGGAGCATGCCTTTACATTTTTGGGACTCTCTCACAGTGCTCTCAACAAATCTATGGAATTGAGTTGATAGCACATGGTATTCTAATGGGATTATTCTATGCCAGAAGGAACAGTGTAGGACTGCTGTTTCTCCAAATGCTGCCCCGAGTGTTGAGACATGAGGGGTAGATAGTCCATCAAAGGCATGCCGCCTGAAGAACAATGTAGTGACAGAGCTGGCTGACAACAAGAGACAAAGAGCTGTGCTGTTGAACACTGCCCAGAGCAACCTGTCTCTTCCTGCTCCGCCCAGCAGACTGTTAAAAGGACTACAAAAGGCTGCTGGGGAGATGACAAGAGCTGAAGAATTTGCTGAATGTGTTACCCTTGATATCAAGAGTAAACCCGAATGACCTTCCCAGGACACACAGTAGAGATTATTAGAAAATAGACAAGATCTGAATCCAGGCAGGGAGGCAGAGATGCAGAGGGCTCACATATATTTTATCCATTCAATAATGAATTTGCTGGAAACCAGAATTATTATTTTTCATAATTTTAAAAGGGGTTATCAGTAAAAACTGTCTAAAACTTGAAAATGGGCAAAAGAGACCATTGAGTGTCCTCTCAGTGGCTTGTTGGGCATTGGCTAGCATGCCCAGGTGTGCACTTTTGACTGTCTTTCTATTGATTAGGCTATTTTCCAACCATAGTGGTAGCAGTAACTTGTAGAAAACCTGGTAATAATGCAAACAATTCTTGTCCACAACAAAGCAAATGCATTTCACTTCACCCAGTGGATATAGAAAAGGTAACTACAAACATTACATTTTATTGCCCTTTCAGATATTAATAGATGCAGTTTTGCATCTATTAGCAATTTTAAGCATTCTTGATTGCTTATAGATAGATATCTCTGTTCTTCAAATTCCCCATTAAAACAACCTTAATATCTAATAGGTTCTTCAATTAGTTAGTGAGTCACATAAAACTTCTGACACATATTCCTTTCATATTTTCACAGTAGTTATGTTTTTAACTTATTAAGGATTATACTTTAGTAGTATACAAAGAGAGTTCAGGGCCACAGCTCTGGCTATCAAAAACTGTAGTCTGCATTTGACCAGACAATTGAAGGAGTTTCTTATCCACCCCTCCCCATTCTGAAACTTACCTGTTCCTTCTTTATAGGTCCAGCAGTCACCATTTTCTCCATCAGGAAGCTTTCCCAAGCCTTTAGACTGGGCTAGACATCTTTGTTCTGTGCTTTCACAAAAAAAAACCCACTCTCTGGATTTGCTTTTCTCCTAACATCGTGGGCAAATCTACCTGAAAATGGCAAAAATCCAAAGAAAGGCAACAGTCAGAACAGTCCCATGTCTGATTTCTAAAGAAGTGGCAGAGTAAGTTCTGCCACAAGCTCAGACCATGGCTAAGTACCAGACATCGAGGAATTTATCTTACTGGGTTATGATGCAAGCTCAAGGAGCAGATAGGCAATCATGGGTTGGGAACTAGCTTAGAGCCCACCTACACATTTTCCAACTTTTATGAGAGGCTGTTTCCTCCTGCAGTCAAAGTGCCCAAAGCTCAGTTGCCCAAAGCTGCTCCAAGGAGCACAGAAACCAATGATGGTAACTTTTCACATGGAGACTAACAATACTGTAAAAAAAAAAAAAAAAAAAACAATACTGTAATACTGTGCACACCTTGTACAAGTGCACACCTTGTAACAATGCACTTAAAAAACTTGTTAGGAGGGTAAATCTCATGTTAAGTGTTATTACCACAAAACTTTTGGAGGTGATAGATAAGTTTATTGCCTTGACATGGTGAAGGCTTCATAGCTGTATGCTGTGTATGTATGTTCAAACTCATCAAATTGTACACATTAAATATACACAGTTTCAAAAATCAATTATACCTCAATAAAGCTATTGTCTTCCCTGGTGGCTCAGATGGTAAAGTGTGTGTCTACAATGCAGGAGAACTGGGTTAGATCCCTGGGTTGGGAAGATCCACTGGAGAAGGAAAAGGCAACCCACTCCAGTACTATTGCCTGGAAAATCCCATGGACAGAGGAGCCTGGTAGGCTACAGTCCATGGGGTCATCAGACACGACTGAGCAACTTCACTTTCCTTTCCTTTAAAGCTGTTAAATTTTTAATATGAAAAATTTTTTAAAAGATTAATATTGTTAATGTTGTCAAATAGCCAAGGATCTTGGCAAAATAGAATTTGTTAAACCTATTCAAAGCTGTTACAAGCATTCAAACAAACATTATGCTTATTCTTATATAGGGAATAGATATTTAACTTGGTCCAGAAAGAGAGAGAAATATAAGGGAAGCAGGAAGGATGCATAAAGTTTTAAAGCAAAATTAATTAATTAGAAAAGTGGAGAAATGATGGTAAATCCAAAATCCATTCTTTCAACAGGGCTAATTACATTGGCAAGCTCCACACAGCATAATAAAAATGGGAAAAGAGAGAAAAGAGAAATAACCCCCCAAATAAAAATATCCAACATAAAATATCAATAATGAGAAGTGGATTTAGGCAAGATTAAAAAGATTGTGAAAACTTTTAAGAACATATAATGTACATCTCTATATTTATAAATTTTAAAATCCTGATTAAATGAAATTTTTAAAATGAAAATACAAATGTTCCAGTTTATATAAAAGAATTTTGAGACTCTGCACAGAACAAAAAGCATGGAAACCTACTGTTAAAGTACTAGATCCAGACAAATGTATTAACAAATTCTTTAGTATGTGCACCTCTTTGAGGGACACATAGTTCCTCTGCTATGAAATCTATCAAAAGGGAGGAAAATAAAGCTATACAATTTATTTTAGAAAACTAATATAACCTTGACACCAGTGCCTCTGCGGGAGACACCCAAACACTCCAACATTGTCCTGTTGACAGTTGTTCAGCAGTGAGCTGTAATTTTGAAGTTCTCTCAAGAGAAGATGAGTGCATGTCCTTCTGCTCCGCCGTCTTGCAAGCACATCAACATTTTAGGAATCAGCGAACTAAAATGGACTGGAATGGGTGAATTTAACTCAGATGACCATTATATGTACTACTGTAGGCAAGAATCCCTTAGAAGAAACAGAGTAGCCCTCATAGTCAACAAAAGAGTCCCAAATGCAGTACTTGGATACAATCTCAAAATGACAGAATGATCTCTGTTTGTTTCCAAGGCAAACCAGTCTATATCACAGTAATCCAAGTCAATGCCTCAACGAGTAATGCTGAAGAAGCTGAAGTTGAATGGTTCTATGAGGATCTACAAGACCTTCTGGAACTGAGACCCCAAAAAAGATGTCCTTTTCATTATAGGGGACTGGAATGCAAAAGTAGGAAGTCAAGAGATACCTGGAGTAACAGGCAAATTTGGCCTTGGAGGAAAAAACGAAGCAGGGCAAAGGCTAACAGAGTTTTTCCAAGAGAACACACTGGTCATAGCAAACACCCTCTTCCAACAACACAAGAGAAGACTCTACACATGGACATCACTAGATGGTCAATACCAAAATCAGGCTGACTATATTCTTTGCAGCCGAAGATGGAGAAGCTCTATACAGTCAGCAAAAAAAAAAAAAAAAAAAAAAAAAAAAGACTGGGAGCTGACTGTGGCTCATATCATGAACTCCTTATTGCCAAATTCAGACTTAAATTGAAGAAAATAGGGAAAACTACTAGGCCATTCAAGTATGACCTAAATCAAATCCCTTTTGATTATACAGTGGAAGTGACATAGATGCAGGGGGTTAGATCTGATAGACAGAGTGCCTAAAGAACTATGGATGGAGGTTCATAACATTGTACAGGAGGCAGTGATCAAGACCATCCCCAAGAAAAAGAAATGCAAAAAGGCAAAATGATTGTCTGAGGAGGCCTTAAAAATAGCCAAGAAATGAAAAGAAACAAAAGGCAAAGGAGAAAAGGAAAGATATACCCATTTGAATGCAGAATTCTAAAAAACAGCAAGGAGAGATAAGAAAGACTTCCTCAGTGATCAATGCAAAGAAATAGAGAAAACAACAGAATGGGAAAGACTAGAGATCTCTTCAAGATAATTAGGGATACCAAGGGAACATTTCATGCAAAGATGGGCACAATAAAGGACAGAAATGGTATGGACCTAACAGAAGCAGAAGATACTAAGTAGAGGTGGCAAGAATACACAGAAGAACTATACAAAAAAATTCTTTATGACCCAGATAATCACAATGGTGTGATCACTCATCTAGAGACTGACATCCTGGAATGTGAAGTCAAGTGGGCCTTAGGAAGCATCACTACGGACAAAGCTAGTGGAGGTGATGGAATTCCAGTTGAGCTATTTCAAATCCTAAAAGATGATACTGTGAATGTGCTGCACTCAATAAGCTAGCAAATTTGGAAAACTCAGCAGTGGCCACAGGACTGGAAAAGGTCAATTTTCTTTCCAATCCCAAAGAAAGGCAATGCCAAGAATGTTAAAACTACTGCACAATTGCACTCATCTCACACGCTAGCAAAGTAATGCTCAAAATTCTCCAAGCCAGGCTTCAAAAGTATGTGAACCATGAAATTCCAGATGTTCAAGCTGGATTTAGAAAAGGCAGAGGAATCAGAGATCAAATTGCCAACATCTATTGGATCATCAAAAAAGCGAGAGTTCAGAAAAACATCTACTTCTGCTTTATTGACTACGCTAAAGCCTTTGACTGTGTGGACCACAACAAACTATGGAAAATTCTGAAAGATATGGTAATACGAGACCACCTGACCTGCCTCCTGAGAAATCTGTAAGCAGGTCAAGAAGCAACAATTAGAACTGGACATGAAACAACAGACTGATTCCAAATTGGGAAAGAAGTGCATCAAGACTGTATATTGTCACTCTGCTTATTTAACTTATATGCAGAGTGCATCATGAGAAATGCCAGGCTGGATGAAGCACAAGCTGGAGTCAAGATTGCCAGGAGAAAGATCAATAACCTAAGACATGCAGATGACACCACACTTACGGCAGAAAGGGAAGAAGAACTGAAGAGCCTCTTGATGAAAATGAAAGAGGAGAGTTAAAAAGTTGGTTTAAAATTCAGAAAACTAAAATCATGGCATCTGGTCCCATCACTTCATGTCAAATAGATGGGGAAACAATGGAAACAGTGTCAGACTTTATTTTTCTGGGCTCCAAAATCACTGCAGATGGTGATTGCAGCCATGAAATTAAAAGACGCTTGCTCCTTGGAAGAAAAGTTATGACCAACCTAGACAGCATATTCAAAAGCAGAGACATTACTTTTCCAACAAAGGACTAACTAGTCAAAGCTATGGTTTTTCCAGTAGTTATGTATGGATGTGAGAGTTGTACTAGAAAGAAAGCTGAGTGCCGAATAATTGATGTTTTTGAACTGTGGTATTGGAGAAGATTCTTGAGAGTCCCTTGGACTGCAAGGAGATCCAACCAGTCCATCCTAAAGGAAATCAGTCCTGAATATTCATTGGAAGGACTGATGCTGAAGCTGAAACTCCAATACTTTGGCCATCTGATGTGAAGAACTGACTCATTGGAAAAGACCCTGATGCTAGGAAAGATTGAAAGGCAGGAGGAGAAGGGGACGACAAAGGATGAGATGGCTGGATGGCATCACTGAGTCTATGGACATGAGTTTGAGCAAGCTCCAGGAGTTGGTGATGGACAAGGAAGCCTGGCGTGCTGCAGTCCATGGGGTGGCAAAGAGTTGGACATGACTGAGAGACTGAACTGAACTGAAAAAGTGCCTTAAAAAGGGACAACTATAGACTAAATGTATAACTAAAAATATAATAACACTATATGAAATATTAGCAAATCAAAACTAGAATTACATTAAAAATATACTATGCCCAAGTGAGTTTATTCTGTGAGTATAAGAATGATATAATTCTAGGAAATATTTTAATATAATTAACCATATTAGTAGAAGAAGGAAAATATTAGGTCAGAATATCAAAAACACAGGTCAGAAACAGGTGGCAAAATCAAAAATCTATTCCAGATTTTTAAAAATAAACCTCTACTATAGAAAAAAAATTTAAGAATCCTGAAAATACCATCTTGAAATAAATAGCCACCAAATAAGGAGGACTTCTCTGCAAGTCAAAAAACAAGAAAAAGATACCAACTGTAATCACTATTTTTAGGTATTTTTCTGGAATTTAAAGAATTTTAAGAAAATGAAATAAGATGTAAAAATATTGACAAAGAGAAAAAGATACTTTTTTGCAGAAGACATTTGCCTATCTGAAAAAACTAAAAGCATGTACACTATAGAGTAAAATAAGGTACACATGATTCAGAACATAAAAAAAAGTTAGAAAAAAATGCATACACACACAAATAGAGTCCCAGTCCATGTAATATCCTGACACAAAGAGAGAAAACAAGAAGAAAAACACTGAAATTTGTAAACTTGTATGTAGCAGGAAGAATATGATAAATAAAGCTGACAGGTACATGATAAATGGAGAAAAATATTTGAAACCTACCCTAAATATTAATGTCTTTGATAAAGAACTCTTAGAAATTGCTGAACACTTTCATTCATTCAACAAATATTTATTGAGTGCTTATTCTTTGTCAGGTACTGTTGTAGATGCTTGGAAGACATAAATGAACAGAAAGCTATAAGTCTCTGCCATTATAGTTCTTACCTCTTCATGCAATTTATTTAAAAAATGAAAATAGTAATAAAAATGCAAAAATCTTGACCTCCATTAGCATTTAAAGACATGTGAATATAAAAGTTTTATTTTTATTTGTTACTAGTTAAATCAGTAGAGATTTTAAAAATTGATTATTCTCAGTGATGTCTGGGTATGGGAAGCACAGACTCTCATACACTTCTAAAAGGAGTATAAATTGGTAGAGAATTTTTGGAAAGCTATTTGGCAGTCTTAAGAGGGCTGACTAGCAATTCCTCTTTTAGGAATTCATACCAAATAAAATACCACTCTAATGGCAGGAAGTGAAGAGGAACTAAAGAGCCTCTTGATGAGGGTGAAGGAAGAGAGTGAAAAAGCCAGCTTAAAACTCAATATTAAAAAAACAAAGATCATGACATCCTGTCCCATCACTTCATGGCAAATAGAAGGTGAAAAGGTGGAAGCAGTGATACATCTCCTCTTCTTGGGCTCTAAAATCACTGTGGCTGGTGACTATAGCCATGAAATTAGAAGATGATTGCTTTTTGGCAGGAAAGATGACAAACCTAGACAGTGGTTAAAAAGCAAAGGCATCACTTTGCTGACAAAGATCTGTATAGTCAAGGCTATAGTCTTTCTTGGGCTTCCCTGGTGGCTCAGCTGGTAAAGAACACGCCTGCAAGGCAGGAGACCTGGGTTCAATCCCTGGGTTGGGAAGATGCCCTGGAGAAGGGAAAGGCTACCCACTCCAGTATTCTGGCCTAGAGAATTCCACGGACTCTATAGTCCATGGGGTCGGAAAGAGTCAGTCATGACTGAGCCAATTTCACTTTCACTTTCATAGTCTTTCTAGTAGTCATGTACAGATGTGAGAGTTGGACAATAAAGAAGGCAGAGCACCAAAGAATTGATGTTTTTAAACTGTGATGCTGGAGAAGACTCTTGAGAGCGCCTTGGAAAGCAGGGAGATCAAACCAGTCAATCTTTTTTTTTTTCAATTGGAGGCTAATTACTTTACAATATTGTGGTGGTTTTTACCATACATTCACATGAATCAGCCATGGGTGTACATGTGTTTCCCATTCTGACCCTCCCTCCCACCTCCCTCCTCATCCCATCCCTCAGGGTCATCCCAGTGCACCAGCCGTGAGCACCCTGCCTCATGCATTGAACCTGGACTCAAACCAGTCAATCTTAAAAGAAATCAACCCTGAATACTCTTTGGAAGGATTTTGCTGAAGCTTAAGTTGCAATACTTTGGTGACCTGATGCGAACAGCTGACTCATTGGAAAAGACCCTAATGCTGGAAAAGATTGAAGGCAGAAGGAGAAGACAGTTACAGAGGATGAGATGGTTGGATGGCAACACCAATTCAATGAACATGAATCTGGGCAAACTTCTGGAGATGGTGAGAGACAGGAAAGCCTGGCGTGCTGTAGTCGATGGGGTCACAAAGAGTCAGACATGAATTGGTGACTGAATAACAACAACAATGCAGTAAATAAGCAGGTAATTGCAAAAAGAATGTAACCATAAGGATACATACTTCAGAGCTATTTATAAGGGCAAAAAAATTGGAAACAATCTAAATTTGGTACATACACACAACATAAATTGTAGTGCTTGCTTCAGCAGCATGTATACTAAAAAATTAGAATGATGCAGAAAAGATTAGCATGGTCCCTGTGCAAGAATGACAAACAAATTCATGAAGCATTCCATTATACTGAAAAAATGGGTACAAGACTTAAATAAACATTTCTCCAAAGAAGACATACAGATGGCCAAGAGGTGCATGAAAAGATGTTAATCATCACTAATTATCAGAGAAATGCATATCAAAACTACAGTGAAGTATCACTTCACATTAGTCAGAATGGCCATCATTAAAAAGTCTACAAATACCAAATGCTGGAAGGGGTGTGGAGAAAAGGGAACCCTCCTGCACTGTTGGTAGGATTGTAAATCGATGCAGCCACTATCGAAAACACTATGGAGGCTCTTCAAAAACAAACTGAGTTGCCATACAATTCAGCAATCACTCCCCTGGCATTCATCCAGGCAAATCTATAATTTGAAAAGATATACACACCCCTATGTTCATAGTAGCACTATTTACAATAGCCAAGAGATGGAAGAAACCTAAACATCCATCAACAGGTAAGTGGATAAAGAAAATGTGGTATATACACACAATGGAGTATTACTCAGCCATAAAAAGAATGAAATAATGCCATTTGCAGCAACATGGATGGACCTAAAGATGATCATAGTAAATCAGAAAAAGAAAGACAAATACCACATGATATCACTTGTGTGTGGAATCTAAAATATAACACTAATGAAGAGGTCTACAAAACAGAAACAGACTCAGAGATACAGAGAAGAGACTTCTGGTTGCCAAGGGAGAGTAGAGTAGGGGTGGTGGACGGAAGGACTGGGAGTTTGGGATTAGCAGGTACAAACTATTAGATACAGAGTGGATAAACAACCAGATTCTACTATATAGTACAGGAAACTATATTTAATATCCTGTGATAAACCATAATGGAAAAATATGAAAAAGAATACATATATATTCAGCAAAGTATATTACTGAGTGCAGTGTAAAGTGCTTTACAAAGTGCAGTGTATTACTGTACTTTGCTGTACAGCAGAAATTAATGCAACACTGTAAATCAACTGTATTTCAATAAAAAATTTTAAAAAGAAATTATATTGTAGAAGAATATATAGTAATACAGAAATACTGTTAAATGAAAAGGTAGATTTTGTTATATACTGAAAGATTTCATTTTAAATGTATATATATATATACATATATATATTTATATGTGTGTGTGTATATATATACACACACACCACTTAAAAAATTTGGAAAGATTGACATTAAAATATTAATTAAGGTTTTCTTAGTGGTACAATTTTAAGACCTTTCCATTTTCTTTCTTGTGATTTAGGTAGTACGGATTTTATAAATTTTAAAAGGACTATTGTTTCTCTTTAAACATATAAAGATATCCATGTACCTTAGAGAGTTTATACTTTGTTGGATCCCATTGAATTATTGCAGATACATCCTCCAGGTTTTAAACAAATCCCCTTAACACTGCACTAATTCTTTGGCCTGAGAAAGGGCTGCCAGGAAGAACAGGATCTGACAGGTCTAGGATTAGGTAAAGCAGGTAAAGTGAGTTGCTAAAGTGCAGAGCTGGATCCCATCTTTATTTCTGTCCATTGTAGAGTTTTTGCATTAATTCTGGTTTTTTAAAATATTAAAGTATTGTTATTCTTGAGTACTGAGAATTTTGGCAATACACACCTTCCTAAATTTTGCACCAAAGGTGAGTGCCTCACTCATTTCACCATAGCCCCAACCCTGCCCCTCAACAGCCCCCTGCACTCTCCGTGCTCCACAAGCAGCATCTTTACATACATTGCTCTACCTCCTATCTAGCAGGTGCAGCACCCTCCCAGGAACCAGCAAGCGAACATGGGTGCTTTGGGTGGAGTAAGGGATGGCAGCGATTCTGAACATTCTTGGAGCACTTCCTTTGGCCTGGCCTCTGTGCAAAGCACTTTACCAGTACTATCTGAATCCACAGATACCCTGATAGGTTGGGTAGCAGAGAATCCTATGCATCTCCCAATATCCTTCTTTCCTCTCAGTAACAGACTTTCCAAACTGCAGCTGGGGATATGGCCATCCAGAATATAGGCCACATTTCCCAGATTCTCTTACAACCTGGTGTGGCTGTGTGATTAAGTCTGAGACAAAAGAAAGTAAGAGAGCTGCGTAATTTATGGGACAGGTCTATAAAGGGGAAGGCCGTTCCCTTCTTGCCTGCTTCCTCGTGGAATATGTGAGTGAGGACTGGAGCTGCAGCACTCATTTGGCACGGATATTAAAGTCACCATTAAAAATGGTGTGCTCATGTGGAATCTCCATACCTGGCCTGGATTGCTGTGTTATGAGAGAGAAATAGACTTCTCTCTCAATAAAACAAACCACTGTTATCTTGGGTTTCCCAGGACTTGCAGATCAACCTAATCCTAATTCATTCTGATAAATGTTATGATGAGTCCACTTTGTAGATGAGGAAATGATTCAGAGAAGTTAACCACCTTTTCCAAGTTTGCACAGCTATTTAGTGAGATCAAAATCTGAAGCCAGAATGTCTGACTCTCAAGCCCTAGCTCTTAATCCTATGCTATTCAAGTTCCCTGTTTTAGGAAGATTTCCAAATCTGAGCAAAAGGCTCAGAAGCCTAGACTTTTGATGCTCATTCTTATGCTGTTCTCCAGCCCAAGTCTTAAACCCTTTGAGGGCTTCAGCAGGTTGAAAATGGCTCAGCAGAGAACAGGAAATCCTTGTAAATGTCTTCTCAGGCACTACCCATACCTTGCTATGTCCTCAGACCGCCAAGTGACACCAGCACTGTTTATCTGCATGGTTCCTTAAGGATTGTCCATTGTTCTTTCCCAGGACAAGTTACGCTGCTCTTCCTGCAATGAGTGGTAGGGGTGGGGATGGGGAAGGGCTGCATCTCTGCAGACACTTCAGAAATCCCACCACTTTGAGACAGTCTCGAGGAAATCCAGTCCCAGCCTTGGAACAATGTGTAGCCCTGTGGCATTTTGACACTGGGCGTCTCTTCACTGTTGAAGTAACTCAGCACGTTGCAATGTGTTTATCCCCTTGGGTCAGGTCAATGCTAAAGTAAGTTCATCGCCTCTGCTTCTTCAAAAACTGATGTCTGATGCATCAGCCGAATGCATTTCAGGCTTATAAGCAGTTCCCTGGATCCACAGGCAAAAAGCTTTCACCATCTCCCCCTCCCCCACTAGTGACCATATCTTAGCATTAATGCATCTGATGGCACCAAGCCTTTGTGGCCTGAGCAAGGACAGTCGCCAAGCAAGGATTGAAATCACATTTTTATTTACATTATTGCTTTTCCACAGCTTGGTTTCCTTCAGGCTTTTGATCTATTAGGCCACACCATTTAGTCTGGACTGAATCCTTGAATTACTGTACTTTTTCTTCCAAGACTCTCAAAGAACTTGATAAACTTGTACTTATTAAAATATTCATCAGTAGTGTTAACATATCAGGGATAAAAGTGAAACACTGCTTAATGTGGGAGACAATATACAATCTCAAGTGTAGATTCTGACTCTTTTGTGAATAACAATCATTGTTTTAGGAAAACACTGAGTTTATCCAGCCTTTGTTAGAATCTCCCTATCATATAATGCAAATGTTAAATCCGAGCCTTCTTGTGAAGTAAACTCATATTATCATTTACATATGTCCAGTCATGGCATTAATAAAAGCAGATTGTCTTGGATAAAACACACGGTTAACCTTTAAAATAGATCTGAAAATAAGATTATAAATAATTGTTCTTCTTTACTGTGACTATTGGGTTGTATTTAGTGCCAAACTTTTTTGACAGCTCCTAAGGAGTAAATTGTAAGTATATTGGAATTGTTATCCAAGTACAAGCTGCCACTTCTGTGTAATGGCATTTTTCTCCCACAAACTGTGAAAGAAATGGAGCCATAAGGAATCAAAGTAGAATCAGAGGGATTTGTTAGAATAGAAATTCTGATTCCTTCATTCTACTTCTCATTTATTGTCAGACAATAAGTGAGTAAATGCCCACTAAAAAAATCAAAAGATCCATTTACCTTTTGATAAATAAAATGTGCAACATTCTCAACACAACAGCTTAGTTTTGAAAGAGCTACCCTAAATTCACTACTCACTGGTACACTCTAAATTACCTTCTGTGTATTTTAAGAGTGAGGGACAGGAGGAGAACCAAGAGACTAAGGCCAAGCTATATTCACTGTAATTGCGGAAGGACCCAAAGAGGGCAGGAGGAAAAGTCAGTATCATCTCTTCTTGGACCAACTGGGATGCTTGTGTGTTACACAGAACTTCTCAGAATTCCTTCCCCTGTGGTTCTGAGTGAGGATGGGCCGCAAGAAACAGCCGTGGCAGTGACACCGCAGCCATTACCTTCCAAAGGCAGCTTGTATCTCCCTTAGTGATGACCTCCGAGTCAACCGAGCCAGAGAAAGAAGTTCATCTGCCCAGACAGAGCCTCCAGCTCCCATGGGACCTCCCCCTTCAGCTTCTCTGAGTCCTGGGCCAGGTATGTGCAGTTCTGTGGGCAAGGGTACTGCCTTCTGCAGATCACCTGTGTCCACCAAAATTACAGGTGCGAAAGATAGACATGGTCCCCGTTTTTCCTTGTGGGTTCCAGCATGTCCTCGCTCTCCTCTACTTCACTCTAGTTCGTCTCTCTTCCTGCTGGCCCTGTGGCTCAACAGCAACTTCAGGCCCACCCACTTCAGATGCAAAGACCAGCCCCATCTGGCGATTCCTTCATCAACCCCTACAACGGGTTAAGATCTAATTCTGTGCTATCCAGTATAGTAGCCACAAGTCATGTGTGACTATTAACATTACAATTGATTAAAATGATAGAAAATTAAAACTCCAGTTCCTCAGTTGTGCTTGCCGCATTTCACATGTGTACCTAGTGCCTGTGTTATCAAACAGGGCAGATACAAAACATTTCTATCATCACAGAAAGCTATACCGAACAGTACTGGTATAATTCCTTTCATATGTTCCTTATTTCATATCATTTATAGAAATTGTTTTTCTCTAATCAAACACTAGCATTTGGTAAAGACTGGTCTGGGTCAGTGATTTTCAACTTTTTGTTCTCCAGTACCTATGATGGATATTATTCACATGTGTGACACATTTCTATGGCCCAATTCAGATTTTGACAAAATCTCTAAATAGGTTTCCACAAGGAAGAAAAGCAACTTTTTGGCCAACCCAACAGATGGCCCTTGAGAAAATATGAAAGATGCTTAGACAAGCAAAGAGGGGCAGTCCTCTCTCTGGACAGAGATGTGCACCACATACAAGCTATCTTCAGGCCCTCTCCAATATTCACTCTTCCTATATACATTGGGATCAGTCGAAGCTTTGTGTGTGGAGGGGAGTAGAGAAGATGCTGTTCTTCAGCACTCAGGCTTTCTCCTTCTGTGCGCCATTTCCTACATGCCTGCTGGACCACCCAGAGGAGGGCAGGGCACTTCCCACAAGCAGAGGCCTGAACTGATTCTTACCATGTTCTGAACAATAGCACAAGAGCTTCTGCAGGTGGGAGACAGAGAGGTATAGTTATTGTTTATTTTATTTTATTTTTTTAGCTCTGGTTGTTTTCATTTGAAAACCCTGGTTTTGTTAAGTATTTTTTTCAGAAAAAATAATACTAGCAATACAAGCTATCTGCTTGTATTATTATTTAACTAATACAAGCAATACAATCTCCTTCCAACTTTAGTAAGAATGGACCCTGGGGGGTTTAGGGGAGCAGAAGTTTCACCTTGTTTTCCAAAATAGAGTTTTTAGGTAATAATCAACAGATAATTTCATTATAAAGGTTTATTTCAAACTTAATAGAAGTCATGATAACTTTTAGAATTCACTTCCCTAAAACAGCCTTGATTGAGACAATTTAGATGAACACAAGAGTTATGGGATGAATTGTGTCCCACTCCCTCCCCTCACCAAATTCGTAACTTGAGATCCTGATCCTTACTGCCTCAGAATGTGACTGTACTTGGAGATTGGTGGGTTTGGTTTAGTTGCTAATTCATGTCTGACTCTTGTGACCCTATGAACTGTAGCCTGCCAGACTCCTCTGTCCATGGGATTTTCTAGGCAAAAATACTGGAGTTGGTTGCCGTTTTCTTCTCCAGGGCATCTTCCCGACCCAGCAATTGAACACAGGTCTCCTGCATTGCAGACAGATTCTTTACCAACTGAGCTATGAGGAAGGCCCGTACTTGGAGATTAGGGCTCAGGAAGCTCAGAATCACCTTCCAAGAAGTTTGATTAAATATAGTATTATGTCCAACAAAAAAATTCTCTAATCATATTACCACAAAGAATTACTAGGATTGCGGTATGATTACTAGTTTGATTTTTCAGCCTGTGTTCTGGCACCTGCAGACATACTCAGGAGTTCACCCTGGACTTCACAGATAATATACTCTGTATGGGTACCTGAAGACATACTCAGAGTTCACCCTGGACTTCACAGATAATATACTCTGTATGGGTGTAAAGATTATTTTTACTATTGGATGTCTTTTTTTTGTTGTTTTTTTTCTTGTTGTTGAGTTTTTTTTTTAATTTATTTATTTTAATTAGAGGCTAATTACTTTACAATATTGTATTGGTTAAACAGTCCACATTTCTAGTTGCAAAACAACCAGAATCATCTCTAACCAGTTAAAAAGTAGGAGAAAGACTTATTGAAGGATATGAAGGAACTCAGACTTGAGGGGATGCCCTAGAGAAAGGGGCTGGAAGCTCAGCGCCTTGCACCAATGCTCAAATACTTCAGAGAAAAATGGTCTGATGAGGAAATCATGGTTTCTGCTGCTGGCAAGCATGAAGTACCAGGGATTTACCTTTACTGCACTAGCTTATTTCACCTGTTTTGAAGCCATTTCTGCAACAGGATCTTCTGTATGGAAGTCTTGCCCAGGTATCCCTGATTGCTGGACATCTGGGTCATATGCTGTGTTCTAGCAGCAAGGGAGGCAAATAACTTATATTCTAGGAGACATAGGTATTTCAGTTAATAAAGGGGGTCATTTAAAAGTTGATGGGCAGGCAAAAATATGACAAATGTCCACTATAGACCTTGAGTTATTTACTAACTATGCTGTGCTTTGTTTAACATCTAAGCCTCTAAAATGATCAGAAAAGTCATGTTGGATAGATAAAAATGTGATGATGAGAAACAAAAACCAAGTCAAAATTTTCAATCAGATTTTCACTAGAGCATTAAACAATACTTTCCACAATCAATACGTATTCAATATTCTCAGAATACTTCACAAGTGCTTATTAATAAGTAAATAAATGTTGTCATATAAAGTGGTCTTTTTCCTTAGTGAGAACACCAAAATCATTAGAATCTAAATTGTTGGATTGTAATTCTAGCTCCTCATTTTCACACCCTCTAATGGTATCGATCTCATTCAAGAACATAGTTTATCTGTTGCTATGGTAACTTTGTTTTCCAACAGGAAAACTGGGACACATGGATCCTACCAAGAATCTTAGTAATTGTTTTTGGGCACAAGAAGTAAGTTAACAGATGCTGCTCAAATATTAAAACAAACATTTTGATGGTTGATGGGAACAAGAGAACAGAATATATCAAGCCAGGACTATTCCATATGGCACCCCACTCCAGTACTCTTGCCTGGAAAATCCCATGGACAGAGGAGCCTGGTAGGCTGCAGTCCATGGGGTCGCGAAGAGTCAGACACGACTAAGCGACTTCAGTTTCACTTTTCACTTTCATGCATTGGAGAAGGAAATGGCAACCCACTCCAGTGTTCTTGCCTGGAGAATCCCAGGGACAGGGAGCCTGGTGGGCTGCCGTCTATGAGGTCGCACAGAATCGGACTGAAGCAACTTAGCAGCAGCAGCAGCATGGTGTGGTCATGGTACAAACACATGGTAAAATGTGTTTGCTTCAACACATTTGCTTCAGGAGGAAGTTTTGTAGGCATTAGTTAATTCAGTCATGCATTCACTTTTCTATTTTAACCAATATTTCCTGAGCACCTACTATGTGTCAGACACTGATCTAGGATCTCATCTTATGTTCCACAAAGGTTTTGCAGTCTAATAGCATAAAACAGATAAGTAAGCAAAACAATGCAGTAAGAGTTTGAGATTCTAGGACAGAAATTTTACAAGTCTACTTAACCACTGCATTATAATTACATAACAAAACGTGAATATAACTTCTCCCTAAGTAACTGCAAAAAAGTTACATATTAGTATCTTATTCCCAATGCATAGGAGATCTCCAAGTGTTTTGAAGTCAGTATATCTGCTTTTCTGTTTAAAGACTTTGTTAGTTTCACTTTGAAACAGTAAAGAGTCAATACACATCCAGAACTCAGTAGATAGAAGATTTCAGTAAATACAAAGGTAAATACCATGATTACATTAGCGCATGTACAGAACAGATGTCTAGTGAAAAGCAGTCCTTTCCCCATTCTCTCTTAGGCAATTAATTATTTTAAGGACTTTTTCGAAACAAACACTAAAATCTTCTGTGAAATCTCTGAGAGACCTCTTCAGTGTTCCTCCTGAATTCACACACCTCTGTGGGAGCAAGCATCACCTTATTTGATGCTATAGTATTTATTTTTGTCTGTCTCCCATCCTGCACTGTGCGTTCTTTTCTATCCTGGGCACCAAGGGTCTGGAAGATGAGCAATCATCTTGGAATAAATGGGCAGATGATGGAATAGATGAATGCACCCCCTTATCAACCAGCAAAGCGTGAAGAGCAGTTTTCTAGTTGAGACTACATGTTCAGGGGTTGGACAGGCAGCCTTGGGTTGGAATCTGTCTCTGCTACTTATTGGTTCTGGGAACTTGAGCAAATCACATAATCTTTCTTGGCCTTAGCAGTTTCAACTATAAGATAGGAATAATTAGTAGACCATGACTCAAAGGCTTGCTATGAGAATGAAGTGGAACAACGCTGTGGAAGACTTAGGACACACTGTAGTTTAGTGCCAGTACTGCGGTTAATGCTCAGTAAGTAGTGGAAAGATTCATAACTGATATTCCGGTGGATGATGCTGTGTAGCACGCTCACACTTAGGGCCACTCAACTTTCTGAGCAGAACAAATTGTACATTTGCCCTTTGGCTGCTATTTGCCTTTGTCTCATATCCCTTTATAACATAGAACCAGCACCTCTGCCTGTCCCAAACCGCAGTTTTGGACTTTTCTGAACCTTTGATAAGATAGTTTTTATTATTAGAAGTAGTATTTACTGCTGTAGCTCAAATTTTTCTTTCTCTGTTTCCCACTGACTTGGAAGGGTGTTTGATAAGAAAATGCCCCCAGCTTAATTTGAAAGCCCAGTCTTCTAATTCATCATGAATTATAGAAATCCAATAAGCTGGCCTCCTTATATTAAGAGCCCAAAATCACTGTATGGCAAAATTTGGGGAGTAGAGGAAGTGTGGGCGGACCAGGTGGATGGTGGGAAACGGCAAAATGTGCCCCCACCCCCACTCCAAAACCAAATATACATGCAGTCTTAAAATAACCAGAAATGTTTTTCCTTTTTCTCCTCTGCTGGATGCTCATTCTGAAATTGGACCAAGTGGAAAAACACAAAGCCCTTCAGATTTGTCCAGCTTTGTAACATTAAATTGGGATGGAGTGTGTGCTGGGGGCGGGGGTGATTTCATAATACAGTAAGTGGAACCTTTTAGCTTCAGTAAGTGAGTCTGACTCAGGAATGCAGGCGATTGTATCTCCAAAAAAATCAATATTAAGATGCACAATTGCTCCCCTGATATTGAAAGAATTAGTTGATCTACATGCTAAATGACAAGCCTCTTGATAACAGGGATTATGTGACCTTCCTTTCCAGCCAGGGCTGCTGGGGACTGTCCCTTAGGTCCCTAAGGCAGAGATAATCTAATTAGAACAACAAAGACTAGGTCCATTTGAAGAGAAGGCAATGAGGGGGTGGATGGGGGTCGGGAGGTGACGGTGTTGAGTCTTGTGTTGGCAGGGAGGGGCTCACTCAGAACAAAAGCATGTAGGTGGCGAGTTGCTGGGGAGCGAGGCCCAGAGGGGAGAGGATGCCTGCAGAAAGGGTGGACAGAGGTCACTTCTAAAACATGACTTAATCTCCACTTTGGCTCCACAAACACTGCCACGCTGGCTCCCAGACTCTGGCCAGACTTGACGGAACTAGTAATAGAGTCTCCAGACATTCAGACACTCAGAGGCCCTCCAGCCAGTCACAGGAGAGAAGGAAGGGCCTGGGAAATACACGTGGGCCTGTCTGACCCAAGTCCTCTGCCTCCACTGTAAACTCCCACCATCCCCAAGGTTGGAAGGTTCCAAGGAGCAGGCCCTGGTGGAACGTCCACCTGTCCACATCAGACGAGAGAAGCAAGACTGTGCATTGCATTTTTTAGAAAACTAAACTTCTGTCATTTAAAGGATGGTCCTCTCTTCTGATATAATGTCTGTCTCATGTTTTTGGTGGTAAAAATTCCCTTTGAAAATCTATGAAACTGTCTTTTTAAACAGACTTCTGCGCAAATGTTTTAAAAATTTTACCCTCATAGATTCCCTTTTACTTGTAGGGGAAAAAAAATAACAATGGCTCAAATAAACTTTGTTCCTCTTTCCTACACTCTCCATAACTTTTTGCTCCCAAGGTAAAAGGAATCCTAAGGTAGTGAGACATTCATTAGGTTGATAGTTTTCCCATTTTTAAAAGAAGAGCTCTTATGTAATCAGGTCACTCAGAGAGAACCTCAGTGTGTACGGACCGTGGTGTGGACTAAGGCAGGGGAGCTCTGACTCTGGGGCGGGGGGGCTCAGAACCCGCCCCCTCGCCTGGGGGGCAGCCGTGTCCTTCACGCATCACGGGGCTGTGGGTAGTGGGTGTGCTCAGTTCTGGCCCAGGCAGAGAGGACCTGCTTTCCTCTCTCTGACTGTTCGTGGTGTGGGGAGGTTTAACTGGCCCATCACTTAAAAATATTTTCAAACCCTAAAAAGCTGAGTGTACGTGAGACAAACTTTTCCCCACCTAGGACAGTGTGGAAGCTGGTGACTTACCATGATTCATATGAGAGACCTTCTTACTCATCTAGGGGAGCAAAGGTGGTGGCCATGGGAGTCATTCAAAGATTCTAATGGCACTCTTGCTCAAAGTGGGATGTGAAGGAATGTTGCTGAGGCAGGGGGTGGATGATGGAGAGGAGCTATCTACAAACACTACCAGTCCTACCCAAAAAGAAACTAGAAAAAGGCAAGAGTCCTTAATCATAGTAAAAGAGCCTGAAATTTTAATTCTTCCTGCACCCACCCACCATGTAACACAAATTTATGAGTTTTTTTAGAGATGGCCACTGTATAAATAATACATTAATTTACTAATATTTTTATACAAAATAATATTAGTGATAATTGTGTTTTATTTCTTGGTAAGAAAAATTTTCAGGTTTTTGCTAAGGGGAAGAGATTACAAACATTTTGGATGAAGAGCTATAGCAAAAATCTTTAGGGATATTATTTATATCTGACTTCCTTGTTTAGTTCTGAAAAACAAATCCTAGAATAAATGACAGTCAACATCTGCTTAGCTTGAGTTAAAAGTGTACTTGGAAGGCTTGACAATATCTCTCCTTGACTTACTGAAGTGCCAAGAATTTATACCAAATGAGATTGCTTAGGCATACACTTGGGTTTGGATTATAGAAAATGCTGCTTTTGTTAGAACCTCAACATGATTGAGTTTAATAGGAAGTCATGGCTGAGTGAATGAGAAGGGAAGAGGTAAAGGAGAGGGCATCCTCAAGTGTCACTTCCCTTCTGTCATAAAATATCCATGCATATGTTTAAAACATGGTCCAGAAGGACACACGCACCCTAATGTTCATTGCAGCACTGCTTACAATAGCCTAGACCAAGTCCATCAACAGAGGAACAGATACAGAAGCCATGGTGTATACATACAACAGCATATTACTCAGCCATAAAAAGGATAAAATAATGCCATGTGCAGCAACATGGATGGATCTAGAGATTACCATGTTGTGTGAAGTAAGTCAGACAGAGGAAGAGAAATATATGATATTGCTTATACAGAGAATCTTTAAAAAAATGATACAAATGAACTTATTTACAAAACAGAAACAGACTACAGACTTAGAGAACAAACTGATGGTTACGATGGGGGAAGGATGATGTGAGAGGGGCTGTTAGGGAATTGGGGAGTCACTGCTATATTTTAAATGAATAAGCAACAAGGACCTATCTTACAGCATACACACAAATTAAAATTAAATTAGCTATCCACATTGAATTCTAATGTCAATTGCTGAAGCTTACTGCACTCTACAATTCTTGGGAGTAACAAGAAACCTTTCCTAGTGGAGGAGAAAAGACTAGCACAAAGGAAAAACTCAGGCACAGAGCCATGCAATTTTAGTGCTAAGCTGCATCATCCTTTACAGCTCAGTCGATATCTGTGTGGGCTGTGGTGGTCAAGAAGGCTCTATGAAGACATAGGGTTTGTGAGAGAATCATGGAGAGTATCCTGGGCAGGAAAATACAAAAGAAGAAAGTTCTGAAGCAGAACTAAGAGAGACACTGATGTGGTTCGGTGGGAAGTTTGAATCAGGTTCTAACCCCAGCAGAGGGCCCTTATTGGAGAGAAAGGAAAAATGAGTAAGATGAGGCCAGATTATAGAGGGTCTTCCTATCCAAGTCAGGGACCACTGGCACTTCTCCACTTTTTTGTCTAAGAGAGTCATCATTAATCACTCATGGCACTCTTTCCTTCTCTGTACAGCTCCAGCAACTGATAAATTATAAGCTTGGCCTTCAAGATGAAACCTATTTTCTACTCCCATCCCAGGCCAACATCTTTAGGCTTGATATATAGGAAATGGAGAGCTGTTGAGTGAAGAATAGATTAATAAAGAAAATATGAGTCCCCAAACTTGCCAGTTACCACTGGTATAAACCTTTCCTCACCCAATTATTTTTTTTATCTTTTAATTGGAGGATAATTGCTTTACAATGTTGTGTTGGTTTCTGCATACAATAACATGAATCAGTCATAACTACATAACTCCCCTCTGTCTTTGGGCTCCCTCCCCCTTCCTGTCCAACCCCTCTAGGTCATGGAAGCAACCTAGATGTCCATCAACAGGAATGGATAAAGTAGATGTGATACATATATACAATGGAATATTACTTAGTCATAAAAAGGAATGAAATTGAGTCAGGTTTAGTTAGGTGGATGAACCCAGAGTCTGTTTTATAGAGTGAAGTAAGCCAATTACATTTTGAACTGGAATTAAACATGATGGGAATAACACTGGACTAAAATCCTAGGACTCAAATTTGAGGTTCAGTTCAGCTACTAAGTTCCCCAATCTGTGCCTCATTTTCCTCATCTATAAAATGAAAAATTGAAATAGGTTGATGGGTGAGGTCTGTTCTGACATTGGCTTTTTAGAATGCTACAAATGCTAACAGGAAAGCAGCCAGGCTGAGCCTTGCTCAGGCCTCCTCTGGGAAGGAGCTGGAGTGCCGCGCAAGCCAAGCCAGCCCTGGCGTGCAAGAGGAAGCTGAGGTTCTGGCTAACCCACACCCTAAGTTAACAGCTCCTGGATAAGCGAGGGTAAGCGTCATTAGATGCTGATTTTATTAGATGATCCATATGGTACAGAACAGGTTTAGGCGCCTTGAGGTCTCTTGGTAGGAAGTTGTTGAAAGCCCTCATCTGGAAACAGCTTTCTCTTAAGGAGCAAGGCTAGTGGAAAAAGTTCGTATATCATTGTTTGCTTCCTTCTGGATCATCATAGCCATGTCTTCAGCTTCACATGGCCAGTCTGGCAGATGTCCCCACTCAAGGGGACTTCACAACAAAGCAGCCTTTCTCACTGATATGACGTCTCCTGCTTCCCTGTTTGCTAGCTTCTTTGGCCTCTGAGGGATGCATTTTGGAGACAGGAGATGTGGCAGGATGAGGTCATGGCTCCTTGCAAAAGGACAGGAAAACTGTGCCTTCCTTCATGTGTGGAGCTATGCACTCTTTACCCATGGAGCAAACATGAGGGTATCACCTCATTTGCCATGTCAGTGTCAAGAGATCCACTCTTGGGAGCCAGCCTTACCAGTGACTCTGGTTAAACTTCAAAAATGCTGAGAAGCTTACAGCCATGGTGTTTGAAGGGCCGGCTGGGCATTTTGTTGATCTAGCTTGGCCTAATTTCCTAATTTGTTAGTATTCAGGCAGGGCCATGATAAGATTTTGTGCTTACCTCTCGAAATGTGCCTTTTGTCAAGTTCCCTACTTGTCCACTCAGGGGTTAAGTATTCGAGACCCCATACTGAAGAATTCAACAGGGCAGGAATGTTTGTCTTTCAATTTGCTGATTTTTAGAAAGCTCTTTGACTGATGCTTAATAAAATAAATGTTCTTTGTCTACCATCACTTTTAAAATAAATCTTGGAAACATGTGGCTCAAACAATAAAGGAACGAACTGTGTATTCCTTATTGATATTTTACATTGCATAGTTCTGGGATTCCCAAGAGTCCATGACCAAAAATGAAAAGCTGATTTGAAAGGAGCTGAGCTTATTTCTCTCCCTCTCATGAATTGAGCTTTGTCATATCCATCCAACCATCCATCCATTAATCTGTCTTTCCTTCTGTCTACCCATCTGTTCATCCATCCATCTATCTATGTATCCATCCATTTACTCATTCACTTATTTAAAAAATATTGCCTGAGGGTCTCCTCTGTGCTTAGCGCTGAGTTTGCCATGGTGGACAAGACTGATCATCTGCTACCTCTACAAGGCTGCAGCTGGAGGGGGCCCATGTTTGGGAGGAGTGATGTTGGTGGAGACTCTCTTGAAGGTGCTGGGTTGCAGGTACAGCTGGTTTTCTATAGGCAGGCTAGACTCTGCCAGGGTATTCAGTGCTTTCTTCTGGGTTTCTGAGCTTTTAAAAACCAAGAAAAGTTCTCCTGTGACCATAGAGTTTTGGACTCTGTCTTCAGAACTTTTAATCTAATTTGGGGAAAAGAATAATGAACATAGATGGAGTCCTGTTGACCCTTCTTTCTTTCTGTGTGGTGACAGACAGAGAATACCTAATGCCTAATGTGGGCCTTAGGTTTGGGACTGTCCACCTGAGCACTCACTCTGACCCCCTCAAACCTAGTTTCTCCTTCCCTAAGTTGCAGATGATTATGTTCTCTTTTTCATGTCATTACCATGCAGATTTCAGGAGATAAACATACTGAGTGCTGAGCACAGGGCCTGCCATGTTATAAACTCAGTAAATAGGGGTTTTCACTCTTATTCAACCTAAGAATGAGTTAGGACAGAGCTCTTTTGATTTCATGAAGGTGGTTAGTAACTGTCAGTAACCAAGATTTGGACTTAACGCATTTTACATTTATGCATTTAGCAAAAATAGAGTTCATTGCTGTGCTTTCACATAATAACAAGCAACCAAGTTAAGGTTTTAAGCAAAGTAATGATTATCTTTCACATAACTTACAAATAGGACCCAATTACTTTGTAATGGACATTAGCATTCTCTGTCTGTGTGTGTATTTCTGGGATATAAATATGGCTAGGTTCCCCTTAACATTTTACCTAAAATAGCACTGAATCATAACTTAGTTGAAAACAGTATTGGTTCTGAGTATAAGGGAGCAGGGGGAAAGGGAAGAATAGAAGGGTTTTGTTTCCTAGCAGACAATGAACTACCCAGCTTTGGCAGAGAAGATCAACAGCTTGTGTCTACTAAGCAGAAAAGACACAAGTGGGGGCCTACTGTGGGCAGAGCAGTGTTTGCCACCCCAGCGCCTAGCTTTCCTTTCTGCAGCGGGGTCGCACTTCCCCTGAGGCACGCCCTCCACTCCACAGGCAGATATCAGCATGTGGAGCCCCTTCCCAACCTTCATGATTTTCTGGGAGAGTATAAGATGATCTTTCATTTGATGAGAAGCCCCAAAGCACCCCAGAGGTAGAGTGGCTAGAAAGTGTGTGTGGTTCCTTGCAGGCCCAGAACTGGGCAGTGATTAGAGCCAGCCTTCCTCTACCACATAGCAGGGGCCTCCTTGACAAATCTCCTTTATTAACTTGCTTTCCTCCTAGTCCTCAAAACCCCTAAGAGTAGTTGTACTCTGGGTGCTTCCCATACTGTGACTGTATGAGCTTCCTATTGCTATTGTAACAAATTACCACAAACTCAGTGGCTTAAAACACATGTTATTTCAGAATTTTCACTGGTCAGGAGTCTAGGCATGGCTTAGTTGGGTCTTTTCCTTGGGTTCTCAGACGTCTACAGTCAAGGAATTGACTGGGTTATGTTCCCATCTGAAGACTAGGGAAAAATCCATTTCTGAGCTCATTCTGGTTGCTGGCAGAATTCATTTCCTTATAGCTCTGGAACTGAGGGGCATGACTTCTCATTGGTTGGCAGGGGGAAGCTGCGTACAATTTCTCCACATGGGCACTAACTTCATCATGATGGTAAGAAGAATCTCTAGCAGTGAACTCCACTAGCAAGATAACCTTTTATAATATAGCACAGTCATCGGAGTGATATCCATCACCTTTGCCATATTCTATTGGTTAGCAGCAAGCCACAGGTCCCACCCACACTGAAGGGGAGGGGATTATACAGATGTGAACGCTAGAGGGCAGAGGTTGGGTGGCCACCTTTAAGTCTGTCTGCCAATGTGACCTCAATATTTTTCATTTGAAAATGAAAAATATTTTCAAATGATGTTCTAGTGGCAAAGAACACTTGCAAGCTATTACCCCAGAGTCTCTGCCTCAAACCTAACCCCTTCTAGAGGAAGTCCTCACCTAAATCCAGCCTCCCTTCCGCAGGACCTGGCTTTCAGCCTCACTTCTCATATCTTGTTTTCCAGAGACATTTTCTAGGAACCATCTTTTTTCTAGTCACCAGGCACATAGACTTCCTAACATCGCCCTCAAGTCTCTTTCTTTCTCCCTCAGTCATGCCATTTACACCTTGAGTTGCTGTGCATGGCAGCTTGGTGCAGACCATGGGTTCTGGAATTCAACTCCTCACTTCAAATCCCAGCTAAATTGTTTACAACTCATGTGACCTTGAACAAGTTAATAAGCCCCTCTATGCCTTCGTTTCTTCATCTGTAAGGTTGAGTTAACACTAACCATCCTCACAGGGTTATTGTGAGCGTGAATTAAATGACGCCTAATAAACATGGAAAAAGTCATTCACTTTCTAACATTGTGAGCAATCACCAAACATTAGCTAGTATTATTAAGCCAGAACTTCTACTTCTTTGAGAGGTCATCAATTATGTTATCATATTCTCTGGAATTGGTCTTCCTCAGTTTCAAGCAGTGAATGTTAAAAACATGTATCAAGATGAAAAAAAGAAAAAAGTTTGTAATCAACTTCATTTTGATTTATTTTTATCTAATCTGCTTCATGTTTCTATGGATGAGTGTAACAGGATGAGCAGTATCTCCTGTTTCTGATACTTGGTTAAAAAGAAAATCACTTTCCCAGAATTCTAAAATTTTATCTGAACTGAAAAATCCACTCGACCTTCTTATGCTAGGTTTATTTCTTCTTTTTTTTAAGTTTCTTTGTTTTTTTAAACGACTATTTTTATTTATTTTTGTTGTGCTGGTTCTTTGTTGCTGCGGCGGCGACGGGGGCGGGGGGCTCTCTCTAGCTGCGGTGAGTGCGGGCTACTCTTTGCTGCGGTGCACAGGCTTCTCTGCGCGGCTTCTCTTGTTGCAGAGCATGGCTTTAGGTACGTGGGCTTCAGCAGCTATAGCATGTGGGCTCGGTAGTTGTGTCTTGCAGACTCTAGGTCTCTTGGGCTTCAGTAGTTGTGGCTCATGGGCTCTAGAGGGCTGGCTGTGGCACACAGGCTTAGCTGCTCCAAGGCATGGGGAATCTTCCCAGACCAGGTATCAAACCTGTGTCCCCTGCATTTGTAGGAAGATTCTTATCCATTGTATCAACAACCTATGCTACGTTATTTCTTGATGTAGATTAATATCTTTGAGCATAGACTGAAGTTTTTCCTCTGTGGTAGAAGCTTAGCCTTTTGCTTTTACTGTGCTCTTTGCTGGCCAGTGTGAGGCAGGTTTTGATTGGCTGATTTGGGTTTCTCCTTCCATAGGGTTCCTTGGATGGACATCCGTGATAGAGGTCTGAGTTGTGTGCTGTGTGGCAGGAGGAGGAATGGAGGAAGATGAAAGGAAACCACTGGGGAAAGGGTCCTCTAGAGACAGAGCCACTGAGCAGCACTGACAGGTGCGTGACTGAGGGCTCTGGGTCCTTTCTGATGCTCTCACTCATCTCCTATTCCCAGGAGAAGGGAGCTGGGGGAAGGGACTCGATTCTCTTGGAGGAACTGCTCCACCAACTTCACGCCAGGGGCTGGGAAAGGCGAAATCCTGGACTTTCTCTCCCTTGTCAGCCCTGTGACACTCATGGTTTTACCTTCATTTCACAGATGAGAAATTAGTGACTTTTCAAAACTGAATTATTAGTAAGGGCCAGAAATAGGTTCAAACAGAGGTATCACGGACAGAATCTGTATTCCTCGTGGATGAAGGAAAAGTTTTAAAGATCACATACTATTCAATTTAGGAGCCGGTCAAGCATGGGAACATGCATACCTAGTGATCCTCTTTTTGGAGGCCTTGGGACTGTCCCTCTCACAGGCCACTAAGATAACTTTCTAAGTACTTGTTAGGGGAGTTAAAAAAAATCTGTTAGACAACTTTTCCAAGGAAAGGCCTATCAGCTAAAATGATTCAAGATAAGGGTAAGCAGATGTCAAAATAGACCACCAAGGGGCTGAGAAGCCTGAGGCAGTCTGGAAGGATCCCGATAGGCAGTAGAAGGGGAAGACAGATTCAGAAAGCCATAGGCAGTACCCACATATGTCAGAGAGGTGTAACTGCTCTAACCCATTCATCTAAAGTAAGAGATCCTCAAGAAATTGCATGAAAGATAACTTTACTGTATGAAAGGAGAGGCAGCATTCTTCTTCAATAGGTTTTTATTAATCTTCACTTTCAAATAGTGAAAGGAAGGAATGGGGACACAGGCCTACTTCATTCCTACAGTGTTCTGCTGGGCCAAGAAGCATGGGTTTGTGTGATGATATGGAAGAGGGTGTGTGAAAACGACCTCCTGCATGAGCTGCAAATGGATCACACACCAGCTTCTAGGGTGAAGGAAGCTTCAAGCTCCCCTCAGTTGTCAGCACAGAACAGAAAGCCTTGAATCAGGATCTCCAGGCAGATCTCTCACTCATATTTTAAAAAGCCTATTATATTGCTTTTTAGCAACTAGTTTAGATGATCTTTACATTACGTGTCAGCTTTGCATCACATACATATTTATATTTCAAAAGTGTCTACTTATAGAGTGACCAAATTGACCAAGACACTGTGTGCCGTCATGACCAAGAAGCTAACAGCTTATAGAAGTGTTGATATTTCTGCTCTCAAACTCACAATTGAGTTGGTCAGCTGCTTCATTCAGGGCTCTTAGCAAAATTAAAGGGTGTTAAAAAGAATCCATCAGTAAGTCCCAGAAAAAGTTTTATCAGCAAACACAATTTGAAGTACTAACTAACCACAAGTCAGATGACAATCATGAGTTAAACTTTGGTATATTGTTTAAGGTTGTGTCAATAGAAACACAAACTATGCTGTGATCAACTTTAGTCAACTAATGAACATGAACTGCAACATTCATTTATTCATTTAACATGTATTTATTGAAATATTTCAACATATTTTAAAATTTAAAAGTCCTCATAATGCCTTCTCGCAAATTACATAAGCATTGAAACCTAGCATAAATTGTTTCTTTGAATTTTAAACAGATTTTCAATTTAATTTATTGAAAAACTGGGACAACTTCACGGGCTATGTTGTATCACTGTGCTATTACCAACATTTAGCACGTATTTGAGTATTCAATAAATGTGTTAAATTAAATTGAATTGTTTCCATTTAAGGATTATTCATTGTGTGTATAAATTTATGTGTACAAGCCTGAAAATACAGCCAAGAATCAATCATTTCTAAACTTTGTGTAAATGTCTTAAAAAACCACATTTAATTTCTAATTAAGAGTAGAGAGAGGGGAAGCAATTTGACTAATGAGGTAGAGATTCGCAGCTTGTCTTCGGTTGACCAGTGGATTGTGTCTTGGATCACATTGTCTCTGCTGCATTATTCTGTCACTTGCACAGACTAGAATTGTTACTGCGCTGGAGGATTGGATGGTGTGGAAAGAACTAATAAGACGAACATAAGATATTTGATCTCAAACACATTTTTAAAATGTGATGGTGTTGATAGTCCTTTTTGTTAAGTTTTGGCCCCGCGTCTTCCGTTTATACTTTTTTTTTAAAGACAGGAATGGCCAAGTGATGATGACTCTTCATCAAAAACTCAGTTTTTTTCTGGCATTACACACATAGATTGCATTGTGAGCACTTTCATCTGATTCCAAATAACATACATTAAGAGGTTTGTTGTCAAGTTTCCAAAGGGAGGTTGGCAATGGCAGGAAACTCGTCTGTTTTAATTTGATTGATTAGTGACCTACATTCTAAATGGCACACCTCTAAAAACACAGAAGACCACCCCTTCTCAGGTTAGAAATGACCAAGGAAACAGCAATGTTGGAAAGGTTGAGTAGTTACTAATTGGTTAACCATGTTAGTTGAGCTGTTACTAGGTTTAACCTTTTACACATGAGGGGGGCATTGTTCTGGGTTATCTATTGTGCCACAAGTTACCAGAAACTCAGTGGCTTAAAGGAACATGCCTCCTCACTTTTTATTTGTTTTGTTTGAGGCCAGTTCAAATGAGTTATCATTGACCCACAACTGAGAAAATCTGTGTGCAGATATGAACATGCTGTGGAGAAGGAGAAGATAAAACATATAAATAATTACAGCCAAAGTCTTAAAAGTAAGTAGAGAAGGAAATGACGGGATGAGGGGTGGCGGCAGGGAGAAGAGGTCCGGGAAGTTTCCAGAGAACATGTGGAACCAAATGCTGAAGAAAGAGTGATGTTTGGCTGACAAAGGAGAGCAGGACTCCAGACAGAAAAAAGAAAAAAAAAAAAAAAAAAACCAGAATGTACAAAGAAACAAGGGATTCAGGGGTGAAGAGAATTGGGAACTGCACACTGAGAGATGGCAGAGTGGACTCTCGAGAGGGATGGGGTGGAGAAGTGGGCACCATCTTCCTCAGTCTCCATGCCTATAAAGGGATGAGAATATTTGCTTTTTGGTTTGTTTTAAAATGAGGACGAGAGATAATGTCTGTGAAGCCCCTCTAATAAACACAGGGAAAAAAAATGGCAGATTTTGTTAGCCTATAATAGTTGACAGGAGGTGAATAGAGCAAGAATTAAGGGGTCAAGTGGTGGAGGCTTTATCTCTAGACTTATTCCTGCTGCCCTGGATTCCATATTTGTGGATCTTTTTCCTCTAATAATTTCTGAAAGTCGTATGGGATCCATTGTGGAAGGCCATTATAGAAATTAAGCATTTGCTCATGATGTTCACACAGGCTCACTTAGTCATTTCAAGTGGGAAGTTTTCCACATTTAGAAAGGAGGCAGTTTAGGAAACACTACTGGGGATCACATGAGAGGTATCAAGCAAGGTCTTCACTGTGGGAAGACCACTTCCCATTCTTTCCACCTTCACTGAACAGCCCAGGCTGCTGTATCTGTAGAAATGCAGTGGGAAGGAAGGCAGGGCCAGGAGGAAAATGGGACCCTGGTGGCCTATCAGATCCATGGAAGAAGGGGATAAGGGGTGGAACTTCTTTGCAGCTAAATTTGGCTTTTCTGAGTTTAGGAAGAGACATTGGGAGAAGACATGATGTATCTTTTTTAAACAGGCTCCATTTTGTATCTGGGTGAATTTTTATTGATTCTGCTGAAACATTGTGAAGCGAACGACATCTGTCTCTCTTGATTGTTAGTGTTGCAGAGTATTTTCTATCTTTCCCAGTTTCTGTGGGTGTTTTCCTGGAAAGCTGGGAAAGACTGTATCAGACTTCGATAACCAGAAGCTGTTTCACTCCCCAGATTCTTTCTAGCCCTCTTCACTCCTCTTGAATCCCTTTTCTGAGAGGGATTTCCAGAGTAGATGATCCACAGAATCAACCTGGGAGGGTTGACTACACAGCTGAATGCTCAAGCCAGAGATAGCAGAGTTAGCTTCTGATCGGAACCCTGTTCTACTCCTTGCTTGGAAATCCCTAAGCTTTGCTCCAAGAAGTGAACCAAATCCATAGGCTGCAGCCATTTCTGGGCAATCCTGATTTGTGCACAGCCATCCAAGACCTCCAGATGCTCTTGGTTTGCTCATGTGAGGATTGATTATGGACCATGGTCAGGAGGGGAGGGCAGGCTGAGGATTGGTGGCTAAGGGTCAATGGGGTTGCCATTTTAAATGTATCTTTGTTATCCCTGAAACTAAAGGGAAAAACACCCTTCAGGTAAACAAATACATATGATTCAATTCATGTTCTTTTGTCTTTCTTTATGCATGGAAAAAACATCTACTTTGGTTTCTCTCTTTCTTGCTTCCTTCTCCACACCCCATTATTCTCAATCTCTCTCTCTCCTCTGGCTCTTTCACTCTCTCTTATTTTGTTACGTGATGTCTCTCCTTGTAAAGAAAAAAAAAAAACTTTGGTGGAAGGGAGAAAAACATGATCAGGTTCCTCTGAGACTCTCCCACTCTACACTCCTTGCTCATTGACCCAGCCTCCCTTCATTTGGGCACCATTTGCAGCAGAAAGAAAACACAGAGTAATCCTCAGGTACTTAACCTTGATCCACCTGTATCAATGGCTCCACTTGTGAAGAGGCTTGAAGAGATCTGGCACCCAGATAGAGCCCCCTGGGTTTCAAGTCCTCACAAGCACACTGAGCTCCCAGGGGCTTCTCCTTGAGAGTGAAGAGGGCCAGAGAGTGGAAGAAATCCTCCCCATATTCTGCCTTCTTTAAAAAACATGCATTCTAAATCTCAACAGGCTGAAATTGAATAGTTTCAGTTCTGAATTTTGCAGTGGCCCTGCACTTTCACTCATTGTTCTAACACAGAATTGATGCTTTTCTCACTCAGGGAAAGGGCCTAGTATTTTAAGCTTCTCGTAGATTTGGTTCTGACATCGACTCCGCTCTCCCACATGTGTGTGGCTGCTTTGCTACAAAGCTGGTTGGGTTTAGAGGTAAATTGTTAAAGCCCTGGGCTCACTTCCTGGGGCCTCTCCAGACCCAGCCCTTCCCTGCTCCCCTGCCCGGTTTTCTAGTTTGTAAAAGTACTCCTGGCTTTAGATGGATAGCAGATCTGAGTGCCCCAGCTCATAAAGTGGCCCTGTCACTTCCTACTCTGTGACCACTGGCAAAGACACATTAACTTTTGGGAGCCTCAACTTTCTTTTCTGTAAAATGGGTTATTGGACTAAATCAGCAATTTTCAAATTCTCTTCTGTTGACCCAAAGAGTCTCTACCTCAAGGAGAGAGATTAGAAAGAACCTGAGTGGGTGGGGTTGTGGGCTCCTCCCTGCTTCACCTGGGGGCAACCTTGGCTTCTGCAAACATTTCCTTTGCAGAAGAATTTTGCTGCTAAAAGGAATTCTGCAAATCACTGGTCTAGGTCAGGGTTTGCCAACCTGGCCTGGCCATAAAAATCTTCTGGGGTGGGGCCTGTTAAAAATACAGATTCTCAGGTTCATCTCTTGGAGATTCTGAGTCAGTGGGTATAGAATAGAGTCCCCTTCCCAGGCTCTAAGACATTCTCATCAAGCCTGAAAGCCCACCACAGTCCCAGGTCTCTGCCCAGAGAGGCTGAGGATGGATGCTCTCCCAGGCCCATGAGCCAGAGGACAGAGGACATAGCAGCCACATGCTGCCTGGTGATGTGATTGCCTGGCCCTGACCTCTGGGCATGTCAGCCCTCCTCCCTCAGCCTGGCAGCCAGCCCTGGCACAGGACCCCAGCTCCCTTTCTTGGAGCATGACTCAGCCCTGTCTAGGTGACTCTGGGTCAGTCAATGCAGGGGACTTTCCTGCTTGCATCTGTTCAGGGTCTCAGGCCAGGCTCTCATTCTTCCTCCTCCTCTCTCACCATGCTGAGTCTCTAGGTTCAACACCAATACACTCATGACCTGCTGAGCCTAAGGTGGTCAGGCAGTCAGGTAAGCTTGGCCAGGCTATGTCCTCTGCATAAGGGCACCTCACCCAGGGACCACCTGGAGGAAGTTGAGATGCATCACAGTGCACCCTGCCACAACGTTGTGCCCACCTAGAGAGGGCACCTTATTTTAACTGGGATGCAGGTGATAACTACTGAAGAGAAACTGCCAACTTCCAGGTTATGTGGAATTTGTCTTTTATTTTTCAAGCCCATAGCTAGCTCTTTCCCACACAAGGTGAGGCCAGATGGCATAAACAAAGCAAGAACCTGAATGAAAGCATGGTTGGTCAAGAGAAAATGAAGCAAAGAGTATAATGGGAAACAAAGTAGTGGTCCCAAAGAGATAGGCTGTGAGCAAACTGTTCTTTCTCCTGTCCTCTGGAAGGACACTGGGGTGATTTTAAAAGTCCTGGTGAAAAATAATAACATTTTTAGATGTTTTCTATTTTTAAAATACCTTCCCAAATTTTATCCCCTGACAGTACACATTTTATGGGGGGAAATGTCATTGTATAAAAAGATGTGGGCAAACACCTGGGTCACAGTCTATTGGAGTGTACAGCCAGTTCTACTATAGCACTTGTTTTGAAAATGCAAAATTATTCCAATGCGATTGAAATACTAGTGAACAACTTGAGCTGAGTTCTGGGGAACCACACGAGGAAAGGTAGAAATCTGCACCTAGCTGAAATGAGCTGTGTAGGAATCCATAATCACACACATGCAAACGCCTCAAACATCTACCAGCCACCTGGGTTTACTATGTGAGTTATGGAACACACCCACACACCCACATCTAATACTACAGCTTTCCACCCAGCTTCAGATATATCTCCTTCTACCATTTGTCACAAGTTGCAATCCCTCTGACACCCACTCCTGAGAAGCATATTTCAAGTCCCTTTCAAGGTAATGCACCATATTTCTTGTGGTATTTCTATATATTTTTAAACAATTAACCTATTGTTTTCATTGTGTGGTTCTGCATGGTGCGGTAAATTTTAGAAACACAGATGTCATATTTCAAAGGAACTGACTGTACATCAAACTGTTAAATCCCATGATGATGATTTCAATGTTCTCAACAACATTAGATAAACATGTGTACATGAGTTCCTACCCCAAGCTATAGAAAGCCAGCACTACCTCTGACTTAGGGATATGCTTTCCTTTGTGGGGAAGATTGGACCGCTAGTCTGCAAGTGGCTGCTGGAACGGGGAGGGCTTGCAATGAGGAACATCTGTACTGTGCCCATGGTGTGTGTGTGGGGGTCACAGCTAGACGCCAGCTCTGCTTGCCCTGCAGTTTGGACACATTGAGGCTTTTGTCAGGGCGGGTGAAGAGCTCCAATGGGACTATTTGCAGGAGGAACTGAGGATCCTTGTGAGGAAGAAGCTACCAAAGTACAGAGAACACATGAACTTGGTCCAGAGTCATGAAGTCAGCGTCAGAGGGGAGGAAAGTGGTTAATAGAGAAGGATGGACATATTCAGGAATTTTTCTCCATTCATTTTTTTCCAGAGGGAGAACTGGGAAGAGGAGGGATAAAAACATGTTTGCTCCCTCCCTCTCTTCCTTTCTTTCTTCCTTAATTTGATATATACTTACTGAGTGCCTATGGCCCATCGTATAGAATGTCACAGAAGGTGGAGTGTGGCAACAAGAAGGAGGTCAGGATATCTCAACTAGCAAAAAAGCCTGACCAGTCTACCCCTGGAAGAAAATGGAATTGTAGCACTCACAGTTCCCATTCTCAAGTATATTCTCCCCAGATGGGGAGAGGGATGTCTATACAGAAATCTACAAGAAGCATGCTCACATAACTTCTCTAAGGTGGTAAAGGAGACAATACCAAACTAGGCTGGTTTGGTGAGTAGGCATTCACCAAATGAAGGAAGGTAGAGGGATATGCCAGGAGGAAGGACTCAAAGTATACAAAGGCAGAAGAGGCAGTTGTGTGGGGCCACTGAGGTAAAGCCTTGGAGGAGAGACTGGAAAGGACAGGGAGGGGTTAACCCATGCCAGAGCCATAAAGCCAGACACTCAGGATGATTAACAGACAAGGACGAGCTCAGGCGATGGCTTGGAGTAGAAGCAAGATGCAATGGAGGCTTTTGAGAAAAGACATTTTCTTGTCTCTAAGGTAAAACGTCTTACAAGAAGGGATGCTTTAAGTTCAGGAGTTGTCAGGGTAGATGAGGGAAGGAATGGGCCCAGGAGGGACATAAGGTGCCTTGGAAAGGTGAGCCCAGTACTGGGAAGGAGGAGCCTCTGCAGAGGTGGGAGGAGCCTCTGCAGAGGTGGGAGGAGCCTCTGCAGAGGTGGGAGGAGCCTCTGCAGAGGTGGGAGGCAACAGCAATGGACCCAGTGAAAGTGCAGCCACACTCTGTGCTAAACTCTGACGCAAAGACAAGCAAGGCAGAGGACGTTGACAAAGTAGTGGATTTCTCCTCCAGTGTTAGAATCTAATAACACTATAACTATGAATTTTAAATTCCTCTTAGCTGAAAACTCACTCAACAAGATTTTACCTGGCTTTTTAGTAGGTTGGTTAGCAACAAATTTGTGACTTTATCTTGAGCTCAGGACAGGCAACAAGCCCAGGGCCACATAGCCCCACCTCTGTCTCTACTTTCCCCTGTTCCCTGGGGGACATTGAGAAGAGGTGGGTTGGGCCAGTTGCCTTGTTGTCTTCACTGATCAGCTTATGAATACAACTTCCTTACAGTAAAGCTACCCCCAGTGTCTGACGTACCTGAGTGGTTACCTTGGGCCCTTCTCTCCTCTTTACTAACCTCAAAACATTTCATAAGCCCGCCAGTCTATCTAACCTCAGTTCTCTCATCTTTAAAACAAACATTGCTGGCCTACCTACAGTGGGAAGTGGAAAGCTCACATGACGGCAAGCAATTGCTTTGCACATTGTGAACTACTCCATATGGTTAAATAAAACAAACAAAAGCGTCTTCTTGAGTGTTGCTCCATAAACCAGCACAAACACCAAAGGTTATGGGGAAGGGTTATTCCTCCTTACACACTTGTATACACACACACACACACATACCATAAACATATCAAGTTGAAAGTTTCTGTTTTGATGGAAATTTCTTCCTCTCAAAGGCATCCCTGATGCTTAAGTAGTCTGATCTAGCCCACAAAGAATGCTGGGCAGACAAAGACATACATGAGAATTACGAAGAGAAATAAAACTGAATAATGGGCAGAGAGTACTAGGGGTGCTAGTTCATATATGGGGGGTGGCCAGAGAATTAAGGCCTTTCTGAAGAGGTGTTGTTTGGGCTGAGACTGGCAAGAAGAGAAACAAGCAACCATGTCATTTTCTGGGGGGACTGTCAGGCAGAGGGAAGAGGAAGTTCTGGGTACTGTAAGGATAAAAAAGGTAATGCAAAAACCCCTCAATATGTAGCAAACTCCTATGACAGGAGACTGACTAAACTGGAAGCCTAGCCTAACACAGATCAGGATACATTTCTGAGTGGAAATTTATGAGTAGGGCCCATTAAGGTATGTTTTCTCACTGTTCTGTTCTCTTTAGGTAACACATCTCCAAATCTATATAGTTGGTCTAGTGTCACCACTTAACTCCTGCCTCTGGGCTACTGATGAGTTTACTTAGTTCTTCCAGAATGTACCTACTGTTTTTAGGTCTGAGCAGAACATCTTTGAAATATGTGGGGCAACTTTAGTCCTGACCATCAACCCTTGGCTAAGAGAGTAATGTTGTCAACCAAAGTTCCCCTCCTGAAGATGATCCATATATTCAATTTTTAACCCGGCCTATCCATTGGTTCTATGTGGCCATTCTATTGTGAGTCCCAAATTGAATTTGTATGGATCGCTCATGCAAAAAGCCTTTTAGAGAGAGTGGTGGGAAGACTTGTGGGGGTGGAAGGGAGGGTTGACCTGTGATGAGTCTGACTTTGAATATACTCATTTTCTCACTCACTATCCCTTCTCCCCACTCCATGTATGCTACAGGTAAAATGAAAGTGGATTCTCTCGGTAGTGGGCATTCCAAGAAGCAGGATGGATAACAAGGACTTTAAGTCAGAGAATCAAAAGGACATAACCATTTGCTTAGGATTATTGAAGGCAGTAGATGATGGAAAAGTACCAGGAGCCTCTGTACCTCTCCCTTCTCTCCCCATCAATACACACGCTTGAGAAAAGCATTTCTCTTTGTTCCCTCACCAAACATCCACAGTTCAGGCATATCATTTCATTGTGATTACTGGGGGCTCTGGTGGGAACTGGTGAAAAGGCAGCTGGGAAAAAGAGTGAGGTCTTGAGCTGAGTGCCTGAGTGCCTGAAGACAGGGATCTCCACAGGGAGAGGTTACCAGCCCTGACCCTGCCCCCAAAGGTGGAAGTGGTATTACATTCAATTGCTCCCCAAAGGGAGATTCTGCTGTTGGGACAAGACAACATCTGTCATTTTGACACCTTTCCATTGCTTGTCAAGTCTTAACAGCCCTCCTGAGCCCCTTTACATATTCTCCTGCTTCAAGATGTCTTTGCCACTAGAGGAAGACTCATTGCTGCAAGTTGTTAGGAAATATTATGAAAGGAGCTCAGGTCCAGTTTCTGGAACATGAAAATTCTTTCATCAGGGAGCATAATGGGAAAAACACAGAAGAGTGGTCTGTATGCATTTAAATCCCAGGTCCTCACACTTTATTGGTTTGGGCCTCAGTTAACAGACTCTGTAAAATGGAGAAAATCACAGCTAAAACCACTAGACCATTCAGGTATGACCTAAATTAAATCCCTTATGATTATACAGTGGAAGTGAGAAATAGATTTAAGGGACTAGATCTGATAGATAGAGTGCCTGATGAACTATGAACGGAGGCTCGTGACAGGAGACAGGGATCAAGACCATCCCCATGGAAAAGAAATGCAAACAAGCAAAATGGCTGCCTGGGGAGGCCTTACAAATAGCTGTGAAAAAGAGAGAAGTGAAAAGCAAAGGAGAAAAGAAAAGATATAAGCATCTGAATGCAGAGTTCCAAAGAATAGCAAGAAGAGATAAGAAAGCCTTCTTCAGCGATCAATGCAAAGAAATAGAGGAAAACAACAGAATGGGAAAGACTAGAGATCTCTTCAAGAAAATTAGAGATACCAAGGGAACATTTCATGCAAAGATGGGCACAATAAAGGACAGAAATGGTATGGACCTAACAGAAGCAGAAGATATTAAGAAGAGGTGGCAAGAATACACAGAACTGCACAAAAAAGATCTTCACGACCCAGATAATCACAATGGTGTGATCACTCACCTAGAGCCACACATCCTGGAATGTGAAGTCAAGTGGGCCTTAGAAAGCATCACTATGAACAAAACTAGTGGAGGTGATGATATTCCAGTTGAGCTCTTTCAAATCCTGAAAGATGATGCTGTGAAAGTGCTGCACTCAATATGCCAGCAAATTTGGAAAACTCAGCAGTGGCCACAGGACTGGAAAAGGTCAGTTTTCATTCCAATCCCAAAGAAAGGCAATGCCAAAGAATGCTCAAACTACCACACAATTGTACTCATCTCACACACCAGTAAAGTAATGCTCAAAATTCTCCAAGCCAGGCTTCAGCAATATGTGTACCGTGAACTTCCAGATATTCAAGCTGGTTGTAGAAAAGGCAGAGGAACCAGAGATCAAATTGCCAACATCCACTGGATCATGGAAAAAGCAAGAGAGTTCCAGAAAAACACCTATTTCTGCTTTATTGACTATGTCAAAGCCTTTGACTGTGTGGACCACGATAAACTGTGGAAAATTCTGAAAGAGATGGGAATACCAGACCACCTGACCTGCCTCTTGAGAAAGCAGGTCAGGAAGCAACAGTTAGAACTGGACATGGAACAACAGACTGATTCCAAATAGGAAAAGGAGTACGTCAAGGCTGTATATTGTCACCCTGCTTATTTAACTTCTATGCAGAGTACATCATGAGAAATGCTGGACTGGAAGAAACACAAGCTGGAATCAAGATTGCTGGGAGAAATATCAGTCACCTCAGATATGCAGATGACACCACCCTTATGGCAGGAAGTGAAGAGGAACTAAAAAGCCTCTTGATAAAAGTGAAAGAGCACAGTGAAAAAGTTGGCTTAAAGCTCAACATTCAGAAAACTAAGATCATGGCATCTGGTCCCATCACTTCATGGCAAATAGATGGGGAAACAGTGGAAACAGTGTCAGACTTTATTTTTGGGGGGCTCCAAAATCACTGCAGATGGTGATTGCAGCCATGAAAATAAAAGATGCTTACCCCTTGGAAGGAAAGTTATGACCAACCTAGATAGCATATTGAAAAGCAGAGACATTACTTTGCCAACAAAGGTCCGTCTAGTCAAGGCTATGGTTTTTCCAGTGGTCATGTATGGATGTGAGAGTTGGACTGTGAAGAAAGCTGAGCGCCGAAGAATTGATGCTTTTGAACTGTGGTGTTGGAGAAGACTCTTGAGAGTCCCTTGGACTGCAAGGAGATCCAACCAGTCCATTCTCAAAGAGATCAGTCCTGGGTGTTCATTGGAAGGACTGATGCTGAAGCTGAAACTCCAATACTTTGGCCACCTCATGCGAAGAGTTGACTCATTGGAAAAGACTCTGATGCTGGGAGGGATTGGGGGCAGGAGGAAAAGGGGACGACAGAGGATGAGATGGCTGGGTGGCATCCCTGACTTGATGGACATGAGTTTGAGTGAACTCCAGGAGTTGGTGATGGACAGGGAGACCTGGTGTGCAGCAGTTCATGGGGTCGCAAAGTGTCGGACATGACTGAGCGACTGAACTGAACTGAAGTGAAGGTGTGAAGCACAAGTCAGAGTTCCACACATGGCACCTGCCTATCTTATTTATATTTCAATTTTTCTGCTTCTTGGAGAAACAATCATGCCTGTTTCCTCAGGTCAAAATTCTCCTTTAAAGAAGGCAGCAAACTCCAGGTTATAAACAAGGAGGCAGTTTCTAAAGCCTTTCAGGAGAGATTGATATTGGCCTCCAAAGGAGTAGGTGGCAAGGGTCCCTTGATCACAGTTTGTAACTTCCCAGGGAATCCGAGAAAGTGTGGCTAAATTTAGCCACAAAACACAAAATGAAACAAGACAGGGCAATATTTGGAACTTATCTGAAATTTAAATTTAATTGGGCATCCTGGACTTGAGTTAGAGACTCTAATCGCAAGGGACTCTGATATCCTCACATTTGGCCTCTTGTGGTCTGTACATTAGTGTGTTGTCTTCAGCTCCATCCTCTGCAACAGCAATACAAATCCTTTCTGGAAGAACTTCATAAGGTGGCATGACTTGGAACCCAGTCTGGCTTCATTCCTCACTATCTGTGTGGACCCAGGGGCATGGTAACTAATCTTTCTGAATCTCAGTCACCTCACTGGTAAAATGCCTTCCTTACCTACTAGAATTGTTAGAGGAGCAAAGCAGACATAAGATCTGACCCTTTTCACCATCTGGGTTGATTCTATCATTATGCACGGATGTTCTCTGGGCATCAGCACACATCACCTTCCTCTGTTTACAGAGGGCAATGATATGTGAGGCACAACAGGCAACTAGCAAAGTCAAGACAGGTTGCAAGGATAAATTCTAATGCAAATATCAAATCTGTTAATTATATTGGTCTGACAGGAGGCTTACATTTATGACACAACGTTGGTTGTCACTGAATCTAAGATAGCACTTCACACATAGTAGGTCCTTCACAAATACTTTTTGGATGAATGAATTCATGGGTAAGAAATATAATTCCCTATTCACTTCTAGTGCCTACAAAGTAATGTAGCATTGTTTTTGTCTTGCCAGGGGTTTTCTGGCATAGGGACTGCGTTTTAAGAAAGTTATTAATACCTCGAATTAGTCCACCGTTCCATACGGTTTGTTGTGCACCTGGAAAGGTCTCTTAGTGGCCTGGGACACAAGTCTCAGACTGTGTAAGTCAAACTTTGTTCGTGATCTGATGTAGGCATCAATGTCTAGCCTACTTATGCCTTTTTTGCTTGTGGGTTACCTACCTTCCAAATATTTCCACTGACTTGTGAGGTGGCTCCAATAAGATGACTGGAAAGTATATTGAAAACTGTAAAGCACTGTATGCTCTTAAGGAATGCTCATTTTTCATTCTCATTTTCAAGCCACATTCACAGGCTAAATGAACCTCCCAGACCTCAGACCTTGGGAGAGAGCTTATGGTCATTTCTTCCTCCCCTCCGCCCCCTACCACCTAATAAAGGGATAGTGTTTCCCTTTACCTTCCTCTGTGTCCCCTGAAAGGTTACGTCTCAAATCCTGTTTCTGATTTCCTGCCTTCCTTAAACACATTTTTCAGATTTCTTCGTCACCCTCTCTGGGAATGAGTCCATTTTATTTCTCAGTCACTTTTGTATGTGTCCGCTCCTATAAAGCCCAGGGTTTGCTTGTTGGACTGCCATTTACCTTCCATGTCTGTTTTTAGTGAATGGTAACAATGCAGGAGCTTTGTGGAATTTGGTTCCTGCAAGAACACCTGGCCGTCTCAGGGCCCCTGTCTGACCCTTGATCTCTTTTCTGTAGGGGCTTTTCAATGAATCCCTTAAGCCTGTCGAAATCCCCTCTCTTGGAATCCATTTACTTGATTTGGCCATCTTCCTGTCCTTGTTGAGAGCTCTAGCCTGATCAGTTGGCCAGGCTGGTCCCAAGGCACCTTTTATATTCTTGTTGCCCAAATTCCTGCTCCATGGATGAGAAGCCTTAAATGAGAAGAAACACCAGCTTTTTCTTTCCACAGGCTTGAGAATGGCCTTCTTCTTGCTACCCATTAAGGAACTAGCAATGGAAAGTCTACTCACTTTCTAGCTGCATCAAATCTCTCACGAGTAGGGGTCAGATATTTGAGTTCAAGGAAGTCCACAGCATCATTTCCCAAATGTTTTGACTTTATTCCTAAAAGTCACAAGTAGCCTAAGTGATGATGCCCTGCATTTTAGATTTTTGAATTTTTATATGAAGAACATACTTTAAATAGATTGTCTTCTTCCTTAAAGAAAAGCTGGTAGTCATACCACCCAAGTGGTTCCAATTTGGTGCAAAATTGCTATTTCATAATTCATCATCTGTTTCCATCAACAATGAAATAGCTGCTGCCTGTGACTGGCAGTGACTCTCCCAGGTCCCTTCTGTACCCACAGGGCAAGAAGGTATGAGGATCTCCTGTTTTGTGGTGATACAGCAATCCATATTCTCAAAAAAAATCATCTAAAACAAGAACAAACTGATATTTGAGGCTTCAGAGGTACTCAGCTAGGATTCCTGAGGGAAATTCTGGTGTAGCATTTTCTTTATTTTTGTGATCTTCTTCTAGATGAATATGCCTTCTCTGGTGCTCCAAGTGCTGAGGGACCTCATCTTACAGAATGACATCCTCAAATGCTGCCCAGAGGCTCGACTCAATCTGTCCCCCAACCTGGCTTCTGCTTGTAGCATCCTTCTACCATCCCATACTGTAAACCACACTCCCAGGCTGTTCAGAAAGTTCTTGAATAAACATTTAACTGTGACTAATATGCTGATTTACAACTTGTAAGCAACCCCTAACCAAGGAGAAAGGCTGGCAGGAGTCTCTGCGGAACTACATAGTGATGCACTGTGCCAAAGGGTGCCCAAAAGCCATTAACAAGCCGAGGTGACAGACACATGGTTAAGAGGCGAAAAAAGAACCTTGGGGAAATCAGCCATTAACATCAGAGAGAGGGAGAAAAGGCAAGTGTTAAGTGTCATAGCTGAGCAGTGTTCAGTGGTTCAGCCCTCTATCAGAGTTCTCCTGAGTAGCCTCTGGGTCCAAGTTGCACAGGTTGGGTCCAGTGCAACTGCCCACTGAATATCTGGGGGGGTTTGCTTGGATGTGATGGCTAATGAGAGAGAAGTCCAGAAATTCTAACTTTGGTCTTAACTTGCCAAATGGCTTCAGAATTTTAAGGATTTTAAAATATTAACTTCAAGAAAGCATTGTCCATACAACCCAATATAAATTAAAAAAAAAAAACCCTATCAAGTTGGATCCATCTCCTGAAGCAAAGGAAATAAGAAAAATAAACAAATGGGACCTAATTTAACTTAAAAGTTTTTGTACAGCAAAAGAAACCATCAACAAAATGAAAAGACAACCTACTGAGTGGGAGAAGATATTTGCAAATGATATGACTTGATAAGGGGTTAATTTCTGACATATGTAAACAGCCCATACAACTCAATATCAAAAAAACCCCAAAATTCCAATTACAAAATATGCAGAAAACTGAGTAGACATTTTTCCAATGAAAAAATGCAGATGACCAATAGGCACATGAAAAGATGTTCAACATCACTAATCAAAAGGGAAATGCAAATCCAAGCCACAGTGCAATATCACCTCACGTTGGTCAGAATGGTCCTCATCAACAAGAACACAAATAACAAATACTGGCGAGGATGTGGAGAAAAGGGGATACTCATACACAGTTGGTGAGAATGTACATTGGTGCAGCCACCATGGAAAAAACTAAAAGTACTAAAATTAACACAATAATAATATAAAAAACTAAAAACCGAACTATCATATGACCCAGCAGCCCCACTCTTGGGTATATGTCTGAAAAAACAAAAACACTAATTTGTAAAGATGCACTCCAATGTTCATAGCAACATTATTAACAACCACCAAGATATTAAAGTGCCCACTGACAGATGAATGAATAAAGAAGATATATATATAGGCTTCCCAGGTGGCTCAGTGGTAAAGAATTTGCCTGCTAAGCGGGAGACATGGGTTCAATCCCTGGGTTGGGAAGATCCCTAGAGAAGGAAATGGCAGTCCACTTCAGTCCATATTTTACAACAATTATAAGTGGAGTATAACATTTAAAAATTGTGAATCACTATATTGTACACCTGTAACTGATATAATATTCAGTCCAGTTCAGTTCAGTTGCTCAGTCGTGTCCAACTCTTTGAGACCCCATGAATCGCAGCACGCCAGGCCTCCCTGTCCATCACCAACTCCCGGAGTTCACTCAGATTCATGTCCATCGAGTCAGTGATGCCATCCAGCCATCTCATCCTCTGTCGTCCCCTTCTCCTCCTGCCCCCAATCCCTCCCAGCATCAGAGTCTTTTCCAATGAGTCAACTCTTCGCATGAGATGGCCAAAGTACTGGAGTTTCAGCTTTAGCATCGTTCCTTCCAATGAACACCCAGGACTGATCTCCTTTAGAATGGACTGGTTGGATCTCCTTGCAGTCCAAGGGATTCTCAAGAGTCTTCTCCAATATTACACAGCAACTATACTTCAAAAAGAAAATAAAAATAAAATATTTGTATAAGATTAAAAAACTGAGCACAAGACCTAAATAGATATTTTTTTCAAAGAAGACACACAGATGGCTAATAGTTACATGAAAAGATGCTCCATATCACTTATTGTAAGAGAAATGAAAATCAAACTACAATAGGGTATCACCTTAAAAAGATACATGCACTCCAGGGCTTCCCTGATGGCTCAGTGGTGAAGAATCCGTTTGCCAATGCGGGAGACCTGGGTTTAATCCCTGATCCAGGAAGATTCCATGTGCCACAGAGCAACGGGGTCCATGTCCACAACTACTGAGCCTGTGCACTAGAGGCTGCAAGCTGCAACTCCTAAAGCCCATGTGCCCGAGAGCTCATGCTCTGCAAAAGGAGAGGCCACTGCAATTAGAAGCCTGTGCACCACAACCAGAGAGTAGCCCCCGATCGCCTGCCCTTCAACTAAATCCCTGCACAGTCAAAATAAATAAATAAATAAAAATGTTTTTTAAAAAGATACACGAACTCCAATTTTCATAGCAGCACAATTTACAATAGCTAAGACAATGAAGGTGGCAAGAATACACAAGAAGAACTGTACAAAAAAGATCTTCATGACCCAGATAATCACGATGGTGTGATCACTCACCTAGAGCCAGACATCCTGGAATGTGAAGTCAAGTGGGCCTTAGAAAGCATCACTACGAACAAAGCTAGTGGAGGTGATGATATTCCAGTTGAGCTCTTTCAAATCCTGAAAGATGATGCTGTGAAAGTGCTGCACTCAATATGCCAGCAAATTTGGAAAACTCAGCAGTGGCTACAGAACTGGAAAAGGTCAGTTTTCATTCCAATCCCAAAGAAAGGCAATGCCAAAGAATGTTCAAACTACCGCACAATTGCACTCATCTCACATGCTAGTAAAGTAATGCTCAAAATTCTCCATGCCAGGCTTCAGCAATATGTGTACCGTGAACTTCCAGACATTTAAGCTGGTTGTAGAAAAGGCAGAGGAACCAGAGATCAAATTGCCTACATCCACTGGATCATCAAAAAAGCAAGAGAGTTCCAGAAAAACATCTATTTCTGCTTTATTGACTATGGCAAAGCCTTTGACTGTGTGGACCACAATAAACTGTGGAAAATTCTGAAAGAGATGGGAATACCAGACCACCTGACCTGCCTCTTGAGAAAGCTGTATGAAGGTCAGGAAGCAACAGTTAGAACTGGACATGGAACAACAGACTGATTCCAAATAGGAAAAGGAGTACGTCAAGGCTGTATATTGTCACCCTGCTTATTTAACTTCTATGCAGAGTACATCATGAGAAACGCTGGGCTGGAAGAAGCAAAGCTGGAATCAAGATTGCCAGGAGAAATATCAATAACCTCAGATATGCAGATGACACCACCCTTATGGCAGAAAGTGAAGAGGAACTAAAAAGCCTCTTGATAAAAGTGAAAGAGGAGAGTGAATAAGTTGGCTTAAAGCTCAACATTCAGAAAACGAAGATCATGGCATCTGGTCCCATCACTTCATGGCAAATAGATGGGGAAACAGTGGAAACAGTGTCAGACTTTATTTTTCTGGGCTCCAAAATCACTGCAGATGGTGATTGCAGACATGAAATTAAAAGACGCTTACTCCTTGGAAGGAAAGTTAAAACCAACCTAGATAGCATATTAAAAAGCAAAGACATTACTTTGCCAACAAAAGTTCGTCTAGTCAAGGGTATGGTTTTTCCAGTGGTCATGTATGGATGTGAGAGTTGGACTGTGAAGAAAGCTGAGCGCCGAAGAATTGATGCTTTTGAACTGTGGTGTTGGAGAAGACTCTTGAGAGTCCCTTGGATTGCAAAGAGATGCAACCAGTTCATCCTAAAGGAGATCAGTCCTGGGTGTTCATTGGAAGGACTGATGCTGAGGCTGAAACTCCAATACTTTGGCCACCTCATGCGAAGAGCTGACTCATTGGAAAGACCCTGATGCTGAGAGGGATTGGGGGCAGGAGGAGAAGAGGACGACAGAGGATGAGACGACTCGATGGACATGAGTTTGGGTAAACTCCAGGAGCTGGTGATGGACAGGGAGGCCTGGCGTGCTGCGATTCTTGGGGTCACAAAGAGTCGGACACGACTGAGCGACTGAACTGAACTGAAGACAATGAAACAACCTGAGTGTCTTTCAACAGATGACTGACTTAAGAAGAGATGGTGTTTGTGTGTGTGTGTGTGTGTATATACATATACATCACCCACATAATGTGTGTGTATATATATATACATATATATATACAATGGTATACTACTCAGCCATAAAAGAATAAAATATTACCATTTGTAGCAACAAGAATGAACCTAGAGAATATTATGCTTAGTGAAGTCAGACAAAGACAAACACTATATGATAGAGCTTATATGTGGAATCTAAAAATTAATACAAATGAATCTATATGCAAAACATGGGGTCGCAAAGAGTCGGATGCGACTGAGCAACTGATCTGATCTGATATGCAAAACAGAAATGAACTCAAAGAAAACAAACTTATGGTTACCAAAAGGGAGAAAGAGGCTGAGAGGAACAAATTAGGAGTATGGGATTAATAGATACAAACAACTATAGGTAAAACAGATAAGCAACAAGGACTTATTGTATAGCACTGGGAATTATATTCAATGTTTTGTAATAACCTATAATGGAACTTTGGAGAAGGCAATGCCACCCCACTCCAGTACTCTTGCCTGGAAAATCCCATGGATGGAGGAGCCTGGTAGGCTGCAGTCCATGGGGTCACTAAAAGTCAGATACGACTGAGTGACTTCACTTTCACTTTTCACTTTCCTGCATTGGAAAAAGAAATGGCAACCCATTCCAGTGTTCTTGCCTGGAGAATCCCAGGGACGGGGCAGCCTGGTGGGCTGCCGTCTTTGGGGTCACACAGAGTCGGACACGACTGAAGTGACTTAGCAGCAGAAGCAGCATAATGGAACTTAATCTGAAAAATATATACAACTGAATCACTTTGCTCTATACCTAAAACCAACATAATATCATAAATCGACTATAGTTCAATTAAAAAAACAAAGAAAGCATGTTCAACTCAGAAGTTGTTCACCATGGAAATGCAGGATAGATTATTTTAGAGTTTTCCTGAAGTGATTCCACAAGACCCTTCTTTATGTTCTAACATTTAACATTACTGACCCTTGGGAAAGTCTTCCTATGTCAAACTCAAATCACTCCCAAAGCAGTTTCAGTCTGATTCATTTTATTTAGAGAAGCAATTTGGGCAGGGATGAGGGTGGCAAAGACTGTCAGTATTGGATTGACTTGAATTCCTAGTATTTATAGCTGTGCAATTTGGGACAAAATGATTAACCTCTATAAACCCTGGTTTCCCCTTGTAAAATGTGGATAACGGTGAGCATCACTGAGGGCTGTTGTGAGAATTAATATAAAGTCCAGGGCAGTCGCTCATGCAGTGTCTGACACAGAGAAGTCACTCAAAAGTAGCAGTTCACTTGGAATTTCTTTTCCAGTCTTCAACATGAATGTGTATTAAATGAGATATGAGGTGCACTGGATGGTGGGGAATGAAGGTGATTTTGCGGGGATAAGACTCTTAGACAGGGTGTGGGAACTCAGACACCCTGTTTTCAACTGGAATTCTGAGCTGGGAAAACACTCTTGGGTCAGTAGGGTATTGTTTGTGAAAACAGCACACAAAATTTGGGTTTGGGACCATCATTTATGAACTATAACAGAATTTATGCATTTCATCCCAAGAAGGGACAATTTCTCCCCCTCCCTTTTCTTAGGCCACCTATACTCTGGCATGTAGGATATGGCTGTACATTATTTTCTCTGAAACTCCTACAGCACTTAAATGAATTAGATGATTTCATAATCCTCAGTGTTTTCATTAAAAATGAATTTAAGGGAAAAAAAGAAGAAGTTCTGGGAATTCTCAACCTGGTGTTGCTTTAATTGTACGTAAGAAGTTGAATTGGAAAGTGACCTTCCTGAGAAATATCACTGAGTGAAGGCAAAAGCCTAAAAATAAAATAAGCATGGGAAACTCAGTTCTTACGAGGTGTTTCAATGAAAGAACAAAGGAGGCAAGTCAGCAGTCATGGAGCAGCTAACACAAAATGTAGTGTTTACTATAAAGGGAAGAATTCTCAATGCTGAACATTCCTTCCACAAATATCACAGTTTCACAAATTATGATTTTATTTTCACAGCCATATCTTTCCTCCTAAAGCCACTGAGGGTCTGACAATGCAATTTATTTTTGCACAGGACATTATATCATGTCCTGTCATGATATCATGTATCTTCAAGGACATGATGTCACACTTCAGAATCAATTTTTCTTAATGGACATTTCAACAGCCTTTCTGTGGGGGATATCTTCTGATGGCCAGTGCATTGTGGAGGGATTAGAAGGGAATTCAGCTTCGTAGGGGTGAGAAACCTGCTTTATTTGGGCTCAAACACATTGAGAACATTCATTAAAATCTCCTTCTACCAGTTCATTCATCTGTGAAATGGTATGGAAAAATATACTTGAATTAAGAAAAACTTCTAAAACTTTTCTAGCCCAGAAATCAGCAAACATTCTCTGTAAAGGTCCAGATAGTAAATATGGCTCAAGTCTGTCTGCCTGAAAGCCCTACAGGATGACACTTAAATGAATGAATGAGGCTGTATTCCAATAAAACTATATTTGTAGACACTGAAATTTGAATTTCATATAATTTTCCTGTGTCATGAAATACTATTCCTCTTTTGACTTTTTTAACCATTCAAAAATGTAAATTTGTAGCCATAAAAATATTGGCGGTATGCCAGATTTGACCTGTGGATTGCCCTTTGCTGATGCCTGCTCTAAGAAAAATTTATGTATCCAAAACTCCACTGACTACTCGTTTTTCAGCATAATTCTTGTGCAGTATGAATCATGCAGACTGTGGCTTCTCTCTCATGATGTCTCTAATAACCCAATGAGTGATCACAAAATTGAGGTGGGATTTTCTCTCTCTCTAAAGGCACAGACACCCTCCCTAAGGAAACAAGAAGTCAGGGGTGCCTCAATAGATGTTTGAGCTTCATATATGTATAAGTCATGTGTACACATGGCAGGGAGTAAGATTCAAGTAAGAGAGAGGGTTCTTTTTAAAACTATCAGAAGCAGCTGAGTTAAACTCCCCCTGTTTAATAATCATGAAGTCGGACTTACAGCTCTTATCAAACCATTTCGGCAGGGTCTGCATCATTTCACCAATTTCAACAAACTGTCCCAGGGAGGAGAAAGATTAGACCGTGTGTGTTTACTCTCTGCGGAGTTATGGCTGTGTTCTCTTCAAGAGAATGAGATATGAAAACAGAAGTTTACTTAGTCCAGTCTTTGATGGGCTCCCATGACAGGAAAAGTTGGCTGTCTGTACTCAGGTGAATGAAAGAGAAATTCTACATGATACCCTTCCCTCTGGAGACGCAAATTCTTCAAGGGGTAGGGAGTGAGGAAGGGCCTGTGGGCTCTGCTCTAGTTTTAGCTGGGGTTGCAGAGGCCTACAAGGTGGGGAGGGATTGGTGGTCAGCATGGGGAGCATCCCACAGTGTTGGATGTGACAGGTTCTTGCAACCCTTCCTCTCCACCTTGAAGAAACCCAGAGGGAGGAGTATGATTGCCCAAGGTCTCCCAGCATTATGGGATCAGGGACAGAGCAAAAGGCCAAAGCAAGTGAACCAGGCCAGGGCCTCTTCTGTCTTTCTTCACTGTATTGGGGGTTTAGAGACCAGCTTGGTCTCCATTGGCCACTTATGAAGGTGACCCCTGACCCCTCAACTTCCCACTAGTGATCAGATTCCACTAGGCTATCCCCAGGCACCCTGGGCAATCCTGGGGGTATAAATGCTAAGCCTGTTCATGGACCCAGGGCTCGAATTTTAGTCACCCCCACAACTCATAGCTAGTCAGGATGAAGCCACCTCACTACAAGTCGATAGGTGTGAGTGTGGGGGTGGGGTATATGCTATATCAGCCCTAACTTTCTACAGAGTGGGTATTTTAGCAAAAATCTGAGACTGAACACTTCAGTGGAGACCCAACCTTGACAACAATAAACCGAGGAAATATGAAAAAAAAAATTTCCTGAAGCCTCAAGAGGCACAGTATGACTGCTCTAGAGGCCGGCGTGAATGAGAACCTGAGCTCACACTGCTGCATCCACTTGTTAAGGGACTGGGGCCTCGGCCTGTGCCCACGACTACCCCTACACCCGAGATGCTGCTCAGGACAAAGGCATATGGCGAGGCTTGGGTTCCAACTCCCTAGCATCAATTACGTCCTCACTTTCCCTCCTCAGGGCTTAGACTCCTCATCTGTTAAAGGCCCAGGGCTGAGTAAGATGATTTTGAGATTTTTCCCATTCTAGCACTCTCTTTTAAATGCTGGGCACCATTTACTTCTGATTACAGACAACTATGCTAATTGTGTCATGATTTACTATGGAATGGGAAGACAATACCAACCTGACAAAAGGAAGAACTGGCGATCTAGACACATTTATTAAGAAACTGACTCCAAAACTCTTCATACACATTTTAAAAATTGCTTTTATTCCTTACTCCAGACCAGGGATTTATATAAATTTTCTCACTGAATCTTTATAAGAACTACATGAGAAAATGAAAGCTGAGAGAGAAAAATTTGCCCCAAGTTATAAAGCTAGTAATTGGCAGAGCCAGTGTTTGCATTTCTATTTGGCTCTAAATTCTGTTATGCTATAAGACAAACTAACCTTTCATTTCGGAGAAGGCAATGGTACCCCACTCCAGTACTCTTGCCTAGAAAATCCCATGGGCAGAGGAGCCTGGTAGGCTGCAGTTCATGGGGTCGCTAAGAGTCGGACACTACTGAGCGACTTCACTTTCACTTTTCACTTTCATGCATTGTAGGAGGAAATGGCAACCCACTCCTGTGTTCTTGCCTGGAGAATCGCAGGGATGGGGGAGCCTGGTGGGCTGCCATCTATGGGGTCGCACAGAGTCAGACACGACTGAAGCGACTTAGCAGCAGCAGCAGCAACCTTTCATTTATTGAAACTTCCCTTCCTCCCACCAATATAAAGCCTCCCCCTCACCCCCAATCCAAACTCTGATGTTCTTTCTCCTACTGATTGTGTATTTCCTTTAATCTCAGGGGCCTGGGACTATTTAGTAGCAAAAATTTCCTTTTCAACCCAGATAAGGATCATAGTACTTGAGGTACATGCTATATTAGCCAAGGATCTCAACACCTTATGTCCAATAGGCATAAGAAGTGGCAGAAGATGGATTTGTCTAGGGCTGCATTTCAGGGGGTTTTCCTCTAATCTGGGCTCTTGTGTGTTTCTCTCTATGCTGTGGCCTGAGCTGGCCATAGGTAGCCAGGGCCTATTGCTTCTTGGATTCACAGGCCATCCCCAAATGCTATTAAGGAAATATGCTATCACCATGACCCTATGGCCAGAAAAGACCAGATGGACACTGTCAGTGTTGGTGCATAATTGTGTGTGTATGTGTGGAGAGAGGGCACAGAGGAAGGAGAGGGAGAGATGGTCCCAGCCCCAGAGGTTCATGTGTGTACGTCCACTGACACCAGATGCCTGGTTCTTCCAATCTGTTTCCCACTGTCACAAGGAGCTGGTGAAGAGTTACAGCTGCGCTGGGGTCACTGTCAGTGAGGCCTGAAGAGCAGCTCATGGCTAGAACTGGAGCACTGTGTGGACCGGGAAGATGGGAGTGGATGGGAGAATGTGGTGGTGCAGATCCTTGGGGAATGGTTCTGTCCCAAGATTTCAGTTTATCTTGGGTGGAAAAGGAGTTCCCCTCCAACGGCCTAGCCAAGAATGTTGATGTCACAGGGAAAGGGAACAGAGTTTGATTGTGTGTCACACAGAACTGGGAACAGGCTGCCGTGCTCAGAGGGACGCCCTTATCAATTAGGTAATGTCTGCTATGATTGAGGAACTGTGTTAGGCAGTGCTCCAGCTGTTGATATGTTAGCAAACATCTGCAAAAGCACTCATACCTTGTGGGAAAAGATTTTCTTAGACTGGCTCCCACTGGTCTGAGCCCAACAGCATCACAAGGTATCTGAAACAGAGTGGCATGGCAGAAATGTGACTTGGGTATAGGAGGCAGCTTGGTTGGGATTCTGGTTCTATCTCCAGGAGGTAAATGTATGTTTGTGCAGAAATGATGCCCATAACCAAATTTTGTTCCCCTTGTTCCCCAAGCCTCCCTCCCTTGAGCCCTCCTTCCCTCCCTCCTTCCTTCCTTTCCCCTCTCCCTCCCTCTTCTCCTCCTTTCCTCCCTTATGCCCTTCTTTCCTTTTCCCCTCTCTCTGTCCCCACTCCTTTCTCCCTGCCTTCCTTTCTTCTTTCCCTGAAGTACTAACATTTAATAATATGCACAATGCATAGAATGCTGGGCACACAAAGGAATAATGAATTGTCCTTGAGGGAATAATGATGCAGACACGAAATGAATGTGAAAATGGACCCATATATAAACCGTGCAAAAGAATATAAAGGTAGAACTATATAAGCTCTACCATAGCCAGTGCCTCTGGTTTTTTAAAACATGTAGTTGGTTTTACTTAATGTTCTCTTTCTCTCTCTTTTGTAAAGTAACAGAACATATTATAGAGTATAAAATATAAAAGATCAACAGTCATCCCCAGTCTCACCCATTAATAACAGAAATGTCTGAAGAATATGCAAACATAATAAATACATGTTTATACATATATATAAATAAGAATGAAATATTAATGTTTATATTGTAATGTGCTCTTTATGCTGAATATATTACAATTAATAGCATCTTTCAGGATTAATAAATATAGGTGTGCCATATTATTTTTTATTAGTTACACAGAGGGTCCATAATTAACTTTACCAATCCCCTGTTGCTAAAAATTAACACTGCTCTCAATTTGGGAATACGATTTTTTTTTAATATAGCAATAATCACTGTAACTAAATAGTTACACATTGGTTAGATTATTTCCTTGGGATACCTTCCTAGAAGTGAAATTCCAGGAGAAATGCGTACCCATTCTAAAGAATTTGTTTGTACATATCCCAACTATACCCCAAAAAGTTTATATCAAAAGATGATTATTATTTTTAATGTTTTCCAATTCAATAGACCAAAAACTCTCACTTTTTTCTCAGTTTTTAAAATAACTTTTATTGGGATATAGTTGATTTACAATGTTGTGTTAGTTTTAGGTGAATAGCAAAGTGAATCAGTTTTACATACACATATATCTATTCCTTTTTAAGAATCTTTTCCCATATAGGCCATTAGAGAGTATTGAGTAGAGTTCCTTTATGCTATACAGTAGGTTCTTATTAGTTACCACTTTTATATGAACATATCTGTTACAATTTTTAAAACTCCAAATATTTCAAATACATGCATTTGTATTTTGAGCTTGCTATTTTATTAGTTTCTATTTATTTTATATTCATATTTTTTATATGTTAGGGTCACTGATATTTTATTATACTTATTAGAAATACTTTTAATGACAAATTAGAAATATGTCATTTGCATTTCAGTTTTTTTTTCCCCTGGTATAGGAGTTTTGGTTTTTTTAATATGATACAATTGATCAAATATTTCATATTTATAAAATGCATCTATACTGCTAATAAATATATTTATTTACAGATATTTTATTTTTGCACCTTAATCTATCTGGAATTGATTTGGGGTTTGGTATGGCTAAGAATTTAACTTTGTTCTTTCCAAATCATTAATCAGTCATACGGTACTCTGATCAAGTCTATGCTTACAGTTTGAAAATTTGTAATTATGTTTCCTATTTTTAATATTGTATATCTGTCACTTTTCTTAAATTATAGTGATTATATATTTGTCCATGCTCACTGGTCTTTACAAATAATCAGCCCATTTCTCAGTTTTATTACTTTTAATAATACTTCTGCTTCTGTCTTTGTTAATGTTTCCTCTCTTTTATTATATTTTTAAAGGTTTTCTTTATACTTTCATGATGTGAATTGCTATTTTATTTTCTTTCTCCCTGTTTAATAATAAAAACTTGGGCTATGAATATTCTTCTTATTATAGTTTTGGCCAAATTCTATACATTGCTTTCTAAATATTTGTGTTACCATTTCATATGCTCTCTAACAAAAGAATTTTAGAAAGAAATAAAGTTTACAGTTTATGAGTAGTTGGGGATTTAATTGAAATAGATGTCTTTAATTTCTGGTTTACTCTTTTGTGACCAAGAGTATGACCTGTAAATTATTATTATTTTGTTGTTGTTAACTTCTGAAAAACTTTGAGATTCTTTGAGAAAGTCCGGTCTTTAACTGGTGTTTCATTTTAAAAGGGTGGTCAGGATAAGTTAAGCTTGGAATTCGAATCTTACTTGTGTCTCTCTTGACCATTTAAAGGAGACTTTTGACACTCTCCTGTTTTAGAAGATACTCTCGCTCTCTTGGTCTGATGAAATCTGTCTTGGTCACGGGTCACACCGTCTTGCGTCTTTATCTTGGTGCCTTTCTCCTTCTTGCCTCATACAATCTGCCACATGTTTCTGACACATCAGGCCTTACCATGTCCATGTGGAAGATAGTTCTTTGATTTTCTCCCTCAGATCTGTCTGTGAAGCTGTGATTCATCTCCAGAAAGCAGTACAGGACAGAGAAACTAAGCAGACAGAGGGGAGGGGAAAGAACCTGTAACCTCCTCTACTGAGCACCAGGACTCCTCACAATGAACTGTGACTCCTGCTTTCTGTTGGTAACCATATGCTGCACTTTCAATTAAAGCTTTATTTTAATGTATTTATAGTTTGTCTCTAAAGTTAAATAGGTTTTTCTACTGTGTATGAAACAACTGGTCTGTTATTAGACAAGCTCAACCTACTTACTTTTATTGTTATAATTTATTTATTTCATCTTAAATCTGTCTCATTCTTTTTTGATTTCTGGTTTTCATACTTCCTTGATTTTTCTTTCATTTTCAGGGTTTTTTTAAGTGAAGAATATGTTCTATTTTCTCTTATCATCCTAAATATGCATTCTATTTTAAATTCCAACAGCTGTTACCAGGAAGTTTTCAAAAGCATTACTCATTTTCAAAAAGGCGAGGGCAATTTAAGCTCAGTGTTGTCAACAGATAACCCATGTGGATTGCCCTTGGCTCTATGCTTTATCTACTAGTGATGGTTGGTTCCTGTTCTTCGTTCTATGGTTGAAAGGTGGATTGATGTTTACAGCTTTCAATACAGTTTCCAGTACCTCTCAGGCTTTTATTAATGTATCATTGCCTTGCTCAGGAGGCATTCTTTTCTATCTGGCTCTACAACACTCAGAACCACTGGAATGTGAAAAAGTCATCACTCCAAAAATGCATTGCTTTCAAGATTCTTGCCACCATCACCCAAGCTGTTCTGTTTCTGGAGACTGTAACTCCCTAGAATGTTATTGGCCATTACCAGTCCTCAGTTTTTGCTCTCTGATGTCTCATTTATAAAAAGTTGATGGAAGAAGGCATATTGGTTGCTAACAGAATTTTGCCTGCTTCACAGTTCAACCTATGAGACGAAGGTACTGAGTTTGCATATCTGGGGAGTTTAGAAGCTAGGTGGCCTTTCATGGTTGTACAGAGTAAGCAATGGGTCAAATGGCATTGGATATGGAATATCCTGGGACCAGGGCATGACCTTGGGGGAGGTAACCCTCTTTAGTTAAGGAAATCTCTACAAGTGTTGGGCTGAGGGTTATATCTGGAAGAACTCCCAGCAGCTGAGAGTGGCTTCTCCTGTCCTGAAGAGGGGTTTGGACGGCACATCAAAGTATCTATCTCATATCACTTATTTACATCAGTTATGCATGTATTCTGTCTCTCCATGAGACTGAGTTCATGGAGCATGAGAGCAGAAACTGTCTGTCTTATTCAGTGTACATCTCTGGTTCTTAACACTAGTTGAATAGGTGATGAAGGAATGACACATGTTTAGGGAGGAGTGAAAGAAAGACGTGAAGGGAGGAGAGGAATCCCCCATGTCACATAAGAAAGATGTCATGAGAGATAAGAAAACTATTAAAACATCTTTAAATCCACACACAAAAAGGGGCAAATTAGAGACTGCAAAGTAATTTCCCATATCCTACTGAGAAATACAGCTGGAAATTGTGGGAAGAATATTTATGATTGTCAAGTCCCAGGAGGGACATAAAATAGTGGTCTGGGGCAGTGGTTCCCACCCGCCTGGGGCTTACAGCACACTCTCATGGTTTCCTGATGTATCCTGCATCCAAATACACCCTACAACATGGCATTCATGTGTGCTTATTACAGTGATTTAAACTGAATTTGTGATAGGTAGATGAAAAAGAGATAGACCTCAGTATGTCTCAATATTTTATGCTTTTGAGAAACTTGGAAATGCCTTGAAATACCTAGAAAATCAGACAGTGGGAGGCTGTCCTAGGATTTTAACCAGTCAAGCCCATTAGGATCCCTGTTTGGCTTCAGTAAACAAAGCTGCTCCCTCTGCCTGTGAGAGTCTCTGGTTTGTTCGATTAGTATTAGGATCTGGCTTCAGAAACATTTGAGTCTTGCTTTCTCTGCTCCCTAGCTTAGCCCATTTTCCCTAAAGACTAACTAACTAAATGAGCAAAGCAAAAAGAGGCCATAAAACTGATACAGACAGCAAAAACTCAGGGAGATTTCTACCTGCCTCATAAGCCAGGAGGCCTAAGCTGTGAAGTACGGATTTCCTAGTGAGCATCCCGAGATGGGAGAACTGCACCGTGTCTGCCCCAGAAAGGGAAATGCACATAACAGCTTTTCTTAACTAGAAATGTCCTCATCCCAAACTCTTTCTCAAGCACCATTGTTCCTGGCTCTATGTTATAGTACATGTATAATATCATATATTAAATGAGTTGCCAGTCCAGGTTCGATGCACAATACTGCATGCTTGGGGCTGGTGCACTGCGACGACCCAGAGGTATGGTATGGGGAGGGAGGAGGGAGGAGGGTTCAGGATGGGGAACACATGTATACCTGTGGCGGATTCATTTTGATATTTGGCAAAAGTAATACAATATTGTAAAGTTTAAAAATAAAATTAAAAAAAAATAATAAAGTACATAGTCCACAAAGAGACCATCCTTGCTTGCACTACCCTGGGGCCCTACACTTTGGAGAGGAAAGATACCATTGTATACTGAGTCTCTAATTGGGTTTAATATTCAATCTTCACATAGTCCTATGGATTGGTATGTTTATCTCCCTTTTACGTTTGAGGAAGCTAAAGAAAGGGTATGTGACTTACCCAAGGATATTAGCCAATAATGGCTGGAGCTGGAATCTATCATTACTCTTTTGGCCATTTATTCAGCAACTGCTTATTGGACACCCTCTTTGTACGGAGCCTGGATGCTCTGACATTGCTTCAGTCTCTCTGGAGAATATAGGTCATCAACAACCACATTACCACCTACCTCCATCTTTAGGTATTGGCAGCTGGGACCCTCCAGCCCAAGACCTTTAACAATGGCTCATACTATCCCCTGAAACTCCTGGAGAGAAAGGGGAAGGGTGAGGGAGAAGAAAGGATGGAGTTCTCAGAGGCCTTTGTAGCAGCAAACCCTCTGTCAACTGTCTTTCTGCAGATCCAGTAGAGACCTGACCCTGGCACATCCCAGTTTGTATCATGGCATCTTGGCATTTAGGTCAGGAATCAGTTGGATGGGTCTGCCCATCCATGTAACTTTGATTGGATATACTGCCCCAGGCTATTTCTGGAGTTGTGCACATCCCAGTTTGTATCATGGCATCTTGGCATTTAGGTCAGGAATCAGTTGGATGGGTCTGCCACCATCCATGTAACTTTGATTGGATATACTGCCCCAGGCTATTTCTGGAGTTGTGCATGTGTGTGTGTATGGCTGCAAGATGAATCTGTGTGTGCACGAGTATGTATACTTGTGTGTGCTTGGTGCTTTGGGGTGTTATGTAAGCCTACTGTGCCTCTGGCTTTCCCTAACATGGAAACTGAACATCTTAATGGCCAAATTTGGAAAGCAATCTACCTCTAATCTTCTCCTAAGCAGTAGAAGTGTCTCAGAGCTCTACCACCCCAACTCTTTTGAGCATAATAATCATAATAATAGCCAATACACCTTGACCACTTAGCCTTTCAAATACTGCTCTAGGCAACTTTACAAGAGCATTAACACTTAATTCTTAGGACAATCCAATGAGACTCGAACTTCTATTACTCTCTCTTTAGAGATGAGGAGACAGAGGTCACTGGAGTCCATGCTCAGGATCCCTCTGTGTTGAAACTGTGGAGATGGGTTGGAATTCAGGCCATCTGGCCTCAGAGCCAACTCTCCTAGGCACAGCACCAGGCTGCCTTGCCTACCCTGCTTGCTTTAAGAGTTACCAAAAGCTTCCTCCTTTAATGATTACAATTCGAAGATGTGAGTTGAGTGTTTGGGCCTTACAGGTGTTTCCTGGTTTCTTCTTTACAAGGTCACAGTAACTGTGGAAAGCTATTCCTGACAATGGTTCCAGCTAGAATCTCTAGGGTTCCTCTGCCTGCTTTTCTGCTAGCACCTAGAAAATAGGTGATACTGACTGCCTTTAATAGGACCAAAGCACCCACAGTCCCTGGAGTGAGGGAATCATGGAGGCAGGATCAGAATTGAGCAAGAATGGAATAATGAGAAGGCTGGAGGAACTGAAGGCAATGGAGACCTGGTTACCTGCTGGGGCAAACCAAGTCAGGTGTCAGAAGTAGGGCAGATGCCGGATAGAAGGTCTTCAGAGAACTAGGCTTCTGGAGCCACCTTCTTTCCTCACTGCCTCACCCTCCTTCCTCTTGTAGTAGATTCAGAAGTTTCTTTTGTTCAGTTTACAAAGAACATCGAGTCCCAAGATAGGTCTTAGGCTGCTAAAGGAGTAAACAGATGGAAAATTCCTATACTTTGATTTTAAAGAAAATCATACTGAGACTTAAAAGTTGCTAGATTTTGCTTTTTATTAAACAGAAGCACTTTTCCTATCTGATCTGCTCTGTTTCCTTCACACTAGTAAACTGTGAATTGCAAAAACCAAAACCAAACCAAACCAAACCACCCTCCAGTCCCAGCTAATTGCAGAAAGGAACTCTTGTTAGCTCAGAACTGACCCAGCAACCCCTGAGTTGGGTGGTTGGGGCTTGTTTCTCAGCCCCTTCTACTGGGCAGGCACCCTTGTCCAGGGTACAACCATCCACAGCAGTCCCTCATAGGCTGCTCTCTTTCAAGCAGTCTGCACAGCAAGTGAAAACACACATCCTGTGCATATGGATTTATTCATCTTTCCTATATCAGTAAGGAGATGGAGCTATAGTACATTAAATATTTACAATTATCAAAGACAAGACAGCACACAGCACTGAACCAAGATAAGGATACAGTTTTAAAATATTTACAGTGAACAAATCTTGCTCCTTCTGGTTCTTCTCTTTGGCCTGGCATTTTAGGTCTCTGATGTCTTTATTGTATTTTCTTTTCAGGTCCTTTGTAGTTTGGAAATGCCTGACAGATCCTAATGACTAAATCTTAAGAGGACTATCATATACATGAGAGATATTTGGGGGGCTTTATTCTCTTGCCTCCAAGCAAAGAGAGCTTTTTTTTTTTATGCAGTCTTTTAAGCATGCATCACCTAAATGTGCTTGAATCTTGTTTGTAGGTAGTTGAGTTTATGGTCCTACCTAGAACAGGGCCAGTGCAAGGAAATGGCACGCTACTGAACCAGTATTAACCATGAGAATCATGGTTTCCTGAATATTTGATACTATTTTAGACACCAGAGTTAACCATGTGCTAGGAGTGGACTGGTTTATAATTCCTTTCATTAGTGAAATCCTAAAATGTTACACATTATTACACACCAAAGCACAATTTCATTGTGTTTGATTTTAACCTTGATTCTTTTTAGATCTTGATAGGACTAGTGATCAAAAGCAACAGAATTTCAATCTGAATGGAACATTAGTAACACCAGGAAGAAAAAGTTATTAGGGAAACAAAGAAACGAAAGGTGATTCTGCTCTTGGTTTAATTGCAAAGAATGCAAAAGAAGCTTCAATTGTGAAATCTGTCACTATCTAGAGAGATGAAAGATCTCCAGCATTTGGGATGGGGTGCCAGAGAATTCTGGAGGAGGACATGGTAACCCACTCCTGTATTCTTGCCTGGAGAATCCCATGGACAGAGGAGCCTGGTGGGCTACAGTCCAAGGGGTCACAAAGAGTCGGACACAACTGAAGCGACTTAGCAAGCACACCAGAGAATTATCAGAGATCACAGGCATTCTATTTGATGAGTGCCATATTTGACCTTGAAGCAGTGAGGCTGGCACCCCTTTGCATCCTGAGGATCTCCTGACGTGACGTCCTTGCTCCCTGGCAGTATCTGTGCTGCACCACCCCCACGCCTCTGACCCGCCCCAGCCTCTGAAGGCTTCCACTGTGAGTATGAGGCTGTGCACATTTCTAGTGTGTATTTATATCGAGGTGGCTGTGTTGCCAAGGAGCTCTGAGAGAAAGCAGAGCGGAGATAACTTCTAATCCACCTTTCTGTGATAATGTGGCGCAAAGTGAAGAGACCCAGGGCTCCATCCCCTGGTCTGGCATCGTCCTGGAAGGGGCGGGCCCAAAGGGTATTTTTTTAACAAACCCAGCAGGCACTGGGGGTGGGTGAGTTTTTGCATTGGAAATGTTCATGACCACACCAGGGTGTTAACTGAACTTGGCACAGCAAATAGGGAAGGCCAGGAAGAGAATAAGAAGACCAAAAGCAAAATGCAATTTGTAGGAAGTAAGAAATGGATTTAAGTGACCATTCAGGATGTTTGGGCAGTTGGAGAATGTGAATCTGGGAGCATCAGAACAGGCAAGGAGTCAGGAGGGCATGCAGAGAGAGGAAGTCCCTTGCTCAAGATCACTGTAGGAGCTGGCAACAGCAGGGCTGAGCAGCCCAGCCCAGGGCTCTTGGCTCCAGGGCCCACTTATTCAGTGTGCTCCTAAATAGCAGTGAGGTTCTTTCTTCATCAACACAAAGCTGGCACACGGGAGCTGTCCTGTGATGATTCTCTCCTAATGGGCCACCAGTCCCACCATCAGAGGGTGACAGAAGAGTCTGGATCTCCACACACGAGTGCTGTCAGAGGAGATGGGGAGGGCTGTCCATCTTATGCACACAGGTTTTGTATTAAGATGAAGTGTAGGGAAATAGTCATAGCAGCATATCTGGCATCAGGCAGACCTGGCCTTGCATCCTAAGCTTACCCCTGCATGAACTTAAGCGAGTCATTTAAGTCTGGGGTGCCTCTGATTCCTCACCTTAAAATGGAGCTCAAGATACCTTCTTCATAGACTTGCTGTAAGGTTCACATAAAAAAAATAGGCATATGGGGATTTTCCTGGTGGTCCAGTGGTTAAGAATCCTCTTTGCAATGCAGGGGATGTGGGTTCAATCCTTGGTTGGGAAACTAGGCTCCCACATGCTGCAGAGCAACTAAGCCCTCATCCCACAGCTAGAGAGCCTGCTCAGAGCAATGAAAGATCCTGCATGACACAACTAAGACCCAGTGTAGCCAAATAAATAAATTTTTTAAAAAAGAGAAAAAAATAGGCATGAAAATCCATTGTGATTGAAAATGTGTTTTGCAGCAGAGAGTTATGGTTCCTGGGGAACTGGCCTTTAGTGACTCCTTCTTATTAATAAGCATCCACATTGATAGCTGTCCATTCTTAACCCTTGCCATCTTTATCTTTTCTATTTCTCCCAGATTATTTCTCCATCTCAGTCATAGCCTCAGGCGGGAAAGGGACAGGGGCTGGCTCACAGGCCCATGCAAAGTGCTTCCGGACAGGACCTTCCAGGACAGGGCTTCCTTATTAAGACATAAATACCCTGCTCTTCCCACTGCAAGACAGAGTGAAGCTGAGTTGGGAAGTCCCAGGTCTTTGCCTTGAATTTCTCATGTCTCTATCAATTCATGGCACAAACCCTGCCTCCCCCTCACCCCAGGACAGAATGATTTTTTCACAAGGAATTTTAATACAAGTCAGTGAAGCTTGAAGAAAAGATACAGAAACAATTCACAGCATAAAAGAAGACACATTAACAGAGCAGCCATGATTAGTTAAAAAACTGAGCTTTCAGGCTCAGAATTCCAGCATCTTAGAGTTGTATTTCTCAGCAGCATTGAACTTGTAAGGTACTGGGTAGGATTAGTAACTCGATTTATCTCAAACCCAACAACCCAACATAATCCTTCACAAGCCCCAAAAGAATTTTGTGGTTGTTTTGGGTGGGAGATATTCTCTGATAGTTCTGGCTATAACATGACCCTGAGATGTTCTGGGTTCTGAAATTTGTAGGATTCCTCTAGTCCATCTGGCTGATGGCCAGGTTCAGGCTGTGGTACCAGCCCTGAAGAGCCAGGTGTGGGCCTAGTGGGCAATGGAGGTCAAAACTCGGCCACCAGGAATGTGTTGGAGGAGAGAAACTACTGTTCTCTGAACACCAACAACGTGATCCTGGCTCTGAGCTTTCCTCCCACATGGTACTTCGTGTCTAACTGCTCCTACCCTCAAGTCTAATCAAGGTTCACCTTCCTCATGAGCCCATTTCAGCCAATAGAAATGTAACTCATGTAACAAGTGTCTGCTATGTGCCCATAATCTGTTTTAACTCATGTTGACATGTTCTAAAGCTAACTAAAGGCCTTGGTTAGGGTTGGTTTCCATATTCAAGGGAAGTAGGAAAAAGACAGTCATATCATGGTCCCCAGTTACCAGTCTACTAGGAACAGGACTTCAGACAGTAGCAAGTGAACAAGAGACAAAGTACGTGAAACCAAATCCAGGCAACTCTAGGCATCAGGGTCACAGCTGGGATCTGGTGCAGGACTGGCACGTGGATGGAGGGTTTGAGTGTGGGACAGGAAGCTGGGTGGGAGCTGTGCTGTATGTACGAACTATCTCTGTGGAGATCTAAGAAGGTGCTTAGAGCCTGAGATCCAGGCTTGGGATGGCAGGACTATTGCAGTTTCTACCAGGAGAGACCCTGAAACAGGACACAGCTGGGCCTGCAAGTAGAAGCCTGAAACCTGCAGCCACAAGGGACTCATCTGAGTTCCTTCTCTCAGTCACTCTAGGTCTCATCCTCTTTCAGGGTACAGCTCAAGGCTACATCCTAAAAACAGTTTCCTTGGTCTCTCCCAACTACCAAAGCCTCTTCCTCTTCAGATTTCCTAAAGGGCTTTCCCTCTATGTTTGGACCCAGAAAAATGTCCTGCTCCATTTCTTCAGGGTACCCCCGCAACTAAGCTGTTGATACTCAGAGGCGGGTGCTAACTAAAACATGCATTAGATGGGTTTTGCTCACCTTGACATTACTCTGAATCAGATAAAGTACCTTCTGGTGCTTCACCACCAGTCACAGCACACTGTGGGCATCTGAGGTCCTAACTGACTAGCTCAGTGGGAGCTCTCGGACGAGAAGATACACAGGTCCGTTCAGCCAAAGCTGGACTGTTCAGGGAAGCAGACCAGTGGGAGCCTTGCTCCTTTATTTGAGTCAATACTTCCAAGTTGACTCATTTTAGGAAATACAGTTTTCTTCATGACGTTTGGAAAGTCAAAGAGGGTGAGAAAGAATTCAGAAGCAAGGGAAAAATATTCTACTTGGGCATATTGCTTATGATTGACATTTACCTTTCCTCCAGATTCATTCTTGACAGCATCCTGTCCACAGAGTGACACTCTGCCAGCCAGACATTGTCACCTGCTGGGCGATTCACTTAGAGCTCCTTGGCTCTGTCTGGAAAATTTCTCCCTCTCTCTCTCCCCCATCCTTGTCTCCCATCCCCCTTCTCCCAGCTTGGAGCCTTTGTTGACGTTGACAGCTCATCCCTGGGCCATCATTCATCCTGCCCATGGCAAACTTTGGAGAAAATAAAAAACCCTGCTCCCTTAATCTCATTAGAAGGGCTGCAAATTGAATTTAGCCCCTCTCAGTGTCCCCTCAGCTGGCTGTCATTAGGAGCAGAGGCTGGGCCTTGGCTGAGACCCAAAGACCAGCTAACTGAATTTGAGATGCTGTGGTCTTGACAGGCCAAGGAAGGTAATTGAAGAGCCGTAGGGCTCCTGGTAACATTTCAGGCTGGGATTACACTGGGGATCCGAAACCCCCATCTGCATTGGTGTCGGGGGCACTAAAGAGTCGCCCACTGGGCTTCCAGGGGTCGGATTATTGATAAAGAGATCATTCCCAACGGAAGGTGGGGGAGCAATGGGGAGGCTGCATTTGGTTATGATGCAAAGTGAATGTTATAGGTAGGGGAGAAAGGGAGACCCTGGTCAGTGAGGGTCAGCAAATCATCCAAAGTTACACCTAATTTGTAAGGAGTGCTGTCTCATGAAACAAAAAGGCAGTTTGGGGAGACAAACTGATGAACACAGAGAATATGAGTAAAAGAAATACTGAGCTTTAAATTATGGGCATTATTTATATGCTTGTATAAATCATTTTTCTTAAACTCCCTGGATCATTTTAGATTTTCACCTCAACACTAAACCCCAAGCATAGGGAGGCTTTTCTGTGACTGAAAAATCATACTTTTGTGAAAAAGAAGTGTATACACACAAACACACACATGAAACTGCACCATGTAATTAAGCATTAACAGACACTGATTCAAATTTCTGAGGCCTCCTTAGTTCCCAGATCCATTGTAATGATTTCAGTGTGGCTGGGAATGCAGTGAAATACTGCATTTAAAGAGGATAAAATACTCTGCAACCCATTCCAGTAGTCTTCCCTGGAGAATCCCAAGGACGGAGGAGCCTGATGGGCTGCAGTCCACGGGCTTTCAGAGTCGGACACAACTGAGCGACTTCACTTCACTTCTACTTCAATCTGACAATAATCAACCATCTACTTTGTGCCAGGCACAATGCTCATCTTATTACGTACATCATTTAACCCAGTCTTCAAAATAGAAGAACAAGACAGGGATTACGATGATTAGTATCCCCACTTTATTGATGAGGAGACTGAGTCTTGAAAAGATTAGTCAGTCTCTTGCCCAAGGTCATGAGAATAATAAGCACTGGGGCTGAACATAGGAATGGCTGGCTCCACCACTGTGGAGGCCTCCCAGGCTTAGGTTAGTGGGTCTTCCTACCCTGGGTCATTTCCCTAAAATGTCATAGCTGTGTGACCTTCGGCATTTCCAAACCTCTCTGTGCCATCCTGGGAAATGGGGATAGTTGAAGAACTTGCCTCAGTGGTTTATTGTGGGGATTAAATGCACCAATGCCCATCCAGAGCTCACTGCACAGTGCCTGGGACATTGTGAGCATGCTCTACATGATATTAAAGTATAATTATTGGTGAAGTGGCACCATGAAGAATGTCCATTCACTTGCATACCTAATGGACTAAATTTGAAAGTTGCTAAGTCATGTCCAATGCTTATGACTTCATGGACTATAGCCTGCTAGGGTCCTCTGTCCATGGGATTTTCCAGGCAAGAATACTGGAGTGGTTTGCCATTTCCTTCTCCAGGGGATCTTCCAAACCCAGGAATCGAACCCTGGTCTGCACTGCAGGCAGATTCTTTACCGACTGAACTACCCAAATATTAGACCATAACATCATCAGACCCCTGTCTTCCCTGCCCAACATTCCAAAATTCAGAGTCAGCATAACTTGCATTTACATTTATGGAACTTACTCATAGGGGCAGTTTTAGTGAGGAGTAGAGGATGAAGCTAAGGCTTTTTCTATGTTGATTTATCCATGTTTTTCTCTATTCTCTGTCTTCCAATGTTGGGTGAGATTAAGAGTTCTAAGCTCTCCATGCCCACCGTTGTCAAGCACCTGCTGGGCACTAGTGTTTTACATTTTTTTTCTCATTTAATGGTCATTTTTACTCATTTTGTAGATAAGTATCATGTCCATGTTTTAGAAAAGTACATTTACTTTATGTTTTCCATATTCCATCATGCTTACAGCATTAAACACAGCCTTAAGGTTGATCTAAAATGGCACAGACTATTAAGATATGGGTTTTGCTACATTTGACAGGACATTTAAGTAACTAAAGGCCTCCCTGCCTGTCACTGTATATCCCAGTGGTGCTCAGATTTCAGATTCAATGAGCCTTTATTGGACACACATGTTGTGCCTGGCTCTGGGTTGAAAGGTTTTTCCAGGCTGTCTCAATTAGGTCACCATCAATTCTATGAAGAAAAGCCTCATGATTCCTGTTTAGCAGATAAAAAGTGATTTCAAAAAATTTAGGACAGTTTTCAAGGATCACACATTTACTATATGGAGGATCTGGGATTTGAACTCAGGCATCTCTCGCTCACTCCAACTCCAAAGAGCTTCCTGTCACAGGACACTCTTGGCACAATGCAAGGACCCTCCACACAGGCCCTTTTGGGAGCCCCTTTCAGTCAGTGAAGTTGGCACCAAAGATGAAACCTATCTGTCCTCCTGGGCTTGATCAAATTCCTTTCTTTACTGATGAAGAAACCATGCCACAGAGAGGTTAAATGTCTTGCCCAAGGTCACATAGGCAGTTTGTCCTGTGTAAGCCAAGACTGTCTTCCAGTTCTTGGTCTAGACCCATTGCATGACAGCCCTCCCACGCCCAACCCCAACAACCAACCTTACTCATTCCTTGGGAGCCTGATCAGCTTGGGATGTTTAGCAGCCTAAAGCTGTCAGGACAATTTCTCTTCTTCACAAAAAGGAGTTTAGTCTCTTTAGTCTGCTTCCTTCTCTTAAGAAGACTCGAAAAATCCATGGGTCTAGTTACCTCAGAGAAGGCAATGGCACCCCGAAAATCCCATAGATGGAGGAGCCTGGCAGGCTGCAGTCCATGGGGTCGCTAAGAGTCCGACGTGACTGAGCGACTTCACTTTCACTTTTCACTTTCATGCATTGGAGAAGGAAATGGCAACCCACTCCAGTGTTCTTGCCTGGAGAATCCCAGGGACGGGGGAGCCTGGTAGGCTACTGTCTATGGGGTCACACAGAGTCGGACACGACTGAAGTGACTTAGCATAGCATAGCATAGTCACAACTCAGGAATGGTTTTGAGGTTATACATCAAAGCCTGAGAGAAGTTGAGGAGCCCACTTTCTGGGGCTAAAACATCTGTGGGGAAGAATTAGTAGATGAATATCAGCCCCAGGACCCTTGGGTTTCTTTCTTTAAAAAAAAAACAAAAAAAAACTATTTTATTTTATATTGGAGTGTAGCCGATTAGTAGTTTTAGGTGCACAGCAAAGCAACTCAGCCATACATATATAAATGTCTTTTCTCCTCCAGACTTCACTTTCATCCAGGCTGCCATCTAACATTGAGCATAATTCCCTGTGCTATTCAGTAGGACTTTGTTGGTTATCCATTTTAAACATAGCAATGTGTACACGTCCATCCCAACTCCCTAAATATCCCTTCCCTCCATATTCTTCCCCACTAGTATCCATAAGCTCATTCTCTAAGTCTGTGAGTGGATTTCTTGTAAAGACCTGAGCACCACATTCCCTGTAACTCAAGTACTTACAAATCGGCTTCTCCTTGATTTGACTTTTAGGAGGAATCTCTGGATACTTAACTCATGTTTTAAAATTCTTGAGAAATTTTAAATTAGAAAGGGACAGTTCAACCACTTGTGCCCCAAAGCAGTATAAGCATAAATGCAGGGTGAGATTATTTTCTTTGTGGCTAAGAATTAGAAACCACTTAAGTGAGAGGGGACTTTTGAAATAATAATAACATGGCCCAACTCTCTTACTTTATATGGAGCCAAGGCCTGAGGAAGGGAGTGAGTAGATCTGCAGCAATTAAGAGCTCCAGAGTTGGACTTCCTGTATCCATCCCATAGTGCCCCCACTTACTGGCTGTGTGACACAGAGGAGTCAGCCAGTCTCTCCTCCCTAGGTCTTGGTTTCCTCATTTGTATTTGGAAATAATCATAGTCTCTATGGTGCATTGGAGATGGCTGCCAAGTCTTTGATACTTTTCTACTCAAGAGTGGCCACCTATTTCTCCTCTTCTTAAATCTGGGCTGGCTTGAGATTATTTTGACCAATAAGGTCTAGTGAAGTGTCATATGCCAGTTCCAGGCTCTTTATTTACTTATTTATTTGGCTGCTTCAGCCTAGTTGTGGCACACGGGTCTTTGTTGCATCATATAGGGATCTTTCGTTATGGTGTACATACGCTCTAGCTGTGATACAGGCTCAGTTGCTGTGGTGTACATGCTTAGTGGGATCTTAGTTCCCTAACCAGGGATTGAACCTGTGTCTCCTGCATTGTAAGGTGGATTCTTAACCACTGGACCACCAGGGAAATCCCCCAAGCCTAGTCTTTAAGAGGATTGTCAGGTTCTGCTTTGGCCTCATGCAGCCCAAACTGCCACAGAAGAGGCTGCCGTGCTGTGAGGAAGCCTAGGTTAGCCACTTGAAGATGCTGTGGATTTGGGGGGGAGAGAGAGAGATCCAGACAGCCTCTAGCTGTAATACCCCCAAGACTTGAGTTACCCTGAGGCCTAGACATTATGGAGCAGATGTAAGTCTTCCCTTCTGTACCTTGTCCAAATACCTGACCCATGGACTCATGAGATATAATAGCAACAAATTGTTGTTTTCAGCCCCTACAGGAAGTTATAATAGTTACATAGCAATAAATAGCAAGAATAGTGCTTCTCAGAGGGTTACTGTGAGAATTATAAGTTCATTTGTTGTTGTTGTTGTTTAGTTGCTAAGTCATGTCTGACTCTTGGAGACCCCATGGAATGTAGCCTGCCTGGCACCTCTGTCCATGGGATTTTCCAGGCAAGAACGCTGGAATGAGTTGCCATTTCCTCTTCCAGGGGATCTTCCTGACCCAGGGATCAAACCCACATCTATTGTGTTGGCAGGTGGATTCTTTACTGCTGAGCTACCTGGGAAGCCCGCTATATTAACTGTAAAATCTTGGGGCAGTGCCTATCACAGTCAGTATTCAATAAAAGCAAGTTATTACTCATTCTACAAACATTTTTTTAAACATTAGGCTGTTCTATACCCTGAACTAGACCTTTGTGGAAATCAAAATTAAATAGAACCTAGTCAACACTTCTGTTAAGGGAGGAATGTAATTCTACCACTCTCACACCCACATCTCTTCTGACCTGGGAGAAGTAAAGGACTGCAGCCTCTCAATGCAGTGGGGATGCCTGTCTATTCTCAGGAAGAGCCTGGAGGGGTTAAGCCCATGGATATGAGAGAGAGAGTCCCATCTCTGTGGAAGAAAATTCAGCTGCTATTGATTCCCGGTAAGCACTGATGCCCTTCCCAGGTCAGAAGGGAAACCCAAACCATTGTTGAGTAAATACAGTATTCTGTTCACTACATCAATTAGGCTGACCCTAGGGGCTCTGGGAGCCCCCTCCTCCCCTATTTGCAATGACAGCTGCCATACTAATGAATCTACATTGACATGATAATTAAACAATTACACAAAGTGGGGCTTTCCCAGTGCCCCCAAGCTTTAGCTGAGAGTCCAGGCAGCCAAGGGCTGGATGAGGCCTGGGGGGTGTTCCGGGGCCATGAGGTGAGAAGCAGTGCCTGGGTCATTCCCAGACTGCAGCTGCTGCCTCTGGCACTGACGGCTGGGGTGGGGCAGGTGGGTAAAGATGGGGCACAAACCTGCTCTTGCTCTTTTTTTATCCTCAGTAAATCCTTAATTGGGTAATACCTGAAAGGAGTCCCTCCCTCCACTGTCCCTTTATGCAGGATTGACCAGCCTAGCCTTTCCACTCTGGAGGACTTAGAGACATCCTGGAACAATGGACAAACAGGAGCAGCAAAGGCCAGGCCCCTCCTCACCAGCTGTGGGGAGAATTACTCTTTAAGTAAGCAGATGATCACAAATACAGAAATCCTTGTCTTCTTGGTACAACTGGTTGGATTACCGTGAGTTCTGTGGCACCAACTAGCCATAGCCCCCTTTGCCAAAGCTCAGACTTGTGAGTCAGGCAGAGCTCACAGTCTGCTCTGCAACTGTGTCAGCCTGAGCAAATTAAATGACCTTTCTGAGCTTCCATTTCCTCCACTATAAAATAGACTCATGATAACTGCCTTGTCCAACTGTGCTTGAGATTAAACAAGATGTTTATGTAGAAGATCTAAGATAGCATTTTACATAAATAGTAAAGGACAGAACCTAGACCAGTTCCATCCACAGAAACAATCTAGTTGACTGAATGGAGTCTAGAAGGCACAGATTAAAACACATTTAGAAGTGCCTCCCAACCAAGTGAGTGCTGCCCTTGGGGACTCCTTGCACGTGAGGCTGTGTGTAGAGTGTGCTCAGTATAAAAAAAGAATGGCTGCTATCAAAAAGTCTACAAACAATAAATGCTGAAGAGGGTGTGAAGAAAAGGGAACCCCCTTACATGTTGGTGGGAATGCAAACTAGTACAGCCACTATGGAGAACAATGTGGAGATTCCTTTAAAAACTGGAAATAGAATGGCCATATGACTCAGCAATCCCACTGCTGGGCATACACACTGAGGAAACCAGATTTGAAAGAGACACATGTACCCCAATGTTCATCACAGCACTGTTTACAATAGCAAGGACATGGAAGCAACCTAGATGTCCATCGGCAGATAAATGGATAAGAAAGCTGTGGTACATATACACAGTGGAATATTACTCAGCCATTAAAAAGAATGCATTTGAATCAGTTCTAATGAGGTGGATGAAACTGGAACCTATTACACAGAGTGAAGTAAGTCAGAAAGAAAAACACCAATACAGTATATTAACTCATATATATGGAATTTAGAAAGATGGTAATGATGACCCTATATGTGAGACAGCAAAAGAGACACAGATATAAAGAATAGACTTTTGGACTCTGTGGAAGAAGGCAAGTGTGGGATGACTTGAGAGAATAGCTTTGAAACATGTATATTACCATATGTGAAATAGATGAGCAGTCCAAGTTCGATACATGAAACAGGGCACTCAAAGCCAGTGCACTGGGACAACCCAGAGGGATGGGATGGGAAGGGAGGTGGGAGGGGGTTCAGGATAGGGACACATGTACACCCATGGTTGATTCATGTCAATGTATGACAAAAACCACTACAATATTGTAAAGTAATTAGCCTCCAATTAAAATAAATTAATTAATTAAAAAAGAAAGAAAATGATCTTTCTGAGCATTAGCAAGAGGTAGAAGAAGAGTGTCCTTGCTAAGGACTACCAGGCATCATTCTATGAGAGGTAACTATTCAAGCATTTATTCTTGTATCCATCCATCATTTATGCAAGAATAAGCACGTATTTTAGGTGCTTATGATACAGAGGTGAACACAGGTCAAACCAGTGCCTGGTCTTATAAATATTTCATCAATAAAGAATGAATGAACAAGATGCAATCCCAGGCCTCATGATACTCTGCACAATGAAGCGTGAGCTCTCTCATGCATATGTGTGCTGCCTCTCTTACCTTAACTCAAGACAGTTCAGCCTGAGTTGTGATTTGTGAAGGCAAAGAGACACTGGAGGTACAGTTTTATAAGAGAACTACAAAGCAGGTGCTCAGATGGATATGCTAAGAAGCATAAGGGTTCACCAGTGGACAGGTGAAGAAAACCAGTATTACATTTAAACCCTACCTTTAAATGAATAACAACAACAACAATGACAAAAAACCCTTAGGTTTCTGAAGTTGCAGCTACATTTATCAGGGAAAGTACCATGATTGATTAGTGATGTCTGCCACATGCACAGGCATGGAGAGAAATGACTTGTTTCCTGTCAGGAATTTGTCATTTGAGGATTAGGCAATGTCTGAGATATCTTCTAGTTCTGAATTCTGTGATCTTTTAAATAGGCTAATCCAATCCTGTTCACCTCACACTGTGAGCAACTAGTATTACAGTTTGTTCCAGGAACCACGGTTTTTGTTTCTTTTCTTCTCCTTGCCAGTTATCTTCAGTAAAACCGCTGAAGCTCACAAAACCTGTGCTGTCATGCAAAAGCAATTTGACTGCCTTAAGAAAATCTAATTTGATTAGCTCAAGTAGTGAAAAAAAAGTCAAGACTTTTGTTAATTAGTTCAACAAACATTTACCAAGTACCTACTATGTTAAAAACTTTGAGACTAAGGAAATAATCATTTCCTCAAGTGCGCAGTGTCTACTGGTTGTATGTGTTGGGGTAAAGGAGGGCAAAAACAGGCAGAAGTATCTACAAACATGCTCTTAAATCACCTACCTAGAAGGGAGAATAGACAGTGAAATTAAATTCCGTAAGGCTTAAGCGTTCTTTGAAGGAAGCCTGAGGATGACGTTTTATGGCTGCCCTCATCTATGCTGCGGGAGCTATATGTGGTTCTGGGGATCAAGCTAGAGGTTTAAAATTGAGCTCTTGGAATTCCTAATCCCCCTTCAGCCTAGGCTGCCTGGAGGAGGCTGCCCTATGTTGGGGAGTGTGCAGGCAAAGGCTGTAAGAAGAGGTGGGTGGGGGAAGACCAGAGAATCCCTTTGGACACCAGGCTGTTCAAAACCTTTCAATTTCTGTTGGGTGGCCTGTTCACATCTTTAAAAAGATGAGAGAGAACATGCCAGGAAAACTTCTTAGGGCTTTTTGCATTAAACTTTCGGTACTCAAAGTGCGATTCCTGGACCAGGAGTGCTACCGTCACTTGGGAGCTTTTTGGAAGTATAGCATCTCAGGCCCAACCCTAGATCTACCAAAGCAGAATCTGAATTTTGACAAAATCTCCAGCTAACACCTGTGCACACAGCATTGAGAAGCACTGATTTATTGGACAAAAATGCTGTTCATGCTCTCTGTCTTGCTGGGTGGTCACAGCAGGCCCTCCATAGTAATACCTCTTCTCTCTCCTCCTTTAAACTTTCTGAAGTGAGCTCTGTAAGTTGACTCTACCTTTTGTTTCTAGGCTTGCATCCAGATGCATGTTCTTTTGTCCCACTCTGCTACTCTATTTTTTTGGCATGAGGAAGAGCCAACCATTCTATCGTCAAATGGATCCCATTGGCAATGGCTCAGGGATTGGAGGGCATTGCATTTACCCCTGCTGTGTTAACCATGTCCAGTGCATTCCATCTCATTTACATTCCATCTGTAGATTTTCTAAGAGGAAGGAGACCAAGAGATATCCATTCTATCATGGGGAAAGGAGAGATGGGAGTGAAGGAGAGGAGAGACATGGAAGGCATGGTGGGAGGAAGGGAAAAGATGAGGGAGCCAGGAAAGTTAAAAAGAGACGATGTTGATCTGGATCTTGAAGAATAAGCATCAAGCTGTAGTTGAACAATAGGAAACTTTCCCCCTCCTCACTGTTTTCTGTTTTCTTTCATTCATTCTTTGACCTCTCCCTCAGCAGATATAGACTGAGGTGACCACATAATGCCAGGTCCTAGTTTTAGGTGCTGAGAATACTGAGTGAAGTGAACCACACCTGCGGCATAAGTGGGTGGGGAAGACATTCACAGATAAGCAGCTCCAAAGGCCCAGGCCATACGCTGGCATGGCAGGCCTGCCATATGCTGTGACTGGACGGGGCCTCCCTCCCCTGACTGTGGTATCTGAATTCTGAGGAGACCTAATACATAAAAACACTCTATATAAAGAAGATAAAGTGGCTGGAGGATCCTCTGCTTTACCAGTTATTTTCTTTAGGATTAATTTAATGAGGTGCATGCATTCCTGGATGCTTTATGCACAATCTCATTTAACCATCACAAGCCTGTGAAACTGGTAGCAGAATGAGGAGAAAATGGGCTCAGAGCTGCCGAGTCAGCCTCTGAATTTAGATCTTTGCTGCCCAAGTCTGTGTTCCCAACCACTTAAGGAACAGATGACCAAAGGGCAGCTGGTGGCTAGAGGTGTACCGATGGGATACTTCTGCTCCGAGTTAAATTTTTGAAACCACATTAAATACATTTGAAGTGCAAATATTTTGCTGGTCTTTAAAGAGGAAAACCACTTGGATGTGCCTCTGATGGTTGGTACTCTATAAACACTGGCTGAAATGAATGGTGGGCTTCGAGATGACTAGGAAACTGAGGGGCTGCCCAAGCTTGGGGGCCCCCAGAACACCCAACTCCTCACTTGAGGCTATCAGCAACATTCCACTGGGGGCTTGACTTTATTTGTCCCTCCCCCTGTGTGAAATCCTGGGGACTGTCAAATAAATGACAAGACTCATTTTACAAGTAGACCAGAAGTCTGCAGTGGTGAGTCCAAGCTGATTGCCTATCTTATCTTGAGTCATCAGTCTCTCATTCAGGCTTCCACAAACAATTCTCAGCCCTGGGCTTGGGAGCAAGAGCCTGATGGAGTGGGCATTTCCCAGGGCCCTGGTCTATTGTTGCCACGTGCTGAGGGGAACTCAGTTAAGTTGAGGCTATGTGTTCAGAGCAGTAGGAAGTCTTAGGAGTTGAGGTTCTTGGGGTGGCTGCTAGGTTCAGAGAATGATGGTGATGTGACCATGATGACAATGATGATGATGAGTAAGACATAAATTGGGTTTATCATATGCTAAATTCTGAACCATACACTATTCATGCAATACCTCATTTAGCCCTGACAAGACTTTTATGAGGATAAAGAAACTGAGGTCCAGACATCTACCAAGAGGAAGAAATGAGACTTGAATCTCAGGGAGTTGGATTCAAGAGTTTCTTACCCTCTTTTGGGGGCAGGAAATCACTTACAAAACTGAACCACAAAGCCTTCAAGGATTAGCCCCAGAAGCAGTCCCTATAGGAGGATGGAGTACCCTCCCTTTATTGCTGTCTCATCTTTCCCTTGAGATCCTTTCACCTGTTTCTTTCTGCCACCCCTACACTGGTTAGCACCAAAGACACTGGCTGCAATTTAAAATTAAAAAATTAGATGACGCAGAACAGAATACAAGAAACATTGAATTCACCAAGTTTTTACAGAGCTGTACAGTTTTCCTATCTTAGCAAATATAGTTCCTTATTCCTAGGGAGTATGAGGGTGTCAAGAGGCAGGACTCCACCCCACTTAAATGAGACAGGTTTTACAGTGGGGTGAAGATCCTAGTTCTGGAGCCAGGCATTCCTGAGCTACAAACCAGGACTTCCTGGTTCTCTGATCTTAAACAGAGAACCTCAATCTTCCATGGTGTCCTCTTATGTAAAACAGGGATTCTGGTAATCCATGCTTTGCTGGATCATTAGAGGATTAACTGGGACAATGTGTATGAAGCACTTTGCGGGGTGTCTGGCATAAATTCGTGCCTGATAAATGGAGTCTGTTATCTGTTTGCTCAACAAATATTAGCATCTATTTTATATGTCAGGCTTCAGCCTCAGATTTCATTTTGACCATCTTCTTTTAAGCTTCTTGCTAGGTGTTCTGGTTTTCTTCATAGAGATCTTACACTTAGCTTATAAAGTTTATTACTAGCTTTTGAAGTTTTGAGTTGTTATTTAAAATTGGAGCCTTTCTGTTATAGCGCCTTTAAAGCTCTTTCAATTTTGAAATGCTTCAAATATACTGAAAAAACTAAAAATCAACGTTTTAGCCCCAACTAAATTGGTTCACTCCAGTCCTTTCTCCATGCAGAACATATCTGCCAGGTAAAAGGACCCCTCTGTCAAACCAAGGGAGTAGTTCTCCCTCTGCAATTGACTGAAGGGTGGCCCCCGCCCACTTCCATGTCTGGAGGACACAGGTGCCCCCTTCACTGTGCTAAGCCAGGCTGTTATGTTTGTCACCAAAAGTTCCTCATCCTCCAGTGAAGGCCCTACCCTATAAACTGATTACTGCCTTATATGCTTCCTTTTAAAAAATAGAAAAAATATATTGGGAGCGATAAATAGCAATACTGGATAGTTTAAGGATGCATCAGTATTTATTTAGATTAAAAATATACTAACCATGGGAAGACATTTCTCTAAAGAAGACATACAGATGGCTAACAAGCACATGAAAAGGTGCTCAACATCACTCATTATTAGAGGAAGGCAAATCAAAACTACAATGAGATAACCACCTCATACCGGTCAGAATGGCCATCATCAAAAAGTCTACAAACAATAAATGCTGGAGAGGGTGTGGAGAAAAGGGAACATCTTGCATTGCTGGTGGGAATGTAAACTGATATAGCCACTATGGAAAACAGTATGGAGATTCCTTAACAAGCTAGGAATAAAACCATCATATGATCCAGCAATCCCACTCCTTGGCATATACCCTGAGGAAACCAAAATTGAAAAGGACACATGTACCTGTGTTTATTGCAGCACTATTTACAATAGCTAGAACATGGAAGCAACCTAGATGTCCATCAACAGATGAATGGATAAAGACGCTGTGGTATATACATACAATGGAATACTACTCAGCTATAAAAAAGAACACATTTGAATCAGTTCTAATGAGGTGGATGAAACTAGAGCCTATTATATAGAGTGAAGTAAGTCAGACAGAGAAATATAAATATTGTATACTGACACATATATACAGACTCTAAAAAGATGGCACTGATGAATTTATTTTCAGGGCAGCCATGGGAGAAACAGACATAGAGAACAGACCTATGAAGGGAAGAGGGGGAAGGGGAGATGTATGGAGAGAGTAACATGGAAATTTATGATACCATATATAAAAGAGATAGCCAATGGGAATTTGCTGTATGACTCAGGGAACTCAAACAGAGACTCTGTAACAGGCTGAAGGATGGGATGGAGAGGGAGATGGGAGGGGACATGGGTGTCCCTATGGCTGATTCTTGTTGATGTATGACAGAAAACCACAAAGTTCTATTAAGCAATTTCTTTCAATTAAAAAAAATTTTTTAATATACTAACCATTTAAAAGCTGTTTCTGATTAGTCTGCATTGACAACTTCATGGTAATTATGAACAAGGTTGATTACATCTTTGAGTTACCTTCTTATTATTTTAAGATATATTCATATTGGAGGACAAAAAGGTTTCCACATTTTAGTTGTTTTTAACACTGTAAAACTGTCCTTCAAATAAGTTGACCTCACATTTCACTGGCATTGATTAATATCTCATCTTTGCACGCTCAGATACAAACCTACGTCTCCTGTGTTGGCAGACAGATTCCTTACCACTGAGCCACTTGGGAATGGGCTTTCCTGGTGGCTCAGTGGTAAAGAATCCACCTGCAATGCAGGAGACGCAGCAGGAGCTATGGGTTCGATCCCTAGACTGGGAAGGTCTTCCGGAGAAGGAAATGGCAACCCACTCCACTATTCTTACCTGGAAAATCTCATGCACAGAGGAGTTTGGTGGGCTACTAATCTTTGCAAAGTTAAGATTTTAAATCTTTTTGGTTTCTCCTGATGTAAGATTGTATTTGTTTGTTTTTAGTGATAATGAGTATTTTTTCCTACATTTATTTGTTATTTACATTTTTCTTCAAAGTGTTGCTGTGTCTTGTCCCTTTGTATGGAAGTACTTACCTTTTTGTCATTGTTTATAAAAACTCTTCATAGCAAAAAGAATAAAAATCCATTTGCTGTCTTATTTCACAAATGCTTTGTCTCAACTTGTATTTTATTTTGTTCTAAAATTTTATTTAACAATATTTTTAGATGTGAACTTTAAAATTTTTACATATTTTAATCCCTATTGTGATGCTACCAGTTCATCATTGTTCTGTGGTAGAGTTTTCCACTGTGTTAATATACTTTATGTATAATATCTATTTTCTTATTGATGAATATCCAATATTTCGTTACTGCAATGCTTCATCCTTCTGTGTAACTTCTGGTATGCTCTTGTGAGAGTTTCTGTAGACATACACCTATACAAGGAATCGCTGAGTCACGGGTAGATTAGTCTGGACTTCCCCAGTGGTTCAGCAGGTAAAGAATCCACTTGCAGTGCAGGAGACACAAGAGACATGGATTCAATCCCTAGTTCGGGAAGATGCCCTGGAGTAGGAAATGGCTACCCACTTCAGTATCTTTGCCTGGAGAATCCCACAGACAGAGGAGCCTGGCAAGCTATCGTCCACAGGGTCATAGAGAGTTGGACGCAGCTTAGAAGCTGAACACACACAGGTGGATTAGTTTGCTAGGGCTGCCACAAGTGAGCACTGTAAACTGGGTGGCTTAAACAGCAGAAATGGATTGTCTCACAATTCTGGAAGCTGGAATTCCAAAATGAAGATGTTGGCAAAGTTGGTTCTTTCTGAGGGCTGTGAGGAAGCATCTGTCCCAGGTCTTGTCCTTGGCTTATAGATGACTGTGTCCCTTCACATCATCTCCCTCTGTTCATCTTTATGTTTGTGTCTAAATTTTCCACTAGACACCAGCCAAGTGACTAATAGGGAAATTAGACAACAGTCATATTGGATTAGGGCCCACCCTAAATAGACCTCATTTTAACTTAACCAATCACTTCTGCCCTGACTTTATTTTCAAACAAGGTTGCATTCTGAGGCACTGGAGCTTAGGACTTCAACATGTGGATTTGGGTGGGTGTTTAACATTAATATCCTTTATCATGTTTTTTCCCAACAGTAGTACTCTATTTTAGGATGTTTTAAAAAATAAATATTTATTTAAATAATAATATACATATTTGTATAGGTATCAACAACCTCAGATATGTGGATGATACCATTCTAACGGCAGAAAGAGAAGAGGAACTAAAAAGCCTCTTAATGAGGGTTAAGGAGGAGACTGAAAGAGCCAGCTTAAGACTAAATATTAAAAAAACCAAGATCATGGCATCCACGGAGAAGGCAATGGCACCCCACTCCAGTATTCTTGCCTGGAAAATCCCATGGATGGAGGAGCCTGGCAGGCTGCAGTTCATGGGGTCACTGAGTCGCATACGACTAAGCGACTTCACTTTCACTTTTCACTTTCATGCTTTGGAGAAGGAAATGGCAACCCACTCCAGTGTTCTTGCCTGGAGAATCCCAGGGACGGGGCAGCCTGGTGGGCTGCCGTCTATGGGGTCGTACAGAGTCAGACACGACTGAAATGACTTAGCAGCAGTAGCAGCAGTAGCAGCATGGCATCCAGCCCCATTACTGCATGGCAAATAAAAGGGGTAAAGGTGAAGTAGTGACAGATTTCCTCTTCTTGGGCTCCAAAATCACTGCGGATGGTGACTGCAGCCATGAAATCAGAAGACAGTTGCTTCTTAGCAGGAAAGCAATGACAAACCAAGACAGTGTGTTGAAAAACGGAGACATTACTCTGCCAACAAAGGGCCATATAGTCAAGGCTATGGTCTTCCCAGTGATCACATACAGTTGTGAGAGCTGGACCATAAAGAAGGCAGAATGCCAAAGAATCGATGCTGGAGAAGACTCCTGAAAGTCCCTTAGATAGCAAGGAGATCAAACCAATCAATCTTTACGGGAGATCAACCTTGAATATTCACTGGAAGGACTGATGCTGAACCTGAAGCTCCAGTATTTTGGCCATCTGATGCAAACAGCTGACTCACTGGAAAAGTTCCTAATGCTGGGAAAGACTGAGGGCAGAAGGAGAAGAAGGTGTCAGAGGATGAGATGGCTGGATGGCATCACTGATGCAATGAACGCGAACTTGTGCAAACTCTGGGAGATAGTGAGGGGCACGGAGGCCTGGCATGCTGCAGTTCATGGGGTTACAAACAGTCAGACATGACTGGTGACTGAACAACACAATATGTATTTTTATATTATTTATTTCAATCTCCTGTTATATTTAATATACATATTTGTGTATCATTCAATTTCCTACTCCTGTCTACATTAGTTGGGATATAAGTAAAACTGGTATAACAAAGATCTCCAAATTCAGGGGCTCAAATATCAAAGAAATTCATTGTTCTCTTGCATAATAAGGCAGGAATGGGTGGGCAGATCAGGATAGGTAGGCAATTCTGCTCTAGGAAGTAACCCAGGAATCCAAATTCCTTCTACTTTGTTACCGTGCCATTCTCTAGGGTTTGGTCTTAGTTCACCAGATGACTCACAGACTAAGTCTGCATTCTAGCACCTGAGAAACAGAAACGGGGCAGAAGTCATTGGCAAACGATGGCCTTCTCAAAACATATGACTAGAATGGACACATTGCTTCCATTAACATGATTGGCCAAGATTTAGTCATCTGGACATACTTAGCTACAAGTAAGCTAGAAAATATAGTCCTCAGCACAGTCAATTATATATCTAAACTCCAGAAGTCCTGTTATTAAATGGAACAGGGAAAAAGGACACTAAAAGAAATTAATATTCTTTGTCTATTTTTCTACTGAGTTGTTTGTCTTGCAATTATTACTTTTAGGAGTTTTTAATATGATTTGTATACTAATCTTCTGAAGGTTGTATACCGACAAGTATCATTTCTCATTCTTATTTCCCTTTATAAATATAATATCTGTTAGTTATATTTATGGTATATTTCTCCATACAGAAATATTTTAATCAGTGAAATTTATTAAACTTTAAAAAATAGTTTTAGCTTATTGTATTTTAAGAAATTCTTTTCTATAACTGTTAAATTTTTTCTTCATTTTTTCCTAAATGTTTCCTATTTGCATTTAGTTCTTTAATTTACCTAGAATTAATTTTTGTGTATTATCTGAGGTAAAGATCCAATTTCTTTTTGTATGGCTAACTAACTGGCCCAGCAATATTCACTGAATAGAATATCTGTTCTCCAGTGATTCATAATGCTACATCTTTCACAGACAAAGTTTACAGGGACTTGTGGATGCCTGTTTACGGCTTGCTAGCATAGTCTATACAAATACCACACACTATTAATTATGATAGTTTTATAATAAGCCTTGATATCTCTTTTAAGAAAATTCATATGCTTACTTCATCTTCAAAAATGCCTGAATATTCAAGGCTTTTATTTTTAATACTTTTAGATTCTACTGGCAGGTTATGGCAAAAATACATATACTGGGTGTTTTGCTTGGAATTTAATTGAAGTAATACATTAACATGAGGGAAATTTTACATTTTTATGATATTGATTCTTCTTGTCCGTAGAGATGGCATACTTCTTCATTTATCTGAGCTATTTTTAATGTCATCCAATAATGTTTTATATTTTCTTTATAGAAGATTTTCATATCTTTTGTTAGGTTTACTTCTGGCTGCATTATAATTTTGTTGCTATAATACATTTTCTAGTATATTTTCTAATTTGTTGTTTTAAGTATATTGGGATATTGTTGTTTATTTTGTTGATCTTACATCAAGTGGTTTTGTTAAAAGTTTAGTTCAAATAGTTTATTTGTAACCCTTTTTTGTTTTCTTCTTTTTATAATCTTATTAAGTATAGTTGATTTACAATGTTGTGTTAATTTCTGCTATATAGCAAAATGACTCAGTTACAGATTCTTCACATATTCCTTTCCATTATGGTTTATCACAGGATATTGAATATAGTTCCCTCTGCTATGCAGTGAGATCTTGTTGTTTATCCATCCTATATACTAGTTTATATTTTCTTTATAGAAGATTTTCATAACTTTTGTTAGATTTACTTCTGGCCACATTAAAATTTTGTTGCTATAATACATTTTTGGTTGCTATAATACATCCTATATGGAGAAGCTCTATACAGTCAGCAAAAACAAGACCAGGAGCTGACTGTGGCTCAGATCATGAACTCCTTATTGCCAAATTCAGACTTAAATTGAAGAAAGTAGGGGAAACCACTAGACCATTCAAGTATGACCTAAATCAAATCCCTTATGATTATACAGTGGAAGTAAGAAGTAGATTTAAGGTAAGTAAGAAGTAGATCTGATAGAGTACCTGATGAACTATGGACGGAGGTTCGTGACATTGTATAGGAGACAGAGATCAAGACCATCCCCAGGAAAAAGAAATGCAAAAAAGCAATATGGCTGTCTGAGGAAGAAATAGCTGTGAAAAGAAGGGAAGCAAAAAGCAAAGGAGAAAAGGAAACATATACCCATTTGAATGCAGAGCTCCAAAGAATAGCAAGGAGGGATAAGAAAGCCTTCCTCAGTGATCAGTGCAAAGAAATAGGGAAAACAATAGAATGGGAAAGACTAGAGAACTCAAGATAATTAGAGATACCAAGGGAACATTTCATGCAAGGATGGGTTCAATAAAGGACAGAAATGGTATGGACCTAACAGAAGCAGAAGATATTAAGAAGAGGTGGCAAGAATACACAGAAGAACTGTACAAAAAAGATCTTCATGACCCAGATAATCACGATGGTGTGATCACTCACCTAGAGCCAGACATCCTGGAATGTGAAGTCAAGTGGGCCTTAGGAAGCATCACAATGAACAAAGCTAGTGGAGGGGATGGAATTCCAGTTGAGCTCTTTCAAATCCTGAAAGATGATGCTGTGAAAGTGCTGCACTCAATATGCCAGCAAATTTGGAAAACTCAGCAGTGGCTACAGAACTGGAAAAGGTCAGTTTTCTTCCAATCCCAAAGAAAGGCAATGCCAAAGGATGCTCAAACTACTGCACAATTGCACTCATTTCACACGCTAGTAAAGTAATGCTCAGAATTCTCCAAGCCAGGCTTCAGCAATATGTGAACCATGAACTTCCAGATGTTTAAGCTGGTTTTAGAAAAGGCAGAGGAACAAGAGATAAAATTGCAGGCATCCACTAGATCATCAAAAAAGCAAGAGAGTTCCAGAAAATCATCTATTTCTGCTTTATTGACTATGCCAAAGCCTTTGACTGTGTAGATCACAACAAACTATGGAAAATTCTGAAAGAGATGGGAATACCAGACCACCTGACCTGCCTCTTGAGAAAGCTGTATGAAGGTCAGGAAGCAACAGTTAGAACTGGACATGGAACAACAGACTGATTCCAAATAGGAAAAGGAGTACGTCAAGGCTGTATATTGTCACCCTGCTTATTTAACTTCTATGCAGAGTACATCAGGAGAAATGCTGGGCTGGATGAAGCACAAGCTGGAATCAAGATTGCTGGGAGAAATATCAATAACCTCAGATATGCAGATGACACCACCCTTATGGTAGAAAGTGAAGAACTAAAGAGCCTCTTGATAAAAGTGAAAGAGGAGAGTAAAAAAGTTGGTTTAAAACTCAATATTCAGAAAATTAAGATCATGGCATCCGGTCCCATTACATCATGGCAAATAGATGGAGAAACAGTGGAAACAGTGTCAGACTTTATTTTTTGAGGCTCCAAAATCACTGCAGATGGTGATTGCAGCCATGAAATTAAAAGATGCTTACTCCTTGGAAGGAAAGTTATGACCAACCTAGGCAGCATATTAAAAAGTAGAGACATTACTTTGCCAACAAAGGTCTGGATCGTCAAGGCTATGGATTTTCCAGTGGTCATGTATGGATGTGAGAGTTGGACTATAAAGAAAGCTGAGCGCTGAAGAACTGATGCTTTTCAACTGTGGTGTTGGAGAACTCTTGAGAGTTCTTGGACTGCAAGGAGATCCAACAGTCCATCCTAAAGGAGATCAGTGCTGAGTGTTCATTGAAAGGACTGATGTTGAAGCTGAAACTCCTACAATTTGGCCACCTGATGTGAAGAGCTGACTCATTTGAAAAGACCCTGATGCTGGGAAAGACTGAAGGCAGGAGGAGAAGGGGATGACAGAGGATGAGATGGTTGGATGGCATCACCATCCAACTCAATGGACATGAGTTTGAGTAAACTCTTGGAGTTGGTGATGGACAGGGAGGCCTGGCTTGCTGCAGTCCATGGGATCACAAAGAGTCGGGCATGACTAAGTGATTGAACTGAACTGATATACTAGTTTGCCTCTGCTAATCCTAATCTCCTAATCGTTTCCTCCCTGACTTCCCTCACCCTTGGCAACCACAAATCTGTCCTCTATGTCTGTCAGTCTGTTTCTTTTTTGTAGATATATTCATTTGTGTCATATTTTAGATTCTACATACAAATGATATTATATGGTATTTTTCGTTCTCTTTCTGATTTTTTTCACTTAGTATGATAATCTCAGGTCCACTCATATTACTGCAAATGGCATTTGTTCATTCTTTCTTGTGGATGAGTAATATCTTATGAATGAGTTCATTTTTTTCTTATGGATGAGTTAAATATATATATATATTTATTTATCTATTCATTAAGAATAGATTTCTTTATCTTCATTTCTTTAGTCATCTATCAATGGATATTTAAGCTTTTTCCATGTCTTGGTTATTGTGAATATTGCTGTTATGAACATAGGGGTGCATGTATCTTTTCAAATTATAGTTTTGTCTGGATATATGACCAGGAGTGGAATTGCTGGATCATATAGCAACTCTATTTTTAGTCTTTTGAGGAACCTACATATTATTTTCCATAGTGGCTATACCAATTTACATTCCTACCAACAGTGTAAGAGGGTTCTCTTTTTTCCACACTCTCTCCAATGTTTATTATTTGTAGCCTTTTAACGATGGCCATTCTGTCTGGTGGGAGGTGGTACTTCATTGTAATTTTGATTTGCACTTCTCTAATAATTAGCTATCATGAGCATCTTTTCATGTGCTTATTGGCCACCTGCATGTCTTCTTTGGAGAAATGTCCATTTAGATCTTCTGCTCATTTGTTTTCTATTTAATCTATGCTGCTAAGTCACTTCAGTCGTGTCTGACTCTGTGCGACCCCATAGACAGCAGCCCACCAGGCTCCCCCGTCCCTGGGATTCTCCAGGCAAGAACACTGGAGTGGGTTGCCCTTTCCTTCTCCAATGCATGAAAGTGAAAAGAGAAAGTGAGTTCGCTCAGTCGTGCCTAAACTTCAGTGACCCCATGGACTGCAGCCTTCCAGGCTCCTCCGTCCATGGGATTTTCCAGGCAAGAGTACTGGAGTGGGGTGCCATTGCCTTCTCCATTTAATCTATAAACAACAGTAATTTGTCTCTTTCATTCATTCCTTATATCTTTAATTTTCCTCCCTTGTCCTATTGCATTGGCTAGAACATCCAGTACAATGTAGACTAGGAGAGGTAATAATAGGCCTCCTTGTTTGTGCCTGACTTCACATGAATATGTCTGTTTCACCATCAAGTATAACAGATGTCCTTGGTTTTTGAGAGGTTAAGGAAATTCTCTTTAATGTATGGTTTGCTAAGGGTTTCATAGCACTAATGGCTGTTAAATTTTATCATATGTTTTCCTAAATTTAGGGAGGAAATTAAAAGATTTGCCTCCACTAATTAGAAGATTATCAGTTTGTGTAAGAGTTATGTTTCTTGTAAGTTTTGTAAAACTTTCCAGCTGCACCATGTTATATCCTTTTTGCCAAAGAGATTTATGTGTATTGGTTTAGTTCTTTAAGGAGTTCATGGTATATACAGATTTTCTATTTCATTGTCAATTTTCTTAATTTATATTTTCTCAAAAGTTGAGGACTTCATTTAAATTTTTCTTAAGGCTTTTAAAGACTTTAAAAGTCTCTACTCTTTCTGTAGTTATGGCTCCCTTTCAATCCTACGGCTGTTTAGCTGTCCACTTATTGTTTAAGCCTGTTTGACTTGGGTATTATACAACCTAAAACTACAGGCATTTTGAGTGACAGAAGGAAAGAAATCATAATGTACACTAGTCTAGCAGCGGTTGATTCAAAACTATTTCCCATGCACCATAACTTTGATCATGCTGCCCTTGCTTTTCATCTATTGTCCTTGAAGTCTCAACTCAGCCATTAAATTCTCCAAGAAGCCTTCCTTGACTCTTGCTACCCCTGGTGAGCCTGGATGTATTCTTATACTTTTCCCTCTACAAGAGCATTAATCAGTCTGAATAAAAACGATCTGTTTCTCCCATTAAATTGAGTGCTCATCCAGGGCAAGGAAATTATATTCATCATGGCATCCCCAGAGGCAGGCAAGTGTCTTGCACATAACAAGCACTCAACAAACACTCTCTAAACCAAGCTATAAAAAGAGTAGAATGGCACACATCAAGAAGAGTAAACTGAGACCAGAGGTGCTCCAGAGGCAGCACTTTGCCCAGAATGAATCAGCCTCAAGCTTTGAAAATACAGTAACTACTCACCTACTTGACCAGGCAGCTTTCCCTCTGCCTATCCCTTGACTCTTACTCTGCAAAAGTATCAGGCTGATGCTGGGGACATGGCAGAATGCCTCATGGCAACAAATCCTTGGCTGGCACAGCTTGGATGACATCTTCTTACTCCAGTTTCTACCCTCACACACTCCTACTTTTACCCCTGCTAAGAGGCAACGAAATAAGGAAACGATGGAGAAGGCTGGGCTTTGGAGCCAAATAGTCTTCAGTTTAAGTTGTGCTTTTATCCCTTCCAGGCCATGCAGTCTGGGCAATCTGCTTCTCTTCTCTGCACCCTGGTTTCTTCTTTTATAATAATAATATTCAGCTCCCAGATTTATGAAATTTCTACTCATAGTAAATGCTCAACAACTTTACTATGCCACAGATGTTCTAAACTAAAAATATTTCCCCCTCAGTTCCCCACAATCAGTTCTAAGGTGTGGACACTGAGGGCCCAGGAAGTTGCATGCACCCATTCCTAAGTCTCCTGTAGTTGGCAACTGTACTCAGCAGTGGGATATGGGTCTCTATCATTCAGGGTCAGTTATCCATTCTGCTCTTTGCATCTCCCTCCACAATCCTACCTGCCACTCTCATTCTCTCTATCTTTCTCTTCATTTTCTTTTGACTAGGTACAGGAGGCTCCTACTTAGGAACACCCCAGAAGCTAATTCACAGTATGTTTAATCCTTTTATTGTTCCCTAGTCTTTAGAGGGCAAGAAAGCCAGGTGCTACCCCTCCTCTTCATGGGTAACTTGATTATAAGCATTAAAGGGCTTTGGTTACATTATTTATTTTGAAGCTTTGTGCCTCTTATCCAGTAAGGCTCCAAGAGAGCCTCCAATGCAGATGGTCTGCAGACACTGTACCTCCTGGACAGCCACATATGAGATAATCCTTAGAACCCCTTGCCTATTTGTCTGGCACATCCAGGACCCTCAGAGCACTTTCACATGACTTTCACAATAACCTAGTGAAGCAAGAAGGACAGGTTCCTTTTATGCTCCAGGTGCTCTCCCAGGGAACTAGGATCTCTGGAGCTCACTTAGGTAAGTGACTTGCCCAAGGTCATGGCCAGGTAGTTTATTGGTACAACGGAAACTGAAACAGAGCCCTGTAGATATTTAGGCTGGTTTCTTTCCACTACACTAAGCATGAACTGTGGCATTTGGGTTGGCACTACACTCCATGGGCCTACCTTCCAAGGACAACCACCACAGTGTTCCATCTCATTGCTCCTCTCCAATGTGACCTTGGTTAATTACCCTCCTCTTGCGTGTGGGCTGCCCTAATGACTTGCTTATAACTAAGAGAAGGTGGCAAAGCAAAGCTGCATGACTCTTGAGGACAGTTGGGAAATACTACACAGTTTCCTTCTGGATTCTCTTCATTCAATTGTTTTCCACATGCCCTCTTACAATATTCCCTTTCTGTATCCAGCTGCCATGATGTGAGAATCCCAACCCATACAGAGGGTGGTAGCAGTTAACAGTCCCAGCTGAGGGCAGTTTTTAAGTCTGTTCAGCCATGAGACATGTGCATGAAGAGGCTTCCACATAATTCCAGCCCCCAGCCATGTGAGTCTTCCCAGCTGAGGTTCTAGACAATTTGGTGCAGAAAAAAAGCCACTGCCACATTGGGAGACAACTCTCCCTGGATCGCTAGGATTTCTGCGTGTCTTGTAAGGAGAAGCACAGATTGCCCTTGTTCCAGACCATCTTTTAATACAGGAGAAAGACTTGTACTTGCCTCTGAAACAAAGGGCAGATTTTCTTGCAGACTTGGAAAACAAACAGCAGCCTATATTGTAAAGAAAATACCTTCCTCTGGAGTTTATGTCAGGCATTACTTCCTACTATAAATGATTCAGCTTCCCTAAGCTTAGGGCTCCTCTCCTGTAATGTTACCATTGTGCGTGCAGGTGCCACCTCATCCCATTCCCTGTGGGAACTGGGTTTCAGGGAACTGACATGAGAAAATACTGATACTCAAAATACTGTTATTGCTGTGAGCAATAAAGTCATTTGTCTGTGGTCTAGAAGTCTCATATTTTGTGCTTGCACCCTCAAAACTGTGGCATGTTAGCTTGTTAGCTTGCAAGTAGGGTTCTTGATATCCTAGAGTGCCAATTGAATTTATGATCTCCAGAATCCATGAGCATAACAAAATGGTTTTTGTTTTGTACCACTTAGTTTGAGAAGGCTTGTCATGAAGAAATAGATAATTAGACAGGTGCAGACATAATCAAGAACTATTTCTTTCCTTTGGGGAGCCTACAGTCTATGAGGAAAAATTAGACCCCATGTATGATGCTTTTGAATTGTGGTGTTGGAGAAGACTTTTGAGAGTCCCTTGGACTGCAAGGAGATCCAACCAGTCCATTCTGAAGGAGATCAGCCTTGGGATTTCTTTGGAAGGAACGATGCAAAAGCTGAAACTCCAGTACTTTGGCCATCTCATGCGAAGGGTTGACTCATTGGAAAAGACTCTGATGCTGGGAGGGATTGGGGGCAGGAGGAGAAGGGGACGACAGAGGATGAGATGGCTGGATGGCATCACTGACTCAGTGGACGTGAGTCAGTGTGAACTCCGGGAGTTGGTGATGGACAGGGAGGCCTGGCGTGCTGCGATTCATGGGGTCACAAAGAGTTGGACACGACTGAGCGACTGAACTGAACTGAACATAGAAACTATAAAGGCCACCACATACAGAGTGCCCTGGATGGGCCAGTGCAGACACTCAGATACTCCCTTCATGTCCATTAGTGCCCACTGTTTCTTCGCAGCTGATGAGGAGACTTCAGGGGAAAAGATCTTTCTGGTTTGACACATATAACACATCTGTTGAGATGGAGGGCCCTGTTAGAGGCTGAAGACATGGAACACAGCATGGAAGAAATGACCCAGCCAGCCTGGTGAGTTTGCATCTGAGGGAAGAGGTTGCATGTGTGAATCCAAAGAACTTTATCTCTAAATGCTAAAATCCTTGGTGCCCAAGAACTTTTGCTTTTGGGGCACACTTAACTGAGGTTAACACAGAGCCAGGGAGCATCAGTCTCATTTTACAGAAACATTGTTGATTATGGTGAAGGGTCAAGAACAAGAACCCAGGATGAGAGAGGAGTTTGGGGGAGAAGGAATACACATATATGTATGGCTGAGTCCCTTCACTGTTCACCCGAAACCATCACAACATTGTTAATCAGCTATAATCCAATACCAAATAAAAAGTTAAAAAAAAAATGAGTACCCAGGGACTATAGCCCTGGGGGCTCAGGATACCAAGGCTTGGTAAGAGCATTATCTGCAGAATTTCTGGAACTGTGGCTACAGATGATACCAGAAGCATCTGAAGACTTCCAAGTTTGCTGATAATGAAGAGGCAGAAATAATGGCCAAAGAGGGGACTTCTAGCTCAGAGAAGAGCTCACCAGATGATCAGGGCCTGGATCTGTAGCTCTGGTGGTCAGAATAAGAGCTCTGTCCCTTTATCAGTCAGAATAGGCTGGCCTATGCTTTAACGTCAAAGGACTGCAAAGTTATAGTGGCTTAAAACAATATGAATGCTCTTGTGAGTCAGTAGAGAGCTAGGATGGTGTGGGGCCTTGCTGTATACAGTGATCACTTGGGGACCCATGCTGATGGAGGCTTCCCCACCTTATCTCTCTGCTGTCTCCACAAGAGGTCCCAGTATTCACCGTAGCAGTCAAAGAGAGAGCATACACTAGCTCCTAAATGCTTCCACCAGGAAATGATTTTATATCATTTCTCCTCACGCTTCATTGGCCAAAGCAAGTCAAAGGGTCATGGCTTTTGTCAAAGTGTGAGTGGTGAAGTGTGGTCCCTTCATGTGCCTGAAAGGAGAGGCATGCTGGATGTGTGGTCACAGACTTCTACCATAAGACTACCTGGATGCTTTGGAGCTTGGACCACTCCACTAGGAGATTCCTCTTGACTGGGTAAAGAAGATGCCCTCACCATTTCCCTCTGCATGATCAGCACACAAATAACCTGAGCCAGGGCCCATCAGAGCCAAAGAAGCCTCACCACCGACTTAAGGCTCTTTAGGCTTCTGAGTCCCAGCATTCTGCCATGCTGTTTCAGTTTTGTGATATTGGAGAAAGACTTGAGAGATGGGCAATGTAGCGATTCCCCAACTGCAATCATAAGCAAGGCTTTTCCTGCTCTCTTTCAATACTTCTGATTATATCCAGGAGGAAAATTATGGATGGAATCTAATAGGTCCTAACATATCTATAACACTGGTTAACCTCTCTTTTTAACAAGGAGAAATAGGACTATGCCTCAGACTCAGTAATCTTTTTCACATATTTATTTTTTATCTTCTAGCTAAGAGACATTAGTTTTCAATCTACATTTTGATATGTTTCCTTTTTAATAGACATTTAAACTTTTCCCCCAGAAAGTTGGTTTACAAAAAGTTCTAAAAAAATAGTAGTATTAATTGTATGAGAATTGGGCAAAAAGTTCGAAGGTATTAAGAAAATGACAAAAGTGTGGCGAAGAGGAATCTGATAGCACCCTCTCATTTTCCCAGTAAGAAAACCACGGCAGGGCAGGACTGGGTGAAGAACCTGTCTTCTAAGTGTTTGTTGCCTGCTGGTTATGTAACTTTAAGCACAAATCAGTGAAGTTTCAGGGCCTTGGTTTTATCATCTATAAAATGGGGATAATAATGATGCTTATCACCTTAACCTGACAACTAAATGGGTTACTTTATCAATAATATCACCAATAACTTGATATTGGTTGTTACTGTTATCGTTCTTGCTGTCCGTCACTTGTGCTCACCCAAGTCCAGATTTCCCCAGCTGTCTCCTTTTGCTCATCCGACCTGTGACTGAAGTTCTCTGATATGCAGCATATAAGTCTCACTGTTTATTCTGTTTTTATTTACTGGAGACAAATGTTTTCCCTGAAAATTAGGTAGTTGAGTTAGTAATCACCAAACTAGACCAAACCGAATCTGGTTTTTCCTGCAATCAATTATTTCAACAGCAGTTGTTTAGAAACAGGCAACTTAGCTGCTGCTGTCCCTCGGCCTCCTCAGCCCCTCAATTCTTTCTATTCATTTCTTTGTTCAATAATCTATTTTACTTGGTCACGTTCAGGTGGGAGTGGCTGGCTGCTTGGCTATGGCAGCTTCTTTCTATTAATCTGAGGGGTGGCGGGTGGGAGCTCCTTGTTGGGTGTGATGTACCAGATCTGAGAGCAGCCTCTGCAGGAACACAGACACCCAAAGCTGGTGCTAAGTGTGTCAATCATGAGGGACTGGCAACCTGAACAACAGCTCCCCTGCACCCTTTCCTGAGGACTCCAGACTGAGATCAGGCCCAGTCCTCCAGAGGCCCAGACTTCTCACTGTTTTCTGTGCCAAACTATATAAAGGTTAAAGAGCCTGGGCTTCTAAGTCACCAAATATGCTGTTGAAATCATGCTTACCAGCCATGTGACCCTTGGGAAATGATCAAATCTTTCTGAGCCTCAGTTTCTTCACTTGTAAAATAGGATAATAATACATATCTCACAGAATTATCGCAAAGATTAAATGAGATCACATATGTGACAAAAAATAGGCCCTTATCCCATTTTATAATGTTTCCCATTATATGGAAGACTATGATGCAGAAAACTGATAATTTAATGAAACAAATTTTTATGCTTTCATCCATTATTCTCTTGGTCAAACATATCTGCCCACGTCAAATTGCTACCCAGTTTTTCTCATAGATCGCTTTTGTTTTCCCTTCCTTGAATATCTGTTTTTTTTTCATTTTCCCATATTGGTAAAATAGCAGTGCTATCGTCACTTGAAGATAATGTAAACAGTTGGTTACCAGATCAATTTTTGATGGTGTATTTCTTTAAACTATTTTTCACTACACACATAAAAGCACTTATGGTTTTATCCAGTCTTATTCTGTGGCAGCATGTCTCAAATTTTGTTAAACAGTAAATCCATGGTATATTGATACACGTTACTTATACAAACAGTCCATGAACATCCAAATTTGGAAAACACTGAGCTAAGAAAAGTTAAATTTTCTTTATTTTAGGACTTTCCCCAAGCCTTTAATATACTAATGCATAAAAAGAATAAAATAGACTCAGTGTTTCTCAAACTTTTTTTTTCCTTTAGAATCCCCTTTGCTACAGTGGAGCATTTGAAAGGACTAGAGTCTTCTAGAGCAGCACTTCTCAAAATTTACTGTGCATGTGAATCAGCTAGGGGTCTTATTAAGAAGCAGATTCCAACTCAGGAGGTCTGGCGTGGGGCCAAAGATTCTGCATTTGTGATGAACTCCCCATGGACACTGATATCACTGATCTGCACACCAGACTTGGAGAACCAAGACTCTAAAGGAATATCACCTGACATATAACTTGAGACAAATTATTTTTGCTAGGCAAGTCAGCAGAAGAATGTTGTCTCAAATTAAACTATAGTTGGGAGCAGTAAAACTACACTAACCAGCGGTCAGACTGTCCAGTTCTAGGTGAAACAAGAGAGCTGGTCCCACCTGGCTGAACTTGAAGATAACCTTTCACATTTTCAGGTGTCAGTCCTTTCATCTATAAGTTCACTGAGTTTGCACTAGCCCAGTAGAGTTACTATGAGGATGAAATTAAATTCTGTGAAAGAGCCCTTTGTAAAATCTGCATCACTCTACCAACACAGGTTAGAAGGTTAAGGTACCTTCACATGGAAGCTAGAACTTTGCGTTGGAGTCATGCTTATTGTTGCCACAAACCTTTTAGTTTTCTACAAAATGTGTGAACCAGCCATGCTGGGCCCAAACTCACTTGTTTCCCCCTGCCAGCCATTGCCTATGTCAGGGCGACCGACTCTGCTAATCATATGTACTAATGAACTAGCAGGCTGTCTGAAGCTCTCCAATGACAAGGACTCTCTCTTAACTCCATGAAAAATAACTCCTTGGTCAATCAGTAATTTCTGCTATGAGTGTTAGAGAAATAGAATGTGTAACCCACTCTTAAGCCCCCTACCCCCACCCTGGGGCCTAGCTCTCCACTTTCCTTATTATCACTCATAAACTGATAATAGCCCAGGTGTGGCTAACAGCTCCTTGTTCTCCAAAGCATAAAGCCGACAGGTAGCATGTGAGTAGCCAGAGCAGCCATAGACTCTGCCCTGCCTTCCCCACACTCCAGTCTGGTCTGCGGATAAAAGTTCTGGGGCCAAAGGGTCACTCTACTCTTGGAAGGTCCTAGGAAGTCCCTGATGGAAAGCCAGCTGATGTGAAGAGCTGACTCACTGGAAAAGACCCTGATGCTGGGAAAGATTGAGTGCAGGAGGAAAAGGGGATGACAGAGGTGAGATGGTTGGATGGCATCACTGACTCAATGGGCATGAGTTTGAGCAAGCTCCAGGAGATAGTGAAGGCCATAAAAGCCTGGTACTACCTGTGATTTATTGTTCATTCACTCAGTTGTGTCCAAATCTTTGCAATCCCAGGGACTGCAGCACGCCAGGCTTCCCCGTCCTTCACTGTTTCCCAGAGTTTGCTCAAATTCATGTCCATTGAGTCAGTGATACCATCCAACATTTCATCCTTTGTGTCCAAGAGTTGGACACAACTGAGCGACTGAACAACAACACAAAGGAAGTCCCCTAAGCCTCAGGTTTTCCTTAATCTTACAGATGCCGATTGCCCCCAAACTGGCCTTGTCTCTATTCAAACTTATATTTCACTGGGATTGAAAGGATCTCCAGATCACTTCAAACGTGGGTGAAGTCAAAATGCCATGGTCAGTGATAGCAATCTTGGGCTGCTTCTCTCCAGCTCATACTGCTCTATATTAAAAATGTCCACAGTTCAGTAAATTGTAGGAACCTTAAACTCTCATCCAGAGAAATAGTGCTACATTCTCTCAGTTACTCAGACCAGGAGCCATGCTATCATCACCGACTGTCCCTCTGCTTTTCCAGCTCATTCTGGTCCACATCCAGTGGCACCGAGTTTGGAGAGGATGGACACCCACTAGGCTAATGCACTTCACAATTCCCTTCCAAGATCCAGAGAGGAACCTGGCACAAGTGAACTCCCTGCCCCCACTGTTCCCTCTTCCTGGGGTCATGTCTGATTGGCTCAGGGGTGAGCATTCATCCTAGCTGGGCCAAGCAGAGTCCCCTCAATGGGAATTTTAAATGGGAGAGAAAGAAAGAGGGCCGTATTAACTCAGAAGCTACCTTCTTTCTCCCCTGGAACACAGGAATGCAGAGGAAGTCAATATTTAGATACAGAAAGGAGATGATGAAGATAAGGGAAAAGCAGGGAAGAGGAGAGACAAAGAGCACCAACTCTAACCTCTCGAGTCCTAGTTCCCTTGTCCTAGGTCCTGTCAGATACCACTGTACCCTTATAATAAAGACCCATTTTATTTAAATGAACACCTGCGTATTTCTAATATAAATACAAGAATTCTAATCATAGGCTTTCACCAGTTCTATCCTAGCAACATGTCTCAAATGAGAGTTTATTTCTACCTTAATTCATCTCCTTTCAGAATATCACTTCTCTATACTTGATGGCTGCAATAACCACTCAGGTGGATATTCGTCTAGTTTGTCATTTTGTAAGATGATTGTTTTCTAAATAAAGAAAACAAATCTAAAACATTCATAAATCATCCTCCTACTCAAAGAGAGTCGTAATTCCCCATAGTTAGACTCTGAACTCCTTTACCTCATATACAGACTCTTCAAGATTTCAAAAAAAAGTGATCAATATTCATGACTTGATGCATAAGTTTCAAATAACATAAAACTCAATATAAACCTGCTTGAAAGTAACACAAGTAATATAACAGATGCTACAAACTGACTCACGCGATACTAATTCTAATCTCCTTGGTCTATCCAATACTGGAGAGGCTGGAAAATCAAAGGCTGCACTTTCCAGTGTTCTGAGTGCTGGAAGGAAAAGCATGGCCTTTCTGGAAGCATGTTATGCCTCAGCCTTTCCCTCTGTACCTCACCATTAGCTTCCTTGGCCCCACCTGCCCCCTCATACATATCTACCTCAGCATCATTTCTTAGGCCGCATGGCCAAGGCCATAAATCTGTGCCCTTGTTTAGTGTGGCATGTCCTCTACCTCTAATCCAATCTCCCTTCTGTGTGTTCTCGGTGCTTGCTCATTCAGTTTGACAGCTATTTAATAAACCTATTTGCTTTCCTTTGACATGAGGCAGAAGTGGTGGGTGTTGAAGAGCTGTGAGGCCCTCGTGGACAATGAAACCCTTTCCCACTCAACACTCTTCCAGCTCAGTACAGATAAATTGTGGAGAACTTGAAATTAACCCAAGCTATCTTCTTTTCTTAAGGAAAAAAAAAAATCACTGGAGACCCAAGAAGCAGAGCAAGTGCAGTAAGTGAAAGGAATGGCAGAAGAAATCACATTTCCTGGCTCCAAGGGCAGGGGTGAGCCCAGATCAGGGGCCTGTGAGTCTTCCCTCAATCTAGCTTTTATCACTTCAAAGCAGAAGGTCTTAAAGGAATGCCCTTTATGACTGATTCTGTCTTCAAAAACATGAAAGAAAAAGCATATTTTCTTAAGTCCACTTGCTGGGAGCCAAGTGTTTTCTCCAAGGTGACTGGACCGCAAATCTTTGCAACCAGGATACAATTTAGTGTGACAGAAACAGTACTGGTTTCACAGTCAGCAGACTAGGCTGAAATTCTGACTTCACCGCTCATAAGATTCATGAAGACGGGACATTTATCTCAGATCTCTGAGCCTCAGTTTCACTCTCTATAAGATGGTGAAGCCATTCACTTCACAAGGTTGTCATTGGGATTAAATGAGAGAGCAAACGTGAATATTCTTGGTACATAGTAGTTGTTCAATGAATTGTACCTAATATTATTTATTGCTGATAGTAATAACAAGAAAATCTACTATCTATTCCATCTCTAAATAAACATGTATTCTTGCTGTTTACTGGTGTATTACATAGAATGTGTTTCCTGAGTCAAGACTCTATCTAGGGTGTCCAAAAATTCCTGAAAAGTGTGTAAATGATCCCTTTTGTTAAATGCATGGTTATCTAGATAAATGGCCACAGGGAAGGACTATGTAAATTCTACTGACTATATATGCTGTGGACTTTCAAAATTGCTCCTCCTGGGGACCTGATTTGCATATCAGTCAGTAAGGGGGATGGTAAGGTTGGGGGAGATCCAAGACAAATATTGTCTTTTAAGGTAATTATTTCACTTGTGATTTCTGCATAAGCTTCAAGCAAGGGAGAAAGCACTGTTTTTTTAATAAGCATGAGTGGACCATTTACAGACCAGAAGGCTTAAGGTGATTTAAAAGTTCAAGATTCACAGCAAAATCTACTCAGATATCCCAGACCCAATTCTCAGGGTCCTTTTCTTCTGAACTAGAGTTCCAGGCTCTGAAATCAACCTTCACTAAAGCTCCACTGTTCCGTACCTGATACTTCACAGTGTTTTTATTTTGATAATAGATTAGGGTTTCCTTAATGCTTCCTAGGATGTCCTCTGAGTGTTACAGTTTGCCTTGAATTGGTGGTTAATCATGATGAGACAGTCTCTATCTTTGTTTAACGAATCCATGTATTCAGTAACAACTACTCAAGCCCACAATGCTTGTGGCTACTGCTTCCCACGTTCACCCAAGTGCACCACCTAACACATGCCCTTCCATTGATAGCCCAATCATGTCTACCACCTGTACATATTTTAACAACCATACCATAAAGCATGCTAAGGACTCTTCGTGGGATTCTCATTGCCAATTGGTTGGCCATTTACCCAGCTCCAAAATCCTATTTTAGAGTTCATTCCTAGGACCATTTTTGGTTCAATCTTCTGGAAACAGATCCTGAAGTGGAAAGCTGATACATAAAGTTTACTAGTATATACTCTAAAATGATAAAGTGGGAAAGGCAGGGCTAAGAACAGAGAGAAGCTGATCTGCAATGTTGTTGCAACTGAAGCCTTGGCTGATCGTATGGGGAGCTTTGGAGAAGGGATGGTCCTTTAGAGTGTCCAAAGTAAGGCAAGGGGTTGGGTCTTTGAATCCCTGCACTAATGGCCATGACAGTCATTAGTCATGGCCATTCCATGGAAGACAAGTGGGCAAGGCATTTCTCTGGGGCCAAGGGCAATATCCAGTAAGGAATGCAGATGTAAGTTATCCTGACTGATATTCCCAGCACTGGGGCATGGGTCTGTGAGTCCTAAAGAGTGCATCTGGACAGGGTACCATAGCATCAACTACATCATGTAACTAACATCCAACTTAAGATATAAAACATTTCCTTCTATATAGTAGGATCTTATTAGTTATCTATTTTATATACAGCACTGTGTACATGTAAACCCCGGTCTCCCAATTTATCCCAAGGAACTCTTAATGTTCTGTAATGACTTCTATAGGAAAAGAATCTGAAAAAGAGTGCATATATGTATAGGTAATAACTGATTCAATTTGCTGAACAGCAGAAACTAACACAACACTGTAAATCAACTGTACTCCAATAAAAATTAATCGAAAGAAATAAAGACTAAAAAAGATATAAAACATTCCCCTCATCCCAGAAAGTTCCTAGTACCCTTTGCAGTCACTCTCTGCCCCTTGCCCCACCCCTAAAAGAAAACCATTGCTCTGATTTCTATCACTATAGGTGATTTTTGTGAGTTTTACAAATTTATATAAACAGAATCACAAAGAAAGTAGTCTGTTGTGTCTAGACCCATAATTGTTTTTAGATTTAATCACATTTTTGTGTATATCAGAAATTTGTTATTAATTCCATTATATGAATATACCACACAGATTGTTTATACATTAACCTATTGATGGGCATGTTTGCTGTTTCCAGTTTCTTATTATTAAGAATAAGACCATTATGAACATTCTTGAACAAATCTATGTATGGGTATATGCTTTCATCCCTTTTGGGTAAATACCTGGAAATGAACTGGTGATTGTGGTATAGGTGTATTCTTAACAGCTAGAGAATAAGTGCTAAACAGTTATCCAAAGTGGTTATCCATTTGCCCTTTCAACAGCAACATATGTGAGTCCCATTTTTCCATATCAAGTCAATATACTGTTCATGCTATAAGCCTTTTAAATTATTACAACTACCTGAGTGGCTATGAAGTGATAACACCTTGTGGTTTCTAAACTGCATTTTCCTGATGAGTAATAACGTTGAGCACTCTGCATGATTTAAAGTCCATTTAGTGTCTGTTCAAGTTTTTAGCTTATTTTTTATTGGGTTGTTTATATTTTTATTACTGATTTGTAGTAATACATATTATAATATTTATGCATTTATAAAAGTATTTATCATAATATAATATACAAATGCATATTGTAGAGATATTTGTCTCAGTCTTTGGCTTTCTTTTCATTTTCTGGATAACATCTTTTGATATGCATAAACTTTTCATTTTGACATTCCCAATATGCTTATTTCTTTATGGTTAGTGCTTTTTATATCTTAAATCTTTTACCTAGCTTCTGATATGAAGATGTGAAAATATTCTTAATTTTCTTCCAGAAGCTTTATTGCATTATTCTGAAAGTCAAGTCACATTTGATGCCACATTATGCTGTTCAAACACAAGAAATCTTTAGTAAAAGTGAGCAGTTCAGAAAGTGGGAAGGAGGTGGCAATGGAGTGGGGAGCTGAGGCCAGCAGAAACAAAGTGGATGCCCACCCAGACAATCAAAGTCTCCTGAGTGCCGGGGAAACCTGCTCCTCTCTGGTTGTCATCTTGAGGCTGCTCCTCTCCATTAGAGCTGGGGAGGTCAGCTCTGCCTTTTAAAAAGGGAACCTGCAAATGGAATTCACACAGTGCCATGACCCTTGATGTGCAGTGTGGTAGGCTCAGCCTGATTCATGTCCAAGTGCACACCACACATTCATGGCTGAGAGCTTGCCTCTCCTGCCCTCTCACACCCATCACTTCCCAGAATTTTGCAGCCTGCTCTCCCTGACAATGTTTTGCTATGTTGACTGAACCTCTGCAAGGGCACCAGCTCATTTTTGGTTCCTGAACACACTTATTTCAAGAAGGTCAGTTTCAATTCTCTGTGACTTTGACTTCACCACTTCTCAACTTTGAAGACTGAGACAAAGAGGCACTGGTACTTACTGTACAGCTATGACCTCCAGTCCCCTGAGTCTCCACATGGGCCTTTTACATCAATAGCTCTTTCAGAGAAAGATGAGGGAAGCATGTGCCCTGGAAACTGGGTCATCGCCAGCCCTTCCCACATCCTCTTCACAGAAAGACTGCCTGGCCCCCAGTCCTCTGCTGCCTGGATTGTGGTTTGTGTCCTGTGATACCTGAGCCACACCTGATTTGGTCAATTTGAGTCACATGACCCAGGACCACATGATCTGGGAGAACCAAACAGAGGTTGACCAACAATCTTGTAGTAGCCCCATGGGGGGGTGGAGATCCTCCTCTGATTAGATTCCTTCTCTTGAGAATTTGAACTCAAACACATGGGAAGAATTTTCCAATATGCAGTCAGAGGTGAAGCAAGATGTAGCAAGAAACAGGTCACGGGGAGCAGTTAGGCAGACTGAGCAAGAGATACCAGGAAAGGACACCCAGGAAAGAACAATGGCTCCCATCTTATCAGGTTTTTTTAAACAAATCTCTTAAGTGCTTACTTCAAGATGTGTGCTCAGGCAATAAGAACTCAGAGGAATGGAAATGTGACTTTTGAAAATAGCCATCCTGCTGGGATTATGGGACACTCATGTAGCATTTTCGCAATTTTCTACAGTGTCAATCTTAGAAGTAAAGTGCTTTTTGTTAAAACCATGTATTAAGGGAGTGACATTCTGATAAAGGCAGTGGACATTTTATGCCCACAGAGCAACACCCACAGAGAATGGGTATTTTCCAGACTGTGCCAAGGGAACACAAATCACAGTTGCAGACTCTGAACAGTTAGACTTCACACTCAGTTATGTGCACGAGCTGACCACGGGGATGTGGTCAGAGTATTATTAACACCAACACACACACACACACAAACACACTTCTCTGAAAATGGAGGCTCAGCAACAATTCATTCATGGGAATTAGCTCTTCAGAAGAAAGCTCACAACTCACTTGGCAGAGGGTAGGGGTAGGGAGTCGGGGTGGGGGGTAATGCCTCAGCTGACCAGTGAGAACACTACAGCCACAATGGACAAAGGAGTGTTCTATCACTTTCTTTTACATTGCAGAGAATCAGGACATTTTGTGCTCTGGTATAGGCAAAATGAGAAGAAAGGCCTCACACTGAAAGTAAAGGTTGGTGTTCAAAGATCAAGGTGGACACTGGGACCCCACAGAGTCTTCTGTCTGTGTGTGGAAAGCATCCCATACTCACAGAAAATTCGAGCTAGGAGAAACTTGAGCAACACTAGCCCAAGCTCTTTGTTTAACAGGTGAGGAAGATAAGGCACAAAGACAAAATCATGGACACCAGCGCTGAGGCTGCCTCACAGCCTGCCCCAAAACAGGGTCCCCGGGTGACGCATGGGCACACAGTGTGAGAAGGAAGAAGCACTGCCAACGAGCCACTCATGTGGCTCTTTCTCAAGAAAACAAATAGCAAGTTCCACCAGTTACAATTCAGCAATAAAAAAGACCACCATGCTGGTATTAAGTATTGGCATTTGTAATTCATTTTCTAGAGCTGCTGCAACAAATTTAATGGCTTAAAACAACAGGAATTTATACTGTCATAGTTCTGAATACCAGAAGTCTGAAATCAAGGGCCAACAGGGCTGCACTTTCTCCAAAGGCTCTAGAGAGGAAATCATTTTTGCCACTTTCAGCAATTCCTTGGTTTGGAGTTGTGCTGTGCTGTGCTTAGCCACTCAGTCGTGTCAAACTCTTTGTGATTCCATGGACTGTAGCCTGCTAGGCTCCTCTGTCCATAGGGATTCTCCAGGCAAGTATACTGGAGTGGGTTGCCATGCCTTTCCCCAGGGGATCTTCCCAAACAGGGATCGAACCCAGGTCTCCTGCACTGCAGGTGGATTCTTTACCATCTTAGCCACCAGGGAATCCCAATAATACTGAAGTGGATAGCCTATCCCTTTTCCAGGGGATCTTCTTGACCCAGGAATTGAACTGGGGTCTCCTGCATTGCAGACAGACTCTTTACCAGTGGTTTGTGGCTCAGTTCAGTTCAGTTCAGTCGCTCAGTCATGTCTGACTCTTTACAACCCCATGAATCACAGCACGCCAGGCCTCCCTGTCCATCACCAACTCCCAGAGTTCACTCAAATTCACGTCCATTGAGTCGGTGATGCCATCCAGGCATCTCATCCTCTGTCTTCCCCTTCTCCTCCTGCCCCCAATCCCTCCCAGCATCAGAGTCTTTTCCAATGAGTCAACTCTTCACATGAGGTGGCCAAAGTACTGGAGTTTCAGCTTTAGCATCATTCCTTCCAAAGAAATCCCAGGGCTGACCTCCTTTAGAATGGACTGGTTGGATCTCATGCAGTCCAAGGGACTCTCAAGAGTCTTTTCCAACACCACAGTTCAAAAGCATTAATTCTTCGGTGCTCAGCTTTCTTCATAGTCCAACTCTCACATCCATACATGACCACTGGAAAAACCATAGCCTTGACTAGACAGAACTTTGTTGGCAAAGTAATGTCTCTGCTTTTCAATATGCTATCTAGGTTGGTCATAACTTTCTTTTCAAGGAGTAAGTGTTTTTTAATTTCATGGCTGCAATCACCATCTGCAGTGATTTTGGAGCCCCCAAAAATAAAGTCTGACAGTGTTTCCACTGTTTCCCCATCTATTTCCCATGAAGTGATGGGACCAGATGCCATGATCTTCGTTTTCTGAATGTTGAGCTTTATGCCAACTTTTTCACTGTGCTCTTTCACTTTCATCAAGAGGCTTTTTAGTTCCTCTTCACTTTCTGCCACAAGGGTGGTGTCATCTGCATCTGAGGTTATTGATATTTCTCCTGGCAATCTTGATTCCAGCTTGTGCTTCTTCCAGCCCAGCATTTCTTATGATGTACTCTGCATAGAAGTTAAATAAGTAGGGTGACAATATACAGCCTTGATGTATACTCCTTTTCCTATTTTGAACCGGTCTTTTGTTCCATGTCCAGTTCTAACTGTTGCTTCCTGACCTGCATATAGGTTTCTCAAGAGGCAGGTCAGGTGGTCTGGTATTCCCATCTCTTTCAGAATTTTCCACAGTTGATTGTGATCCACACAGTCAAAGGCTTGGCATAGTCAATAAAGCAGAAATAGGTGTTTTTCTGGAACTCTCTTGCTTTTTCCATGATCCAGCGGATGTTGGCAATTTGATCTCTGGTTCCTCTGCCTTTTCTAAAACCAGCTTGAACATCTGGAAGTTCACGGTACACGTATTGCTGAAGCCTGGCTTGGAGAATTTTGAGCATTCCTTTACTAGCGTGTGAGATGAGTGCGATTGTGTGGTAGTTTGAGCATTCTTTGGCATTGCCTTTCTTTGGGATTGGAATGGAAACTGACCTTTTCCAGTCCTGTGGCCACTGCTGAGTTTTCCAGATTTGCTAGCATATTGAGTGCAGCACTTTCACAGCATCATCTTTCAGGATTTGATATAGCTCAACTGGAATTCCATCACCTCCAGTAGCTTTGTTCATAGTGATGCAGAAGCGCCCAAGAGGAGCTACCCCACGTCCGAGGTCAGGGGTGGCAGCCGGGAGGAGCTAACCCCCACCCGAGGCCGGGGCGGTGGCCGGGAGGAGCTACCCAACGTCCAAGGAGCGGTGGATGCCCGGGCGCAGGAGGGCCGAGAGGAGCTACTCCACGTTCAAGGTCAGGAGGGGCAGCGGTGAGGAGATACCCCTCGTCCAAGGAAAGGAGCAGCGGCTGCACTTTGCTGGAGCAGCTGTGAAGAGATACCCCACATCCAAGGTAAGAGAAACCCAAGTAAGATGGTAGGTGTTGTGAGAGGGCATCAGAGGGCAGACACACTGAAACCATAATCACAGAAAACTAGTCAATCTAATCACATGGATCACAGCCTTGTCTAACTCAATGAAACTAAGCCATGCCGTGTTGGGCCACCCAAGACAGGTGGGTCATGGTGGAGAGGTCTGACAGAATGTGGTCCACTGGAGAAGGGAATGGCAAACCACTTCAGTATTCTTGCCTTGAGAACCCCATGAACAGTATGAAAAGGCAAAATGATAGGATACTGAAAGAGGAACTCCCCAGGTCAGTAGGTGCCCAATATGCTACTGGAGCTCAGTAGAGAAATAACTCCAGAAAGAATGAAGGAATGGAGCCAAAGCAAAAACCATACCCAGTTGTGGATGTGACTGGTGATAGAAGCAAGGTCTGATGCTGTAAAGAGCAATATTGCATAGGAACCTGGAATGTTAGGTCCATAAATCAAGGCAAATTGGAAGTGGTCAAACAGGACATGGCAAGAGTGAACATCAACATTCTAGGAATCAGCAAACTAAAATGGACTGGAATGGGTGAATTTAACTCAGATGACCATTATATCTACTACTGTGGGCAGGAATCCCTTAGAAGAAATGGAGTAGCCATCATGGTCAACAAAAGAGTCTGAAGTGCAGTACTTGGATGCAATCTCAAAAATGACAGAATGATCTGTTTGTTTCCAAGGCAAACCATTCAATATCACAGTAATCCAAGTCTATGCCCCAACCAGTAATGCTGAAGAAGCTGAAGTTGAACGGTTCTATGAAGACCTACAAGACCTTTTAGAACTAACACCCACAAAAGATGTCCTTTTCATTATAGGGGACTGGAATGCAAAAGTAGGAAGTCAAGAAACACCTGGGGTAACAGGCAAATTTGGCCTTGGAATACGGCATGAAGTAGGGCAAAGGCTAATAGAGTTTTGCCAAGAGAATGCACTGGTCATAGCAAACACCCTCTTCCAACAACACAAGAGAAGACTCTACACATGGACATCACCAGATGGTCAACACTGAAATCAGACTGATTATATTCTTTGCAGCCAAAGATGGAAAAGCTCTATACAGTCAGCAAAAACAAGACTGGGAGCTGACTGTGGCTCAGATCATGAACTCCTTATTGCCAAATTCAGACTTAAATTGAAGAAGGTAGGGAAAACCACTAGACCATTCAGGTATGACCTAAATCAAATCCCTTATGATTATACAATGGAAGTGAGAAATAGATTTAAGGGACTAGATCTGATAGATAGAGTGCCTGATGAACTATGGAATGAGGTTCATGACATTGTACAGGAGACAGGGATCAAGACCATCCCCATGGAAAAGAAATGCAAAAAAGCAAAATGGCTGTCTGGGGAGGCCTTACAAATAGCTATGAAAAGAAAAGAAGTGAAAATCAAAGGAGAAAAGGAAAGATATAAGCACCTGAATGCAGAGTTCCAAAGAATTGCAAGGAGAGAAAAGAAAGCCTTCCTCAGCGATCAATGCAAAGAAATAGAGGAAAACAACAGAATGCAAAAGACTAGAGATCTCTTCAAGAAAATTAGAGATACCAAGGGAACATTTCATGCAAAGATGGGCTCGATAAAGGACAGAAATAGTATGGACCTAACAGAAGCAGAAGATATTAAGAAGAGGTGGCAAGAATACACAGAAGAACTGTACAAAAAAGATCTTCACGACCCAGATAATCCCAATGGTGTGCTCACTCACCTACAGCCAGACATCCTGGAATGTGAAATCAAATGGGTTTGTGGCTACATCCCTCCAATTTCTGTCTCTAATCTCAAATGGCCTCTCCTCTGTGTCTCAGATCTCCCTCTGCCTTCCTGTGACGTGGACACTTGTCATTGGACTTAGTGATCACCTGGATAATCCAGAATGATCTTATCTCCAAATCCAAATTGCAAATCCTTAATTACAGTTGCGAAAACATTTTTTCCAGATATGATGATATATACAGGTTCTGGGTGGATATATATTTGGAGGCATTACTCACAATTGCATTATGGAGGTCAGTGAGGACAACGGTCTTCAAGATGTGAGGGCATCTCCCCAGAGAGACAGAAGAGAAGAGAAAGGGCAGGATGCCCCACAGTTGGAGGTGACCTTTAGCTGTTTAAGTCCCCTGATTTGTTTTAAATCATTCATTAAGAGTTCTTATGGGGACTTCTCTGATGGTTGTCCAGTGGATAAGACACTGCACTCCCAATGCTGGGGGCCCAGGTTCAATCCCTGGTCAAGGAACTAGATCCCATGTGCTACAACTAAGTGTTTGCATACTGCAACTAAGACCTGGTACTGTCAAATAAATTAAAAAAAATTTTTTGGAGGAAAAGAATCCTCATGGGTGTTGATTATCTAGAAAGAAGCATAAAAGAGAGAAGAGAGACACTCTTTTGCAGTCTCCTTGGGTCCTTGCTAGAGGAAGAGTATAGAAGACACTAATTCAGATTATCCTGAGAGCATTGTGTTCTGGCAATGAGATTAAGGCATAGCTAGCATTAGAAGTCAGTCTAAAATATATCTCTTTTCTGTCAGCAAAACATTCCCCTCTTGCCCTCTCTATCTATGGGCCTCTTCTTCCCTCCAGCCCCTGCCTCTTGTCTGCTGGGTGCTCATCTGCTCCCAAGCAGATCAGCTTCAGCCCCCAAGCTGGTTCTGCAGACAGCCCTCTGCCCCCTCCCTCTCCAGCCCAGTGGCCAAGGGCCCGGCTTGTTAGGCTGTCGGGGCGCAGGTCTCCTTGCTAATTAGGAGCATTATCACTTTGTCAAGAAAAAACATGGACCCAGGAAAAGGCTCTGTTAAGTGTCCTGGACATCAGGGATCCTGACTGCAGGCAACTGAACTCTGGCATCTGCTTGACAGAATTGAAAGCTTCAGAGCTGCCCCCAAGTGCTCTGGAGAGACAGCTCATCTTCATTTTCCATCCAAAACCCCCCAAATCATGGCCAAGGGATGGCAATATCTGCAGGACATGAAAATATTTAACTTGTGGCTATATATATATATATATAAAACATAAAATTTAATATTTTTAACCATGTCTCTTTTTTTGACAGTTTAGTGACATTAAATACTTCCACATTATTGTGCAACCATCATCCCCATCCATCTCCAGAACTCTTTTCATCTTGTGAAACTGAAACCCTGCACCCCTGAAGTAATAATTCTTCACCCCCTCCTCCCCTCGGCCCCTAGCAATCAGCATTAGACTGTCTGTTTCTATGGATTTGATTTGACTGCTCTAGGTATCTCACAAGGGACACTGTACCATATTTTGTCTTTTTCTGTGGTTTATTTCACTAAGCATAATGGGCTCAAGGTTCATACATGTAGCATGTGTCAGAATCTCCTTTTAATAGTCAAATAATATTCCATTGCATTTAAATACCAAATTTACTTATTCATTCATCTATCAATGGACATTTGGGTTGCTCAGGACACAGATTTTTAAAGTAAATACTTACTTTAAATTCTGAAGTCACTTCAGTAGGAGAAAGGAAAAGTCTAAATAGCCTAAAACTGACTAGTAAATAAAATGAAGGCCATCTTTGACACTCACTGAAAGTAACTCAGTAAATTTGGAAAAGGAAAAAATAAATCACCTTCCTTTTTACACATGCAAAAAGCCCCAAACTTTTCCAGAGAAAATAGGAAAGCTCTGTGACTCACTAGTTATGCCAAAAGCTGGCTGAGTTATGTCAGTTGCACCAAAGAGCCAATTAATTCTCAAAGAGTTAAAGGGCAATAAAGCTACATTTTGGAGAAGGAAATGGCAACCCACTACAATATTCTTGCCTGGAGAATCCCAGGGACAGAGGAGCCTGGTGGGCTGCGGTCTATGGGGTCGCACAGAATCGGACATGACTGAAGTGACTTAGCAGCAGCAGCAGCAGCAAAGCTACATTTGCCAATCAAATGAGACTGAATTATTTGGAAAGAACTTTGAGAATTATGAACCATGCCTCAAGATCTTGGTATAGCAGATGTGGGAGTGGCAGGCAGTGGTTTTCAGAGTTTTCAAGGTTCAGGGAAGTGGCGTCCTTCCTCCTGGGGCCTCTGATACCCGGTTATCCCGGTGCACATGATTTAAGAAACGCTGATTTGGGTATTAAGTGAAAAGCATACTGGCTCCACTATTGTATTCTCTGAAAACTGCTTTCACATTTTTTCCTAGTGGAGCAGTGTTTATTATTTGTCCTCATTTTATTAAGACAACTGATATATTTTTTTAAAAACTTGGGTTACTGAATTTCTAGTTGATTAGATGATGGATAAAAGAGACTTTACTGTAGAGAAGGAACAAATTATGCCTGTCATTTAAAAAAATAAAATTACATATTGTATTTATTTTTCCAATGGAAATTTTCTTTCTTCATTTTACCAGTAAAAATATGTGAGAAGGAAGACTCATAAATGCTGGGACATGCAGTAACTCAAGTAATGGGGAGTCCCCAGGGGGCAATTCACACATTCCTTCTTGGTGAGACAGAGGTCTCTGGGGTAAAGTTGCACCATAAGTAAGAGAGGTGTGACATCCACGTGGCAGTGTTACTGGTCAAGAGAGGGTATTGAGTCACAGACTTCGGGCCTTAGGGATACTAAAACCAGCTCCTTAGTGTCCCCTTGAGGCATACTTCCCAGATTAGAGCACAAAGTTGGAAAATACAGCCCCTCCTGCTAGTCAGTCAAGCTGTGTTAAATGCACCACCAGACAAACCCAGGCATTTTGCTCTCTGGGATCCAGGAACCTTTCAGGATTTAAATTCTCAGAGTTAGTGTAACCTTCTGTCTTCTATTTCATCATCAATAAAGTAGACATACATGTGCTTACCACCCACCCTGTCCTCGTCTTGTTATTTTTCCAAATAAATCTGGAACACCAAAGTTTCTAATCATTCTCCCAGCACTGTATTGAAAAGTAAACCACTGATGCTATGAAATGATTCTGGAGCACCTTCAGTGACAGAGTCTGTCCCCACAATTCAAAAGGTAGAAAGACTGTTGGGGTCACTAAGAAGTATTGTGACCATTTCAGGCTGAGTTTAAAAGAGAGCTGCTTGGGACTGGGCAGCATCCAGTGGCTAACAGTGCTAACACCGTGAGCTGTGGCTGCTGGTACCCACATCATTTCCTCAAAGTAAACTCGAAATCCAAGTTCCAGTGAGGAATTTTACCTAGAGGGTGAGTAGTTGGTGGTCTTCACTGTGACTGCCTTGAGGTATCAAGTTGCAAAATAAAGGAAGCTGGACAGGAAGGTCAATATTAGGCTTGGGGATCTCTTCTGCAGACTACTAATTAGTTCCTTCTTCCCAGGGGATCAGAAAGGCATTTCCACCTGTCTTTCTCCCCAAGGCTCAGGTTTCTTAGAATAAACAGAAACCAGAAAGAAGAGTGTCCAAGCTTTAGTCACGGAGGAATAGGACTGCTACCCTGCAAGCCTACTTACAAAGTGGTCCCACAGGCTACTAGCGCTTTTTCCTCTGGGACTGTTTGGGAGCCTTAAGTGAAGTCATATCATTTGGATTTTCCATTTGTACTGTGTTTGTGCATTTCTCTTTGCAGTAAAGGACCCAGGCCATTCTCATACTCATTGCTGCTGATTGGAAACAATAATGACCATAATGACAATTATGGCTACCACCTGTCCATTTTCTATGTGGCCATCACTGTACTGCAGTCATATAGGCATCATCTCACCCAAGAACAGGAGGCCAGACCGAAACTGCCTGCCCCACGCCATGATAGCTGAGACAAAATTTTTGAGATTATGATGTGAGTTGACAGGGGGGAAACTTAAAAAGTGTATTTCAAAGCAGTGGTAATGGTCTTCATGTTATCACTGGGAAAACAAATTAAGAAAAGGAGTAAGCAGTCTTTTGGTGGCATCCTATGAAATAACTCTACTCAGAGTGGTCCACCGTATATTACAACCACCCACCTGTTCCCCTCCACATCAGCCAACACACACACTGTTGCATCATCACCAAACCTCATGCTTTATTTCCCCAGTTGACCCTAGAAGGCTACACTTTATCTTGTTTGCTCTTTGGAGGAATGACCAAAACAAAACTAATCGTTAAAAAACAGTAAGCAGCAAGAAATGGAAGGAAGAAGTAACTCAATGGAATCCCTCTCTGCCTCTGCTAGCTGTGTGAATCTGGACATGTGGTTTAACTCCCTGAACCTCAGTTCTTCATTGGAAAATAGTGTTATTAACAATTAAATGTGACAATGCAATGGATAGGCACTTAAATAACTTGAAACACTCCACTTAAAAAATGGATTGTACTTACATTCCCTTTGTAGAGGCTAGAACACATTTACTTGTCCAAACAAGAAAACAAGATGATTTATTTTCTAAACATGATAAGAAGCCCTCATTTAACTTTTTGCGAATGCTGAAAATCAGCAGTACACCCTTGGAATCACTCATTTATAGCTCTTAGAAAGACTCCAAAGAGAAGACAGATCTTCTGGATCCCAAGAAAATGAACAGGTCTTGCTTTTCAGACAAGCACAGGCCATTCCATGTGCTTTCCTCTGGCCGCCTTGCTAGAACACTTGGCAAGGAGGGTCTAGAGGGAGTCCTCAAGGGGTTGATTTGTGTAGATTCTATAATGTATTGCCTGTAACCTGACTGCTCTAAAACACTGGGCTTTGATTCAGGCTTTTCTGTGGCAGTCCTGCTTCCCCTATGGCCACAGCCCTCCTGTCTGGCAGCTGCAGAAGGAACATTCCCCACAGTTAAGGCCCAACAAGATTCAACTTTTACCATCATGATCTGGGTCTACCCTATCGGATTGCTTTGGAGCCAGCCTCAGAGGTTTGCTTAGCTGGCTACGGAGGAATTTTTACAATGAAAAAGAAAAAAGAAGTTGTCTGAGACAAATCTTACAGGGTCCTGAGGGAGACCCGAGGGTGGCTAATTGGAAAAACCATTTGCCCCCTTCACTGTTCCCCATCCCCGCCCCCCCACAGCCGCCCCTGCCTTATCCAGAGCAGCCACCCTATCTGTAAATGGTGACCATGGAAAATGTACCCTGGCGACTTGGTGTGAAAGATAGGCAAGGCTCCTAAAAAATCTTCTCGGAGGCTTATCACCTTCTTCTGGCTCCACAGCGGGCTCAGGCTCTGGGGCTGGAGGAAACTGCCTGTCTGTGAGCCTAGACAGGGTCTCATCAACAACTGATAAGGCCCTCTGTGAACAAGCAGGCGCTGTGGGGCTCACTCGCTTCTCAAATGCCAGAGACATTTGTAGGAAAATATACAGGGTCCAATGACCTCCATGAAGGAGGCTGGGCAAGCCCGCCATGTCAGCCGTGAAGCAGGGAGGCCCTACCCGCCCTTGAAAAAGGAGAAAACGTAGCAGTTACTCCACAGACTAGGGGACAAAATCTGGTGGTCAGGTGGGACATCCATGAACTGGCAACACTGATATGCCTGATGAATTCATCACAAAAGAAGCTCCATTCTATTCAGACTTTAAACAACCAAAGAGCTCCTGCAATCATAATTTCTGCAACCCTGTAGGAAGACAGTGGATATGAGAGTGATGCCCTCTCATAACATAAGACCTTGAGGTTCTTTCCCAGTGGAACCACTGAGGTCAACAAGGCACAGTACTGGAAAGGAAGAAATTGGATTTTATACCCCAACTCTGCCCTCTAACTATCCATGTAACATTAGATAAATCAGTTTCTCCAGGAAAATGCAAATATTTACTCAGACTGGTTCTCATTATGTGAAAGACATTTATAAATAAATGGTAGAACACTATATAAATAAAGGATTATTCCATTAAAAATACAATACTTAGACTATTTTCAGTGGTGAGAGCACTTGTACACTCAAGTCCTTTGAAAACTGTCAATTTCTATGCAGCCTGTGCAGCAGGGTGAATTCAGTTAATCAAATGCAAACTGAGTTCCTTGCACTGTGGAAGATAACACCGTGGATGAAAAGACACAGCTCTTATACAAAGAACTGTAGTATCAGGCATGTGCTGTAATAAAGGAGTGAACATACTGTAATGGCAGGAAGATTGTTAGAAAAAGTCTCTCAGACAAAGTATAATCTGAGCAGAACCAAATGGTGGGATGGTTTCGACCAGGCAGAGCAGCTGAGGCGAAATCAATAGGAAGAACAAAACAACGGGACAGACCCACTGAGGGAGGGTAACAGCAGGAAGCAGGCTGGTGGGGCTGCACCGAAAGTGGTAATGAAGATACCTGAGGGCAGGGGGAGCCACAGGGGCCCGAGCGAGGCGTCTTGAGGGCCAGGTTATGGAGCTTAGGTTGTACTATGCGGGCATGGAGAGAAGCGGAAGGTGTGTGAGGAGGAGAGCCACGTGGAGCAGTGGACTGTGGCAGGAGATACAGGGCGGGAGGGAGGTGGGAGGAACCACACACACTAGATGGAGGGTGCCAGTGGGGGTGGGAAGGCAGGGCTGCTCAGAAGAGGCTTTTGCTGTGTGTTGAGTCTCTGACAATCCAGCTTCATTTTTTTCTAACTGGTTAACTATTTGCCCCAATAACAGTCTATTCTTTATCTAGTGGTTTGAAATATCATTTTTTATCAAATCTCGGTATTTCAGTCCAATGATTGGTATGTCTATCTCTTTAGGTGTCAATCTTGTATTTTTTTACTTATCATAACTTTAAAACATGTCTTCACATCTGGTAAGGCAAGTCCTCCTTCATTATTCTTCTTTTTCTAAATTTTCTTTGTTAGTCTCGTTTACTCTTTCAGATGAATTCTAAAATAATTTTATGTGTTCTCAAAAATAATGCTATTGGAATTTTATTGGAATTGTACCACATTTACAAATTAAATAAAGAATTGACATCTTTACAATACCAAGTTTCCACAAGAAAACATGGTTCACATTTCCATTTACTCAAATTTGCTTTTATGTTCCTCAGTGATGCTGTGAAGTATGTATCACACAGACAGACACCACTCAGTTCTTGCTGATGTTATCCCTAAGTATTTTATGTTTTCAGTTGCCAAATGGGATTTTTCCTACCGTATCTTCAACTCATTATCACTGTTATATAGGTAAGCCGTTATTTTATCTCCCTGTTACCTGCCAAATTCTGTTACTAATTCAAATAACTTTTCAATAGATTCCTCTGGATTTCCTGAATATGACTGTACTGCCTCAGGTTGGTTAAGCAGGAACTGTTGTCCACGAGCCTCTTCTCTACATTGCTCTGAGTTAGAATTAGCCAAAAGGGGAATAGGGACAATGTTTGGACATGAAGGTAGAGCAGTAATCATTATTCTCTGAAGGTGATTCGCACGGAGTATCAGGCAGATACAGATCACCACAAGCCCCAAAGCCTCATAGACACATAGCAGCACGTGCCAAGAGATGACAGCTACACAAAGACACAGTCATGTGTGACTCTGTGCAACCCCATAGACGGTAGCGGCCAAGCTCCTCTGTCCATGGAATTCTCCAGGCAAGAGTGGGTAGCCATTCCCTTCTCCAGGTGATCTTCCCAAACCAGGGATCAAACCCAGATTTCCTGCATTGCAGGCAGATGGGTTACCATCTGAGCCAACAGGGAAGCCCTTTTAAGCAGAAGCATGTTTCAAATACTGAATGTGATATGTTTACACAGAAAATTATTTGTTGTTTCTCTGAAATTCAAGTTTAATTAGAATTTAACACATGTACACTTTTTTCCCCTTTTAAATTTGTCAGTCCTACATTAAAGTTTACCTCAGTTCTGTCTATTTAATTTATAGAGAATAAAGCTTCAACCCAAGGCTGGTAATGGAACCTGGCTAAGGTCACCCATCCTGGCAGTGGCAGAACCTTGGGACAAGTCCACAAGGCCTGAGCTCCAGCCCAGGCTGTTTGTTTGTTTGTTTGCTTCCCCCACTGTATTGATGAGAAAGCTGATATGGAAATGGAGACTGGCTCTCCTCAAAACAAATCAAACCAGTCCATCCTAAAGGAAATCAGTCCTGAATATTCATTGGAAGGACTGATGCTGAAGTTGAAACTCCAATACTTTGGCCATCTGATGTGAAGAACTGACTCATTGGAAAAGACCCTGATGATGGGAAAGATTGAAGGCAGGAGAAGAAGGGACAACAGAGGATGAGAAGCTTGGATGGCATCACTGACTCGATGGACATGAGTCTGAGCAATCTCTGGGAGTTGGTGATGAACATGCCTGGCCTGCTGTAGTCCATGGGGGTCGCAAAGAGTCAAACATGACTGAGTGACTGAACTGAACTGATCACGACTGCACAGCTGGTGACAGAGAATTAATTTAGAGGATTTAATAGCATATTTGGAGATGGTTCTCACATTGGCAATCTGTATGGCAATCCAGAGTAAGCTTGTTGGACAAAAAACTTTTGAATTTTGAGATTTATATGTGCTAGGGATCTCAGTTGCCAGAATTTCTGACTGAGACTAGGAGTTTAGCCACAAGCTCCTTGTCCTAACAAAGGGTTGCCAAAGGAAACTGTAAGAGGGACAGCCCTCTCTTGAAGCCATGAGTGTTTTGATTAAGCCTTACATTCCTTTTAGCATTGATTACCTCCAGGAGAAAGAAGGAAGGAAAGAGGGGAGTGGAGAGGAAGAAGGGAAAATTAGGTTACTAAATGGAATAGTAGATGAAGAGTATTTACCACGATGCAAATAATAAATACATTTTCCCCCCACTATCTGAAAGGAGAGCATTCCTAAGAAATCTTTGTAAAGCAGAAATGACATAAAACAAAGAAGCACTTTTCTTCATTAAAGAGAAAATTCCTTTCGAATAGCAAAAACAGGTACTGATGAAGGTCTTTCATAAAAGCAAAGTGGCATAAATTGAACTTTCAAAAAGCAAGGGATCCCTGTATAAGGTTCTTTTTTTGACAGTAGTCTCTTAAGAGAAGTGACTCATCATAAGATGTCCTCATCACAATTGCCCTGTTGGTGACAGAGAATGAATTTAGGAGCAAGGAGTAGGGGCAAATAAAAACAAGGACTTCTGGAGCTAAAACCCTCCTCAGAGAGCTTACATGGAGCAGGTTACTTTGCATGCTGCTTTCCTACACAGATGCACACATATCCCCCCCTTTACATAGCTGAAACTTTTAAAATAGAGTAATCATGAAAAGGAAGTATGCATTATAAGGTATATATGAAAAAGAGGGGTGCTATCTTATATCCCACTTCATGAAATACTAAGAAAAGTGACAACAATAATTAGTGTTAACTAGGTATCAGGAACTCGGACATACATCAACCCAGTGATGGGACATCACCTTAATTCCTTGATTTCTCCTAAATGAACACAATGGGAAGTGGTGTAAAGCAAGCATTTACAAACATTTTGGGGGTCACCATGAGGAAAGATTATATCAAAATAAAGTCAGTCCCCACCATTTGAGGATTCCACAACTATGAGTTCACTTACTTGATAAAAATATTTTGTAATCCCAAATTCAATACTCACAGTGGTTATTCATGAACATGAGCAGAGTGGAAAAGTATTTAAGTTACCCAACATGCACAGTCTCGGCTGAGGTGAGAACAAGGCAACACTCTGCCTTCTGGTTTCCGCTCACACTGTAAATGAGAGTTCTCTTTGCAGTCCATTTAGTGCCATTTTCCCCACATTTTTGTGCTTTTCTGCTGATGGCTTCACTGTTTAAAATGCCCCCCATGCATAGTGTTGAATTGTTGTCTAGTGTTCCTAAGGGCAAGAGACTACGATGTGCCTTATAGAGACAACATGTGTACAGATAAATGACTTTCAATCACAATTTATAGTGCCACTGGCCATGAGTTCAATGTTAATGAAGCAACAATATATTAAAAGATGTCTTTAAATAGAAACACACATGAGACAAGTTTATATACTGACAATGATGAAAATGTTTGACCAGAGGCTCACAGGAACCTTGTATTTTCCCTTGTACTAATCTTGCAGGAACCATGAATAGCTCAGAATTCGTTAATACAGGGTTAATACAAGACTAAGACTGAATCAACTATGTAATACAAAGAACTTAAGAGTGTATATTAAACAATTCAATTATTAAAAGTATCTCCATCATACCTACCATTGGGAATGTCTGTGTGACTGTCTTTTCTCTTCAGCTGTTAACCACCAGCTACTTTCCTAGGCTGCCTCTCTCCAGTCTCTTGTCATATTTCTCTGCTCTCCCCCCATTCCCTATTCTGGGACCAGATATTCTCCTTCTGGAAATCTCTTTGGAAGCCCAACTTGGGAGGCAGAATAGCTTGTTTCTCTCTGCCTAACTTGGACCTCACACCATGCTCTATGGGGTCTTTTTACAAGATGGTTCATTAAGGCATTGCACAAAACAAAAACAGATATCCTCCTGACAAATTCTTCTGTCAAGTTTGAAACTAATCTTTCCCCACCCCCAAACATACACATACTTGTATATATTTTCTGACGCATATTTGATGAGCCAGTTGACGGTACTGAGAGCACAATTGTACTTGGGGTTTAGCTTGGAAATAAACCTTCAAGAAGCACTTTGGGCCACCTTTGTATTCATACTTTTGCCAGTGAGAAGAGAAAGGCAGTGCTTGTGGTAAGAACCAGAGAGTCCTAATTTTTCACATCAACACCTATTTTCAAAGGAGGCAGTTGGAGGTGATTTAGACAAGCTTCTCAAATTTTGCCCTGGGAAAACCAGGGAGGAGCTGATTGGATAATTTTTTGTTTTTCTGAACTAGTCTTGTCACCTAAGAGAAAGTTGACAGTCCCCTATCAGGGCCCCTTTATGTCATCACCAAATCACTCCTGCCTCCATAAGAAAAACTTAAGCAGGAGTCCAATCTGCTGTACAGACATGACCTCACAGGGTCTCAGATATAGGGCCTCATTTTATGTTAAATGATATTTTTTTCCTTTTTTGTCTTGCCACATGAGAAATCTGCTTTTAGAATGCATGGGAGAGGACTGTCTGCTACTTCTTATTAGTATAACTTCTAAGAGACCTGAGAAAACATGATTACAGCCATTGTTCAAACAAAGAAAAACATCAGATCTAAAAACAGTAAATGCAATGATTTAGACCATGTTAAGTGTTTTAAAAAAGGGTCAAAAGAAGGTGAGGAGAATTGATCGGTAAGCTGGCTGCTAAAACATTTTAAATGAAAATATGTTTGTGTGTGTGTGTGTGTGTGTGTGTGTATACGTATATAGCCTATGGCTTGGTTTTCTTTTTTTTATTTGAGCATTTCTCTGCCTTTGTTTCTGTACCTTATGGAATTTCCCCAACTATTTTTTCTCAGTTATGAAGGGAAAAAGTTTGGGATTGGTTAAGGTCAATGTGTAAAACATGATTATTGTAGATGATAAATCAGAAGTCTTTGTTTTTCTGACATTTTGCAGTAATCTTTCTTGGGAAGAAAGTAACACATTTTTCTACTACTTGTTTATCGGCTTTTATTTTGAAAATAAATTTTTTGACATTTAAGAATTGCAAAAAGTTCCTATGGGAAGAACCAGACTAGAAATAGATTGTGCTGGACTTGGAAATCAAGTGATGTGATGGACTGTGAAAGATAGTGTAATAAGATACATAAGGGTTTGCTAATTGGGCTGGGAGTTCATGAGGGAGAGGAGTTGATAGCTCTGAAGTGATTTGGAAGGGAATAACATGTCAGCATTAGAATAAAATGAAAAAATGAATCAGCACAAAGTGATTCTGGAGTTCATCTGCTGGGAATATACTTAAATGGGATGCTATTTTTGGCAACAGTTGCTATTATTTTACTCTAATAAATATTTATAAATTGTTTCAAAATTCTTTATCAACTGACCGTAGTGAGTGTGCAGTGTGAGTATTTAATTTTGGCATATTTATGTATAAGAGTGTGTAGGAGGAGGTGACTATGATAAGAAATAACAGCAATGTGTCTTTATTCAAAATAAATGCCCTAGATTCTGGCCGGATTTTAAAATAAATTCTAATATTTTAAAAATAGGCTAGAAATGAAGTTCTAGCTCAAAATGGTATTGGCTAGTAACTCTGTGTTTAATAGTGTCCAACTTCTCAATGAATTAAATAGGAATACCAAAAAAGTGATGAAATGTAAAATGATACTGCATTTTATACCACCACTGATTTCAGAGACTTCTGAAAGTCTGTCTGTACCACCCAGAAAATTGGTCATAAGTCTTTCCTTCAATGACTGAATACATGTGCCTACAAATCTCTCTGCTCTGTTTCACATCTCCGTACAGCCAAAGAGCAAAAGCCAGATATCAGCTGGGTAGAAATACAAACAGGAAGCTTGCATTTGAGCATTGTACATGGGATAGGTAACCACCATGAGAAACTATTATAGATATAGATATGTGCAGATGAACATTGGTAGACATGGAAATGATGCTTGCTCACACATTCCATCGTTACTATAGGTGGACATCAGACATAGGGGAAGATATCATCTGAATGAAAAAAAGACATAGTAGTAGTAAGCTAGGAGTTAGATTGGAAAGTATGCACATCAACCAGCCTGCAGTTGTAGATCTGAAAAGGGACATTGGACCATTACATGAGCACAGTAAGAGCAGGCCCAAGGTTAATTCACATACCCAATGTCTAGAAAGATTTCACCTTCCTCACAATTAATTCATTAAACAAATGTCCGCTGAACCTCTACTGTATGCCAGGCCCTGTTCTAGACAGTGACTGGGTAAGAAAAGAAAAGTACTGCAAAACTGAGGGAAAATAATAATGTAATAAAGATTCAGAACAAAAACATAAACCTAGGAAATGTCCAATGTAAGATTCAGAATAAAATTTCAGAAAACTAATCGGCATGTACAAAAGAGAACAACAGGAAATAACCTTAATAAATATAAGCAAATCTATTATTAAAAATCTAAATTCAAGAGAATAAGATGAGACAAGAGGTAACAAAATAAAAAGGTATTACAGACTACAGAGAAATAATTAAAAAAAAACAAAACTTTAAAGTCAGTAGAAATATAGAATAAGGAATGGTAAATCACTATTTGAATAACCAATAGTATTTACTATGAAGAGACCAGAACTATTATTTAACAAAAAAAGTTATATAAAGCAATAATCATTTAATAACTTTTAATATCATCTAATAACTTTTCTGAGCTGAATAAAGACCTGGAGATCAAACACCAGGTAAAAACTATTGGAAACTGGCCCATTTCTTAGAAAAATTTAAACTACAAGAATAAATTTAAAATGTCATTAGCAGAAGGGAAAATCTGTTTCTTAAGGCAGAACACAAATAAGGGTAGCTTCAGATACCTCTATAATTTAATTCTAGATGACAGTGAAGCCACATCTATAGGTTTATAAAGGGAAAATGTTGCAACCTAAGAATTTTAGGTTGGCTTTCATGTATGACCAACACAGAAAAATTTTCAAGGAGGCAGGGCTTAAAAAGTCATATGACGTATGTATTATTTTCTTTGAAAATAACTGGTTGAAGACATACTATAATCATTGGAGTTGAAACAAAATTAAGTGGTTAAGTGTTAAGCTGTCATAGTATAACAATTAAAATACAGATGTCCAAGTAGAGGAAAGGAAACACAAATAAACATAAGAGCAGAAATCACTAAAACTGAAAAAGAGAAAAGCAACAAAGAACATTAATGAAACTAAAAGCTGATTCTTTATAACAATAATTATAAAGGTAAAACTATGAACAGATTGACAGGAAGGAAAAAGTAAAGAAGACAATAATTACTAACATCAAAAATGGAAAAGAGAATATCAACATAGACCCCATAGACAGTAAAAGAATAATATAGAAATATTAAACAACCCTATGGATAAAAGTTTAACAGCTTAGATGAAATGGTCCAATTCCTTGAAAGTCACAAACTACCAAAATTCATCCACAAAGGAACAGAATCCTACTAGTCTATGTCTCTTGAGGAAGTGGAAAATTTAGTTTAAACACTCCCCAAAAAGAAAGTTTTCAGTCCACATGGTTTCATTGGTGTATTCTAACAAATATAAAGAAATAATAGCAGCAATTCGACACAATATCTTCCAGAAGATAGAAGGGAAAACATTTTCAAGTCATATCATGCAGCAGCATTAACCTGATACCAAACAAGACAAAAATAGCGCAAGAAAAGAAAACTAAGGACATAAATCCTTATAAGTGAGATTAAAATCCTTAAGAAAACATCATCAAATCAATTCCAGCAATCAGTAAAAGAAACAGTACATCACCAAAAAAAAAAAAAAAAGGTTTTTACTGCAGAAACACTAGGCAGTTTCAGCATTTAAAAATAAACCAATATAATCTACCATATTAACTGACTAAAGCAAAAAAAGCCCACATGATCATACTTCAGCTGCTGCAGAAAAAGCATTTGATAAAATTCAACACCAAAAAGATCCTAGAACTTGCAAGTGAGTTTAGCAAGATCACAGGATACAAGGTCAATACACAAAACCCAATTGCAGTCCTATTTATTAGCAATCAACAGTTAGAAACTGAAAAAAAATTAAGTACTATGTAGATAGCTTGAAAAAAGAGAAAACTTAGGCATAAAATCAAAACAAATGAAAAAGACCCAACCAAAACCAGGTTTAGTATCTGTATCTTGAAAACTACAAAATTTGATGCAATATCAAAGAAGACCTAAGTAAATGAAGATACTTTCTGTATCCATGAATTCAAACACTCAACAAAGTTAAGATGTATTAAAATCTTAGATTAAAATTTAACAAAGTTAAAATTTCCCCAAATTGATCTTTAGATTTAACTCAATTGCAATCAAAATACCACAGAATTTTTGAATATATAAATAGGCTGACTCTCAAATTTATATGGAAAAGTAAATGAGCTAGAATAATCAAAGTAATTTTGAAGAGTAAAGCTGGAGGATTCAAACAGAAAGAGACCTACATAAATACGGTTAACTTATTTTTGATAGAGTTGGACTATAAAGAAAGCTGAGCGCTAATAGTCTAAAATAGTCTAATAGTCTAACTAATAGTCTTTCTAAAAATGCCATTGAAACAACTGAATACCCATATGCAAAAAAAAAGAAAAGAAAGAAACTCAAACTTTACTTCACATCTTATAACAGTAACTTAACCAATTATAACTCTAAATGTAAAATTTTGTAAAACCACAAAACTTTCAGAAGAAAACACAGGAGAAAATTTTTGTGACTTTGGGTTAAACAAAGAGTTCTTGCATATAATACCAACAGCATGACATGGGGAAAAATATTTTTAATGATACACTGGACTTAATTAAAATTAAAAATTTTTCTTCTGCATAAAACACTCAATAGAATTAAATACTTGCAAACTATTTCTGACAAAGGACTTGTATCCAGAATATATAAAGAATTCTTAAAACTCCACAATAAGGAAAGAATTCAGTTTTTCATAAAGGTTCAAAGATTTGAACAGACATTTCAGCAAAGAAGATATTCGGATGACAAATAAACACATTAAGGTACTAAACATCATTAGCCATTAGAAACATGCAAATTAGAACCATGAGATACTTCTATACACCTATTAGATGTATAAAAAAAAATTAGATGCTAAAAAAAATCTGACAATACCAAAAGCTGACAATCAGGGATATGAAGAACAGGAGCTCTCGTTCTTTGTTGGTGGGTCATCAAACTTTCTCAGTAAAGAACTAGCTGGGAAATATTTTAAACTTAGGCTGCCAAGAGGCAACATAGAGGATATTATGTAGGTACTTACAGATAAACCATTTAGAAATGTAAAAACTGTTCATGAGTCATACAAAAATAGATGGTGGCTGGATTAGGGCTATGGACCATAATTTGCCAACTCCTGTTCTACAATATAGCCAGTGTAAGATGAGAAGAAAAAAAACATGCAAAAATTGAAGGAAGGAGGACAAATCATAATTAATTCTGATGATATAATTATCTTTCAGGCACACTCAAGGCATTAACTTTTCAACTTTGAGGATTCAAGAATATGTGTAATTATAAAGTACCAATAAGCATGACGCTAGATCCATTTAAAGTCAGTTGTTCTCATCTGATAAAGTACATCTTCTGGGAAGAAAAAATGTTTGGTAACTCTCACAGTCCTGCTTCAAAGTGTGTACAAAATAAATGAAAAAGTATCAAAAAAAAAATGCAGTTTCTCAGGCGCCCACCCCAGATTTTCCAATTCAAGAGTTCTGGGTCAAGGTCTAAGGATTTATATTAAAAACAGCCCTCTAGTTGATCCTAGTACAAGTAGTCCACAAGCCATACTTTAAGAAGCTCTGTTTTAATCATTCATATTAGTCTCTTCTAAATGGATGCTTCTTAACCTTTGGGGAATTTTAAATGCCTGTGAGAGTTTTATAAAGATTTCTATAAAATGGACACTGCTTTCTCCACTCCACCTGAAAATTCACCTATATATCAAGGAGTAAAAGAAAAGTCTCTTATTGCAATGGGATGGAGGATAGATAGGTTTTAGTGTGACTTCATTTGAATGAAGGACTTGCACTACAATACTGGGTTACCCTTGCATGAATTCTGAAAAACAATTAGGAGAAATGTTGGAGGGCAGTGAAGTGTAAACACAGAGAACTAGCCCGTAGTAGTAGATTTGAAGTCTTTCTGTGCAGTTCATTTTGGGTCTTCAAGAAGCAGCTTTCCTCACCATCCGTTCTTGACACGCACTCCCCCTCCTACCACCACCACCACCATTCACAATTGCAGTATCTCCATCCACCTTGTATCTTGCAGCTATCTTTCCCCCAACTTTCTGTGTCTAAGGGCTCATAGCCTTGAGCAGAAGGTCCAAGAAGAAGAGGAGGAAGTGACAAATACAACTGGAAATCCTATCTGGTGGTAGAAAGTCAGGGAGAAGGTTTTGAACTTCATCCTAAAAATAATGTAAGTGAAGTCGCTCAGTTGTGTCCAACTCTTTGCGATCTGATGGACTGTAGTCTACCAGGCTTCTCTGTCCATGGGATTTTCCAAGCAAGAGCACTGGAGTGGGTTGCCATTTCCAAATGATGGAGAAAATGACAAAAGGAGAGTTTTCATGTCAATATAATGTCTTTAAATAAGTAAAGGGATATTTGCATGTTTTTTATGATTATCACTTAAGACTTGGTTCACATAATCTCAGAGTTGACTGAACACTCCTCTCTGACCTCTTCCTCCTCAGGGAGCAACTCAGGTTTAATAGAAGCTTTTGTTTCTATCTATGCCTTTGACAGCTGGGAGATTAGCAGGGACTTGGCTAATTAGTATTTAACTGTTTGCTAATGTTCCAGGGGGTTTGTCGATCACAATCTAGTTTAAAATGGATTCGAAGTTTTCAAAATCTTGAAAAAAAAATGCTGTGTCAGAACTGATTTAATTTCTTGAAAGGATTCAAACAAGAATCAGATCTATCTCTATGATCTTTTCAGTCACATTCCCTAACAAAACCATGTTTTGAATTGGAAATAAGCCACAATCCTCTTTAGACACGAAGGCTATCGAATGAGAGTGGAGTGAATTGAAGAGCCTCCATGGAAACATGAGCTCTCATGAGTGCCCACCGACAGCAGCCCCGCAATGACATGCTCCCATGCTTCCCAGGTGGCCTAGGAGACATATGAAGAGACAAGTCTCATTATGTGATGTTTAGCACCTGAAGTTTACTAAAAGGTACCATGCAACTTGATGCCTACTTTGATTCATTTGGGCAGTCAGTCAATAAAAATTTTCTTCTTATGTGCTAGGCAGTGAACAAATACTGAGGATATAAAGGTAGAAAATAATGACCTCTAAAGAAGTTGACATTTTAGAAGGAAGACAGGCATGTAGACAATTACCATGCTATATGCCACATGGTATCTTAATAAGGCACAGCATGGAGCAGTAGGGACACAGAAGAAGGAAGACCTATGTCATGAGACAGCTGCTTAGGAAAGACTTCAGAGGAGGTAGCACTTTGACTGGGTCTTAAAGGATGAGTGCAATCCCTGGTAGCTCAGACGGTAAAGCGTCTGCCAGAGACCTGGGTTCGATCTCTGGGTCAGGAAGATCCTGTGGAGAAGGAAATGGCAACCCAGTCCCTTATTCTTGCCTGGAAAATCCCATGGACGGAGGAGCCTGGTAGGCTGCAGTCCATGGGGTCACTAAGAGTCGGACACGACTGAGCGACTTCACTTTCACTTTAAAGGATGAGTAGGAGATTCTCAGTGGAAAATTAGGGGCAGATAATTCTAGGCAGAGGAAACAGCATTTTCAAAAGCATAAAACAAATCAGGCAAGAACACTGAAGTGGGTTGCCATTTCCTTCTCCAATGCATGAAAGTGAAAAGTGAAAGTGAAGTTGCTCAGCCGTGTCTGACTCTTAGTGACCCCATGGACTGCAGCCTTCCAGGCTCCTCCGTCCATTGGATTTTCCAGGCAAGAGTACTGGAGCAGATTGCCATTGCCTTCTCCGAAAACAAAATGTAAGATGAGAGAAAAGACAATGGTTATATCATGGGTATTTCATATTTCATGTTAAGGAGTTTAAACTTCTTTCTATTAGAGCAATATGCTCTAAAGTCAAGACACACCACTGAACTATCTGTGTGAGCTTAAGTTAATTTTTTAAGCTTTTTGGAACCTAGGGTCTTCATCTGAAATGGGGGCAACCAAAGGTTTGAGTGCCAGAGCAGTGTTTCACATAGGAGGTGCTTGAATCATACCACATATAAAAGTAGCTCAAACAAAATAGGTGTTTATATCTCCTCCACAGAAGACTCCAGAAACAAAACTGATAGGGCAGCACTGTTGCCTTTAGGGACCCGACTACCCTAGTGTGGATTCCACCTTTAGGATCTCGTCATGTCTAAGGTGGTTATCAGAGCTCCACTCCGAGCAGCAAGAAAAATAAAGGGGGAAATCTCCCCTCCCAACTTGAAGCTCTAAGTAGCTTTCCTAAAAGGCCCATACAAACCTTTGACTTTCATACCAGCTTTCACATGCCCACGCTTCCTTGCTTCAAGAAGCCTGGACTATGGAGTCTTTTAGAGGAACATATTTCCACACCAAACAAAACCAGGGCTTTGGTATGAAGAAGGAAGGGGAGAATGGACGTTGAATGGTCATTAAAGGGTACTTCCAGAGTGCTCAACTAATACTGGCTTTATTTCATCTCTGGCAAATTAGCACAGTTTGAAGAAAAACATGTTTTAAGTCAAACACACTTGGGTTCACACCCCATCTGCCACTCATTTGCCACACTCATATAAACTTTGGCATATTGCCTTAATTGCTCAGAGTTTCAGGTTTGTCATCTATAGAATAAAGGCAGTCATGCTGACCTAACAGGCTATAGAATACTTGATACATGTACTCAGTAGATAAAGATCGACCTCCTCTCTCACCAACCTGGCAGAAGTGTAGAGCATCAGTTCTAAGTATAGCTTATCAGTTGGCCGTGCTCATCCATCCTTAGGAGAGAGACACCAGAGTCAGGATCTTTTGAGTGAGTCAAAACCATAGACAGACGCACAGTCCGGGTTTGGCATCTGGAGGAAGAAGGCAGAGAAGAAGGGTCAAGGTGTAAGTCAAGAGAGTGCAAACCAGAAAAATAAGAGCATACAAGAGGTTATAGGAGTCTAGAGACATTGCTGCCACAAGAGAAGCAGGATGTGTTTTCCTAGGTGAGGGAACTCTAATTTTGAGACATTGAGGGGGCATTAGTAAGTAATAGATTATAGTAAACAAAGCCTGGACTCTGTGTGAAATGGACCTGATATTAAATAAAATTTTCTGGTGCATGATCTTTTCAACATAGAAGCTCCTAAGGAGAGAGCTGAGTCCAAACACAAAAGCATCTAATAGTGGTACCCTGCTTATTTAACTTACATGCAGAGTACATCATGAGAAATGCTGGGCTGGAAGAAGCACAAGCTGGAATCAAGATTGCCGGGAGAAATATCAATAACCTCAGATATGCAGATGACACCACCCTTATGGCAGAAAGTGAAGAGGAACTAAAGACCCTCTTGATGAAAGTGAAAGAGGAGAGTGAAAAAGTTGGCCTAAAGCTCAACATTCAGAAAACTAAGATCATGGCACCTGGTCCCATCACTTCATGGGAAATAGATGGGGAAACAGTGGAAACAGTGTCAGACTTTATGTTTGGGGGCTCCAAAATCACTGCAGATGGTGACTGCAGCCATGAAATTAAAAGATGCTTACTCCTTGGAATGATAGTTATGACCAACCTAGATAGCATATTCAAAAGCAGAGACATTACTTTGCCAACAAAGGTCCGTCTAGTCAAGGCTATGGTTTTTCCAGTAGTCATGTATGGATGTGAGAGTTGGACTGTGAAGAAAGCTGAGCGCCAAAGAATTGATGCTTTTGAACTGTGGTGTTGGAGAAGACTCTTGAGAGTCCCTTGGACTGCAAGGAGAGTCCATTCTAAAGGAGATCAGTCCTGGGTGTTCATTGGAAGGACTGATGCTGAGGCTGAAACTCCAATACTTTGGCCACCTCATGTGAAGAGTTGACTCATTGGAAAGGACCTTGAGGCTGAGAAGGATTGGGGACAGGAGGAAAAGGGGACGATAGAGGATGAGATGGCTGGATGGCATCACTGACTCGATGAACATGAGTTTGGGTAAACTCCAGGAGTTGGTGATAGACAGGAAGGCCTGGTGTGTTGCAATTCATGGGGTCACAAAGAGTCAGAGACGACTGAGCGACTGAACTGAACTGAACTGAGGGCTTAGTGACCTTGAAGTTTGCATATAGCATGAAAAATAAGCAATTTATTTCATAAATATCTTAATCCTTGATTGCAAGGTATAGAAACTCACACAAAGCAATTCAAATAAAGAAGTTTATGGAAAGGATACAATTGACAATTTCATGGCCACTTGACACCAGAATAGACTTGGATGGTCTTTTGGGAATCCATGAGTCCTGGACCTTGTCAGTTAGGAAGGAGGCTGCTGTTTTGTCTCTCATTTCTGCTTCTCTCTGCCCCCCACTTCATTTCCTGCCTCTATCGGCACATTGCCCTTTTCGGCTTACTCATAACTTGTGAACTCTTTTTTTTTTTTAATTTTTAATAAGTTATTTATTTATTTATTTTTAATTAAAAAAATTGTTTAGTGAACTCTTTCTTAACCTTAACGCTACACAGCATTTTATTGCCATGGTGATGACTCAGGCTCTGACTCCACAAGTCTTTTCCATTCAAGTATCCACATCTTATAGCTACAATATTCTAGTCTCATAATTAAACTCTAATGGTTGCAAATCTTAGCTCAACCAGCCTAAGGACCGTCTTCTGAGGTGGATGTCTACTTCTAGTCTAATCAGCTGTGACTAAAGGGCAGGATAGGGTCACACAACTATGTAGACAACTAAGCCTTCTCCTACTCTCCTAAATGTGATATGAGTAGACAAGGGTAAATTCAAGACTTAAAGTTATAGCTGCGTAGCTAAGACGTGCCATCTACTACCACGCCTACCACAGTCACCAGGAATATTAGCTTCATGATATTTCCTCTTATTCCCACTGTTCTAACTCCCTCTATCACTATAACAACCCACAGCACAATCACCGCCACAATTATTTATACTCTCACTAACACATCCATCCTCATCAGCACCATTATACTATCACCTTTCTCACCACCACAGTCCCTACCATAATCATTCGCCACAATTGCCATCAGAACCATCATACCACCCCCTTCATCATTAAAGCCCTCTGTGCTTTCACCACCCTCATCACACAACCACTATACCACTATTCCCATTGCCACCATCACCACCAGCACTTCTCTTCTCCATCACCATCACTCTATTACCTCCATCGTAGCCACCAACATCCCGCTCCAAAATTCCCACCAGCACCGTTCCATTGCCACCATGACTGAGGCTGCTAATGCCACCTCCATTACCACTGCCTCTGCCAGGCTCACTGTTGCACGCAAGCCCCACCACAGTTACCACGTCCACCACATTATACCGCCACTGCCGCCAGCTTCAGTGTTACCATCGCCACCGTCATCACTATTTGCCACCGCCTCTTTCACCAGCGCTATCTCCACCATCATCCCTACAACTACCACCACTATTACCGCCTGTAAAAACCTAGGCTGAAAACAAAGATCATACTCTGTGTGACCTACTCTTAGCAGAGAGAGGAGGTGGAATTAGGATAGGTACCTGGGACTTTTAGAACTACATCAATGCCAGGAACTCTTCATAGTTATCCAGACCTGAAAACTTATAGTCATCTTATCCTCCATAGCTAATCAGTCACTAAGTACTATAGATTCTTATTTCTAAGTTGCCATCTCTTCCCAATTTTCCTCCCTGCTGCCACCATCCCTCATTTCATAAATGGATGATTATACCTGTTTCTTAATTGGCTCTCTGCCTCTAGTCTATCTCCCTCCAAAGTATATTTCACGTCATGCCAAATAAATCTTTCTAAAGTACTGATTTCATTGCCTTTCTGCTCTGCTCAAAACAGCCAAATTTTCCCATCTAGAACTAAAAACTCTAGATCCAGACTATTTTTTAAGTCTTATTTCCCATGACTCTCCTGCTGGAACTCTGGGATTCTGCTTGGCTAACATACTCAATATTCTTCAAACCTAACATGGCCAATACCCATCTCCACACTACTGCACAAACTTGTCCTCTGTTTGGTCTATCTTCTACAATTCTCTGTTTCCATGTAAATCCTACTTATTTTTCAACACTTGGCTGAAATCAAACATCTTCCACGGAATTTAAGGGATTCTTCTTAAATAGATTAAAGGATTCTACTTCAGGATGACAGACTAAATCCCCATGATAGACTCTCTATCACCTGGTCCCTAGAAAAATGATGGTAAAGCAACAGAATGGTATAAACCTTCAAAAGCAAGTCAATAGAAGGATACTCATCAACAGATAAGAGATTATAACAAATTTCCAGATGATAGAAAGTAAATGTAGAGGCATCATTGGTTTGAAGCACAGCTGGGAAACAGTGACCTTGAGGAAGCTGCACGAATCCAAAAGCAGCAGAACCACAGAACCTCTGGAATCAGAGAGAACACACACAAGAGCATAAATAAGAAGCAGAGCTGAAAACCAGGGAATGAGTGAAAGGGCTAAAAACAAAATAGAAAATACCTCTCCCCTTGCACAAATGTCAGGCAGGTAGACGTTTATCCTTAGTTTAAAACAAAACAAAACAGGCGGGGGGTGGGGGGAGATGGAGAGCTGTGGCATTTTTCTTTAAAAAAAAAAAAAAGTTACACTATGTCTGGAGTGAACTAAGGCAACTACTGGAGGTGTTAGTGCCTAAAAGTAAAGCAGTCGTCATCCTGGCTTTTGGAAGCAGAATGGTTCGCTCCCCACCTGCTCACCTTAAAGACATGTCTGTCAGTAACAAGTCCATGCCCATGAATAGAGATTTGCCTGCCTAGTCCACACTCTGATATATCAATGAACATTCAAAGTTATCCAGACACTTTAGGAGAAAAAAAGCAGTTTGAAAGAGAGAGAGCAAGGAAAACTGAACATGAACATAATTCAAGTTCAGTTACCCAAAAAATATAAATCTAATTAGCAGGCTCAGTGAGATTTAAAAAGCCATTTAATCTACAAATCAAGAATAAGAAACTATGCTAAAGGAAGATATGGGTACAAGAAAGTAGTTTTAGAAATTAAGAATATGATTGGGAACTTCCCTGTTGGCACAATTGATAAGACTCTGCCTGTCGATGAAGGGGACACGGGTTCAATCCCTGGTCCAGGAAGATTCCACATGCCATGGAGCAGCTAAGCTTGTGTCCACAGCTACTGAAGCCTGTGCACCTAGAGCCTGTGTTGAGAAGCCCATGCACCACAACAAAGAGTAACCCCAACTCCCTGCAACTAGAAAAAGCCTGCATGCAGCAATGAAGACTCGGTGCAAACAAAAATAAATAAATTAATTAAGAAAAATAAAAAATATGATTCTGAAATAAAAATACAAGAGAAGCATTGGAAGAAAGTCTAGAAAACCTCTCAGAGCACAAAAGTAAAAAAGCCAAGGGGTGAAACATATGAGCAATAAGAATGTACATGAGTGCTCAGTAACTAAGTCATGTCCAACTTTTTGTGACCCCACCAGGCTCCTCTGTCCATGAGATTTTGCAGGCAATAATATTGGAGTGAGCTGCCATTTCCTCCTCTAGAGGACCTTTTCAACCCAGGGATTGAACCTGAGTCTCCTGTGCTGGCAGGTGGATTCCTTACCATTGAGCCACCTGGGAAGCCCATAAAGATTAAAGACACAGAGCATCATACCAGGAGGTCCAATATCCACCAAGAGAAGAGCTAAATGAATGATAACAAATAAATGCAGAGAAGATAATTATCAAATAAATAACCAAAGAAATTTTTCAGAGCTAAAGAGAAAAGTGAATTTCAAATTGAAAAGGCCTATAAAATGTAAAATGGAATGAATGAGAAAAAACTCACACTTCACCTATCATTGTCCAAAAATAGCTATTATAAAGCCAGATAGGGGCTTCCCTGTGGCTCAGACAGTAAAGAATCTGCCTGCCATGCAGGAGACCCAGGTTTGATTCCTGGGTCAGGAAGATCCCCTGCAGAAGGGAATGGCAACCCACTACAGTATTCTTGCCTAAAGAATTCCATGAACAGGTGTTGGCGGGCTTCAGTCCATGGGGCTGCAAAGAGTCAGACAGGACTGAGAGACTAATACAGACAAAGCCAGATAGACACGTATAACATTTGGAAAAAATCTATGTATACATATGGGCTTCCCAGGTAGCTCAGTAGTAAAGAATTAGCCTGCCAATGCAGGAGATGCAGTTCAATCCCTGGGTTGGGAAGATCCCCTGAAGGAGGAAATGGCAACCCATTTCAATATTCTTGCCTGGAGAAATCTATGGTCAGAGGAGACTGACGGGCTACAGTCCATAGGGTTGCAAAGAGTCAGGCACGAATTAGCGACTAAGAAATCACTTGCATATACAAACACATACAACACTTAATATTTGTAATCAAATATATCTTTAACAAAAATGCAAATATATATAACACATTTAACACATGCCTTTAATTAAAAAAAAAAAAGCATAGGTGGAATCACAGCCTGCCCCTAGTGAAATGAAATCTGCTCCCTGCTACAATTAATACAAAGGACCGTAGGGTGGTATTTTGCACAGAAGGCTACACTGAAAAGACAGATTAGTCCTCCCCAATTAGCTGTAATCCCACATGTGTATATTTATTTAGGAGTTCTGATAAAATGCCCATGGCAAGTGAACATAAAATAGGTCCTGGTTAATGACAGTAACTCATCTCACAGATGTCACATAACAGTGACATCTGGCAAGGAGTGGGAATCACGCCCAAAGAAAACAAAACAAGAGCCTAAACCCCAAAAAGATGTCCTTTTCATCATCAGTTCAGTTCAGTTCAACCGCTCAATTGTGTCCGACTCTTTGCGACTCCATGAATCGCAGCACGCCAGGCCTCCCTGTCTATCACTAACTCCTGGAGTTTACTCAAACTCATGTCCATCAAGTCAGGGATGCCATGCAGCCATCTCATCCTCTGTTGTCCCCTTCTCCTCCTGCCCCCAATCCTTCCCAGCATCAGGGTCCTTTCCAATGAGTCAACTCTTTGCATGAGGTGGCCAAAGTTTTGGAGTTGCAGCTTTAGCATCAGTCCTTCCAATGAACACCTAGGACTGATCTTTAGAATAGACTGGTTGGATCTCCTTGCAGTCCAAGGGACTCTCAAGAGTCTTCTCTAACACCAGAGATCAAAAGCATCAATTCTTTGGTGCTCAGCTTTCTTTATAGTCCAGCTCTCACATCCATACATGACCACAGGAAAAACCATAGCCTTGACTGGACGGACCTTTGTTGGCCAAGTAATGTCTCTGCTTTTGAATATGCTATCTAGGTTGGTCATAACTTTCCTTCCAAGGAGTAAGCGTCTTTTAATTTCATGGCTGCAATCATCATCTGCAGTGATTTTGGAGCCCAAAAAAATAGAGTCTGACACTGTTTCCCCATCTATTTGCCATGAAGTGATGGGACCAGATGCCATGATCTTCGTTTTCTGAATGTTGAGCTTTAAGCCAACTTTTTCACTTTCATCGAGAGGCTTTTTAGTTCCTCTTCACTTTCTGCCATAAGGGTGGTATCATCTGCATATCTGAGGTATTGATATTTCTCCCAGCAATCTTGTCATCATAGGGGACTGAAATGCAAAAGTAGAAAGTCAAGAGATACCTAGAGTAACAGGCAAGTTTGGTCTAGGAGTACAAAATGCAGAAGCACAAAGGCTAACAGTCTTGCCAAGAGAACGCACTGGTCATAGCTAACACTTTCTTCCAACAACAGAAGAAACAGCTCTACACATGGACACCACCAGATGGTCAATACCGAAATCAGATTGATTATATTCTTTGTAGCCAAAGATGGAGAAGCTCTATACAGTCAGCTAAAAGAAGACCGGGAGCTGACTGTGGCTCAGATCATGAACTCTTTATTGTCAAATTCAGACTTAAATTGAAGAAAGTAGGGAAAACCACTAGGCCATTCAGGTATGACCTAAATCAAATCCCTTTTGATTATACAGTGGAAGTGACAAATAGATTCAAGGGATTAGATCTGATAGACAAGAGTGCCTGATGAACTATGGACTGAGGTTCATAACATTGTACAGGAGGCAGTGATCAAAACCATCCCCAAGAAGAAGAAATGCAAAAAAGAAAAATGGTTGTCTGAAGAGTTCTTACAAATAGCTGAAGAAAGAAGAGAAGTGAAAGGCAAAGGAGAAAAGGAAAGATATACCCATTTGAATGCAGAGTTCCAAAGAATAGCAAAGAGAGATAAGAAAGGCTTCCTCAGTGATGAATGCAAAGAAATAGAGGAAGACAATAGAATGGGAAAGACTACAGATCTCTTCAAGAAAATTAGGGAACATTTCATGCAAAAATGGGCACAATAAAGGACAGAAATGGTATGGACCTAATAGAAGCAGAAGATATTAAGAAGATGTGGCAAGAATACACAGAAGAACTTACGAAAAATATCTTAATGACCCAGATAACCATGATGGTGTAATCACTCACCTAGAGCCAGACATCCTGGAATGTGAAGTCAAATGGGCCTTAGAAAGTATGACTACAAACAAGGCTAGTGGAGGCAAAACCAATACAATATTGTAAAGTTAAAAAAAAAAAGAAGAAGAATTCCAGTTGAGCTACTTCAAATCCTAGAAGATTATGTTGTGAAAGTGCTGCACTCAATACACCAGAAAATTTGGAAAACTCAGCAATGGCCACAGGACTGGAAAAGATCAGTTTTCATTCCAATCCCAAAGAAGGGTAATGCCAAAGAATATTCAAACTACTGCACAATTGCACTTATTTCACATGCTAGCAAGGTCAAGCTCAAAATCCTCCAAGCCACGCTCCAACAGTATGTGAACCAAGAACTTCCAGATATTCAAGCTGGATTTAGAAAAGGCAGAGGAACCAGAGATCAAATTGCCAACATCTGTTGGGTCACAGAAAAAGCAAGAGAATTCCAGAAAAACATCTACTTCTGCTTCACTGACTATGCTAAAGCTTTTGACTGTGTGGATCACAACAAACTGTTGGAAAATTCTTAAAGAGATGGGAATACCAAAATTCTTAAAGAGATGAGATCACCTTACCTGGCTCCTGAGATATCTGTATGCAGGTCAAGAAGCAACAGTTAGAACATGACGTGGAACAATGGACTGGTTCAAAATTGGGAAAGGAGTACGTCAAGGCTGTATATTGTCACCCTGCTTATTTAACTTACATGCAGAGTATGCTGTGTGAAATGCCAGGCTGAATGAAGCACAAGCTGGAATCAAGATTGCTGGGAGAAATATCAAAAACCTCAGATATGCAGATGACACCACCCTTATGGCAGAAAGCAAAGAGGAACTAAAGAGTTTCTTAATGAAGTTGAAAGAGAAGAGTGAAAAAGCTGGCTTAAAATTCAACATTCAAAAAACGAAGATCATGGCATCTGGTCCCATCACTTCATGGCAAATAGACGGGGAAACAATTTAAACAGTGACAGACTTTATATTCTTGGGTTCCAAAATCATTGCAGACTGTGACTATAGCCATGAAATTAAGACACTTGCTCCTTGGCAAGAAAGTTATGACAAATGTAGACTGCGTATTAGAAAGCGGAGACGTTACCTGGCTGACAGCAGCATGCCGGGCCCCCCTGTCTGTCACAAGCAAGAGGTGTAGGGAGAGGATAAATATCTAGTCTAAAGGACCCTTCTACATTTTTAAACTAGTATTTTTCATCAGTTTGCAAGTTACAGTCTCATCCCTGCTAACTGAGGGCAAAGGAACTTGCTATGCCTGCCCCACAATAGCTGACTGGCTAATAGCTGACTGTTCCAGCAGCTCATTTGTGTATTTTATCCTTTTTTCTTACCTATTTTGGCCTTTCTATGGCTAATATATCATTACAGATACATAGTGTCTTTTAAAGATAATTTCTCTAATGTTGGATCTTTAAGTTGTTAGTAATGCTTTCCTGAGTGCCAGAGTTGATGCTTTCAAACTGTGGTGTTGGAGAAGACTCTTGAGAGTCTCTTGGACTGCAAGGAGATCAAACCAGTCAATCCTAAAGGAAATAAATCCTGAGTATTCATTGGAAGGACTGATGCTGAAACTCCAATGTGAAGAACTGACTCATTGGAAAAGACCTTGATGCTGGGGAAGATTGAAGGCAGGAAGAGGAAGGGATGACAGAGGATGAGATGGTTGGATGACATCATCAACTTGACAGACATTAATTTAAGCAAGCTCCAGGAGATGGTGAAGGACAGGAAAGCCTAGTGTGCTGTAGTCCATGGGATCACAAAGAGTTGGACACAACTGAGTGACTGAACAACAGCAAATGTTTCCCTACTACATATTTCATTGCAATTGGCATCCTTGTTCATACTACCTTTATATTTGTTGTAATTTCCTTGTAATAGAAAGCTCAGAATTGGGATTACTGTGTCAAAGGGTATGAGTATATTTAAGGCTTTTGATTAATAATGCTAAAATAATTTCAAAAAATGTTATCTTTATTATTCTTCAATCAGCAATAAATAAAAGTGTTGACTTCTTCATGTTCCCATTAATATCAAGAATTATCTTTAAAAAGCAATATAAAATTGGAGGATATTTTTAAATGACACTTTTTTCTAGTGTGATCAGTGTTGGTCCTCAATTTTGGAAATTCCAAAGATCCGAGGGGTTCAGAACTTTCTTCTGCTCACCTAAGAAGATGTGTGTAATGCAAGAATACTTCCAAAGAGCTGGAAATGCAAAGACAATGTTATCAATTGGCTGTTTATATATACTGTTTATATAACTTTTGTGTGCTACTATTTTCTGATGATATTGGTATATTAATATTTTCCCAAATTATTATATGCATTTGGTAAAGAAAAGAAAAATCACTGGCACTAATGATAAAATATTCCACCAAATGAATATATCACATTGTACTTTGTTATTCCCAAGTTGCTAGTTATTGAAGTTTTTCTGTTATATTATAAGTAATGCTGCAGTAGACATCCTTGCACTTCAAGCTGTTTCATTAATCTAGTTGCCTTTTTAGATTACATTGCCAAAAGAAGAATTACTGGGATAAAACATGGCTAAATTGTACAAAGATCATTTGAAAAGCTTTTTAAGAAACATAAAGTAATATGTTTTGGTGGACAAGAAGAATATATTTTCATAGCTTTAAGAGGAAAACATTCTTATAGAAGCAAGTTTATAATGAAGCTAACGAAGCATGGACTGAGGGGCTTCTCACTTGCACAGGCTCTTTCTTTCCTAGTCTTTGAATGACCATCAGTAATCTGCTAACACGGTCATATGTTGTTTAAGTTGCTAAAGCAAGTCATTTTAAAACAATTTCCCAAGACTGCTATCTCTTTCCACTTTATCTTCTACTTCATCTTACCTCCCTCAGATTGGTGGTTTTAAAATGTCATGTGCAAGCTTTCAAGCCTCACAAAACTTGCATCTGCCCCTAAATTTCTACTTAAGATAGGCAAGTTGAAGAATGCTGGTATCCATATACTAAGCCCTATGGACTTTCATATTCCCAAACAGAGCTGGTTTAGAGAAAAGCCAAGAGCTGTGCTCTGGGCCAGCTCTTGGATGCAAGAGCAGGATAAAAGCTCTTAAAACTATTTATTGAAAGCCGGTTTTCCTGGACAGATGGAAAAGAAGTCTGCCAGAGGCTCAGCCTTGGAGAGGAAGAAGAAGTCTCCATCAGGATCCTTGCTCTGGATTCTGGGAACAGGATTCAGTTCCTTTCGTCTGTGTGACTGCTCAGAGCCCTCAGCGTCATTCCAAAGATCAGCCTGAAGGTAGGGCTCACCAAAGCACCGCAGCAGGGCCAGGATTCAGAGGCACCAAGGGTGCCAAACAGAAATCAGAGAACGGCCCAAGAAGTAGCTGACATGCTCAAGACCAGGATATGGTCCACTAGTGTCCACCAGCTTCATCCTTAGGGCCTTCATTTGGGAAAAGGAGTGAAGAGAGACAAAAAAAATTTTTTTATTCTCACACACAAAACTCTATTCTCCCATCCAAAATCTTTTTGCTTTTCCCTTTGCTCTTACATGAAAGTAGGCATAGGGGTTGACTAATTAGGGTTTCTTACAGGAAAGACTGATCAAGGAAGAAAAACAGATAATGGTAGGGACAGCTGAAGCTGAAGCTCCAATACTTTGGCCACATGATGCGAAGAGCCAACTCATTGGAAAAGACCCTGATGCTGGGAAAGATGGAAGGCAAAAGAAGAGAGTGGCAGAGGATGAGATGGTTAGATGGCATCACCAACTCAGTGAACATGAGTTTGAGTTTGGTCTGGGAGATAGTGAAGGACAGGGAAGCCTGGCATGCTGCAGTCCATGGGGTCACAGAGTCAGACACAACTTGGGAACGGAACAAAAACAGGGACAGCCAAGGTCCCATTAGAAATGAAAGGCAAGGAGAGGCAAGGTCAAAGGGCAAGAACATGTCCTTGAGTGGAGGGAAACTGTCTCAATTCTTAATATTACCTTCTATTGTTTTGGTTTGGCATCTGTACTTATGGGACAGGTCTCTCTCCTTCACAGAGCCCCAACTTCACTATTGGAAAGAAGGGCCGTAAAAGCAAGAGGAAAGAATCTGAATTTGGGAAGGAGGAGGAGTGAGGGGAATAACAGGAGGCCTGGGAAAGAGACCATAGTCTTCTCAGGGAGCAGTGAGAAAGTCACAACTTCTACTTCTAGAAATTTTATTCATATGTTAAAGCTAAAACAGACTTTGGACACAGCAGGGGAAGAAAAGGGAGGGGCAAATTGAGAGAGCAGCACTGAAACCTACACATTACCAAATGTAAAACAGAGAGCTAGTGGGAAGTTGCTGTATAACACAGCAGCTCACCCAGTGCTCTGGGATAAACAAGAGGGATGGAGTGGAGTGAAGGGTTGGAGGGAAGTTCAAGAGGGAGGGGGCATATGTATACTTATGACTGATTCATGTTTTTGCATGACAGAAACCAACACAACATTGTAAAGCAATGATTCTCCAATTAAAAATTTAAAACAACTTTGAGTCTTTTAAGTCAGAAATTTGCATATACACTAATAGTCAATAAACAAATTTAGTCTTCCTGGGGGCTGATTTCAAAATTCCATCTGAGAGTAGTCTCCTTTGTTTCCATTGCCCACTCTGCCCATGCTCCTAAGAGCTGGACTACAACACTTCAGTGCCACGTCTACAGGAGACTCTAACCCCAGACTCGAAGGATGCTAAATCTCTCCTAGTCCTTGGAATGTAATTACCATTAAGGCTGAAAAATGAGGGTGATGAACAGTAGTGGCAGATTTTTTCAAGTTTATGTAAACACTGGCTGCAAGGAAATGGCTGGATCATTGGAATCAAAGCATCCCTGTCACATCAGTGCTTTAAATCTCTAAGCAACTCCTTGAAGATCATATGGCCTCTGTGAACATAGTAGCTGATAAAAGGCCCCTTTAAGCTCACTTATCTGCTCCTGCAAGCAGAGATGGCCCTAAAGCAGCATCCTGGGGAACCCAGCCATGCACTGGTGTCTGGGGGATGTGTTGGTGCCACGAGACAGAGGCAGGCTTCTGGAATGTTCCTGCAGGTGTACCTGGCTCGGAAAGGACTCCAGACTGTGGTGTTCTTCCAAGGTAAATTACACTTTAATCCTCTCCTAGGGCACATTTGTTTTATCTGGTCAAATGAACACCCAGGGCTACCTAAGAGCTGCAGCTGCCTGTGGAGAACAAGGAGAAAGCAAAAGAAACGGTCTGTGTCCTTTGTCTAAAAGATCAGGAACCTAACAAACTTGGACCCAAGAGTCTTCCCCTGGTCTTTCCCACCAGGGAACTCTCTGAAGCACTTTCATTTTTGGGAAAAGTAAATATTTATGTGAGCCCAGTATTCCCTGTGGGCCTCTAGCACTGCTCTTGAGTACAATATTAAATCATGAAGACAAACACAAAAGAAGAGGAAGATTTCCTTTTCCTCAAATCAGCAAGGAACCAAGATCCAGTAGCCATGTAGACAGTTCAACCAAGTGATTTCAACCAGCTAATACAATCTTCCCTCAGTTGGAAGCCACTTAGACAAAAATAACCAATGTAAATTACCTAGTACAGTGGCAAGCACATCATATTTCATAAAAAAAAAAAAAAATGTTTAATACCAGTCCTATGTTTCTTTAGTGGGGAGGGTTCTTGAATCACCTAGGCTCAAAGAAATGTATGACAAACAGAGAAGCTGGATAAATATGCAAAGTTTTAGTCCCATCACTGAGATGGGTACTAAAATTAAACTTGGGAAAATTTCTAAAAGTGAGAAAAAGTGAAAGTCATGAGCAATGTCTTTACAATGGTATGGTGTCTGTTATTCCTAATGAAAAAATTGTGACTAGTTTTTGATGACATTAGCAAAACAGAATAAAGATGCCAATGGTTTTGTCTTGGAATCTGAGGTTATATCTTGATAGATTCCATTATTGCATAGTGATATCACTCTTTCTTTAAAAGATGCTTTTGATGTGAAACATTTTAAAAGTCTTTATTGAATTTGTTACATATTGTTTCTGTTTTATGCTTTAGTTTTTTGGCTGCAAGGCATGTGGGATCTTAGCTCCCCTACCAGGGATCAAACCCTTCAATGGAAGGTGAAATCTTCATTACTGGACCACCAGGAAGTCCCAGTGATATCTACTCTTGACTTTAAATCTGGAATGATGTAAGGAGCCTCACTTCAACCATCTTCTTACCTACTTAAAAAATTATACCAAAACTATATTGGTTATATGGACTGCAAATACTCTTAAGCAAAGCAGTTATTCTAATTTAACCTGAAGCAATGATCTAAAGGGCTTCCCTGATAGTTCAGCTGGTAAAGAATCTGCCTGCAATGCAGGAGACCCGAGTTCAATTCCTGGGTTGGGAAGATCTGCTGGAGAAGGGATAGGCTACCCACTTCAGTATTCTTGGGCTTCCTTTGTGGCTCAGCTGGTAAAGAATCTGCCCACAGTGTAAGAGACCTGGGTTTGGTCCCTGGGTTGGGAAGATCCCCTGGAGAAGGGAAAGGCTACCCACTCCAGTATTCTGGCCTGGAGAATTCCATGGACTGTATAGTCCATGGGGTCACAAAGAGTCGAACACGACTGAGCGACTTTCACTTTCACTTCCTTTCAATGATCATAAAAACCAATTGTGAACTGATTTGTCTAGTCAAAATGGGCAAACACTGATTCATTTGTTCACCATCTGATTTATTAATTTGTTCTAGGAACTGTTTCAGCTCTTGGACTCAGAGATAAACAAGACCTAGTCTCTAATCCACTGTCCCCCTCAACCACAAACACACGCACATACACATATAGGATCCTATAGTCAAAAGAGAAGACAGTCATATAAAGCAATAATCACAATGCCGATCTGATAACAGTAGATTTGCCCAAAGTGCTCCAAGATCACAAGAAAAAGGACTGTCAACCTATTCAATTAAAGAAGGCTTTGCAGAAAAGGTGAGCTTTCCACTGGTCCTTTAAGCAGCCAATCTGGTTTGCATGTCTAAACATCCACCCAATTAGCCAACCAAGCAGATAAAAACAATATGTCCAGAAGGAAACTCTTCTATTAGTGTCATAAGAATATTATGACAAAAAGAGAGAAAGGAAAACCAGAGAAAATACATTGTCATTTTAAAAGTACCTCCTAAAGTACATTAATGACTCAAACTTCCTTGGAGATACATCAAAAAGGAAAGAAGAATTTATTGATGGATAGAGGAACAGATAGATGTGAGATAAAGCAAACAGAGTTAAATGTTAATTGTCCAAACTAAGTGAGTATATGGATGTTTGCTGTACAACTCTTTAAACTCCTGTATGTTAAAATTTCACATCATGCTAGGAAAAAGTTATCTTGCATAAAGTTTTCCTGAATGATATGTGCAGTTTTTAGATTTTATTTATCTTCCATTAGTTGTCCATTTCCATTTTAAGTAGTCCATGAAAAAGTGTTTTCAAAGGGCTTTATTCTAGTTTGCCCTCCTATAATACCCTAGAGACTATTTAGGGCTTAATTGATCTCTAGGGATCCATGAGCCTTAGGATAAGAACTCTTGCTTGAGGGATTTAATTTAGAAACTAAAAGATAATTTAAACTAGAATCTACGTACTGGTGACAGATTACATTTGCTTTGCCTGTAGAAACTTAACTGTGGATCAAAAACAGGTGAAGATTTCCATTTCAATATGGCAGACTAAGTACACACATTTACCTCCTCTCTCTGCCAAAATCTAATTGAAATTACACAGAATATACAATTGAAAAATGCATTTATAACAAGCTGAGGAACAAGAAATGATATCACCAGTAGACCATATGTTTGGGGGAATTTCTAGAAGTTAGAAAACTAATAAGATCAGATTGATAAAGAAACCAGAGTAGAAATAAACTATACACAAATTAGGATGGGGAAAAGGCTGCTGAGAAGAGAGCTGTTCATCCCCAGGAGTTCTAGAATCCTCAAAAGCAATGAATAGAAACCAGAACTGGAGGAGATCCTGGACATGGGGCAATCCTTAGGACAGTTAAGGGATTCCTTGCTGAACAGTTTGGTCTGTAGTCCCTGTCCACACCTGCATATGGACAGGAAGGCTAACCATGGTTTCTGCCTCCAGGACAAAGCCTCAAGAATACTTTCTATGGGGGCAATTCTGCCTTTAGGGGCTATGGGGAGAGGGTGTCCTAATATTTTTTGAGTTTAGAAAGAGAAAAGTAGAATAGAGCTCTGGGAAATTCTAGTCCTACATAATGATCATGCAGGGAAAGTAAGTAGGGAAGAAAGAAAGTTTTTCCAAGAATTAAGGATTTCCAAAGTATTCTAGTATCAAGGTAAAATCTTCTTTACTTTGACAAGTGTTTAGAAGCCCAACTTGCTTCCCTAATCCGCTCTAAAGATAAATATGCCTGTCTATAACATAAGCAGGTCCACCTACACTCATTCCTTCCAACCAGGAGAAAAACCTATTATGGAAAGAGATATGCACAAAAAAGGAAATCCATGCCAACACCAAACACTCATCATCCAAGTGTTTCATTTATAAATTTAAATGAGCAATGGAAGATCACTAAACATTTAAGAAAAAACACAGGTGGCAAAGGAAGAGCCAAGATGAACAGTCAGAAAAAGCAATACTGAAGAAACCAAAAGATACAAAATTTGAAAGCGAAATTTAAAAATTCTAATTAGCAACCTCTAAAATTTTCAGGTTGATGTTTTGTTCATAAAACAAGAACAAGATAAGGTGTTATTTTTAAAGAAGAAGTCTAAGAAAAAGGAAACAACTGCTCAAAAGAAATGTTTTAAATTCAAGTAATTAAAATAGACTACCCAATAGCCAAATTAAAGATCTGGAATACAAAGCAAAGAAATTTTCCAAAAAAGAGAAAAATAAAGAAATTTAAAACATGACAAAAAAAGACTTAGAGGATATACTTAGAAGATCCATTCAAAATAAAAGGAAGAAAGAGATAACAGACTGGAGAAGGGAAAAATCAATAAAAGAAACAACACAGGACAGTTGAGATAAATAGACTTGGGACTTCACTATTGATCACTGAGCAAAAATAATGAATAAATGTTTATCTGTACATATCCCCCAAATTTCTTAACTCACCCTGAAAATAAAGGAATGAATTATTTATGAAGGAACTAGCATTTGGCCACTGTTCAACTTTATTTTTCAACACAGAATGCTAGAAGATAATGATGTTATCACCTAATGTTATGGTAAAATAGATGAATCTTCAATATTCAAAAAACATGCAAGGAAATTCTTCAGTAAAACAAAATGAACAAAGAGTAAATCTTGAAATAAAATGGTTGATGATAAGCAAAGATAACAGAAATACAAATAAAAGCTAAAGGATTTTAATATGGTTGTGAACTTGATAAAATTGTTAGGAAATACTGAGGCAAAAACTGGAATTAAAAATGAACAGTGAAACTAAAATTAAATGAGTTTAACTAAAATTTGTGGCAGTAGAGAGGAAAAGCAAAATAAACTTAAATATGTTATTCCATATATATAGTATAGTCATATTATACAGAAAATCATACTTATTTGTGCATCAATAAATCTGAAAGTATAATATTCATTAATAACTTTTCCAGGGGGTTGGAATGGACTTTTGCTTTTACCATTAGGACTTCCATGCTACTATAATTTTAAAACAATTATTGTTGCTTTTATAATTCAAAAAATTAATGGATTTCCAGAGATGTTCATAAAAATTAAAAAACAGTCATTAGAGTAATAAAGCAGTGCTCACCAAAGACGATACACAGGTGACCAAAAAAAAGCCATGAAAAGATGATCCATATCATGTCACTAGAGAAATGTAAATTAAAATAAGAACAATATACCAATCACACCTATTAGATAGCCAAAATCCAAACACTGGCAACACCAAGTGTTGGCAAAGATGTCGAGAATCAGGAGCTCATTGCTGATAGGGATGCAAAACGGCACAGCCACTGTGGGAGACAGTTTGGCAGTCTCTTACGAAACTAAGCATACTCTTACATGATCCAGCAGTTGTGCTTATTGGTATCTACCCAAATGATGAAAACTGTTCACAAAGAAATGTACACAAGAATATATAGCAGCTTTATTCATAACTGCCTAAAAGTGGAAGCAACTAAGATGTCCTACAGTAGGTGAATGAGTGAATAAACTTTGGTTTATCCAGACAATAGATTATTATTCAGTGCTAAAATGAAATGAACTATCAAGCCATGAAAAGACACAGAGGGAGCTTAACTTCATATTACTAAGTTACAGGAGTCAATCTGAAAAGGCTATATACTGAATGATTCCAACTATATAACATTCTGAAAAAGGCAAACCTATGGAAACAGTACAAAGATCAGTGGTTGGCAGGGGTTAGAAGCAACAAGAAAACAAAACTGAAATGATAAATATTTAGCAATAAATGATAATGAAAACATTATGTTTTGATATCTATGAAATGTGACCAAAGAGTATTCAGAAGAAATTTAACAGCCAGAAAATAAATATACCAAGTGTTCAGTGCATGAAACTAAAAAACTAAATAAGGAAGAAGTTAATTAATAATGAAAACATAAATTTAAAACATAGAAAACAAAATACCAAAAAAGACAGATAACTATAAAATCAAAGACTGTTATTTTAATGGTGAATTTAAGAGTTAAGGTTCTCAGAGAAAGACAAATAGTATGATATATGGACAAATATAAATGATTAACTTCATGTGAAGTCTAAGAAATCCTGAACTTATGAGAACAGAATGGTGGTTGCCAGAGGTGGGGGTTGGGGGTATGCAAAACAGATGAAGGTGGTCAAAAGGTACAAACATACAGTTGTAAGATCAATAAGCCCTGAGAAAACAATGTTCATCATGGTGACTATAGTTATTAAATAATGTAAATTTGAAAGTTGCTAAGAGAATAAATTTTAAAAGTTCTCTTCACAAGAAACAAAATTTTAACTGTGTGTGATGACAGATGTTAGTTATTGTGGTAATCATTTAACAGTATTGATATATATCAAACCATTATCTTGTACACCTAAAACTAGTATGATGTTATATGTCAATTATATCTCCATTTTAAGGAAATATCATTGCAATAAGAAGGAGGCTAAATTTATTAGTGATACTGTGTACAGATACCTTGTATAATGTTGTAGTTATAAAATATAAATTACTAAAATTGTTGTAGGGACTGCAGAGGCACTAGGCAATGCACAAATTCAAGAACAAATAAAAACTGTATCAATTTGGGAGAGAGGAAGAGATCAAAGTTACAATTGTATACCTAGAATATAAAAAAAATTAAAAAGTTATTAGAATTGAAACAAAATTTCAAGTAAGTGACTGGATATAACAGCAAAATGGAAAAATTAGTAGCCTTCCTACATACCAACTCAAAAATGTAGGATGAAAATTTTCATCTCAATAACAAAACCAGACAAAAACATTACAAAATAATATCTCCCATAAATATAGATGCAAATGTTGTCCACAAAACATTAACAAATCAAATCTAGCAATATATAAACAAAATGATACAGTTTGACCAAGAGGAATTCTTTCCAGGAATGCAAGGCTGGTTCAACAATTAGAAACCAATCAGTGTCATTCATTATAATAATAGACTAAATAAGAAAAAACATTATCATATCAAGGGGCTTCCCAGGTGGCACTAGTGGTAAAAAACCCGCCTGCCAGCGCAGGAGACATAAAAGACATAGGTTGGATCCCTAAGTCGGGAAGAGACCCTGGAGGAGGGCATGCCAACCCACTCCAGTATCCTTGCCTGGAAAATCCCATGGACAGAGGAGCCTGGTGGGCTACATACAGTCCATGGGGTCACAGAGAGTCGGACACAACTGAAGTGACTGATCACGCACACTCAATAAGGCAAAAAAAAAAAAAAAAAAGAATCACTGGAAAAAATTCAACATCCATTTACAATAAGAACTCTCAGCAAACTATAGAGGAGAATTTCCTCAACTTGATATAGAGTCTACAAAAATCCTACAAATCACAGCATACTTAATGATGAAAAGTTGAAATGCTTTCTCCCCCAAATTTGAAACAAAGCAAGATGGCCTTCACCACACTTATTCAATATAAAACAGGAGGTGTTAGCCAGTGTAGTAAGGCGAGAAAGGGAAATAAAAGGCATACAGGCTGGAAAGGGAAAAAAATAAAACATTCCCTATTCACAGACAACAGGGCTTTCCTGGTGGCTCTGTGGTAAAGAATCTTCCGGCCTATGCAGGAGATGGGGGTTTGATCCCTGGGTTGGCATGAGCCCCTGGAGAAGGACATGGCAATCCACTCCTGTATTCTTGCCTGTAAAATCCCATGGACAGAGGAGCCTGATGGGCTACAGTCCATGGGGTCTCAAAAGAGTTGGACATGATTAGCGACTAAACAACAATAACAAGAACAACAATTCAGAGACAAACATGATTGACTACATAGAAAATCCCAAGGATTCTCTGGAAAAAAAACAACAACAACAACACTAGAACTGAGTTCAGCAAGTTTGCAGAATACAAATAAAAAAAACAAAAATCAACCATATTTCTATAGTAGTAAACATGTGAGAAATGAAATTAAAAACATAATACCATATATAATGTATACAGTTACTCTTCAAAATGAAATACTTATATATAAATCTAACAAAACATGTACAGGCTCTACATGCTTAAAATTACAAACAGCTGATGAAAGAAATCAAAGATCTAAATAATGTACAATTTTCATGGATTGGAAACTCAATATAATAAATGTCAGTTCTCTCCAAATTGATTCATAGGTTTAATGCAGTTCTTGCCAAAATCGCAGCAAGGTTTCTATAGGTATGTGTGTGTGGTCACTTACGCAGTTGTGTCTGACTCTGTGACCCATGAACTGTAGCCTACCAGGCTCCTCTATCTGTGGAGTTTTCCAGGCAATACTGGAATGGTTTGCCATTTCCTACTCCAGGGGATCTTCCCAACCCAAGGATCACCTGCATTGGCAGGCAGATTCTTTACCCCTAGCCCTGATCACCTGGAGGAGGGCATGGCAACCCACTCCAGTATTCTTGCCTGGAGAATCCCATGGTCAGAGAAGCCTGATAGCCTACAGTCCATAGAGTCACAAAGAGTCAGACATGACTGAAGTGACTTGGCACACACAGTACAGCATCACCCGGGAAGCCCAAAGGTATAGACAAGCTTATTCTAAAATTTATAGACAAGCTGATTCTCAAAAGAATTAAAATAGCTAAAATAATTTTGAAAACAAAGGAAAAGTAGAAGAAATTCCACTTGCAAACTTACTATGTACTTACAGTAGTCAACAGTCTTATTTCCCTATTAAGACTATTTTGAAGACTATAAAAATAATATATTAAGAATTTAGACAAGTATTATTATCTTACACAAACTAAGTGCCTAACACATGTGAGCCACTAATTAAACATATTAAGCTCAGGAAGTGATGTTTAAGAAAAGTAAAGTAAAATGTCTACATTTATATAGATAATAAGTTTAGAAGCCAGAATCTGTGCAAAGTCCTACTAATTCCAAATCCTAGACAACTTACCACCATACTATAAACATTATCAAAAAGAAATTACCTTTCTAAAGGCCCTCCAACTTTCTCACTCATGGAGTTTCATTTGTCTGTAGAGGATAGAACTCTGAGATCTCTTCAAAATATCAGAGTTCACAAATTTTAGAATCCTTTGTGGCCCCAATTGGTCTGCCTATGCAAGCTGTTTTATTTGTATTAGTATTTTTCCTTGCCAGGAGGTCAACCCAATAGTTATCCTTGACTTCTTCAGTAATGGGACCCTGATAGATATTTAAGGAACCAAAAGTCCCACTCTGTAAAACATAAGCTGCCTTGTCCCCTTCTTGTAAATGATTCATCACAAGTATTATCCTAACAAGTCTATGATCGATAGGAACATCTACATTTGTGTGTAAATGACACCAGTCTTCTCGGGCCAGTGAGTTCTCTCATTCCTACACCTGCAGAGACTAAAAGAGATTAAGTGGGTCCTCTCAATACATCCCATGAAATATTGATTAAAGGTCTAGTTGAAATAAGTGTATTAATGTAGACTTAAAGCACTCATGTGAGTAAGAACACCCCAAGGGGAAACATTTCTACAGAGCAAGTGAGACAAAAATTGGATACTTTGGAAATGGTGAGAATGTTCCTGGGTACACAGATCCTTTTTGCAATGTCACACAACAAAGTAGGACTTTTATAAATGATCCCAGTGATAAAAGCCTAGCCCCTAGAGGAAGGGAAAAGGTGGGAGAGGGGAGGGGAAGTTAAAAATGAAATAAATAGGAGGCAAGCAATGACTTTATGAATTAGTATTTCTCATCAAATTCACTTAAAATCAAGCTTTTAGTCTCCCTTTTTAATTTGATTTCCTTCCTATTTCCACCCAGTACAAGTAGAAATGAACCATGGTTTTCTAGGGAAAACAGATATGAAGGAAAAAGATTCATCATTTCTAGAAGACTGGCAATGTCTGCAATTCATTGCCCAAGTTTACTTTCTTTGGGGAAAATCATCTAAGACAGCTTTTCCTATGGTTTTTGGGGTACACTTAGTCTCTTTTGTAGAATCTAAGGAGACCATTCAGTCATATTTTCTTTTACTTAGAAATTATATATTGAGTGAATGTAAGAACTGAAAGAGATCTAACAATTTCCAGTCCTTTAAATTTTTCAGATGAGGAAACTAACGGGGCTTATATAAGTTAGGTCCCTAGAGTCAAAGCTATAGTTTTTTCAGTAGTCACGTATGGATGTGAGAGTTGGACCATAAAGAAGGCTGAGTGTTGAAGAATTAATGCTTTTGAACTGTGGTGTTGGAGAAGACTCTTGAGAGTCACTTGGACTGCAAGATCAAATCGGTCAATAAAGAATATCAGTCCTGAATATCATTGGAAGGACAGATGCTGAGGCTGAAGCTCCAATATTTTGGCCATCTGATGTGAAGAACTGACTCATTAGAAAGACCCTGATGCTGGGAGAAGATTGAAGGCAGGAGGAAAAGGGGACAATAGAGGATGAGATGGTTGGATGGCATCACTGACTCGATGAAGATGAATTTGAGAAAGCTCTGGAAGTTGGCGATGGTCAAGGAAGCCTGGGTACTACTGTTTAGCAATATCGTTATCATTCTCCTGCTTCTCTGCAATTCTCTCCTAATATCTCAGTGTCTTCCATTCCAAGAATGAATTCCCCTCCTGTAAGTGGCAAAAGAGAACAACTCCAAAATAACTACTGTGGCTCAGCTAGCCCCAAATTCCTACCAGGTAGGAAGACCTTGAAAATATTCCCAAGGTTTATTCACCAAATGGTAGTTTTTGTACCACCTCTTTCACCTGGACTTATAGCATATAAGAACATTCCAGGTTTATTTTTTACTTTAACTAGAAGAGGTGACACCAGCATACATGATACTAGAACTGAGTCTCCAACATCTACATGCCTCCCATTAACTCAAAATTTAGAATGAGTCACTTTCAGTTCAGTTCAGTCATTCAGTCGTGTCCAACTCTTTGTGACCCCATGGACTGCAGCATGCCAGGCTTACCTGTCCATCACCAACTCCTGGAGCTTATTCAAACTCATGTACATGGAGTCGGTGATGCCATCCAACCATCTTATCCTCTGTCATCCCCTTCTCCTCCTGCCTTCAATCTTTTCCCACATCAGGGTCTTTTCCAATGAATCAGTTCTTCACATCAGGTAACCAAAGTATTGAGGTTTCAGCTTCAGCATCAGTCCTTCCAATGAATATTCGGGGCTGATCTCCTTTAGGATGGACTGGTTGGATCTCCTTGCAGTCCAAGGGACTCTCAAGAGTCTTCTCCAACACCACAGTTCAAAAGCATCAATTCTTCGGAGCTCAGCTTTCTTTATAATCCAACTCTCACATCCATACATGACTACTGGAAAAGCCATAGCTTTGACTAGATGGACCTTTGTTGGCAAAGTAATGTCTTTGCTTTTTAATATGCTATCTAGGTTGGTCATAGCTTTTCTTCCAAGGAGAAAGCATCTTTTAATTCCATGGATGCAGTCACCATCTGCAGTGATTTTAGAGCCCCCCAAAAACAGCTTGTCACTGTTTCCATTCTTTCCCTATCTATTTGCCATGAAGTGATGGGACTGGATGCCATGATTTTAGTTTTCTGAATGTTGAATTATAAGCCAACTTTTTTACTCTCCTCTTTCACTTTCATCAAGAGGCTCTTTAGTTCTTCTTTGCTTTCTGCCATAAGTATGGTATCATCTGCATATCTGAGGTTATTGATATTTCTCCTGGCAATTTTGATTGCAGCTTGTGCTTCATCCAGCCTAGTGTTTCTCATGATGTACTCTGCATATAAGTTAAATAAGCAGGGTGACAATATATAGCCTTGATGTACTCCTTTTCCTAATTGTAACCAGTCTGTTGTTCCATGTCCAGTTCTAACTGTTGCTTCCTGACCTGCATACAGATTTCTCAGGAGGCAGGTCAGATGGTCTGGTATTCCCTCTCTTTAAAAATTTCCCACAGTTTATTGTGGTCCACACAGCCAAAGTCTTTGGCATAGTCAATAAAGGGGAAGTAGATGTTTTTCTGGAACTCTCTTGCTGTTTCAATGATGAAACATATATTGGCAATTTTATCTCTTGTTCCTCTGCCTTTTCTAAATCCAGCTTGGACATCTCGAAGTTCACAGTTCATGTACTGTTGAAGCCTGTCTTGGAGAATTTTGAGCATTACTTTGCTAGCATGTGAGATGAGTGCAGTTGTGTGGTAGTTTGAGCATTCTTTGGCATTGCCTTTCTTTGGGATTGGAATGAAAACTGACCTTTTCCAGTCCTGTGGCCACTGCTGGGTTTTCCAAATTTGCTGGCATATTGAGTGCAGCGCTTTCACAGCATCATCTTTTAGGGTTTGAAATAGCTCAACTAGAATTCCACCACCTCCCCTAGCTTTGTTTGTAGTGATGCTTCCTAAGGCCCACTTGACTTCACATTCCAGGACGTCTGGCTCTAGGTGAGTGATCATACCATCATGGTTATCTGGGTTATGAAGATCTTTTTTGTACAGTTCTTCTGTGTATTCTTGCCACCTCTTCTTAATATCTTCTGCTACTGTTAGGTCCATACCATTTCTGTCCTTTATCGAGCCCATCTTTGCATGAAATATTCCCTTGGTATCTCTAATTTTCTTGAAGAGATCTCTAGTCTTTCCCATTCTGTTGTTTTCCTCTTTTTCTTTGAATTGAGCACTGAGGAAGGCTTTCTTATCTCTCCTTGCTATTCTTTGGAACTCTGCATTCAAATGGGTATATCTTTCCTTTTCTTCTTTGCCTTTTGTGTCACTTTATATACCCCAAACAAAACTGCATGAGTCCTTTCAAGCCACTAGTTAGAAAGAGCCATTCACATCAGTACTTTCTGTTCTCAGTAGCTCTTGGTTTTTGTCAAGTAGCTGTATTCATCTGGGCAGAAGCTTCAATGATTATGTGATGGTTTGAGTTCAGAGGTACACATCTTCCTTTAGAATTTAAATCGTTGGAGAGGATGTTGAATTTCTTTCATATTCAAAGCAATATTAACCAGTTTTCAGATAGCTTTCAGCATTATTATAAATGATACAGTCTTTCTTTAAAGTAGCTTATATCTTAAAAAACATGTAGCTCCTCCTTGGCAGAAAGAACCAAGCCCCAAGGGCTCAAAGTCCTTGGTAACACCTTCTTCTGCTGAAACCTGAACATCACAGAGAGGGCTGCTGCTTCTAAGTCACTTCAGTCATGTCTGACTCTGTGCGACCCCACAGACGGCAGCCCACCAGGCTCCCCCGCCCCTGGGATTCTCCAGGCAAGAACACTGGAGTGGGTTGCCATTTTCCTCTCCAATGCATGAAAGTGAAAAGTGAAAGTGAAGTCACTCAGTCCTGTCCGACTCAGCAATCCCATGGACCACAGCCTACCAGGCTCCTCCGTCCATGGGATCTTCCAGGCACGAGTACTGGAGTGGGACAGAGAGGGCTGGATTCTAACAAATACAAACCAGGCAGGTGTCACTGTATGATTATTGCCCCTAACTCTTTTCAGTAGAAAAAATGCTGTCATCCTTCAGATGGAAATCTACTTAGACAAACACTGAAGGTGGATACCTTCCTGTCCCACACCACAGCCCCAGATCTGCACAGAAGGCTGAGAATCTGCACGTGGCCACTTTGCTTCCAGTCACTGGGGATCAGAGAAGGAACGGAACACCCCTCAGGGCATCCTGGATGTCAGGGCAATCTGGCCCTGGCATTTGTCGCTTGTAAGGAGCCAGGGTGGATGGGCCTTAGCTGACTGGCCAGGCAGGTCACTCCTGCTTCCCATCTCATGATCTCATGTACTCTGTCAGATAATATGACTCTCAGGAAAAGGAAAAAAAAAGAATGTTTCAGATGACCCTGTCTGTCTTATGACTTGTTTGGGTACCGTCCAGAAACTCAGTAAGAATTTTCTCAAGTCAGTAGCTACAATCAAGTCTTACTGTCTACAACCCCAAATCCAAGCTGTTAAATTGGGTCTACATTTTTTTTTTTTTACAGATTTAGTCATAGTACTGTATTATAATACTTTTCACTGCATCAAAGAATGAAATAAATATTAATCACAGACAAAGATAGTGAGACTGGGTTTAGAAAGAAAAAACTATATATGGCATGTAAGATGCGCATCTAAAACATGAGAAACAAGAACGATAGAACATTAAAGAATCACATATATGTTATATATAATATTTATACATAGTCAATGGAAGTGACAACCAAATGAAAGCTGATGTGGCTATGTTAATATTAAACTAGTAGACTTTAGGTATAAAATATTTACTGGAGATTAAAAATACAATATATAATAATAAAAGGTTTGTTCACCAGTGTATATATACCTAAAATATGCCATCAAAATATATAAAGATAAGTTCTGACAGAGTTATAAGGAAAAAGAAACAAATCTATAATTGTCTCTCTCAGAAACTGATAAGTTACTTGTAATCATGTTGCTGAAATCTTCTGTATCCCTATTGACAGACAAAAGTCATGAAGAACATAGATGACATTAACAACATGATTATATACTTTAACCAACTGACATATATACAGCACAGCATATGTGTCTTTCAAGTACAAATAGAATATTTTTTAAAATGGTACTTATATTAATACTAGGTCATGAAGAAAATCTCATCAAAATTTCAAGTGATTGAAATCCTATAAAGAATAACCTCTGACCACAATGAAATAAACCTAAAAATGAGATAAAATAAATGTGCTTGGAAATTAATATACTCCTCAATAAACTGTGGGTCAAAGAATAAATCATAATGTAATTAGAAATCATCTGAATATAATGCTAACCAAAAAATATCTATGCTTAAAAACTTGTGTGTTGTAGCCAAAAAAGTTTTTAAGAAGGAAAATTATAGCCCTGAAATGAATAATGAATATATTAGAAAATAAGAGAGGTCTCTCTTGTTTTTCTTGGTCAGTTTTGCCAGCTTATTTCCTGATCAACTTTAATAGTCTTTTCAAAGAACAAAATTTTGGTCTTGTTGACCCTCTCTATCGTATCTATATTTTCCATTTTATTAATTTCTGTTATCATATGTATTTCCTTCTACTTCATTTGAGTTTGTTTTGCTGATCTTTTTCTAACTTCTTCAAACAGATGTTGGTTTAGGTCAAACTGCTTCATAATCCGCCTTGAAAATTATGAGATAATCTGCAAAGGGAGTTAATTACAATTCATCTATCTGGAGACTGAAAAACATGCCAATTGGTCAACTCAAGTTAAAGTGTTCATCAGATTCGTTTGCATCATTTTATTGGATTCCACATATAAGTGATATCATATGATGTTTGTCTTTCTCTGTCAAGAATTTTATTTTTTCCCAAAGTTCTATTTTTCTAAGAAAGAAGTGTAAAATAAGTGATACAAAAAGACTAAAAGTAAATTACCCTTTATCATAGTCTGAAAAAAATTTAAATCAGAAAAACATATTAGAAAAAGTAACAAGGACAGAAAAAAAAACTCACAGGAAACGTCACTTGAAAAGCTCATTATTTCCAAGTAAGAAACAGAATTCACCCTTTTTTAGCACAATGAGATATAACAGCGAGTCTAATTCAGTGGCTAGAAAGAGCAAACATTCTCTCCATCTCTCCATGAACATGAAACTGAGATGATTTTCAGGCTCGTTTGCAAATTTATGGAGACAGGCCATCCATAGCTTAATGGAAGCTCCATTTTCTATCAGCAGACCAGAGAGTCAAGTGGAAAATTCCCCACCTATGGTATTCTTAATCATTTTCTAAGCAAATGATAAGAATAAAAGGAATCATGAAAAGCAGATGAGACCATCTTTCCCAAGCAGATTGAGTCATTTCCCTTGACTCCTGAGAAATTTCCAGAGGTGCCTAAACATTGTTAAATTCCTCCATGTCTTAAGGACTTCCCTGGTGGCTCAGATGGTAAATTGTCTGTCTACAATGCGAGAGACCTGGGTTCAATCCACTCCAGTACTCTTGCGTTGAAAATCCCATGGACGGAGGAGCTTGGTGCAGGCTACTGTCCATGGGGTTGCAAAGAGTCAGGCATGACTGAGTGACTTCACTTTCTTTCTTTCTTTCACTTTCCATGCCTTAAAAGCAATGAGAAAAAAGCACAGTTCATTTCACATTGGACAATTGCCCAACAACCACATCTGAAAGAAAAAAATACATGCCGCTATCAGAAAAACTGAGAACTTGTAAGTTTGATCACATCCATAGCTTGTCACTCAGCTTTGCAAAAGTTCAGTTTCTCCTCTCCTGGAAGGTGTTCAAGAAGAAAAACATTCCTGTGCAGATAAATAATTTCTGCCTAAAGAATGGTATTTAATTGAGAGCAAGGGCAGGATATTAGAAATCTTGTTTATAACTTTTTTACCAAGTTACGCTATCAGTGTATTAGTCAGATAATTTCACTAGTTGCTGTAACAGACAACTCCCCAAATTTTAGTAGCCTAGCACTATAGTTCTCACCCATGTCATGGTCCAATTGAGTGTCCGGCCTTTAATGTGTTATTTTAGGGAAATCAGTTTTTTCATCATTTGGGCTTTTAGCTTCTAGAAGTTCCTGAGTCCACCACAGCACCCTTTGTGTTTGACTGATAAGTGAGAGAAGAGGATTGTGCTAGGCTTAGAATGGCACACAGCACTCATGCCCACATACCCTGGCTTGTCAAATACTTTGAATCTAACATGAGTTTGGTAAATGCAGTCAAAGAAACGAGACAGATGAGCTTGTAGGCACTGTGCTATAGTGAGAAAGCATACCACTCAAGCACTCTGGCACTCACTTTATAACAAACTGGTAGAGTAAAAGGATCTCTAAGTTCACTCAGTTCTGGCATTCTGTAATTTCAATAAGAGAATATCTCTAGTTTGGGTCCAAAGATATGGTTACACATAAGAGAATACTATTCTGCTCTTATCTGAGAATTTTCTTCAATTTCTTGATATGGCATTTGTCTTTAGTGCTTTCAACGATGTTCAAAAAATAAGGGAATGAATGTGATAAAGCCAACTGAGCTATCAACAGTAAATTGGGGCCCTTCTAACCCTAATATTCTATGATCCATTGCATCATGCTCCTCATTTAGCAAAGAAGTTGTCCAAGAATTCTCAGGATTTAAAAAACCACAAAGGTGTTTTTCCATGGCTTCTGTAACAGTACTTTTGCACAAGCTGAGCTCCATGGTTATTGCTATGGTGTAAGAGAAATTAAGAGGCTAATGATGTTAGGGGACTTAATGTGTGTGTGTGTGTTTTTGAAGATCTCCAAAGCCTGATTATCTCCATGGATGGGAAACACTGCTGATATAAGCATAAATTAATAATCTGTCATTGATGTGTATCTGAGTATTACTATCAAGATTTGAGTTAGCATTTAAATCAGTAATAAATTTGAAATAAACTTGTTAACTACCAAATAAATCAGCCTAATGCCATTTCCCCTGGTGTCTTATTTTCTTTGTTTTGTTTTACATTATTAAGAAAAGAGATATAGAATATCCATTCTGATGATTTTTTCCACTTTATCATAATAATTAGTCTAGCTCTGTTTACATATTCTAAAAGTCAATCTGAGAAAAAGTTCGAACCTGGGTCTCCCACATTGCAGACAGACTCTTTATCATCTGAACCACCAGGGAAGTCCTTAGATAAGATACCACTTTTAAATCTAGGATCTTGCAACAAGAACACGTTAGATGTATTTGTTAACTGAGATCAGATGTAGTGTTATCACAGCCAGAGCTGAACCTATCAGAAAAAAGGATTTTTATATATTAATATTTTATTAAGTGGGTTAATAAAGGAGAATTTTCAAAGATAATTGCTAACATATTTTTAATTCCTTTTTCATTGTCTTATTTTATAATTTGGCCTTAAAAAACAACTCTTTTTATAATATTTGTTGTTCCTACACCTAATGCATATAAACTGAGATTTGCATGACAATTTTCTTTAGAAGATTGTCCATATTTCGTCAAATTCTATGCATGCATTGCTGAGTATTCCAACAGATTAACAGCTGACTACTGCTATCACCTTGAACCAGAGTTGGGCAGTTTGATCATATAAGGTAACTAAAGCATCCTGGTGTAATTTGATGGGCTATTCAAAATTTTGCTTTGTTTAAAATGTTTATATAATACATACATCTGATTATAGTCAGCTGAGCCTTTGTGGCTCAGCAGTAAAAGAATCTGTGTGCAAAGCAGGAGATTCAGGAGACTCCGGTTCGATTCCTGGATTGGGAAGATCTCATGGAGAAGGGCATGGCAACCCACTCCAGTATTCTTACCTGGAGAATCCCATGGACAGAGGAGCCTGGCGGGCTATAGTCCACAGGGTCACAAAGAGTCAGACACAACTGAAGTGACTGAACACACACACATAGTCAGCTGAAAGTCAATAATTATATTCAGTTGAAAATTTGAAATCAATCAACACATACCACAAACCAGTCAATCCTAGAGGAAATCAATCCTGAATATTCATTGGAAGGACTGATGCTGAAGATGAAGCTCCAATACTTTGGCCACCTGACGCAAAGAGTCGACCCATAAGAAAAGACCTTAATGCTGGGAAAGACTGAAGGCAGAGGGGAGAAGGGGATGACAGAGGACGAGATGGTTGGATGGCATCACTGACTCAATGGATATGAGTTTGAGCAAGCTCTGGGAGATGGTGAAGGACAGGGAAGCCTGGCATGCTGCAGTCCATGGGGTCGCAAAGAGTAGGATACGACTGAGTGCACAACAACAACATAATATATCATGACTAAGTTACCACTGTCCTTATAGTGTAAGGATAATTTTATCAAATGAATAACAAATGAATAATTGTTAAACAGTAATAATTCAAAGGCTAAAGGCATATGATTATATCTATAAAACCCAAAAATGATTTTGTTAAAAGACAATAGAACTTCTGTTAACAAAAACTCTTTAAAAACTATAAATAAAAAGATATTTCCTTAACATAGTAAAGAATAGGGGGTTTTTTGATCGACAGTCAACATCAAACTAATAGTGCAACACTGGAGTGTTTGCATTAAAGTCAAAAACAAGACAAGGATTTCCACTATCACCACCATTATTCAACACTGTCTTATGACTTTTTGCTAAAGAAATAAGACAATCAAAAAGAATTAGGTTTAAATACTAGAAATAAATTGAAAAATATCAAGCAGGAGAATACAAACCAAATAAATGCCATCTCCTTTCCACCATTTGTTTCTGGTGTTAGAACTACCTCTTTGGATCAATGGTTTGTAAGTCACAGGTCTAACTCCTAGACTCTGAAGACTTTGTATTTGGGACATTTTAAAATGTTTTATTTTAAATATTTAAAGTCCTAAGTATTGGAGTCGGAAAACCGAAAGATAAGAAACTTGGACCTGAATGGCTCAGTGTGGTTACTTTGGAACCCACATTAGTATTAAGGAATGTGCTATGGAAATAGTGTTTTGTGGCTAAATAAATAGGTGAATTCTACATAAAACAGGACTTCTCAGAACCTGCAATGTGCAGCTCAGTGTACATCAGAGGGAGTGTAGCATACCGTGCACAGTATCTCCCACAGAGACCTCCCTATCTCTCTTCTTCTGAGAAATGTCCCGAGGAACCAGTGTTCCCTGAAACATTTTTAGAACCCCTCTTCAAGGTTTATCCTCTCATTTCACAGATGAGAAAGCTGATGCCCAGAGGAAGGAAGTGACTTGCTAAAGGCTATTCAGTGATGCCACAGCCAGCAGGGGCTAAATGCCATATTTCCTCATCTCAGCCTCGTGTTCACTCTTACCCGCTGATGCCTCTCTGTTTGAGATCCTCCCGTAATGGCTTTTCCCACTACCCCACTCAGTATACTTAGGTTCTCTATTAGTTTGCTAGGGCTGCCATAATAAAACACCACAGACTGATGGTTTAAATAGCAGAGATTTGTTTTCTCGCAGCTCCGGAGGCTAGAAGACAAAAATCAAGGTGTCAGCAGGTTTGGTTTCTCCTGCAGCCTCTCTCCCTGCCTAATAGATGGCTGTTATCTCCTTGTCTCTTCATATGGTCTCTCCTCTGTGTGTGTACATGTCTGTGGCCAATCTCCTCTTCCTATAAGAACACTAATCATATTGGATCAGTAATATGACCATATTTCACCTTAACTACCTCTTTAATGACCCAGTTTCCAAATGTAGTCACATCTGAGTACTGAGTTCAAACTTCAACATACAAATTTTGAGAGAACACAAATATCCCCAGAGAGGTTTCATTTCTGTGTCTTAAGTGCCCTGTGCTTCTCTCAATTATAGCATGTATCTCACTGAGGTCCATATATATGTCTTACCTACTAATCTGCAGATGATTTGAGAACAGGAACTGTGTTTGCATTACTATCAAATAGCACAGCTCCTAGAATGTTTTGGATACTCAGTGAATGATTGTGGAGTACGTGAATTATGAAGTCAGAAGCCTGACTCCAAGCCTGTGTTCTTTGAGTTACCAGCAGTGTGATCACTGAGACAAACAGAGATAATAAGTACCTCCTGTAGTTTGGGTGAGAATTCAATAAAATATGTACCTGGCAAAATGCCTAGCAATAAAAGGAGCTCCATAATTGTTAATTGAATTTGAGGTTGTATCTTCTTCCCAGATATCTATAAAACACAAATTAATAATTGTGATTATAAATGCTTAGTAATTAAACTTCTTTTATAAAAACAATTAATAATGAGGCATGCTAATCTAGGCCATACAGATATATAAAGCATTTGTCATCAACAACAATATTCCACAAATTTTATCTCACAAGTTGAAGCCAATTTCAAATCTAGGTAATTAAAAGCCTTTTAAGCAAGGTCTGTTTCCTCCTGGCTTGCCATGGTGGACACTATGTGACACCTTCCTGAGCAAAATAATGAACAAAATAATGCCTTCTAGAGGAATGGAATGTTGAGTCTGTTGCATTTTTAATAGGACATTCTTGGTCTAGAAGCTACAGTTAGCCAAAACCTTTAAATATTTTGATGTTATTCAATGAAAAGATTCTCCTCTCATTTTAGTTACAGAGACATGATAGGGTGAAGACAGGCTAAGCTCACAACAAAACAAAAGTCTCTAGAGGAACAGTAACCTATTTGTCCTGTGTATGAATGTATTCATTGGAAGGACTGATGCTGATGCTGAAGCTCCAGTATTTTGGCCACCTGATATGAAGGGCTGACTCATTAGGAAAGACCTGAGGCTGGGAAAGATTGGAGGCAGGAAGAGAAGGGGATGACAGAGGATGAGATGGTTGGATGGCATCACTGACTCAATGGACGTGAGTTTAGGCAAGCTCCAGGAGTTGGTGATGGACAGGGAAGCTTGGCATACTGCAGTCCATGGGGTTGCAAAGAGTAGGACACAACTGAGTGACTGAACTGAACTGATGAGTGTATCTGTTGCCTCAATAATGTTGGGTAACAAACCAACTTAAGCCATTTGTATTTCCTGCTGTGGGGAGTATAACTGATTAATGGCCCAACTACTGCCCTCCTGGATCCATCCCCGAGTCAGTAAGGGTATGATTCACACTTCCGGTGACTGAACATAGTGGGCATGATAATACAGACCCACTCCTGCCAAACATGGGACTCCTTTCACATAGGGTTCCTTTGGCTGAAGAACTTGTGGTCAGGCCAGCCAGAATTTTTCTAGCCCTGTGCTGCAGCATGAAGCTCTTAACTACTCAATCTTTGCTTCCCTCTGTCTTCCACAGTGGTCAGACCTGTGTCTCAGTCCGAAGGCTCTCTACTTCTCGGTCTCTACTCTTTATCTTTCCAATAGGATTTTATCCAGTAAATCCTTTGTACCTGTAATTCCAGCTTGGTATCTGCTTCCCAGAGGACTTGAACTAAAACACACCTCAAAGTTAAATCACTGAAAACAATAAGCATTTCATTTTGCTCTTAATTCTACATATAGTTTGGCTGTGTGGTACTTATGATTATGGCCTGAGTCAAGCTGGGTTGATCTCGCTGGGCTTGATTATGCTTCAGTCAGGTAGTGGGTCAGCTGGGTGTAGAATGATCTAGGATGGCCCCAGTTGGGATGCTTCAGCTCTGCTTCATATGATCTCTCAGTCTTTCATTAGTGCACAAAGCATTGTCTCAAGAGATAGAGCATCAGGGCTCAGGCCTCTCCAGATCTGGCCTGGATGCTGATATAAACTCACTTCTACCTCACTCAATTGGGCAATGCAAATCAAAAGGCCAGCCCAGATTTAAAGGTGGGGCAATAGACCCCAATCTTTGATAGGAAGAACACTGCAAAGGGTATGGCTATAGGGAGGGGTAAAGAATTGCAGCCATTCTTACAATCAACCCGTCATACTTCATTTCCCAATATTATCCCTAAACACATTGCCATGTCTGTGCCAGTAACTGCCTTGGCCATTGGATAGCTATCCAAGCAGACATGACCAATAAGCACCTCTGGCCTCTTCACTTGGGCTGAGCTGCCCATCACAGAGGCTTGAGTGCCTAGACAGAACTCCCAGCTGGTGTGAGCCATGTTAATTGATAAACATAGCCTGTAAAAGCTGCTGCTAGTGGTCCAGTCTTCCAAGTGGGGAACTTGAAAAGGTTTACTCTGAATGCAACGAGAAGTCTCTTTCCCGTCTGTTCCCTGTCACCCCGCATCAGTTTCAGGTCAGGAATGCTAAAAGAAAACAGGGCACATAAGCATTTGAACTCAACCTTACTTTCTGAGGAGCAAACTGACAATTAGGACCAGGACCCGCATCAAAAAAGAGCAACCCAGCAGGAAGTCCGTCTAATTAGTCATATGAACGGAGAGCTTCCCCTCTGCTTCCTCTAGAACATACGCTTGTCAGATCTCATAAGGGAGGCTTTGTGCCCTGACATGCTATTGAAAGGAGAATGGGTACAGGTAGTTTCACATTAATACCATGAGCACCCCTCTCCAGGCCACAGAATATTTCCCTGAACATCACTTTTAGATTTGTTTTTGGCCTCTTGAGCTGTTAATAAATTTTTAAAGTGAGGCTTTTAATTTTGCTGCAAAGATAGACCCATAAAGAAAACCAAGCACCCTGGTCTGGTTGAAAACCCCGACCTTTTTAATACCTTGTCTCATGTTAATGGGAAACTGAGCAAGATGAAGAATTCAAGGTGAAGGCTGGACATGGTCTGCTAATCCTGGGAACTGCATTGTTTAGGCTTCTGCACTTTATACTTTTTTTTTTCTGTCAAAAAGTTTGTGTGCCACTGAAGGTCACCAGGCCTGTCATCAGAAAAGATTAGAAAAGACGTCCACATAGCACCTTTCTCCAGGCATCACAGAAATGGCTAGCCTATTTTGAGAGGTCATTAAGAGCCAGACCTTGAAGAAGACAAGCCCCGACTGGGTATGATATCTTGTTACTGCCTGGATTCTCACAGTGGGATGGCCTGGTTTTCTACTATGCATCTGCATTTTACTCAAGTGTTAGCTTTTGGGGCAAGTCACATCTCTCTCTGCAGGCAGCTCCTGGCCCAAGCACATTGTAACCACATGACTATTAACGTGATTTGAAAGTCATTTATTTTCCTGTTTGGAGTTCATGCCCATATGTGTAAAATGATTCTCTACTGTAGCCACATGCACACAAGCGTGCTTTTATTTTTTCCTTTAATTGTTACGCAAAGATGTGGATGGTGTGTCTAGTAGTATGTGAGGTGGAACCTAAGTACCACTTCCTCTGGCCTCTGCATTTTCCCAACACAATCTAAGAAAGAAACTCTTGCTTCATTAATTCTATCTGGCTTTGTTAGTTAGCTGGGTTATGAACCCCTAACCATCTGTCAACCCACTCCAGTATTCTTGCCTGGAGAATTCCATGGACAGAGAAGCCTGGCGGGCTACAGTCCGTGGGGTCACAGAGTCGGACATGACTGAATGACTAACACACACACACACAGCCATCCTTTGAAGTCTTCTCTAGGAAGCCTTTCCAGGCAACATTCCCATGTCACCTCCTCCACGTCTCTTATACATAGTACTTGCTGTGACCATTTTCCTCTCATGCAAAATTCACCTGTGTGCCTCAGAAGACAGAGCCTCTGTTGAGCCAGCTCTGCAGCCCCAACAACTGGAGACCCTCACTCTACCTTTGCCCAAGGAAGAAAGAAGAGGAAATTGCTACACCTAGATAAAACTTAATCATACTACAAAGGAATAGAGATCATATACTTTGAAGCTTTTCCATAGCTCTGCCCAGTATTTTCAGTAAATGGTAGACTGAATAGACCTGCCCAAGTCTGAAAGGTTTCCTCTGTTATTTACATCTATATTAGTATGGTACATTTGTTACAAATAATTAAGAAAATTAATTACCTCAGCTGTAAAAAAAAATGTCAAAACAAATTCTTCAGACTAAAAGACAATAATCTCTGATGAAAATATAGAACTTCAGGGAAAGAATGAAAGCATGGATGCCCATTGACAGAGGAATGGATAAAGAAGATGTGGTACATATATGCAATAGAATATTACTTAGCTATAAGAAAGAATGAAATAATGCCATTTGCAGAACATGGATCAACCTAGAGAGTATCATACTGAGTGAAGTAAGTAGACAGAGAAAGACAAATATCACAGGCTATCATTTATATGTGGAATCAAAAAATGGTACAAATGAACTTATTTACAAAACAGAAATAGAGTCACAGATGTGAAAAACAAACTTACGGTTATAAAGGAGGAGGGATAAATTGTGAGACTGGGATCGACATATACATACATACTACTATATACAAAATAGATAATAAGGGGCTACTATATAGCCCAGTAGAGCACAGGGAGCTCTACTCAATACTCGGTAATGACCTATATGGGCAAAGAATCTAAAAAAGAGTGGATATATGTATATGTATAACTGATTCACTTTGCTGTACAGCAGAAACTAACATAGCATTGGAAATCAACTATACTCCAGTTAATTTTTTTTTAATTGTCAATAAAAAAAAGAATGAAAGTGCTGGGAAAAGCTAAAAATGCATGGGTAAATTTTTAAAATATTGTTTAAGATAATAACAATAATTGTGCCTGTGGAGTTCATAGAATATGTAAAGTAAAAAATATGCTAACAATTCCATAAAAGGTTGGAAGGGGATTGATGGAGTTAAATAGTTAGGAAGTGTTTGCATTGTTCAGGAAGACCCATTGCTTGTGGGGAATGAATACTGATGATATGTAACATACAATGACATCAAGATTACTTCAGTTATTACATGTGGTTGCTTAGGATAAACTGCTGTTTGAAGAAAGGCTTTAAGAGATCAAATAGCTGCATCATCCGATCATTACAGTATTCGTAAATAAAGAAAAACTCATGAAATGGGCTGGATATTTCTAATAGTGCTGGGAAACTAACGGAAATAAAATTATAAGCTCAGTGATTTAACTCTCAACTCAAGGCATTCCTGAGAATCAGATATGCTATAGCAGCCTCAAAATATTAAATTTCTTATAGCCTCAGGGCACATTTAGCTAATGACCAGATTTGAACTGAATTGTGCTGGGTTACTGAAAGTTGAATATGTAGCATCAGCAAATCTCTTATATGAAGGTTAAGATCATATTTTCCCTGTTTGAAGTTGCTTCCCAGAGGATACTTTTTCTTTGCAAAACCATTCCCCATTTCTCTCATGACCTCCAGATCTAGAGAAAAGCCCAGATCCCAGCACACCTCAAGAGGAGAATTGTAAAGTCTGTCTGGGAAGATATAGCTTATATACTGAACATTTTCAATTTATTGATAACTTATATTAGTTAGAACCTGGGCACCAGTGTGGGTATCAATAATTATTAGACTAATATAGGATAGGTTAATTTATGAATATGGGTACACTTATCCAACCTTCTGAATTTAATATGCTAGCTTACCTGGCTGCAAATGACTCTAACATTTTGCTTGTTTGGGTAATTGAACCTATAGACTAATGATTTACATTCAATGAGATCAAGATGCTGGAACTTTTCGTATAATGTGGAAGAAGGAATCTAAAAGCTTACTAAGATGAATATATCACAGTGAATTTATTATGGACAACCTACCCCTGCATACCTAGGAGGTGTCAGGATATAGTCTATTATGGAATTTAAAAAATGATTGGGGAGGCAGGAATCCAGTGGTAGTGGGAGATATCACTGAAATAGGCATGCTGATTTCAGTGGGAATGATGGGATTTCAGACATGTAGTGACCAAGTGGCAGCAAGGTGGATGCCATCATGATAGCATGGCTGAATGGCAACTGGAGTGTTTAAACACATAAGAATTAATGATGTTGGTTAATTGATTATGGTGCTTCTAGGAAAGAAATAGACTGCCTGGCAAAATATTACTTGATTTACATCATCAGAAAACTTGTAGGTTTAGTGAGCATAACTCAGACTTGTGTTTGCCATAACATGAAGTAAAGAAAGACCTTTCATCTAGTTTCCAAACTTAAGCCACTGGGCAGACCCAGAGTCCTTAATTTGAGCTAAAAGCAGGTCCCATTGCCATAAATGTACATTGTAAATCTTTCTCCACATCTTCCCCAAAGTGGTCTATGACCATATTTTTTTAGCCAGTGCTTTCTTCATTCAGATTTATTTTCTTTCTGATCATCACAATTTTCAACTAAGTAGGTTGCCAAAATACATTATTTCTGATTTATTTATAGTTAGGATACAAAAAAGCATATTAACGTCTATAGGCACCAGAACATTTATGAACTTATAATTTTATGGCACAAGAAAAGGGGCACAGATAAAGAAGATAAATAATCTGAAGAGTTACATACAACATTTCCTTTGATTATTTACTAAAATCTACCAGAAATTGAAAGGAATTCCATAAAAGCTTTACAACATGAACATGGTCTGACAGTATTTTCTTTAATTACCTGCTCACATCCCCACAATGCACCAGGAAAAGAAAAAAAAGCCATTAATACCAATACTTCAGAAGTTATTAGACACTGGCTTTGTTATTAGACAAAGTTATTAGACACAGAAGTTATTAGACACATTTCACTGCGATCCATTAGATACACTGGGAGGTTTATGGAGGTCTAAGGTGATAAATGGAGTTTGGGTCCTGGTCAGTCCTAGAATGGGCCTACTTCCCTATCCATGTAGCTATTTTCTCAGAGAGAACATAGTTGGAAAAGACATACTATGAGAGAATGGAACAAATATCTTCATTGTCTCCCTGACTTGATGTAAGGGCTACTTTGGCAGGAACCACCAAGTTGAAGACCCTGGAATTATCCCTTTCAATCAAAACAATAAACCAAAAAATACACAATGCATCTGGAAGAATTGCAGAGGTTCATGGTAGCATCAAAAGACTTGAAAGATTCAGGGGTGATGACCCCTATTCTTATCCAGTTTAACCCATCTGTTTTTGACCTGGGCAAAAGTCAGGTAGAGAATGACTCCATTTGGAGGATAGAAATTAGTGTTAAATTAATAAACTTGTGTATCAATTGTAATTGGTGTTTCAGATGTATGTATATTTACTGAAAAAATTTAACAGAGCACCTGGTACTTATTAGGCAACTCATGATATGGCAAATGCTTTTCTTTCTGTGTCAATTAACAGATGAACTTCCCTGGTGACTCAGCTGGTAAAGAACCCACCTACCATTGAAGGAAACACAAGAGATGTGGGTTCAGTCCCTAGGTAAGGAAGATCCCCTTAAGAAGGAAATGGCACCCTACTCTAGTAATCTTGCCCAGAAAATTCTATGGACAAAGGAGCCTGGCAGGCTACAGTCCATGGGGCCACAAAAAGTCAGACACGACTGAGCATACACACAATCAAAACAGTAGCTTGTAAGAACAGTGGTATACCTTCACTGTCTCACTTCAGGGCTCTGTCAGCTCTCCTGCTCTTTGTCATAATATCATCCATCAAGTCCCTGATCATTTAACCTTCCAAGACCATCATGCTGGGCCCACCACATTAATAATATCATGGTGACTGGACCTGGTAAGCAGTAAGAACAAGTATCTTAGATGCCTTGAGTCAGATCAGTCAGTTCAGTTGCTCAGTCATGTCCAACTCTTTGCCACCCCATGGACTGCAGCATACCAGGCCTCCCTGTCCATCACCAACTCCTGGAGTTTACTCAAATTCATGTCCATTGAGTTGGTAATGCCATCTAACCATTTCATCCTATGTCATCCCCTTCTCCTCCTGCCTTCAATCTTTCCCAGAATCAGGGTCTTTTCCAGTTAGTCAGCTCTTTGCATCAGGTAGCCAAAGTATTGGAGTTTCAGCTTCAACATCAGTCCTTCCAATGAATATTCAGAACTGATTTCCTTTAGGGTGGACTGGTTGGATCTCCTTGCAGTCCAAGGGACTCTCAAGAGTCTTCTCCAAAACCACAGTTCAAAAGCATCAATTCTTCGGAGCTCAGCTTTCTTTATAGTCCAACTCTCACATCCATATATGACTACTGGAAAAACCATAGCCTTGACTAGATAGACCTTTGTTGGCAAAGTAATGTCTCTGCTTTTGAATATGCTGTGTATTAGTTAGGTTATTATTAGGTTAGTCATAAATTTCCTTCCAAGGAGTAAGGGCGTCTTTTCATTTGATGGCTGCAGTCACCATCTGCAGTGATTTTGGAGCCCCCAAAAATAAAATCAGCCACAGTATCCACAGTTTCCCCATCTATTTCCCATGAAGTGATGGGACTGGATGCCATGATCTTAGTTTTCTGAATGTTGAGCTTTAAGCCAACTTTTTCACTCTCCTCTTTCATTTTCATCAAGAGGCTTTTTAGTTCTTCTTCATTTTCTGCCATAAGGGTGGTGTCATCTGCATATCTGAGGTTGTTGATATTTCTCCCAGCAATCTTAATTCCAGCTTGTGCTTCCTCCAGCCCAGCATTTCTCATGATGTACTCTGCATATAAGTTAAATAAGCAGGGTGACAATATACAGCCTTGACGTACTCCTTTTCCTATTTGGAACCAGTCTGTTGTTCCATGTCCAGTTCTAACTGTTGCTTCCTGATCTGCATATAGGTTTCTCAAGAGGCAGGTCAGGTGGTCTGGTGTTCCCATCTCTTTCAGAATTTTCCACAGTTTGTTGTGGTCCACACAGTCAAAGGCTTTGGCATAGTCAATAAAGCAGAAATATATGTTTTTCTGGAAGTCTCTTGCTTTTTCCATGATCCAGCAGATGTTGGCAATTTGATCTCTGGTTCCTCTGCTTTTTCTAAAACCACCTTGAACATCTGGAAGTTCATGGTTCACATATTGTTGAAGCCTGGCTCGGAGAATTTTGAGCATTACTTTGCTAGCATGTGAGTTGAGTGTAATTGTGTGGTAGTTTGAGAATTCTTTGGCATTGCCTTTCTTTGGGATTGGAATGAAAACTGACCTTTTCCAGTCCTGTGGCCACTGCTGAGTTTTCCAAATTTGCTGGCATACTGAGTGCAGCACTTTCACAGCATCATCTTTCAGGATTTGAAATAGCTCAACTGGAATTCCATCATCTCCACTAGCTTTGTTCGTAAGTGATGTTTCCTAAGGCCCATTTGACTTTGCGTTCCAGGATGTCTGGCTCCAGGTGAGCGATCACACCATTGTGATTATCTGGGTGGTGAAGATCTTTTTTGTATGCCTTAGTAAGATACATATAGTCTAGCAAGCAGAAGGTAATCCCATAAAAAATCATGGATCTGTCACTCAAAAACATTTTTAGATGTTCAGGAACCCACTGGTGAAAGACAAGTGGAGTATTTTGATCAAAATGAAAAATGACTTGATTCTCACTTTGGTGGAACAATGCTTGCTCTTACATTTTGAAGACAATAGACTCCCCATCGAAATTTCCTGCTTCAAGTCTTTTACTGAGTTACCTATGAGATTGTTATCAATACTTTTCAGAGGCTCTTATTTTCTCCAAGGTATAATACAAGTTTCTCTGTGACTCAGATCTTCTGACCTCACAGACATATTAGTGCCAGAAGTACCTGTTACAAAGAATGATGCTGTGTGGGCTCTGTGGTAAGCCACAAGAAGAAGATCTTACACAGACCCCTAAACTCTGGAACCTAGCCTATGTTCCACACTGCTGAACTTTTCCTTTTGAGAATAGCCTCTTACTTACTACTGGCCCTGAAAGAGATTGAACACTTAATACTATAGAGCCACTCATTGAACTGCAGTGTTATCTGAGCCAGCAAGCCACAAGTTAGGGTGGACAAGAAAATAACCCATCATCAAGGGGGAATGGCATATATAAGTTTGCGCTTGAGCAGGCCTGGAAGGCTCAAGTAAAATGCTTGAACAGGTAGTTGGCTCTTAGACTATCTGGGCATTTCCTTCAATGCACCACCACTTCCCTCAGTCCAATTCTATGGAACTCATGAGGTGTCCCAACTCCTTGTTGAAGGAAGAAAACACTTGGGCCTGGTTTACAAATAAATATGCACGACAAGCTGGTTCTAACAGGGAATGCCAGCTGCCACACTAAAAGTTACAGTCTAGGGTGGCCTTATAGGCAGGGGAAAGGGGAACTTTCAGTGAAAAAAGTCTTCAAGTAGTACATCTGGTTGTCTAGTCTGCCTGGAAGGAGAGATGTCCTAAGGTATGGATCTACTCTTATTCATAGACAAGATTCATAGTTTAACTTGCCCAGATGATCAAAGGCTTGGAAAGAATGAGGTTGACTACAAGAAAGTATCATATACTTTCAGGATAATTCAGGCTGCTGAATTACCTAGAATGGCTATAGAGTATGAAGATAATTGAGTCCCATGTGAATACTCTTCAAAGGGCATCTACACAGAGAAGATGCTTGCTATTCAGGTGGAAAAGATGACCTATTCAGTGGATGAAATTTATCTTCTTTCCTCAGTTACTCCAGTGCTTGCTTGCTCAGTGGACCCATATGCAAAACTGCCAGGGGTCCATGTACCAAACAGCCATGGTGGTACAAGGAGAGAGTAACCATGGGCTTAACCTTATCCAGTTGATTTGGATACTTTCTGGATTTATATTCTCTGCTAGTGTCCCTGCCAACACCACCACCTGTGGGATTAATTCACCATTACATTTCTAACCAAGGAACTCATTTTATGGTGAGAAAAATCCAGCAATGAAATCACTCTCATAGAACTTACTGATCACATGATAAAGACCATCATTCATAAGCATCTGGCCTGATAGCAGAAGGGCTTACTGCAGATTTATATAGCACTGAGGGATAAACACCCTGAGAGACTGAGGTACTATATTGGTTTTTTGTTTCCACAGTTAAAAAACCACCACAAACTTAGTGGCTTAAGCAATGCAATTTTATCCTCTTGTATTCCTGTAGTACAGGTCCCACTCATGTTAAGTCTTTGGTAGGGCTGCGTTCTTTTCTATAAGCTCTAGGTAGAATCCAGGAGTCCAGGATTTCCTGGGCTTTCCTCAGCTTTTAGAGTCTATCTGCATGCATTGGCTCATGGTTCCCTGTCTCCATCTTCAAAGCAATTAAAGGAGAGTTGAGTCCATGTCATATCTCACTACTCTGACCTTGCTTCTATCATCACATCTGCTCCTCTGTTTCTCATCTGTCTCTCTTCTACTTTTAAGCATATTTTTGACTACACTGGGCCCATCTGGATAATTCAAGCTACTCTTCCTATCTTAAGATGAACTCTAATTCTATCTGTAATGTTAGTTTTTTTTTTGTTTTTTGTTTTTTGTTTTGCTTTGTAGGCTGACATAGCCACAGATTTCAGAGATTAACATACATACGTACATATTCTTAGGGGGTGGGCGGGGGAGAGTGTGGCATTATTCTACCTACCTGAGATACTGTCCTTTAGGATAATATACACTCTGAACCACAACCAACGTGGTGCTTTCTCTCCAATAGCCATAATACAGTGGTCGAGATATAAAAGAATAGAAGGAGGTGATATCAAGCAGTGAGTCCTCTACACTTAATGACTCTTGGACTGAAAGGAGATCCAACCAGTCCATTCTGAGGGAGATCAGCCCTGGGATTTCTTTGGAAGGAATGATGCTAAAGCTGAAACTCCAGTACTTTGGCCACCTCATGCAAAGAGTTGACTCATTGGAAAAGACTCTGATGCTGGGAGGGATTGGGGGCAAGAGGAGAAGGGGACGACAGAGGATGAGATGGCTGGATGGCATCACTGACTCGATGGACGTGAGTCTGAGTGAACTCCGGAAGTTGGTGATGGACACGGAGGCCTGGCGTGCTGCGATTCATGGGGTCACAAAGAGTCGGACACGACTGAGCGACTGATCTGATCTGATCTGAAAGAGTATTAGCTTTTTAGCCCCAAGACCTTGGGCTATGATTCTTTAGAGGTTCCTAGGAGATAAATCGGAGAAGGCAATGGCAACCCACTCCAGTACTCTTGCCTGGAAAATCCCATGTACGGAGGAGCCTGGTAGGCTGCAGTCCATGGGGTCGCTAAGAGTCAGACATGACTGGGCGATTTCACTTTCACTTTTCACTTTCATGCATTGGAGAAAGCAATGGCAACCCCCTCCAGTGCTCTTGCCTGGAGAATCCCAGGGATGGGGGAGCCTGGTGGGCTGCCGTCTATGGGGTCGCACAGAGTCGGACACAACTGAAGCGACTTAGCAGCAGCAGCAGCAGAAGATAAATGCTTTCACTAAGAGACAGTGCAATGATTCTACTAAATTTGGCTCTGAATCTGTCTTCTTCATGGCACCAACCCAACAGGAAGAGAAAGGGGTACAATGCCGGTTGAGACATTGGATCTTAATTACAAAGGAGGAATTAGGTTGCTGCTACATAATGGGAGTGTGGAGAACTCTCTAGAACCAAAATTCACTGGGATATCTCTTATTGCCTCTGTATAAGTTTAATGGAAGACTACAGCAATTCAATAAAGGCAATAGCACTATGACCACAGAAAATTCAAGAATGAAATTTTGGTTCTTCTCACCAAATAAAAATCTCTAACTGCGATGCAAGCTGGGGACAAAGGGAACATGAAATGTGTGGTAAAAAAAGAAAGTGATAAATATCAACATTAACTTGGCCTACTAATTAGTTATAGAAATGAGGACTATAGTAATGATGCATATTTTGTAATTCTGTATGTATATAAGACATTATAACTTAATATAATGTGATATGACATAATGAGAAGGGCATGGCAACCTGCTCCAGTATTCTTGCCTGGAAAATTCCATGGGCAGAAGAGCCTGGCAGGATACAGTCCATGGGGTCACAAAGAGTTGGACACAACTAAAGCAACGTAGCACACATGCATGATATGATATAATATATACAGAAACAATGGGCTTCCCAGGTGGTTCAGACAATAAAGAATCTGCCTGCAATGTGGGAGACCCAGGTTCAATCCCTGGTTCAGGAAGATCCCCTGGAGAAGTGCATGGCAACCCACTCTAGTATTCTTGCCTGCAGAATCCCATGGACAGAGGAGCTTGGTGGAGTACAGTCCATGGAATAGCAAAGAGTCAGACATTACTGAAGCAATTTAGCAAGCATGCATACACAGACAATAATTTCTTTTCCTTCTCCTCCTCTATTGTTTGTGTAGGAAATTACTTATAAATTACCAGACCATAGGAGTCACATCTGATCCTAAAAGAGAGAATTTTATCACCTGGTGATTATATATCTTGAATGGGTAGAAGTGGACTCTGAAATGACTGATAAGACTTTGTGTCTCCGCTTCTAAGGAGAGTGAGAGTCTTTATTAGTGTGAATGATAGAGGCATGTGGTTGATAGTGTCTGGGAAATAAAAATGGGTGGGAATATGGAACAGCTGTTGATTAGCTGAAATGGTGGATTGTGCCAGCCATATGCCTGTTTGCTCTCAGATCCATTCTTCACACCTTCCCTGCTCTGTTTCACAAGGGGGACAACTCTGGCAAACTGTATTTCCAAGGTTCTCTTTCTAAATGGATTCTAGTTAGGCTACCAGTTGCAGGGCTGGTGGGTGATGAAGCCCTGCCAAGGGAGTAGGGCCCCAGTGCTTCTCTCTATCTCTCTGTACTTGGGACAGCATTTCTATCAGTGTCGCTTCTTCTCTATGGTTTCAACTTTGGCCGAGTAGCCTGCACTGTCATTCCAGTCCCTGGCACATGACAGCTCCAAGTTTCTCCAGTCACAGGGGCAGCAGCAATTTCTTGTTATTGCTAATCCAAGTTTCCTCTCCATTTTCTGCTAGCCTTCTCAATCTCTGCACCTGGATCCCCATCTCATATTCCCTCTACTGAGCTCCCTGGCATGGACTATTTTCCTAACTAGAGCCTGACTAAGCCACCTTGGTCTCAGTAAATTCCTTTTCTCCCCATGCTGCACAATTGTCTCAAGTGTCTGCTATGATTTGTCAAGGGCAGCATCAACGTCAAAACACACTTTATTTGATTAAATTACTATATCTTGACATTTTGCCTCTCAAATCCTTATCAGAGCTAAACTGATGAGTAAGGAAATGTGTACCCAACAGGCTTTCTTGGTTAAATTCTCTAGTTAAAAGAATTCATCAGCTGCATCTCTGACATTTTCTCTTCCTGTTAAAACCTGTATCAGTTATTTATTGCTGCCTAACAAATTACCCCCAAACTTAACATCTTAAAATAACAAATGTTTATTATTTCAGACTGTGTCCAAGGGCAGGGGATATGGCAGCAGATTGCCTGGGTGGTTCTAAGTCAAGATTTCTCATGGGGCTGCAGTCAAGCTGCTGGGCAAGACTGAATCATCAATAAACTTGATGTGGGTTGGAGGATCTGCTTCTAACCTTGGTTGTTGGCAGGAGACTTCAGTTCCTAGGCACATGAGACTCTGTATCGGGCTGCTCATAACATGGCAGCTTGTTCTGCACACAGAGACAGCTCAGAGAGACAGAAAGAGAAACAGGGACAGGAAACCTTCAGCATTCTATGACCTCATCTTGGAAGTGATGCACCACCACTCACACAGACTTGGAACAATATAGGAGTAGACCACTCAAGGATGTGATGCCAAAACGTGGATTCATGGGGGGCCATCATGCAGGCTGCCTACCACAGAACCTGTGATCAGCATAAAGAAAAACCAAGGGAATTCCCTGGCGGTCCAGTGGTTAGGACTCCACACTTTCACTGCCAAGAGAGTGCGTCAGGGAAGTAAGACCCTGCAAGCCATGCAATCTAGCCAAAAAAGAACAAAAAACATTTTTAAAAGACCAGTTTCCTTCCCTTCCTGATATTTTATATATAATTTTTACTTTAAGAAAGCTGAGGTTAGGAGAGGAAAGAAGAAAAATGGAATATAGTTTTATCTTGGTCAGGTAAATGCTTTTACATCTCAATAAATCAATTCCAACCTTCCAAAATATCTTTTGCTAAAATTCATAATTTTCAAAGGGAAATTTCATATTCTTCTAATTTCAAATGTGCCTCACAAAAGTACCACAATCAACTAATAGAAAAAAAAACCATGAAGAATGCAGGGCAGATGTTTTTCTCTACCTTTCATAGATGAAAAACTGAGGTTCACAGCAGGCTGGGGTTACTCAGAAGGAGTGGAGAGAACGCAGTTTTCTGACTCCTGGTCTGGCAGGCTCTTTACTATACTTTGCTGTTTTATCTTTGAAATGTAAACAGATTCCAAATTCATTTGGGTTTTATTTTAAAACAACACCTTGTGAAGGACCCAAGGTGGTTATTTTTACTGGTGTAAAATCACTAATGTAAAATAAGACTCGTAATTGGTCTTATGGATTCTGTTTCCAAAGCAATAGTTAAAGTGGTTATCTCCCTTTTAAGAGGGCCAGTCTGTGTACTTAGCAAATCCACATAATTTATTCTAAGAGGTCTAAGGGGATTTTCATTTTCAGGTTTCTTTTACTCTGCAGCCTTTTAAGCTAGAAGGTTAATCATTCTGCATTATGGTAGAATCAAGTCAGGAATAGAAAGCTCTCTCTACACAATTCTGATAAGTTCATTTGTTTTTATTTTTAGTAGGAGAAGTTTGCTTTTCTCTATCAACATGACTTAGTTAAATAAGCCTAACCATTTAACAACTTTCAAGATAGCCTTTCTAAAAATTATCATTATTAAGTTTCACCTACTCAGTTTTTTCTTTTCCTAAGAAATTCCACTAATTAAAATAAAAATAAAATACCCATCAGGATCCAATATGAAGCAAATAAAACTTAAGAATAGATTAATAGTTCTGCAACCCACCCAACACTTCCCCCCAGGCTTTAAATGGAGCATTTACTTCCACCCTTCTCTCCATCCCCCCATCTCCTATCAAGCTCCCACAAGAAGCAGACAGTACTGGCAGGCCTGGCTTATATGACCAAGTGCACAGATTGAATTAGGAAGCTGACTTTGGGTCATTAGCAAGTATAAAAGGAAGAAAACGAACAGTGCTTTTCCACTCATGTGACCACAGTGTCATGAATGCTGTTTGAACAGTGTCTGACACATCACACATCACAACACAGATTCCCCACTCAATTAGGGGTGAGAGTGTTCTACTTCGATAGCTGCTCAGTCTCCACCCTTCAGGGCTCTCAGGTTGGCTGCTCCTAGTTGTCCTCACATTCTGAAAGCCCCAAATCCCATGTCTGGTAAAGATTCTCCATTATCCCCTTTTTTTATTAGCTCTAATATAAAAGCTGAATGTTTTTCAATTGTTAATGCTTGAGATGTTTACTAAAGTTGGAAATAAAAAAATGAAGATGATGGCCATCAAGAAAAGGAAAGAATGGAGGGAAGAAAGAGGGAGAAAGTCAACAAAGAAAGGATTCAATGGGGTTTTACTGAAAATTTACCTTGCTGCTACATAAATAACAGATAAAAACCCAAGCCTTACTCTTTAAACCTATCTGTACATTAATTGGGGCTTCCCAGGTGGTGCGGTGGTAAAGAATCTGCCTGCCAATTCAGGAGATGCAGGAGAAGTGCGTTCAATCCCTGGGTCAGTAAGACTCCCTGGAAAAGGAAATGGCAACCTGCTCCAGTATTCTTGCCTGGAAAATTCCATGGACAGAGGACCCTGGCAGGCTACAGTCCATGGAGTTGCAAAGAGTTGGACACAACTGAGCATGCACATGCACGTACATTAGCAGATATGGCAGATCATAAACGTATAACTAAAATGGGGGAAATGTGGTGTATGTGCCAGTCAACCAGCAATCAGCATACCTAAATCACTGTCTCCACAGGAAATCAAGATAGTATAAGCAGCATTCATTCCTTGGAGACTAACCAACAAATAAATAATCTGTGTGTTATAATAAATAAAAATTTTAAAATATAGTATTTATCCTTGGCTGAACAAATGTCACCAAAATCTCACCAGCTCTGAAGTCAATTGTTAGGCTAATCCTGTCCTCGGTGAATTTGTTACTGAATTTTCATTAAAGCATCTACATTAATCCTTCTCAAAAAGAACCACAGAGTTAGAATCTGTTTATGTAATATGCAGATCCCTAGCCTTCTGAAAAAATGATTTTAATTCAATAAGTGGGTGTGGAGTGAGAGAGGAGTTCCTCTCAGCTTTCTGTTAAAAACATCCTCCAAATGTGGGCCATCTCAGAACTTGCTGAAATGCAGACTGACCCAAACTTGCAGAATCAGAATCTGTACTTTAACAAGATCCCCAAGTGCTCTGTATGCAAATTGAAGCATGCAAAGTATCACTCTAGAGTAAGCAGCGGCAAAGTTTTTTAATACAAAGCCAACTGGTAAATATTTTAAGCTTCCTAGGCCATGTGGTCTCTGTCACAGCTCCTCAGCTCTGCTGTTGGCCTAAGGCAGCCAGTAAAATGGGCCTGCAAAGTATGGCCCATGGGCCAAATCTGACCAACCACCTGTTTGGTGGTTGAATAACCAAGAATACCACTTTCCCAGGTGGCACTAGTGGTTAAAAAACCTGCCTGCTAATGCTGGAGACGTTAATAGACGCGGATTCAATCCCTGGGTCAGGAAGATCCCCTAGAAGAGGGCGTGGCAGCCCGCTCCAGTATTCTTGCCTGGAGAATCCCATGGACAGAGGAGCCTGGCAGGCTACAATCCATAGGGTCACAAAAAGTTGGACACAACTGAAACAACTTAGCACAGCACAGCCAAGAATGATCTTTACATTTTAACATGGTTGAAAAATATCAATATAAGAAAAATATTTTGTGACAAGTGACAATTTTATGACTTTCAAATTTCAGTGTCCATAAATATAATTTTTATCAGAACACAGCCACATTTGTTTGTTTACATATTGCCTATGGCTGCTATTATTTTACAATGGCAGAGTTGAAATATTGTAACAGAGACCATATGGCCTGCAAGCCTAAATATTTATTATATGGCCCTTTACAGAAAATGTTTGCTAACCCCTGCAAATGGGTTATTTGTGGACATCGAAATTTGAGTTTTGTATAATTTTCGTATGTCACAAAATACTATTATTCTTTTGATTTTTTTTAAACCATTTGAAAATGATAAAATTTATTTTTGTTGTTGGAAAGATGTACAAAAGTAGGAAACATCTGAAGCAACCTGGGTTCTCATAAGCTTCCTTTGGGAAACCATACCCAAGTTTCCTGAAAAGCGAAAAAAAAAAAAAAAAACAAAAACCTTTCTTTAGCAAGGTTTCCCAAGCTCATGTTGGCCAATAGTAACCTCATTTCTCCTTAATGAAGTCACCTCTTTTCTGGTCTCAGTCACATGGTTTGGGAGGACTTACACTACCCGGAAACTTCAGGGGTTACAAACTCCCAAACAAACCAATCAGTGAACCCCAATCCTTTAGATCATGGTTTGAGGGGTTCAAGGCACATTATCCTAAACCAGGGCCAATGAGATATAAATGACATTTTCTGGACTCCTTTGATGACTATTTCCTAATAGGTAGGTACTGAGAAGAAAGAACATAGCTACGTGACCAGCAGACAGCTATCTTGTGATCTCAAAACAAAAAAAAAGCCTAAGAAAAATTACCACCAACACCATGAAGCAGAAATGAGAAAAAGATTTCCTTTGTGCCTTGAATCACACTTTATCTATTTAAATAGATAGGCTTACAAATTCCTTTTATTGTTAAACTAAGTTGAAAAAATTTGCCACTAGCAGTCCATGGGGTCGCAAAGAGTAGGACAAGACTGAGAGGTTGAACTGAACTGAGCAACATAGAATCCTAACCAGTGTACACATTATCTCAGCCCCTCCCCCTTCTTAAAATTGTGTTTTATCTGGTCATATGTAAATCCCTCTCTTCTACTCCCACCCTCCCACCACCCCCAGCAAAATGAGCAAATCAATCCTGTAGGCCTGGCAAACTTAAATCCAAAGATGACTGCTGTACAATGCAATCCAGATGACAAGGAACTGCTCTAGAAGTCAAACCCTGATGCCAAGGGCAGGACTCTGAGTTTTCTTCTGTGCTAATGCCCAGATGAAGCCTTGCTGCAGAATTCAGATTGGGTCCTTTGGACTTGATGAGTATCACCAAAACCTAATATGTGTGAGTCTTGACTGAAAGAGTGTAGCTACATAAATTAGGAAACAATGATAGATAATGAGAAGGCTTTCTTGCCCCTAAGCAGAGTCCCTGTCAGAGAATCAACATTAATTTGAAGTCAAGCAACCTGGTTCAAGGATATGACCAGCAGCAGTGACTTTGGGTGTGTCACTTTATGATTTAGGCTTCAATTTTCCATTTCCTCATCCACAAGATGGGAGAGGCTGAATTTTATTGACCCTGTTGGCCTTTTCAAACATTCCACAATGTCCTGGTCCCTGCTATATAGTAATCCAAGCTAAGGACCTCACAGCCCTCCAAGTAACATGTTTGTGTGTGGTGTGGGGTGGGCTGGGATGGGGAGTAATTGCTGGTGGTTCTTTTTTTTTCAACTTGCGCAGAGTCAGTCATGCATTTTCTAGTATTTACCCTTGACAGAAACAACAGACATATCAGAACAAGAAGCCACACTTTCCTGTTAAAGGTGTGGTGGGAAATTATGAAAGTTGTAAGTTTCAGTGTGGGACATCTTGATTAATCACAGATGGCTTCTCAGAAGTGCTGGGAATTTCTTGTTTCTCAGTGGCTCTGGTCAAATACAAAGCTAAATGTGGTCAATAGGAAGACTGTAATGCCATGAAAAAGACTGGAATTCAGGAGTCTCTTGGGGTGCTCTATTAGGCACCAGGGGACCTGAGTCTAGTCACTCTGAGTAGAAGAAAGAAATACACAAAATTCTTAGGTGCTTTGGATTCAGGTAGACTTTGAGCCACACAGTGAAAGATCACTGTCCCAAAAAAGTATTTTTTTAAGAATTTTTCAAGAATAGCTATTTATAATAACGTCATTTTTTTTAATACTTCCTAATTATGTGATCCATTGGGTCATCACAAAAGCCCTATGATGTAGAAAATATTTCCTATCAAATAAAATCTATGAAATGTTTTTTACAATGAAATGATGTATATAAAAGCACTTACCACAGACTTTTAATGTTAGTTAGGGCTTTCCTGGTGACTCAGACAGTAAAGAATCCGCCTTGCAATTTGGGATACCTGGGTTCGATCCCTGGGTTGGGAAGATCCCCTGGAGAAGGGAACAGTTACCCACTCCAGTATTCTGGCCTGGAGAATTCCATGGACAAAGGAGCCTGGCAAGCTACAGTCCATGGGGATCACAAAGAGTGGGACACAACTGAGAGACTTTCACACACACACAAATGTTACTTACACACTATAACTAGCAGTTATATAGGAAGCATTCAATCATCTTCCAGAAGAATGTACTGTGGCACAAAGGACAAGGGACTGACAAGAAGTCATCCTGACTAGTAAAGGCCTTCAGAATCCTGCCACGAATGGTAGCTTCTATCCCTAGGTGCCTCCTTAGAAGCACAGAACTTTCTGAGGTATTTTGTTTGCTTGATTTCTCCCAGATACATTGGTTTTAAAGTGTTTTTGAAGTTGCAAAAGAGAAGGGGCTATAAGTGCTGGGAGATGGGGGCATGAGAGAAAGGAAAATAAGAATTTAAACCTATACTCCACCAACATTAGCTGTGTGATTTATAGTAAGTTAAATAACTTCTCTGTGCCTTCGTCCATGAAATTCTACCGTCTCCTCATCTGTAAAGTGGGGAAAATGAGATAATACAGGTAAAGTGCTTAGGATATTGCCAAGCACATATAAGCTCTTGAAATAACCATTATATGGGCCGTTTACTTCATGTCAGATAAAGAAAGTCAATTCAAAAGCACCTCTAGGATTTTGGGGAGACTGATGAGGTGAGACCAGTGCTGACTGAAGCTGAGCACAGTCCTTAAGTATTGGGCTCTGTGCCCAGCACATCCCACTTAAGAATATTCACAAGCATTCACTACTTAGAAGGTCACTTTAATAATTAGTCTTGCTTTGTTAATTGTATTTTACTGATTAGAAACTACTGCCGAGAATACTGGGGTTGCTGAGAGTGCTAGTTTTTTAGCAGCCATCTGAAAATAACGGTGACTGATTGTGCTGTTGGGACTTTTACCTTTAAATGGACCATGTCAATAGGGCATTATGTTGGAATGCAAAGAGGAAACTTCTGAGGCTAGAAGACACAGTTGTATGATTCTCTTTCCTGGCATTTCCAGACCTGACATTCAGCCCTAAACCTGACACCCCAACCCCAACATGAATATTCCTTAACATCAGGAGACAGTTGCTTCCTTGTAGGAAGATTAAAAACAAACCTAAAGAATGTGGTTTGTAAAAACACTTTGCTAATAACTAATAACCTATGCTTAAGGAGACCCTACTCTGTGCTCAGCATTCTACACGTGCATGAGTTAGTCAGTTGTGTCCAACTTTTTGCAACCCCATGGACTGTAGCCAGCCAGGCTCCTCTGTCCATGGGATTCTCCAGGTGAGAATACTAGAGTGAGTAGCCATTCCCATCTCCAGAGGATCTTTCCCACCCAGGGATCAAATCTGGGTCTCCTGCATTGCAGGTGGATTCTTTACCATCTGCACCATCAGGGAAGCTCCATGCATCATCTTATTTAACGTGCCCAACAGTCTAATAACGAAGGTGGTAGTATTCCATCCATTTTACAGCTAAGGCAAAGAGGCACTAAGAGACGTGAAGTCCCCAAAGTCACACAGAGAGCAAGTGGCAGAGGAGAAATTAGAACCCAGCAAGTCATGAATAAATCCAGCAGGTCTTTAAGTAATCTTTGGACTTCTTTGGTCCCTCTACACGTTTTTGTTTTTGTTTTTAATTAAACGGCGGGGGTGGGGTGGGGAATGCTTTTTTAAAAAAACAGATATAATTCTAGTGTAATAATAGTATTAACAACATTTGTGGTCTGAACCTTCTTAGTTCATCTTAGATGCATCATCTGAGTTTATCTTCAAGAGGACCTTGAGTTAAGTATCTAAACAGATCCATTTTACAGATGAAAAACTGAGTCTCAAAAAAGTTCAGTGGTTTGCTCGAACGCCAAAGAGCTAGTAAAGGTCGAGTTGGGAGGTAGGAAATAAAAGTCTAATAAACTGTCAGCTTGAGAAGAACTGGTTTGAGACAGCGCTAGCCGCCACCAGACCCCGCGGCTCGGCCTTTCTCAAAGCGCCCCAGAAGCGCTGCAGCTGCGTTGGGACAGACGGCGGTCTGGGGACCCAGCCCCCACCCTGCCCTACGCTAATGGGGGTAAAGCTCGGCCGGCGCCATCCTGCAAGCCCAGTCTGATAATAGCCCTGATTAAATGGCGGGGCAGCCAAGGGAAGGCCCCCGCCGCCGCCAGCGCCACCGTCACCGCGCCGACTAGGCAGGGACTGGCAGTGGCGGGGGCTCTAACTTTCATGTCTGCGTCCCGGCCGCAGGGACTGCGGCGGTTGGAGCTGAGGGTACTGTTTTGGGCCTCGGGTCCTGGGTTGGAGCCGCGTGTGCGGAAGGGTGGCCCGAGGACCGCTAGCAGAGAAGTGGGTTAGGGTCTGCTTCTCCACCGTTCGGTCGTTCGCAGGGACCCCTACGGCGTCGTTTTAGGAAGCATCTTTAGGAATCTGAATCCACCTCTAGCGTCACCAAGTGATGAAACTTGGTGGAGTCGGGCGTACAGTGCGGTTATCTCCTTCACTCTGGTCTGTCGTGGTCTCTCCAACGTGGAGGTCTGACCCTATGACAGCCGCAAAGGAGAGGGTAGGTTGGAGGGAGAGAACCAGCAGATCCGCGAGGCGACAGTGAGCCTTGCAAGCCCGAGGGCTCGGTGAGTCTGCGCCTCTTGGTTGCGGAGTGCCGGCTTTCTGCCATAGCATCTGCATTACTGGGGCCGCGGCTCCCAGTGTACTCAGCCGGCGCCGGGCACTGTGCGAGCCTCTCGCTTCGCGCTAGGGAAACTAAGGCTTAGAGCAGTCCAGATAGCCCAGGGTCATTTGACTAGCCAAGGACAAAGCTGGCTTCGAATCTCCAACGCTTGCAAGTCTTCCTCCCATACTTGCGGGGTACGCAGAGTCCAGTCAAGCTGTGCACGATCTCCAAGGCCGCCCCGCCTCCATCCCCCTCGCCGCCTCCTCGAAACCTGTAGATTAATCGGTAATTAATCCCAGAAAAAAAAGAAAATAGTGAGAAAGCGCCTGGACTCGCGGTCTACGTGCGACAACGAAAGACCTTTACTTGGCCCTCCTTATGCTTTGCGCGCGGGGAAAGGGGACCATGGACAAGAGAGTTATATCTGCCCACATTTGGAGGATCAACGTTCTCGAGCAGATGGACCAACAACAAAACAGGCAGATGTTTACGGGTTTCTGGGACTGCTATTTACAAACAGATGGAGAAAATTCAGCCCTTTCCTCCGAACTGCCTCTGTTTCCAGAACTGGAAACTAGCCAGGTTAGCGACAGCATTCGATGTGGGTTAGAGGTTAAGATTGTGGAGCCGAAAAACGCGTCTCACACAGTCCAAGATCAGCTGCTCTTCCCCGTGAAACTACCTATTCGTGTGCCCAGATCAAGTGAGTTACTTTGCGTTCAGCGTTCGGAGCCTCATTTTCTGCAACTTTAAAATGCACACGATAATGCTACGCGACTGATATTATCAACATTACCTATTTCTTGGAAAGCCTACTGCAGAGACTAACACATAATAGTAGGCAATAGCTCTTTGTAATGCATTGAAAAACTAGCATCCAGGCTTGAAATGTACATAGAACGCCTTCCAATCACGTGAGTTAATGGAAGGAAATAGAGTCCAGAGGCCAACTGTGGACCTCCAAGCCTTTCCAAGGAGGGCATTCACGACAGAGAGGCCAAGTGTCTGAGCATCCCCAGGGACCTGGCCCCTTCCTAGTGGCAACCTATGGGTTTCTCTTACACCACAGAAATTGAATGAGACCCAGACATTTTCACTGACCCCAGAGAGAAAGCTGTTTCTTACACTCCTTACAATTCCAATGTGGAAACTGGGGCTCTTGAACACAGTTCTCCATCAGATCTAATCTGTATCCACTACAAATGTGTAAATATGTATTAAACTGAAAAGGGGCCTCACCCAAGTTCAGGAGTTGGCTAATACTAATATCTGTGAAGTCCTTTACCCTCACAAAGACATTAATCTTCACAACACACTTAATGTAGTTTGTTTTTTACAAATATGAAAATGGAGGCATTTTCTCCAAACTGGTGCTTCTAATGCCAGGCCCTATACCTTCTTCTGCAAGCTTTTTAAATTAAAGTTGTTTAGTCTGCCTTTATGCCCCTACATCTTTCAGTTCAATGTTGAGAAGACTGTAATGTATACTTTTCACATTGATGCTCTTTTATAATCTCCAGCTGGGCTTTGAATCCTTGATAGGCAGGAATCATATGCAAATTATCCAACACCATCCCCACCCCTCCATGAGCCAGTGCCTTATCCAGAAGGAAGGAATGTCCATAACCAAAAATAGGTTTAATCGGCAATGATCGCTGCTCCCTGTTTCCTCAAGTCTTTATCACAAGCTCTATTGTGTGTGTGTGTGTGTTGTGTGTGGTTTTATGTGCTTATTATTGTTGTCTCCCACCAGACTGTGAGTTGCACGAGGCAGAAATATTAGGGTTCTGATCAGTGGTTTATTCATCCAACTAAGCACAGTACCCAGCCCAGGGTAAGTACCAGGTAATATCAGATAAATGAACAAATACTCTGCACTCTTTATCTTTTGTAAGATACATACATCTTTGTTCCCTTACATTAATACATGCTTCAAGTCGTCTAGAACATGCTGACATTTGAGAACAGGCACCCAAGTCGTTACTGAGTGTATTTTGCCCTCCACAGGGAGGAGACTAAGATGAGCTTCAATCAAATTGCTTCTGGGTAGACTTGCAATGGGAGCAGGCTGCAGAGACACTGCAGGACTACTTCCTGCCTGGGTCTTCCCTGCCTTGAGCTCCCAAACCTCTTGTTAAGGACCTGGACAAGTTGTCACCAAACAGCAGGTTCCAGCTCCTGAAAAGCAAAGGCAGAACCTCCTCCAGCAATCACTTAGTTGCTGAAAGGCTGGCTCACCTTCCAAAATGCCGTAACCGCTGTAAGTTTCATTAGGTGATATCTGATATCTGCAAAACTGACGCTGCTTTGCCGGAGGAGAGGTGCTCGCAAGAGAGTTGTGGTTGCTCTTCTGTGGAAGTTGCCTCATTTACATTTGAGTTTGTTTTTAAACACCTAAGAAACCACAGCTCAGGAAGCAGGCTCAGTCGTCCTGTCTGGCTACTGCCTTCCCTATCCACGCAAGCCTCATGCCTCCACACTGCCGGACCAGGGCACCTGGCCAAGACCTTCATCCTGAAGCAGGGGACCATCCTCTGCCCGCTTTCCTCCTCCTAGCGGGAGTTCCCATTGAGTCAGTCCCATGTGCGTGATAATAGAGACGGGGGAGGGGATGCTTTCGAAACTAGAGATTTGCGTGGGAACCTCCGCTCTACTGTTTATTATCAGTATAATTTCGATCAAATTCTTAACCTCCCTAAGCCGGCTGAGATTATGATGAAGCCTAAAATTTAAGGCTAACAAAAAAATAATATTTTAATGCAGTAATTTAAAGAATCAAAATTCACGCAAAAATTCATGATGTACGAAATATCTAAGTGTTAAACACACTGGTCAGCAGCCAGGCCTTGAGAGACAGAAGGTGAAGATGTCCCAAAAGGAGGATTAGAAAGGCGGGCGGGAGCAAGTGTGGAGGAAGAGGAGGGAGGGTGGAGAAGGGGTGAAAGAGAACAGATCTGGATTCCTAGCTCAGAAGATCAGAAGAGATCTTTGCTTTTCTTGGGATCACGCTGCGAGTTGTGTACCCAATTCTAGCGCACAAGTTCTTCTCTGGTCAGGAGGAGGCCTGCGGTGCTTAGGTCCTGCAGCCTCGAGCTCCTGGGGGATGTACAAGCATGCGAGTGGTCAAGGGAAGGAGCTGGAGGGTAGCAGCCCTGAGGGAACAGTCTGTGAGGAGGCTCTGGGACTCCGCACCTGATCTCCGCGTTTAGGCTCGGCGGCGCCACGCGATGGGAACACGAGAAGGCCCCGGGAGTGCAAGTTCCAGTAGCCTGGTGGTGGCGCGCACCTACAGTCGAAGGCCTCCTTGAGCCTGAGGAGTGCGCGGGGTTCTGGCCTTCGAAGAATTTTTCCCTTCACTGTCTGAGGGCGTAGGCCCTGCAGATGCGTGCGACCTGCCTTAGGCCCATACGACATCCCTTTCCTCGGTTCCACAGCCGGGCGCCAGAGTGAAGTCCCGACCGCATGTGAGCGCGCGTGGGAACACCCACCCACCCACCTATCCACCCATCCCCACACAGGGACAGTCAGATAACACACTCTGGCCGCGCCTCTTGAAGAACTGATCTTTGCCTCGCCCTTAGAAACGGAATTGGGTGGGGTGCCTTGCTTCGCCCGGTCCTGGGGCCTCCGGGGTGGACCGGAGCTCCAGCGGACCGGCCCGTTCTTGCAGCCAAAGCTGGATGGGGAGCTTCTCGCAGACACTTGGATTAAAGAAAACTTATCTCCATCAGGATGTGCACATGTAACTCCAGAGGAACTCCGCGGTTCCTCTGAGGAAATGTTTGGACCACTCCATTCCTCGCACAATGAAATCCGAGGCCGCACTGCGCGCTCCCTACGCTGTACGACGACGACGCGCGCTACTCTAGGCGCGCCCCCGGGACGTGTAGCAGCTGCTTTCAAGGGGTTGCGGCCGCGCTCCCCACACTACTTCGGGTGGGTTTCCTGTGCGGTAAACCGAATTTAGGAATCCAAAGGCATCGAAGCCCATTTCTTTTGCTTTTAAGGCGTTTGCCATAAAGAGCGGAGGACAGGATGGGGACGGGATCTCGAGAGTAGAGCTGCCCGGGTGTTGAGAAACCGGTCTCCTTTCTCGCCTTCGGGTACCCGGCGGAGCTATCGGTCGGGCACCGGGTCCTCCAGCTCCGGCACAGCTCTCATCTCCTATGCCGGTGGAGGGTTCCTACCGCTGTCAGCGGAGGGTTCTGCATTAGCTTCAACATTCATTTAAGCGAGAAGCCATTGGCCGAAATCGTGAAACCGTTTCTTCCTGCACAGTTCTGAAGTCGACCAACTTTTGAGTTTCGGAGGTTACAGAGGAAAATTTGAAGCGGCGCTGTGTATAAGGAGACATCTTCCGGTCCCCCATATAATCAAACTCCGTATAACCAATTTCAGGCGTATAACCTCAAATTTTAATTCCTGAGTCCCAAAGTTTAGCAAGTTGTAAATAATCGTCCATTATCACCATGAGATCCCAATCCATACACTCCCAAAACTGTCTGCACAGATATCTGCATGTGAGCACGCGAAAGAAACATTTCTGAGATCGCAAAATTGCAGTTCAAAAATTAAAGACAATAAAATTCTGTATTTATAGTTCATTTATACTGGGGTAACTGTTCAGGCGCTTTATGCACTTTATCTCGTTTAATCTACAGCGATATTCTAGGTAGGAATAAATTAATTAATTTAAGATGATGAAACTAAGGCTTTAAGAAATTGAGGTAACTTATACCGAGTCTCAGGGAGGGCTAAAGCCGGTTCAAGTCAAGATTCAAAGTCTTCTCCAAGTGCAATGGACTTTCCGGACCCCTCTCTCCCCAGATTCATCCCTACCCCCACCCACCCACCCCCGACGTCAGCCTAAGAAGGACTTTCTGAGAAGTGTTAATGTGATTACTTAGTTCCAACTCCCTCGGTGGCTTTACCTATTAACCCGCGCTAACACGAAGGGACCTCAGAACCGGGCGATCTTCTCTTCGGGTGGGCTTTTAATCACTCTGTGATGGCACCTCCCTGCCAAGTACCGGTTCCCGGCTTTTACAGCACAGTATTGATTTGCAAAGGCAATAAATCTAAGAGCAGGGACAGTGCGCCCCAGATAATTATGTTGCAGTATACATTTTATTGCTGTGGTTTCAACACCAACAAGATGCATTGCTTTTTAGGGATCCCCAAAAGGCTCACCTCTCGAGCCCCGAGTTTGTTTAAAGTGGACTTTTCAGTTCCTCTTATTTGTCGCCTCCCTCCTCGCACTAGCTTAGTAGCTTAGCTTCCTATTTTGTCTTTAGAAGGATGAACAGTCCAAGTTCGCTGCCCACTGAAGACCCAGAACCGGACTAAGAGTGCGCGAGCAATTGGAAAAGTGAAAGCTGACTGGGGGCATAGCATTTTCCCCCTTGCTCTGCCAAGTTTTCTAAAACTGTCCCTGTCATGAAATTATTCAAATTCCAGCCTCAACCATTAAGATAATTAAGAAAAGATATGATGCTTACTTTGTGTAGAAATGCACTGTCTTTTTTTTAATAGAGGTATAATTTCACAATAAGGTTTTGGAAAACTAAAACCAGCAAATAAGATTTTCAATGCTCAATTGAAGCATAAAATTCTAGACTAACTAAGCCATGGCTCATCCCAACAAACAATGCCACACCCCCCACACACCAACCCTTCCCCCCCCCCCCCCCCCCCCCCGCAGAAAAAAAGAGAACTGCTCTTGACAGAAATCTTCCTTCCTGGCCAAACCCTAAGCATTTGAGACAGGACAGGAACAAGCTTGTGTGCCTTACGTTTAAACAAGGGAAATGTCACAGTTGCATTGATTGAGGTGGATTGTGTTTGCCTGCTAGGGGCAAGATTTATTAATCCAAGGGTCTGGGTTGTCCAAAAACAGCAAAGGACCAGAGACTCAAGAATAGAAAACGAATCTTCAGGCACATGAAGTGTTGCTGCCTCTATTCTTACTAAGGTTTAAGCTGAAAGCATTCTCAACCAGCGTTACTTTACTATGGATCTCCCATATGAAGAAACCAGGCACAGCTGCAGGGCTGGGGTGTGATCAAGATCTCTGCCTGGAGTGCAGGTCCTGTGCCTCTAGCTGGCTGGGTCGATTTTAGGGGAGATGCATCACCCTGCTAGCCAGACTCGATTTCTCACTGTCAAAAGCAAATGGACAGGGGCTAGACAGTATAAATCGTTTCCAGCACAAAAATCTATAGTTTTACGAATTCCCCCCAAATTTACACATACATTCTCTGTACACAGAGATATTTCAAAATTGTTCCTTAGTCACTGTTATGCAGTGTGTTGTTAGAAACTATTGACATATGGTGACAAGACAGGCTTAACTCACAAGTCCTCCACCTGTCATCATGTTACTTACATGGCTGATTTCAACTTTTGAGTTTCAGCTTTTTTCCCTCATAAGTTTATTTCAAGGGGTGGAGAATGTCTGTGCCATGGAGAGAGAGGAAAATGTGGGGGTGAGAAATGGGGGGCTGTTTACCGTCTTCTCTTTCTTCTTTTTCTTTATTTAAAGACCTACCAAGAGGCTCCTAATCGCCAGACCGACTGGAAAGGAGCGCAAATATTTACATGTACAGCTTGAGTGTGTGTGTCAGCCTGAGTTTACACGGCTCCGAGTGAAGCGGATTACCCCGCGAATTTGGAGAATTTGAGTTATTCAAGCTTACCAAGGCCAACAAGACGACCCCCACAAGGCCGTGGGAAGTCCGAGTTTGTGAAGACGGCTCGGCGTCCGCCAAGCCCGGGCGCTGCGGGGCTCGCACTCTCCCACTGCGCGTCGCAGGGTCCCCGCAGGGTGCCGCGCCACCAGCACGTCGACCGCCCCTCACCTTCCCTTCCGTCAAGGCCCGATTTTCGAGTCCCTTTCAGGAATAGGAACCCCGAATGAGAGGCGCACCAGTGTGCAGAAGCAGCCATGGTTCTGAGAGCATCCTTTGCCAAATGCTTACAGCCCACTCTTAGCGCATCGTTCTCAACGCTGCTTCTCTCCAGACTTAGTCTAGCAGTCTAGCAGTCAGATTCTGAAGCCCATCGGGTTCTGGGATCCAGCCCTTCACGCTGCCCGGCAAATGGGATCTATCCCGTTGGCGCCGACTCTGCGGCGCCAGTTTCTGTCCTACTTCTAGCACTTTCCAACTTTCTTTTGGAACTTTGATTACCAGTAAGAAAAAGAATGGGAGAATCAAGAACTCCTCGAGGCTTCCTCTGGTCTAGATTCCTGCAGTGGGCTACTCCTAGGATCCCAGGTCTTAAGGCGAGACAAAAATGCTCCCTCCCGAGAGCGAGCACCTCCCTCCCACTCCGGAACTGCGAGACCTGACGGGCTGCATCCGCGGTCGCTGCACTAGCCTGGTGGTGGCACCCCATTCCCCGAACGGATGCCAGGTTCCACCGGGCTGTGAGTGAGGCCACACGGGCACCGCGCCCCGGGCGCACCCTCCCCACCCGGCCCGCGGCCCCGCCCCTGGCGGCGGAATCAGGAAGCGGTGACGTGTGGCAGCGCTGACTGGCTGCGGGCCGCCGGGATCGCCGCTGCCAGCAAATTAAGGCGCAGGACTTCTAGTTCCAGGGCGCAGTGTCCTCCGCGCCCCGCCGCGCTCGCACGGTTACGCTCAGGCTCCCAGGCATCCGCCCCCTTTCAGCGACTCTGAGCCGCTCCGACTGTCCCCAGAGTGGGGAGGGACGAAAGACGTGGAGCGGGTGCTGCAGGACCTCTGGGCTTTGCGCAGCTCATGCTAGTCTCCAGCTTCCGGCGGCGCAGCTTGTGCCCCTGCGGAGCGTCCCGGTACTTGCACACCCGGTTGAGCCCGCAGTTGGTACTCTCTGGCTAGTTGGAAGTCTCAGCGGCTAAAGACTCTTGCGGTGGGGGAAAGGAGACACCGGTGTGGAGCTCTTGGGAGGTTGGGGCTGACTCATCTAGAGTCCCTGGCTCCCCTCTGGCTGCACTTGGAAACTTTGCGCTGTGTTTCGGTCTTTGTCTCTTTGGGGGAAGCTGGACAGCAGTTCGGCAGGCCCGGTCCCTGGCCAGGACCGCACACTGGGGGCCATGGAGTTCACGGCATCGCCCAAGCCCCAGCTTTCTTCCAGGGCCAACGCCTTCTCCATCGCCGCGCTGATGTCTAGCGGCGGCTCCAAAGAGAAGGAAGCTACGGAGAACACCATCAAACCACTGGGTAAGTCGGGCTGCTAGACTGTCGGGGATGGGCAGGCATGGCGGGGGGAGCTGCACATTTGTTTGTCCTTCTGTCCCCTAGCTGCATGACGCTCTTGAGGGTGGCCACCTTTTCCGGCTCGCGCGGCAGCTCTGACCATAGACTGTACGTTGCGGGTGGGAAATTTTTTTTTTTCCTTTTAAGACACAGATTCTTTGGGGGCTTCACAGTGTTGTTATATGCAACCAGTTTCATACCTCATATGTCGCTTTCCTTACGATTTGTCTAGAATCCTTTTGTCAAGTCGAACATCCGGGGTGTGTGTCTGTAACATTTTTGAGATAAAAGATTTAGAGATGAATAATGATAAAAGCCCCTTTTTAAGACTCGACAGAATTTATGATGCATCTAACACCTGCTTGTGCATTTGCAACCAAGGAGACTGTCACTTCACAAGAAACACGTTTGTTTTCCCCTGACTTGAATAGATTACACAAAGTCAGCTCCTTAAGACCCCTGTCAGGTGCTGTAGAATAAGCCACTTCTACCGGAACGAAGCCTTTTCTTCAGAGAAGCTCCAGATAGATCAGTAAGACATTTCATAGCTGCTGTCACTTTCAGTGGAGGTTGGCAAAAACATTAGCCAGTAGCCATTTCCCAGATTCTTCAACTTTTAGCTATACTGTTTATTTAACAACCTTTACCATTTATAGAAGACACTATGCTCAGAGAAAAGGGAGAAAAGTGACTATACTCCCTTTAGCACGAGTGAATAGTGTGAGAAAGAAACTGCTGGAGATGTGTTTCAAGTCCCTTCACAACTGGGAGAAAGAAGTGTTCTCATCATCACCTTCTGGGTCCCTGGGTAATAATTAGTTCACATCCTGATCATCTGGTTGCCCTAAAACAGTGAAAAGCATCAAGTAAACTTAGGCTAATTTTTTTTAACTTTTTAAATTCAATTTTTTTTCTTCTCCCTGTCCTTTCTCAACATTTTAACATCTCACACCTTGAAACACAGCAGTAATATGGAAGATGAAATGTTAGAGAAGAAAAATAAGGGGCCTCAGCAGAGAGAAGAGAGAGCTACAATCCCTGCAGAAACTTAGAACCAAGGCAAAGGAAATGGGAAGATCTGCAGAAAACATGTCAAAGTCTCTCCTCCATGGTTTTCACTCCCTTTCGCTGGTTCTTCCCATCTAACCTCCTGTGTAAATGTAAACCTGCCAAAGAAATGGAAATAACCAATCAGATAAATTCCAACTGTGTAGAAAAAAATTCACCACCAATTTCAAAGTTAACTTTGTGGCCCTTCCCAACATTATCCACTCCTATTTAGGAGGCCTCCAAATTCTTTATAAATAAATGCCCCCATTACTGTTTGGTAGCTAGCAGGAAAAGAGAATTTCAGGTTAAAATTCCTGACAGATGTACAGTAGACTGGGAAACATGTTAGCCTCAGCTCTCCTGTCATTTCAACATTGCTTCCTTCTCTACTTTCCTGAGGGGAAAAAAAAAAACACCTTCCTCTGAATTCTAAACTATAAAACCATTCACAGTTCAAAGCACCCCCACTTCATTCCAGTCTGTAAAATGAGCATCCTTCCTGCCCTGGGGCTTTTGAGACAGGTTCTGAAAGAACCTGAAGGCATCTTAGTCCCTTTCAAGGGCCAGTTCAACAGAGCACTATTAACTGACTATAATCCAAGGACTCCAGCACGTGAAATACCTGTTAAGAGAGAATGCAACACCAGCCAGATGCTAAAGAAACTGTAGGGTGAGAGTCAGAGGTGTCTCATGACTGCTCATTCAAACACATTAGGTCTATTCAAAAGAACCGCCTCAGACAACTAAGTCATTAAATTTTTTAAAATTGAGATATAACTGACATAAAATATTGTGTTAGAACATTTCTGTATTTTTTTTTTCTTCCATTTCCCAACCCTGACACACTGGTTAGTTTGGAGCTTAGGGAATTTGCCTTTTTCAATTGTCAGAAAAATTTTAAGGCTACTTATTAATTCTCTATAAAGATGTTATGTGAATGTGTTTCTGAAAATATTAGTAGAAAATATAATTTTGTGATCGCATGGTTCTCTTTGAATTTGAAAACAAGGATATGATCATTAATTTGATTATTCCTATTTAAAATTTTTTCCGTGAGTTGGATTATTATTGTAAGAGAAGGTTAAAATTCTCTACCTCTTGCTTGCCTGCCCCAAGTCAAAGAGAAATAAAACATTATATGTGTGTGTGTGTGTGTGTGTGTACTTAGAACTTGTTTCAATTCCTTGAAGGCACTTAGAACAGAGTTGTTTTGGAGTTCAGTTTCACATTGTCGATTCAAGTAGTTTCTTTTTTAAGGGACGCAAGATAATTGGGCCAATTACAAAACTCCTCCTGTATTCCATCAAAGTGACTGGTGTAGTCCTAGGCCCTTATCAGCTGTGGAGGAGAATGTTTGGTTCATAGGCAGTGGTATTCCAGCCTGATGGTTGATGGAAAACTGTTCTTCCTACTTTAACACTCCGCTAGTCTGGGTTTGGGGTTCTTTTCCTCACAGAACATTTTTTGAGAGAGAGAAAATACACACATTGTCCCTCAAGTAATTGTTTCAAGCCAAGTCCAAAAAATCGGAGAGCGTACTCCCGTGATTTAACAAGCAATATATTAGTCTTTCATAAGATCTCTCAGACTGGGAGGGAAATTATAAAAATGTTCCAATCTAACATTTGAAAGTCTGGGAAACTGGGAACTGGGCAAAGAAGTGAAGTGACTTAATTTTTTTTAAAAAACACATTCCCAACACCACAGCAAACCACACCCCCTTTTCATTTTCTCTTATGGGGAAAGGGCTTCAGGAGGGAAGGGAGGTTCCTCTCAAAGTGAGGAAGGAGCTGATATTTTTGCTGCTTTGATCTCCGTGGAAAAAGTGTCTCCTCTTTGTCAGAGAGGAAGAACTGGTACCAGGACCCACAAACTGAGAAGAATGTGGAGGGATAACAACAGGAATATTTGTTTTTAATTCTTTATGATCATTGTCGTCCCCATTATCCACTCCTCACATTTTTTCTTCTCCAAAGTGGGTTTCAAATAATGGTAACAAGAACTGGTCCTAGAACTCATTCATTTGGTTCAGCAAGCAAGCAAGCAGGAGCCATGCCACTCCACAGGACTCTCAGGCTTGGTTTGTATAGTGAATGGTCTTCACTGCCCTCCTGGAGATCCTGAGCATAACTTTCCAAAGTCAAATCTAGGTACCTATTTTAGTTGTGCTGCTGTCCTTCTTATATCTCTGATTGACAGGATTAGCTGTCATTCTCAATTCTTTTTGCCTGCAGAACAATTTGTTGAGAAGTCTTCCTGCGCTCAGCCCCTGGGAGAGCTGACCAGCCTAGATGCTCACGGGGAGTTCGGTGGCAGCGGTGCGGGCAGCAGCAGCCCCTCCTCCTCCTCTCTGTGCACTGAGCCACTGATCCCCACCACCCCCATCATCCCCAGCGAGGAAATGGCCAAAATTGCCTGCAGTCTGGAGACCAAGGAGCTCTGGGACAAATTCCATGAGTTAGGCACGGAGATGATCATCACCAAGTCTGGCAGGTAGCAGGAGGGCCTTGTGGTTGGAGGAGTGGGGAGGAGGGAACGGTGCCCTGTATGGCATAGGGAGTCTCCAGGAGCTGGGTGAAACTGCCAGTACTGAGCTTGAAGAGGAAGCTTTGCTCAAAGAGGGTTTCCTTCCATTGACTTGCTTTTGGTAAGACCTACTGAGACAGATGTCCAGGCATTTGCTTTCTTGGGATCTGGCTATAGGAAGCCCTACCCCCACCCTAAGGGCAAGAGACTGGGCTCTCTTCCTCCCTGCAGCCTGTTGTGTCTTTTGGGTACTGAGTTTGCATCTGGAGGGAAGCAGGAACTCTCGACTTGTGCCTGCTGCGGTGCAAGGTGGGCTGCTCCATGTTGTGAGGGAGGCAGGTGGCTTCCTTTTTGTCACCTTTTTATCTTCCTTTTATTTGCAGAAGCTCCCATTAAAAACTAATATTAAAATCAGGGAGATGGAATGAAATTTGAAATGACCACACTCCTGGTAGGAAGGAGCTCTGGTGCGGGGCCCCTAGACGCCGAAGTCGAAGTCGGGGCTGATTCAGGGAAGGCAGGAAGGCAGTTCCTGGGACAGGGGCTAAGGGTTAGGGATCGGTGGCCCCTTGGCGCCCAACTGCTCCAGCTCTCAGGTCTCTGGGATGCACCCTCTCAGAGTCTCCCAAAAAGAAAACCAACCTGAGAACTCCGCCCTGGCTTTCTACTAAGACAGGGGTGAGTTTTCTCCCTGCAACATAAGGAGGTTACAGGACTCTCTCTGGTCTGGAGACTTCGCTTCAGAGCCTAATGGGCTTGATGATATAGCACAGGATTTTCCCTAATTGCAGACCTTTAGGTATTAATGAGGACTCCTGTAGAGATGACACTTAAGATTATCTAGGCTTGGGAGAAGGTCAGTCTCTGTATTCGCATCTCTGTGGCTTTGCAGGAAACAAAGAGTTTGGGGGCTGGGTAGAGAGGGAAGGGACCTCTCTTCCTCTCTAATTCTGGTGATTCTCTTTGTCTCACTGTGTCAGGAGGATGTTTCCTACCATCCGTGTGTCCTTTTCCGGTGTGGATTCTGAGGCCAAGTACATAGTCCTGATGGACATCGTCCCTGTGGACAACAAGAGGTACCGCTATGCCTACCACCGGTCCTCCTGGCTGGTGGCTGGCAAAGCGGACCCTCCACTGCCAGCCAGGTTTGTGTCTCCAGATTTTCAGCCAAGCAAAATGTCTCCTGCCCCTGCTGTTTGAATTTTCAGCAGGTCTGTTTTTAAAGCCGTGAGTTCTGGTAAGAAAGCGTTCCAAGCCCAGGCACTCCAGGATTAACTATACAAAATATGGATTAGTCTCTGAGAAAGGCAGAGTTTGTACTCAGAACACTGCTTTTAATTTTTATCTTTCTTCATAATTCATTTCAAAGTTTTTCTTAAATTTCAATTGGAATATTTGTTAGAAATCTAGACCCATTTCATATAACACCCCTCATTTCTATTTGGCTAACACCCAACAGAATAAACCTACTGATGAAGTGACTGCCCTAAACTTCTTTTTAAAAGTGTGCATTTTAGTACATTCGTAGCTTTTAGTAGGTATTTGTTATAGTGTGGTTATAACTTCACATAGTAAACATCATTTTGGTAAATGTGGGGTTTTTTTGACTAGTAAAAGGCTCAGAGATGTTTAAGTATGAAAAACAAACTCTTTTTCCCCCCTCTCCATAATTAGTGGATAAATGTAATTCAACATCAGGTTAATATACTTTTACTGAAAAATTATTCAATTAATATGTTAGGTAATGACCCAAACAAAACATGTCCATTTTTGTGCTAGTCATTGGTGATATTTTTCCAGCAGAACCCTGTTTAACAAATCACATGCAAACCTTTATTGCTGCTGCTTTGCCCAAATGAGCATTCTGAAGGGAAGAAAATGGTACTTTTACTTTATGTGACTATGACTAGCTGAAGAACAGAAATCTAACAGGCACTCTTTAATACAAACAATGAATCTTTACATTTTACACTTCACATTTACATAGCTGATTATACATTTAGGGCTCTAAAACCAAAACTTACAGCTTTAAAGTTGTTTTATGACTATGTAATTTTTATAATTGATAGGCAGTTCATATCAAGGCTAAGAATTTATTTAAATGTACGGGTTTAGGGACTTTGATGTTATGGTTCAAAGTATGGTTCTTTCTAAGTATATAGTTTGGAGTCTTCAGTCAAGGCACAGAATCAACACAGATAATTTACACATACAGTTCAAATGGAATATTAAGCTTACTTAGTAGTCGATCACATTATTAAGCTTACAGTCTGTTAAATACACTAGAGATGAGATTAAAAGGAGCCTCTCTGAGTTTTCCATTCCCACAAGAGACTAGGAAGGATCCCAGCCTTTCCAAATCGATATATTAAATAACAATCGGGACTAAAAAAATTTTTAATGACACTCATTTTGAGTGACTGTAAATGACAAATTTACAATAGATATTTAAATAAATATAACTAGTGTTCTCTACTATTTCCTATTAACTAGCCAGTTCACACTAATCTAGAGCTTCTTTCCAATATTTACAATTTTTTTTTTAAAGGGGAAAGAGAGAGAGGAAGAAAGGAGACAGAGAGCTGAGTAATTTAGCAGATTCCTAACCATTTTTACAAGCAGCCTCTCCCACCCCTTTTCTTTTTTTTCTCTAAGTCTTTCCTCTAAGAAGTTAATCACTCTTATTTAGCATACATTTTCCTCCTATCTAAAGGTATGGGGAACTGGTTTAGGCCAGTTGGGAATATGACATGCCTTGTTTATGTTACTAATCTGTTCTGGCTGGAAAAAGAAAGCATGTACCAATACACTATCTTAACTGAAGCATGTTTAAGCTATTGCTGGAATTTTAAGTCCCATGAGACTTGAGAGAAGCGGGGCTTCCTGTATGCTTTTTCGTTCATCCTAGTTCAGTTTATTTATATTGATATTAGATTAAAATGTTTGTGCCTTATAGGATAGAAATATTCTAGATTATACAAGCAACTATTTTTTATTGCTATTAAAAGACAGTGCTATGATTTCTAGCTACATATGGGAAAGGTAAAGAATTTGGGAGGTGATCATTTTTGTACTTATGGTAGAAATTCCTTGCAATTCTAGCTCTTTGAAAGACTTTATTTTAGCCTAAAATTCATCAGTCAGTTGTTTCTAATCAGAAGAAATGATGCTTGACAGTATCATTTGATCATAGTAATGGGCAAGACATTGTATATAACCTAAATGTTTTATTTTCATAAATAAATTTATGAAATAAATTTCATAGGGCATTTCCTTTTTTAAAAAAGTTGATATTTAAATAAATTAATATTTATTAATCTTATATGTGTTAAATTGATACATAAAAAGGGACCATCTCACCAACTTTTAGGACTAAATACTTTTAGTCCTTTTTGGAGGAGTGGGTAGGATGTGGTTGTTGTTGCTCAGGCCCTCAGTCCTGTCTGGCTCTTTGTGACCCTATGGACTGCAGCACACCAGGCTTCCCTGTCCTTCATCATCTTCTAGAGCTTGCTCAAACTCATGTCCATTGAGTCGGTGATGCCATCCAACCATCTCGTCCTCTGTCGTCTCCTTCTCCTCCTGCCTTCTGTATATATAGAGTAATAGCCTTGGAAGGGTGATATTTGAAAAGCTATTTAATATTATGGTTGTGTCATTGAAGAATACTTCAACTGAAAGGCAATTCTGAGCACTCCTTTAAAAAATTATTCAGGCAGACAAATACCTAAAACCTTTAAAGTTCTTGTATGGGTTTGGTAAGAATCTTTAGTACTGTTGGCCTGTTTTGTGCTTAGATTCTGGTGGGCTTTGTGATGAAGCCTGTGATTCCAATTCTTCTATTGTTAGTCCTCTGTGTGACAAACCATGGCATAGACTTCTTATTCTTTACACGAATATTGTTAGGAAAGGGTTTTTTTTTTTTTTTTAACTTTTTTCCTTTCCTTTGTTCCCTCCGTAATATGTATGTTTAATGGTAGTTACAAAGATTCTATACAAAATATAAATATAAATAACCTGTGGCATGGATAAAGGAATTTATCCCATTAAATCAAGGACATTTCCTTCCCCTGTTATTAGTTCTATAATCTCCCATGACTTCAGAAAAGCTTATGTTAAGTGGATATTAGGATTGTGATTTACAAAGAGTCGTACTTAGTTTAAAGCTTTGCAGGTAAAGCAAATGACTTGCATTTAACTGTCAGTAGGTAAAAGCTAGCCAAAAACATAGCAGCTGATCAATAAATGACAAATACCTGATAAGTACATTTTTCCCCCATCAAAGCTTTTTGGGGGGGAGGGGGGAGTGCTTAGGCTATTTACAGATAAATACACTAAATAATTTGAAGCTTACCCAGCTTGTTTTCACTCTCATTAGCGAGCACTTAACTAGGTAATGATGAAAGAAGTAATATTAAGGTACCAGGAGAAGCAAATAGACTATGTGATCTATTAAAAGTTCCCCGGGTCACTGCATTAAGCACTGTCATGCTTATAAAGAAAACAAACTTTAAACTGAGCCACCTTCGAGTTTAAATGGATAGATTCTCTAGAATTGTTTCCTCTTTTAAATTATTTGTCTTCACTGCTTTTTAGCAATGTTTATACTAGGAGCTCATTATGCAATTACTATAACCTAGACTTTCCTTTGAAAATATCTACAATTGAATTTTATATTTGACAGAAGCAGACCAGTAGTTGATTAATTAGATGGAAAAAAAACCCACCTTTAAAAAAACAACTTGCTCAGTAAATAATACAAAATGTATTAAGTATTATCCCTTGAAAATCAATAATAGAAAATGTATTAAGTATTACCCCTTTAAAATCATTGGTACACAAAGAAACACATTTGTATGTTTTAGCATCATTTTGGCATTGCTGTATTATTAGAGATTAAATGAGGCAAATAAAAATTCACCATTTATATGAGATTTTTGTGTTCCTTTAGAATCAGGATATTTTAAAACCCACAGTGAGATTTTTTTAAAACGTCTCAATAAAATTCTGTCATAATTTTCTTAGGTTGTATGTACATCCAGACTCTCCTTTTACTGGCGAGCAGCTACTCAAACAGATGGTGTCTTTTGAAAAGGTGAAACTCACAAACAATGAACTGGATCAACATGGCCATGTAAGTAGTGCTGGGACTACGCGGATTCCCTGGGGTAGCATGGAGAAGCCACGTGAAAATTTCTCTGTTGAAGTCTCTTCCTTTTCTCCCTTTTCCCCTCCAACCTTCCAGCTCTGAGTCATTCTGTGAGAACATTCTTGTGTTCTTTGGGGAACCCTGATACATACAGAGATGCTGTATGCCATTTCTATGTAAGAGGGTCAGGGACCTTTGGCACTGTAGAATCCCACTTCTGCAAATGCTTTACCACCTGTGCCAACTAAACAAAGGGAATGTGCATTTTGGAGGTTACTACAGCCCATTCTTGGATTAAATATTTAATTTCTATCAGTGATAGATAACACAGCATAAAGGGAATGCGGCTGAGACCTCCTATGGCCGTTTCCCAAAGTGTGTTCTGCAGAATACATTCTTGTGAGATACAATGGGACCAAAGGGTTTTACGTACAAATAAATTTGGAAAAGTGCTGTTCACTTATTACATATCTCTTCTGTAGTGAATCTTATGAGTATTAGAACACAGATAAGTCTTGCAGTTAAAAACAAAACAATTTGATTTTATGTATCAATAAGGAATTCATCAAATGTGGAGAAAAGAGAAACTGGAATTCTGAGCGCCTATCAACATTTAATAGAACAGCCATTGACACAGACTTTTACACAATTGCTAAGAATGCTTTTTAAGGAACTATCTGTGATGTTATTTCATGCACTTAAGTAAAGATTCACATTTTAAAAAGTGTTTTAGATTTTATGCTAAGGAAACTTCAGACAGACATGCATGCTTCTTTTTGATGAAGAGAATACTGTTTCTTTTTTTTTCTTTGCCCTGTTTGCCAGAAAGCAAGTTGGTATTTTCATAATTTCTCTCCTTGGCTTAGATATTCTGATATAATTATTCTCTCTCTTATCCCTTTTATTAAGGCTCTTGTTACTTAAGGTTTTAATTTTTATTGGATCCATGCAATTTAGAAGAAGAGTCTCAAAACTTTTCAAAAAAAATGGTTACATATACATAGATAATAAATTAGAGAGCTCTAGACATGGTTTCAAAAAATTGGATTGAACGTAAAACCAAGTAAATCACTTCAGGCACTGCCACCATCCATATGCCCACAGGAGACCTTGTTTATCCTGACCAAGTCAGAGTAACTAGGTTAACCTACAACTCAGTTGTCCAGAATTGGTGTGTTTTCCTTTCAGCATCAGTTTCATGGAGAGGAATAGCACTAAGCCATACTTCAGGAGCTCTGGGTTCTGGTCTGATTATGCCAAGATCAGACCGTGACAAATTGTTTGCCTAGATCTTAGATGATTGCTAATATCCATTTTAGCTTTAAAATTTTATTATTTAATATAACTCTTTTTCAGCAGAAACAGTATGTTCTGAAAACTACAAGGAAATTTTTTAGATCTTGTGTTGTTTAGACAAGTTCTCTGAATCAGCCCTGAAGAAACCCCCCTTTACAGATACATTTTTGGTTTTATAATATGAAAATTTCTTATTTCCAGGAATTTATTTCTCCAATGAAATAAAGTCTACATTTCTATCAATGTTTCTTAAATCCACGAAAGCCTGAGCAGAGGTTCAAGAAGCCCTGGGGTCTGAGACTCAGTCTCGGGTCTGAGTCTGTCAGATACCTGAGTCTGTCAGAGTCAATACCCTTTCCTAAAGGAAATTAACCTAGGGCTGGCATAAATAAGGAAGAGGGGACCTTATTTAAAGCTTAGGGCTTTTTCCAGTGTGTATATATGTGTGTGCGTATGTGATTTGAAAACTCTTGTCTTCTTAGTAGAACATGTACTGAATGCTCAGGTTTTTCTTATACCAGTTTCAGGAGGCAAATGTTTGGCTTTGTCACTTCAAGTTTATTCCAATTTTAGGACTGAGCACAGATATCTTCAATTCCTTGGAATAAATGCATTATACAAAGAGATAAGTTTTTTTTTTTTTTTTTTTTTTGCTGGTTTATGAAATTTTATAACTTTGTTCAGTTAGAACTCAAATCAGAAAACTAGTCAATAACCAATATTTAATCATCCATCAGTGAAGCGGACCTGTGTCTACCAGGAGGGGTCCCATAGGGGGATGTACGTGAATTCTGGAACCTGGGGTGCAGTGGAGAGTGGTGGGGATCCTGAAGGGGCCTCTTCTCTGTCCCAACCCTATCAGCCTCAATATTGAGAGAGAGCAGAAACAAGGGGCCCACTAAACTCACTGATGCTGTTTTGATTGGTTTGCCAGCCCCTGGAATCCAGATAAGTTTTTAAAGTTTATTTTGATTCATTTTAAGCTCTTGTTTGCTTTAGTAATTCCTATTCAAATTTGGGATCATAAAAAGATGGCATGTTCAGAATTTAATGCCAGTCAATGCCCTGTAACTTTGATGGTGTATATCTCAGGACAGAAACAGATTGATTCTGTATCAGTTATCTCACAGTGACTAGTATTTAACTCCCCTAAAGTCAACCAGCATTAACATTCACCCACACACCCAAGTTAGCCAAGGAAACAAGAGAGCGACAATACTGCATGCTGTTGGCCCTGGTCCTGCCACAGCATGTATCAAACACCTCCTCTGAGAGCCATGCTCTCTGCTAGGCTCCTGGGGTGAAGGGCGTACAATGTAAGCCCTGTTATCCCAAGAAAAACATACTCAATTTTGTATACTTAGGTAGCTGTCTAGGTGTGGCGTTGGGGGAGATGTAGAAAATCTTTAATATCTGAAAGTAAATTTGTTGCTCAAATTTCATAATGGCAATTGTATTTTATTTCAATGATACATGAAAAATAGTTCCTTTGTAAACAAGGGTATGTTTCTAAGTATCGGGCAACTTTTATTAGCTATAGAATGGAAGACAGTGTCATTATCATTTCTATTTAGTTTGTAACTGGAAGTTGGAATCAGTGAAGCTATCAGACATGATGATGATGATGATGATACAGTTATATTTACTGAGCACTTCCTATTTGCTATGTGATTTACAAGAGTTACATCATCTGATTCTCACCACAACTCCTGTGAGTTTAAAACTTAAATGCTTTTGGATTTAAGAAAATGGGGTGAGAAAGGTAAGATCACTTGGCCCAAGATTAAAAGAGCGAGAAAGTATCGAGTCAGTTTTCCAACCAAAGTCTATCTCACACCTCACTGCCTTTTAAGTTTTATTTCCCTACCATCCGCCACCCACCCCAACCCCCAAACGCCCTGTCCCAAGTAACAATCTGGCTTCCTTGAATATGTAATTTCTTACTTTAGAAAATTTAGAGACATACTGCTTTTGATCTAACCAGACTGAAAAACAAAAACTATTTTTTTCAAAACAAACCTATCCTCCAGATGACTTTGTCCTCTATAATTTTAGAAAGAACACTTGAAACAACCTGTGTTATTTGCAGTTGTTTTGGTAAAATGTGATTCACAATGATGACTCTGCAGTATTCTGTACAAATTACTTGCCTGGAGAATGGAGAGGGTAGATTTTAATCTTAAAACTACATTTGAAACTGTAGATTTTATGATTCTTTCTTTGCCTCATTGTAATTGGGCCTGTTGAGCAATATAAAAACCTAAAATTCAGTACTGTACTTTCCATTCTTTGTTGTAGATAATTTTGAACTCAATGCATAAGTACCAGCCACGGGTGCACATCATTAAGAAGAAAGACCACACAGCCTCATTACTCAATCTGAAGTCTGAAGAATTCAGAACATTCATCTTTCCAGAAACAGTTTTTACAGCGGTCACTGCCTACCAGAATCAACTGGTGAGTGTACCCTTCACAATTTTTTTTGCCAAAAAAGATGAGGTTTTAGGAGATGCTTTTATCTGCTTGGAGAGAAGGGCCATCCCAGTACTCAAAACAGAAGTTTACTTTGAAGAAAGCTATGGAGAATCAGCCCCGGGACCTCCAAGTATGTTGAGTGACTGCAGCTCAGTGTTTTAAAGGTCTGTGTTTCCTAGAACCTTTACTTTCCCAGTCAAGCTGTTTACTGCCCATTCTCCTGCCAAAACCTATCCCCAACTGACTTCTTACCAGTTTCCTTTACCTCCTCTTGGTAGGGCCTCATGATGTACATAACCATATACCCACGACTTCATAAAATTTTAAAGTTCAGTTTTTCTGCTAAATTAGCACACACAGTCTAGCCAACTACCCAAACTATTGATTTGTTAGATATTTTGTGAGACTTATTCAGCTGAAATTAGGCTAAGATAATTATAGTAGAATGATTTTAAATACCTCTTTAGATAATAAACTATATTATGTAAACATCAAGATATCTAATTTATAATATTGAGTTTTGTATTTTCTACTCTGTTGTAAATCATATTTAAAATTTATGCATTTCTAAGGCTTAGACTAAGTTGGTAAATAATTATCAAAATGTTGCTAAGGATTGGATGCTATTAAGATTCTTCCCTATTTATTTTTCTTTCATAGTCAGCATAAATTTGAAGGCTTTCTATATGACTTTGAGTTGACTTCAGTTCATCACTGTGGCTGCCATTTTCTTTGCCTGTAAACTGAGACTAAGAACTGGACCATCTTAGGGAATTCCTGTAAAGGTCAAATGGGATGCTGTGCATAAATATGCCTTTGGAAACTCTAAGGCACTCTATCAAAAAAAGGCATGTTGTGACTATTAGACTGTCTCTGGAATGTCCAAAGAGGATTTGTCACCATATGGATTTTTAAAAGTTAATGGCATTTAAAAAAATGAAATAATGTATAAATAATGAAATCAATGTATGAATGTTATCATACTGTTTATCTTTAAATGAAAGCAAAGTACTATAACATTTTTATTATCCCTAAAATAACCCAAGAGTGGCAACTTCCAGAGAATGCCCAAGCTAAAAATTTGGGTATAGACTGAAGCCCACAGAGGCCTAAAACACTAATGCTACTTTTCTTAGAATCTAGAACACTGACATCAACAATCCCATTTTCAATTTATTTGAGAACCCATGTAATATAGATATCACAGGTTCAGAAAAGATTCCTGAAACATTCATTCAACTTACACTAACTGAATTAGTAGCTTTTTATACTATAAACATTGAAAAAATAAAGTATTAGTCACTCAGTTGTGTCCAACTCTTTGCAACCCCATGGACTGCAACCCACCAGGCTCCTCTGTCCAAAGGATTTTCCAGGCAAGGATACTGGAGTGGTTTGCCGTTTCCTTCTCCACAGGAGCTTCCCAATGCAGGGATTGAGCCCACATCTCCTGCACTGAAGGCACATTCTTTACCTGCTGAGCTGCCAGGGAAAGACTCATATAACATTGTGTGTGTGTGTGTGTGTGTGTGTGTGTGTTAGTTGCTCAGTTGTGTCCAGCTCTTTGCAACTGCATGGACTGTAGCCCACCAGGCTCCTCTGTCCATGGAATTCTCCAGGCAAGAATACTGGAGTGGGTTGCCATTTCCTTCTCCAAGGTATCTTCCCAACCCAAGGATCAAACGCAGGATTCTTGCATTGCTGGTGGATGCTTTACCATCTGAGCTATTAGGGAAATACAAGAGATCCTGTTGATGTTTGAGAATGAAACAAAAATTTGTCATGTGAAAACTTCCTTGCTTTTATGAAAATTATCTGTGAAAATTATGGACAAAACAAAATTAAGGGAATTTTAAGTATAACATCTGAGATTTGGTCTAACTGGCAAAAGTGCAATCCTGAATAAATATTGGCAGGACCTCTCATATCACAGAAAATGGAACAGGAGGCTATTATCTACATGATTATAATAATAGCTAATATTTGGGTACTTACCATGTGCAAAGCACCATTTAACATACATTGTCTTATTTAATCCTCACAATGATATCTTGAGATAGTAACAACAGTATTTTTATGTTACATTTCATAGCCAAAAGAATTGAGGCATGGAGTTAAATAACTTATCCAATGAGACCTTGCTGCTTCCATCATAGATTTAAATCCAGGTGGTTAGGTGTTAAATGTCAGTGTTCTTAACCTCTAAGCTTAGGTACTTGGTGTCCCCAAGAAAGCAGAACCTCACCTCCTCTCAGCTTGTGACCCTGATGGATTCAAGACATTCTTTTTAAAGGTTTTTAGTTCTTTCTGTTAATTTCTTTTCTTTTCAGCATGTGCTCACTGCTTACCTGCTATGTGCAGGGAGCCCCTCACACTGACAGCAGTCAGGGTAACAAGATGGTCATCATTCTAAATTGACAGAATATCCGCTGGCATTAGCTGTTTCTAATAGGAGCTGTATGCTTTAGTGACATTATCTCATTGAATTCTTTTGCTCCCGATCAACATTTATTTGGAAGATTTTCAAAATCCAAAAGTTAAACAAATAGTAAAATGAAGCACATGTGCTCTCTACTCAGATTCAACAATTAACATTTTTCCAGTGTGCTTTACCTTCCCTGCTCCATTTCTCAACCTCTGTTTAGGTATCTACTTTCCCCCTTCTCTCAATCATTTGAAACTAAGTTGTATGCATCATGATACTTTACTTGTAAGTACTCCTACAAGTCCAGACTGACAATAAGATTATTCTGTAACCACAATATTTTTAACACATTTAAAACTGAGTTCGTATTAAAAATTTCAGGTTAGACCAACAAATGTCTTTATAACTCCTACCCCCTTCCCCTAAACTAGTATCCACCAAAGGTTCATGGTTTGGATGTTACTTTTAACTTAGAAAAAAAAAACCTCTCTATATTTTTAGTAATGTATCACTTAATTCGGATACTAATCCCCTGAATAAGGCCCTATGAGATCCATTTTGTGGATGAAGAAACTGAGGTTCAGAATGGGCTAATGGGCTAATGGGCTAATACACTAGCCCAAATCTGGTAAGTGGGATAATTCCTTTTGGGTGTTAATTCCTACTTTTTGAAAGCATCATGCTAGAATGCAGGATTAAGAAAGTGACCACTGACAGTGTAAGGGCTGGGAAACTGAATTTGAAAATACTTAGTTAAAATAGGTTAAGATTCTAATAACCACATATCCCAAAACCAGTTACTCCTCTTGAGAAATGTTTATTTCTAGTTAAGATTATAAGTGGGCTCAAAAATCCACTTACCAGTGCCTATCTAGCTTTCACTGCATCATTAAGTGTAGTGAGTGATATGATTAGTATATCATTTCATTGCTAAATAACCCACAATAAAAATGACTAAAATCAGAAGTGATTTTCTCAATAGATCCTGCCAGGTCTGAGTTTATTTCTATGCTTCTACCTTTAAAGCCATAATCCCTACCTAGCACAATGCCGCATGCGTGCACATGTGTGTGTGTGTGTGTGTGTGTGTGTATGTATATGTACATCCTGCCGCCCCCACCCCACCCCGCCCACACACACTGGCATTGTGCTAGGGGTTATGGCTTTAAAGGTAGAAGCATAGAAATAAACATTGCTATATCATGCTTGTCTACTGATTTACCTATAATAAACATAAAATAAATATATAGGAATTAAATTAAATATGTGCTGCTGCTGCTGCTAAGTCGCTTCAGTCGTGTCCGACTGTGTGTGACCCCAAAGACGGCAGCCCACCAGGCTCCCCGTCCCTGGGATTCTCCAGGCAAGAACACTGGAGTGGGTTGCCATTTCCTTCTCCAATGCATGAAAGTGAAAAGTGAAAGTGAAGTCGCTCACTCATGTCCGACTCTTCGCGACCCCATGGACAGCAGCCTACCAGGCTCCTCCACCCATGGGATTTCCCAGGCAAGAGGACTGGAGTGGGGTGCCATTGCCTTCTAAGTACAGTATAAAATAATTTTTTTCATGGCTAAATAACAGAAAATAAAGAAAAGATTTAAAATTTCACACTTAAGATCATATTTATATCTTTTAAACTTTGGATAGACATTACTTTCATATATATTAAAAGCCAAATCAAAGTTTCCAATAGAATTTGTGAAAAAGCTTCTCATTTATGGTGTCTTGTAGTTTTATTTGTAAGAAGTGAAAAAGGTACTTTTTCCCCTATTTTTTGCTATTTTTTTCCTCTGGTTTTTGTGAGGAAATGATTGAATTTCTTTACATTATTAGTTTAAAGCTAAATACATTACACTCTCAACAAACTATTTTATAATTTAAGATTTAAAGGTCATACATTGTTTTTGAGCAGGCAAGCCATTGCTGTAGAGTTGAAGTATAGGTCAGGTTTCATTTTTAAATGCCTTTGGACAGATCTTTTCCTGACAATTGGAGAAATGGTCTCTGAGGGCCAATTTCACCTTGTGGTTGGGAACCCCAGCTCTACTCAGAGTCCAGTGATATCACATGGAATAATAACTATTGGAAAAAGTCCCTTTCTCTTTGGTGCAGCTGGCAGTGTAAAAATCTGCCCTCTATTTATGCATACACTTATCTATAGATAAAGGAGATGTTGAAAAAGTGAATTTTGTGGTTAGGAAATGCATTATGATCCATATTTTCAAGATAATACATGAAAGAAAAAAAAAAAAACAAAACGGGTGTATTTTTGCTGGAATGGGCTTCATTGGTGGCTCAAGTGGTCAAGTATCTGCCTGAAATGCAGGAGGCCCAGGTTCGATCCCTGGGTCTGGAAGATCCCCTGGAGAAGGGAATGGCAACCCACTCCAGTATTCTTTTTTTGTTTATTTGTTTTACACTCCAGTATTCTTGCCTGGAAAACTCTATGGACAGAGGAGCCTAGGGGGTTACAGTCCATGGGGTCACAAAGAGTCAGATACACTGAGTGACTGACACTTTCATTTTTCACTTTCAGTCCGTGATTTGCATGTATGTAGCTACACTTTTCACTTTCCTGCATCGGAGAAGGAAATGGCAACCCACCCCAGTGTTTTTGCCTGGAGAACCCCAGGGACGGGGGAGCCTGGTGGGCTGCTGTCTGTGGGGTCACACAGAGTCGGACACGACTGAAGTGACTTAGCAGCAGCAGCTACACTTGAAACCGCAGGATTTCTTAAGCACATACTACTGTTCTTACATGCTAATTGTTTTTCCTCACAAAATGAAAAACACTGCATTTTTAAAATTTGTTGTTGAATCATAAAGACATTTCGGTAGTTTCACGTGGGTTCTATACATATTATGTTCAGTAATTGACAATTTTGGGATCCTTCTTTTAGTTTTACCTTTGACATGGGTGATGTTGTTTAATGGCATTACAAGCTGCAGGCATTTTATATTACAAAAATGATGTCCAACTGAAATCACTATATATAACTCAGATCCTTTCTTTCGTCAGTTCTCAAATGTATAACTTTTTCAGTTCTCCCAAATTTCATAAAGGGATGTAAAACTATATCTGCAAAAATGAATTTCTGTTAACTACTGGTTTTTATTTAAGTATCTATGGGATAAAATCTGTGCCTAAACTTTTAAAAATGTATGATTAACTAGAATGTTAAAACTTTGCTATTTAAAATTTTCTTTTTCTGAAAATACAAAACAAAATGAAATGCTTTTTATATAAACTTAAAAAGAATTTCACTTAGTCTATAACTGGTAAACATGAAATCATATTTCTGACTGCTTGTTTTTGAAGCAAAGTTCAACAAACATTTCTGGGGAACTTATTGTTGGCACCCTGATAGATTGAGTCTAGTGATACCACAGTGAGCTGATTAAAAAGTTTAACCCACAGTTCTTCTGTTGTTAATCAGTACTTCATAAAGCCTGTTCAAGACTGTAGTGGTTAGTTCAGGGCCCCCAAACAATGGTAGTAAGAGATCTATTCAGCTTTTATCCTCTAACTTTCAAAAGTAATTATTAGATAACAGGAATTAGGTAACATGGCCCATAGAGAAAGTAAATATTGGGTTAATGTCCTGAGATGCTTCTCTAACTAGCACACTAAAGTTTAAATCACTGCTGAACCAATTGGTAAATCTAGCTGTATATACTATTCTTGAAGCTACAGTTTGAAATTATATCAAACTATAAAGTAAAAAAGTTACCATTGATGCTCTTGGGGATGATGATAGAAAGACTATAAAGATACTAGAAAGAGAAAAATTCTAATAAATGAAAGAAAATTCCAAAAAAATCTGAAAACCTGTGCTGAATTGGATTTAGTTCTCATTCAAAGTTATGGTGGTAATACTAGATACGGTGACACATTAGCTGACAACACACACTGAAAATATTTCCTCTCTACAGTAACTCCACAATCATCACATTCTAAGCTAATAGTCTTTACCTTTTGGAAATACAAATAACAACAAATACAATTCTCAAAATCCTTTTCAGGGACAAAGTGGATAGAAGGTCTTTAGTTATTATATAGATAATACTTTATATTCTTTTAGTTTAGGAAGGACTTCCCTGGTGGTTCAGACGGTAAAGCGTCTGTCTACAATGCGGGAGACCTGGGTTCAAGAAAGCTTGATGTGGTTCACATTTTTTAAAATTGTATTTCATTTATTTATTGCTGCGCTGCATGGCTTGCAGGATCTTAGTTCCCTGACCACGGATTGAACCCAGGACCTGGCAGTGAAAGCACTGAATCCTACCCACTGGACTGCCAGGGAATTCCTGAGCTGGTTCACATTTTAGAGGGATGGTTGCAAAAGGACTTTGTTCAAAATTGTTTCTCCATCAGATATTATTTGCTTTTGTCTTCAGAAAATTTTATCCACTGGCAAATCCATTCACTTCTTAATCTTATAAATGAGCTTGTAGGAACTAAACTTGAAAGGAGCCTTAACTTTATTCATGTACCTCACAGTTTCAGTTTGAAAATTTCTGGGTTTGGTTCGCCCCTAACGTCACTACCTGCGGTGGATGTGGTGCCACCCTCTTTAGTAACACTTAAATGACTTCCAGTTCTGGTCGGCTGTGTATCCCTTGGCCTGCTCCGTGGAATTTTAGGAACTGCATGTTCTCAGTTTTGTTGATGAATTATTGTGAAAGTGTTTTCATGAACTATAAAGCAATTTAGAAATCTGAAACATTTTCATTTATAATTATTCAGTAGAAAGAGATGAAAAAAATCCTGTCTTTGAGAATTCAAAAATCTTGTTGATAATTTATAATCCTAGAATATATTAATTGCTTGGGCTTTATAAGATGTTTATAATTTATTTCAAACAAAATTTTTTGCCTTTGCCCTGAAAATTGACCTTCAGTACTAAATCCTAGTCTGAAAAGAATAGTTAAAATAGTTAAATAGTCACCCTTTAGAAATCCATGCCCTTAATTAAAGAGGTGGCTGAGTGTGAGAGAGGTTCTCTACAAACTATTGATGGCCATACATTAGGGACAGCCTCAGAAGTTCCTGTATATTTCTTTCTATGCACACTTAAAGTCCTGTTGCAGTCCAGTAAGAACAGGTTTCTTACTTATCTAGGTTATTTTCTTCACTGTTTACCATTTTCCATTAACTAAGCTAAAAAGGAAATTGGCAATTTTATTTTTGGCTGCTCTAGAGTAAATGTCATAGGCTAAAAATAAGAATTTCTGAGGTACTGCCAAGTGTCCTTAAAAATAAAATTTAAATAAATAAATAAAATATGTTAGAAAATCGAAATAAATAACTTGTATAAGAAAAAAGACTAATATCAAAGAATCAATCTTACAACTTGCCAATATTAATGATAGAGAAGTAGCATCTCTCTGGCCAGGGCAGTGTGGGAGGTTCTATTCTGAGTGAGGTATATAGCTTTTTGTAGTTTGCACATTGATTAGCACATACTGAGAAAACTTGAGAAAGAAAAACAATGATTTTCTTTTGTAATGAATACAGCAATTCTTCAGGTGTTAATGGTTTAAAGTGAACAGTAGATACATTCTGATCAAAGGAAAAGTATTGGCAAAACAGTATTTCAAACTGTTGTTGATTGTTGTTCTGTTTTTAATTGTGTTTACTATTTACTTTGAAAGAGGAAGGCATGCCTCCCTCAACCTCTAACTTTTTTTCAGGTTAAGACTATTGAGTGTGTGTTTCTCTCTCTCTCCAAAGATGAATGCGGGCTCTCATTTGGACACAAATGAGCTATGACTCTCTTTAAAGGTGTCTGTGGTTCTACCTCAGATACTAACTACTTGTGTCCTACATTCTCCTCCATGCCTTTTAGCTCTAATACTCAGGAATTTTGCAAGTCAAGTATCTTTTAATTAGTGTTTCCTTTATTTACTTATTTTCTTTGTACCTAATATATTTTTTCTGAAACATGAAGTGCATATGTTTTAATGGATCTTTCTACATTAATATTGTGTTCTGTGGGAATTATGGCTAGCACAGCATAGACACTTAATACTTCAGACTATGATTCTTATTAGGAAATAAGAATATTTTTTGAAATAATTTTTTCCATATAAGCGTAGATCTGTAAGTAACATTTTATGGGAGGGTAACAGGAGACCCATTAATTTGATTCTAATTTGGTCAGATGGAAAGGGGAATGGGGTAAATTTATATGCTGAAAACTTTATATCATGTATTTATGTCATATTTTTCAGTGCAGTTTTGAACATGAAGCTATTATTGGGGTATCTATTGTGGTATATATAGGTGCCCATGGTATTAGCAAATGAGGCTGTCAAGTTGGCATGAGGCAACATTCTTGTTTTTATTCCCCATTACCCACCAATACTGGTGGGTATTGTCCAGTTCTGGACAGTTTCCTCATTCCCTAGTCCAGCTCTAGCCTTTCACTACTCTTAAATATTTCTCACATCAGGCACACTGTTCGTAAAAGGCCCCCATTTCTAACTGTCTCTATTTATTGACTTCCAGCCTGTTTTAGGAACAGATACTCTGTCCTCAAATACTTCCTTTTCCTTTATGCCTTCTCTGACCAATTCACCAAATTTGTGAATTTCTTTAGCAGTTTCAATCTTTATCACAATACTAAGTGACATTAAGATATTCTTAGACATTCTTGGGGTGCTATGATGGAAAACAAACAAATTTTTTATTTCTGATTTTGTTTCCTTGACTACAGACATGACACTGTTTTGTTACTCATCTTCCCTTTCCAGATAACCAAGCTGAAAATAGATAGTAACCCTTTTGCCAAAGGATTCCGGGACTCCTCCAGGCTCACGGACATTGAGAGGTAATGAGAATTTTCTGTTTACTTTTTTGCTCAGATAAGATAAAAGTACTAGTTTGTAAGAGCACACTCCTTGCAACACCAAAGAGACATAACTTTACTGTATATAGTCTCCAGTACTCTGTACAGTCTCCTGTTCTCTGCCCCACCTTCACTTCCAGTTATAAACCCTACAGATATGCAACTGCTGAAGTTCTGACAGTTGCTGCAGTTGGATCTATTCTATGCTCCATTTCTGAGTGAAGTGGTTTCTTTGAACAGGACATTAATTCAACGGCAAAAAACAGGGCTTGCTTGTTATCAAAGACTCAGTCCTCTTGATGATATTAAGCTTCGTGTCTTAAGTGGCAATCCACAGAGAAAATAGAATCTTAATAGCCTTTGCCTTCTAAAGTGGATATATTTGCTAACATAAAGACTATAAAGGTAGCTTGGAATTCTGAAGCAAAAAGAGGCAGTTTAAATCAAGGTGCATATTTTATCTACAGTGTAGAATGCTTGTATTTAATAGGAAGGCTATTGGATATCAGGACCTTTAAGGCAAGTGACAATCATGTGCCTGTAATTTACCCTAATTTTTAACTGAAATGGTTCACACAGTGTGAGACTGTTTATGTGATGAGTAATGACTATATTGAGATGCATATTTGCCCAATGTGAATGTAAAAACAAGTTTTTTTCAAAGAAAAGATGTTTTTCAACCTAACTGATTATTTGTACCCGTAAGTGTACTATGCAACTTTCTGTACTTACTCTGTTTTGTTTTGTTTTTGTGAACACATTTAAATTCTACTGTCTTTGCAAATTTAAATTATAAAACAGTCACCATTTTATAATTAAATCATAAGATTTATTCATCCTCTGTATTTAATCTCTTATATGTCCTGGAATCTTTACAGACAGGTGGAGTACCTTAACTACCAGCCCTCTGATTTATTTTATCTCCAGATCTTTAGGTGATTTCCCCCACCAACTGCTACATGGTTCTGTCACACTCTTTGTTACCTACCACATGGTTATATGTCCTGACCTCAGCACTTCTCTTTCCTGTCCTGGCAACTCAAATTAAAGGATTATTATAAGTTTTAGCAACATTTGTCTGATCCTTCCATCATCCTTCCCAATGCCAGAGCATAAAGGTGTGGTTTTGATTTTGGGGGGAAAGATATAGAAGCTCAGTGAGGAGGCATAGAATCCACCAGGAGAGACTGAAAACTGGGCAGGCATTTGAGTAGAAAAGATTAGTTAGTTGAAGAGCCTGACAAGTGATTGAGGGTGAGATCAGGGAAAGGAACTTGAGCTTGTGGTTGAAAATCCCTTGCAAAATGGATGGCAAGGAGGTAACTCTTCGATTAAGTAGAACATAGGCATGCAAATAGGCCATAAGATCCAAATCAGTGAGAAAGTGGTATCAGCAGTATGGGTGACAAAAGAATCCACATTTACAAAGACTTTTTGTGACCCCACGGACTGTAGCCTATCAGGCTCCTCCGTCCATGGGATTATCCAGACAAGAATACTGGAGTGGGTTGCCATTTCCTTCTCCAGGGGAATCTTCCCAACCCAGGGATCAAACCTGGGTCTCCCACATTGTAGGCAGATACTTTACCATCTGAGCCACCAGGAGGTGTTTTAAAAAGGCTACTTCCATTTAGGTGTGATCTTTCTCATCTCCTGTTTCTAGTGTGCCAAAGGCACTGATTCACACTGGATTTATGCAGGTGGGATTATAATAGGTGAATTTTTTCTGCTTTCTAATCAGGTATCAGGCAAAAATGAAGACAGTGGCTCAGTGGGGCAGTAGTGATGTGTTTTTATAGTGTGCCTCATGTCTTCTGTTTCAGGTCAGGGGTTGAGCATGGTATATGAAGACAAAGCCATGGGTTAGAGTCCCTGCTCTGCCTTTCCCTGGCTGAGTGATCCTAGAGAAGTTACCTAAGTTAAGTAGATCACTTAAGTAAGATCTTAAGTAAGTAAGTTAAGGAAGATCACTTCTAAGTGATCCTCAGAAGTTACCCTGAGTCTGTTTCCTCATGTAGAAAATGGAGAACATAACACTGCTCACTTTATTATGAGGACCATGTAAGATGACATTTATGAAAGCACTTTCAAAATCTGAACACGTAAAATAATTATATTTTACTAGATGAGCATCTGGCGGAGGCGTGGGTCGGCAGTGGCCTGCTGCAGGGTTGGGGGCACTGCCTGTAGCAGTGTGTGCATGGGAACTTTTAAAGGAGGTCACCATTATCTTCATTACCTCCACCATAGTTTGGCCTCAGGTCAAATAACAGGGAGGGAACACAGCCCCGCCCATCAAGAGAAAATCGGATTAAAGGTTTACTGTGCCTGGCCCTGCCTATCAGAACAAGACCCAGTTTCCCCCTCAGTCCCTCTCTCCCATCAGGAAGCTTCCATAAACCTCTAATCCTTCTCCATCAGAGGGCAGACAGACTGAAAACCACAGTCACAGAAAACTAACCAATCTGATCACATGGACCACAGCCTTGTCTAACTCAACAAAACTATGAGCCATGCCATGTAGCGTCACCCAAGGTGGACGGGTCATGGTGAAGAGTCTGACAAAATGTGGTCCACGGGAGAAGGGAAAGGCAAACCAGTTCAGTATTCTTGCCTTGAGAACCCCACGAACAGTATGAAAAGGCAAAACGATAGGACACTGAAAGATAAACTCCCCAGGTCAGTAGGTGCCCAATACACTACTGGAGATCAGTAGAGAAATACTCTAGAAAGAATGAAGAGATGGAGCCAAAGCAAAAACAACACCCAGTTGTGGATGTGACTGCTGATGGAAGTAAAGTCCAATGCTATAAAGAGCAATATTGCATAGGAACCTGGAATGTTAGGTCCATGAATCAAGGCAAATTGGAAGTGGTCAAACAGGAGATGGCAAGAGTGAACATTGACATTTTAGGAATCAGCAAACTAAAATGGACTGGAATGGGTGAATTTAACTCAGATGACCATTATATCTACTACTGTGGGCAAGAATCCCTTAGAAGAAATGGAGTAGCCATAATAGACAACAAAAGAGTCCAAAATGCAGTACTTAGATGCAATCTCAAAAACAACAGGATGGTCTCTGTTCATTTCAAAGGCAAATCATTCAATATCAGAGGAATCCAAGTCTATACCCCGACTAGTAATGCTGAAGAAGTTGAATGGGTCTATGGAGACCTACAAGACCTTCAAGAACTAACACCCAAAAAAAGGTGTCCTTTTCACTGTAGGGGACTGGAATGCAAAAGTAGGGAGCCAAGAAATACCTGGAACAACAGGCAAATTTGGCCTTGAAGTACAGAATGAAGCAGGGCAAAGGCTAATAGAATTTTGCCAAGAGAACGCACTGGTCATAGCAAAACCCTCTCCAACAACACAAGAGATGACTCTACACATGGAAATGACCAGATCATCAATACCAAAATCAGACTGATTATATTCTTTGCAGGCAAAGATGGAGAAGCTCTATACAGTCAGCAAAAACAAGACTGGGAGCTGACTTTGACTCAGATCATGAACACCTTATTGCCAAATTCAGACTTAAATTGAAGAAAGTAGGGAAAACCACTAGGCCATTCAGGTATGACCTAAATCAAATCCCTTATGATTATACAGTGGAAGTGAGAAATAGATTGGCTCTTATAGAGTGCCTGAAGAATTATGGACAGAGGTTTGTGACACTGTACAGGAAGCAGTGATCAAGACCATCCCCAAGAAAAAGAAATGCAAAAAGACAAAATGATTGTCTGAGGAGGCCTTACAAATACCTGTGAAAAGAAGAGAAGCAAAGCGCAAAGAAGAAAAGGAAAGATATACCCATTTGAATGCAGAGTTCCAAAGAATAGCAAGGAGAGATAAGAAAGCCTTCCTCAGTCATCAGTGCAAAGAAATAGAGGAAAACAATAGAATGGGAAAGACTAGAAATCTCTTCAAGAAAATTAGAGACACCAATGGAATATTTCATGCAAAATGGGCACAATAAAGGACAGAAATGGTATGAACCTAACAGAAGCAGAAGATATAAGAAGAGGTGGCAAGAATACACAGAAGACTACACAAAAAAGATCTTCATGACCCAGATAATCAATGGTATGATTACTCACCTACAGGCCGACATCCTGGAATGCAAAGTCAAGTGGGCCTTAGGAAGCATCACCATGAGTAAAGCTAGTGGAGGTGATGGGATTCCAGTTGAGCTATTTCAGATCCTAAAAGATAATGCTGTAAAAGTGCTGCACTCAATATGCCAGCAAATTTGGAAAACTCAGCAGTGGCCACAGCACTGGAAAAGGTCAGTTTTCATTCCAATCCCAAAGAAAGGCAATGCCAAAGAATGCTCAAACTACCACACCATTGCACTCATCTTACATGCTAGGAAAGTAATGCTTAAAATTCTCCAAGCCAGGCTTCAACAGTATGTGAACCATAAAATTCCAGATGTTCAAGCTGGATTTAGAGAAGGCAGAGGAACCAGAGCTTAAATGGCCAACATCTGTTGGATCATCAAAAAAGCAAGCGAGTTCCAGAAAAACATATACTTCTGCTTTATTAACTATGCCAAAGCGTTTGACTGTGTGGATCGCAACAAACTGTGGAAAATTCAGAAAGAGACTGGAATACCAGACCACTTGACCTGCCTCCTGAAAAATCTGTATGTAGGTTAAGAAGCAACTGTTAGAACTGGACATGCGACAACAGACTGATTACAAATTGGGAAAGAAGTACATCAAGGCTGTATATTGTCACTCTGCTTATTTAACTTGTATGCAGTGTACATCATGAGAAATGCTGGACTGGATGAAGCATAAACTGGAATCAAGATTGCCGGGGGAAATATCAATAACCTCAGATGTGCAGATGACACCACCCTTATGGCAGAAAGCAAAAAAGAACTAAAGAGCCTCTTGATGAAAGTGAAAGAGGAGAGTGAAAAAGCTGGCTTAAAACTCAACATTCAGAAAACAAAGATCATGGCATCTGGTTCCATCCCTTCATGGCAAATAGATGGGGAAACAATGGAAACAGTGACAAGACTTTATTTTCTGGGGGGCTTCAAAATCACTGCAGATGGTGACTGCAGCCAGGAAATTAAAAGACGCTTGCTCCTTGGAAGAAAAGTTATGACCAACCTAGAAAGCATATTAAAAAGTAGAGACATTACTTTGCCAACAAAGGTCCATCTAGTCAAAGCTATGGCTTTTCCAGTAGTCATGTATGGATGTGAGAGTTGGACTATAAAGAAAGCTGAGCCCTGAAGAATTGATGCTTTTGAACTGTGGTGTTGGAGAAGACTCTTGAGAGTCCCTTGGACTGCAAGGAGATCCAACCAGTCCATCCTAAAGGAAATCAGTCCTGAATATTCATTGGAAGGACTGATGCTGAAGCTGAAACTCTTAAAACTTTGGCCACCTGATGTGAAGAATTGACTCATTTGAAAAGACCCTGATGCCTGGAATGATGAATTTGGGAGGAGAAGGGGATGGCAGAGGGTGAGATGGTTGGATGGCATCACCAACTCAATGGACATGAGTTTGAGTAAATTCCGGGAGTTGGTGATGTACAGGTAAGCCTGGCATACTGCAGTCCATGACGTTACAAAGAATCGGACACAACTGAGCGACTGAACTGAACTGAACTGAGATGAGCATAGTTTTACTCCATCTAAGTTACTTTCAATGATCTTAATAAAATACTTCTAGAATAAAAATAGCCCCTTAAGTTTTACTTATGTTTATGAGAGACAAGTACCCAGACTGACTGCCATTTAGGGTGACGGACTTGATAATGCATGCAGCCACATTTTCCACTTAACTGAATAAACATCCTGATGTCGGGAACTCACATGTACATGAAACTTAGAAGCTTTCAGTGGTCTGAGGGGTAAAAGAGCATCTTATGAGACTAGCTGCAAGTTTGCAAGATGACCTAAGTAGTGTGAAATTGGCCAAGGTTTTGGATTTCATTTCCAGGTATTTAAGTCTGAATTTTTCCTAAACAGCCTTTGGGGATGGAACAAATCAGATCAATTGATCTTTGGAGACCTAAAGAAATTAAATTAGTCTGGAGTCAGTTACTGCACTAAACCATCTAGTAATTGAATTGCCCCTTGTAACTGATTGAAAACAGCCCTATTTGTAACAATATAGAGAGCTTTTGTAAAATAAGAGATCTGAGAGAAAAACACATCTTTTTATGACATGATGACAGAAATTGCACTTTTCTAACCTAATTGAATATGGTGTTATAAATATGTGACCTTAATGATTTCAAGTTTCCTTTCCCAGATTTACAGCTACTGTATGAGATACCCAAACAAAAATGCCTTTAGGACTGGATCTGTATGCCTTATACCTCTAAACTCACAGTAATATTCCTTCTACATCTGCACAAGCTTTGTAGATACTCTAAAAGCCATTCTGGTTTTCTCACTCCCATTTTATGAAGTTCTGTTGAGATACCTGAATGTGTCACATTCTTCACATGTAGCCTTACTCCCAGGGACAACATCACCCTTATTTGTGAAAGAAAACTAGTGTCATTAACAAAAGTAGAAGGTATTTTCATTAGATGTTTTGTACATATACCTACAATGGACAGCTAAGAAGTAAATCAAAAGTCCAAAAGGGTTTCTCAGTATAATCTGATTTATAGCTATTTAGTTCAGGGAGAGAATTATCTGCTAGTGCCATATAGTAAATATAGCTTACAGACAGTCTGTCAGTTGGTGTTTTCTTTTTCTTTTTGGGGGAGTGAAGGGACACTTTCTAAGTGAAAGAAAGATAGTAAGTGAACGCATGGTATTACTTCTGAGAAAGGAGAGATGACTATGAAGATATTTGTATGTTCAAAATTAAGTTTCTTCTGTTAGGTTTTTTGTTTTTGTTTTGTACAAATAGAGTAAGTGGGAAAGGAGTATGTTAGAAAACATATAGTGCTGAATACTGACAGAGAAGGTAGAATAGACATTACCAGGCAACAGGAGAAAAGAGGAGTCAGGTATCTGATACGACAAACTCCAAATCTTTTTACTTGTCATTTTCAAATTTTCTTGATACTGTTTGACATTTATACTTCCAGTGTTTGGAATTATTTTGTCCAGTCTTCTAAAAAAAAAAAAAAAAGTCGTTGGAATTTTGATTGGGCTTGTGTTGAACTTGTATAATGATTTGGGGGAGAAAAATGATGTCTTTACAGTACTGAGACTTCTAGGAATACATCATATGTTTGTCTTTTTACGAAACTTATGTTCTTTAGAAGTTAGGGTATTTTCAAGTCTGTAAGTCCTACACATGTTTTTCAAGCACATAGCTAGGTTTATTAGAATTACATTGTCCAGTTTAATAGCCAATGGCCACAGATGGTTAGTGGAGAAATGTGGCTATTCCATATTGAGAAGTACTATAAGTACCAAAAAAAACAAAAAACAAAAACAAAAAACAGACACTGATTTTCAGGATTTAGTGTGAAAAAGATGGAAAATATCTCAACAGTAGTTTTAGGATACTGATAACATGCTGAAATAATATTTTGCAGATATATTGGGTTAAATAAATTACTAAAATTAATCTCATCTGCTTTTTAAAACTTTGACAGCTAGACTCTTTAAAATTACATATATGGCTCATGATAGCTTTCTTTTGTCTTGCATGTACTAGAAGGTTATTTTAGGGGTGGCTTATTTTTGAAAATAGAATTTTCTAGTTTATAAAAAGTTATTGATTCCTATATGTCATTGGCATCCTGCCATTTTACTGAACTTAGAAAACATTAGTTTTAATAATTTTTCTTTTTAGTCTCTTGAGTTTTCCACTTAGATCTCCCTATCAACTGCAAAAATGACAATTTTATCTTTTTCCTTCTAATATTCATGCTTTTTACAATGTCTTTTTGTTATATTACATTGATTAAAATTTCCAGAACACTATTAAAATGTAATTGTGATAGTTAGCATTTTTCTCTTGTTCTTGACTTATTTAGTAATGCCTCTAGTATTTTATCACTATATATGGTTTTCATTGGCTTTTGGTTTTGGATTGATACTCTTTATCATACTGAAGTAATACCTTTCCATGCCTAAAGAACTTTTTGCTATTCTGAATGTTACTGAATTTAAATGCTCTTTTAACATGCATGGAGACAATTTGAATTATTTTTCTACTGTACATAACAATAGGATTAATTCTAGTCATATTGTCTATGGTGAGCTATCCTTCCATCCTTGTATTTCTGGAATACATCCTATCTGGATTCTGTTTTTCTTGTAATGCATTGCTGAATTTAATTTACCCATATTTTATTAACACTTAAGACTTTTAGTATCAGTCTTCATAAATAGAGATACATTTTGTTTCTTCTTCCTTCTTTGTCAGCTTTTAGTATCAGGTTTCTGCTAGTCTGAATGAACTGAAATATCTTCCTGCTTTTTATTGCTTGATCAGTTTAAATCCAAAGAAGTGATCCTTTACAATCTTGTGCATAAACTCATCTGGGGAATTCTTGGGGTGAATTAACTACCTTTAACTACTTTTTTGGTTTGTTCCATAGTTTATCAGTCAGATATGCATTTACTTCTATCCCATTTAATGCCTGTCTTGAGTTCTGCTTTGTCTAACCTTATATTGCTATACCTTAACATTTGTTGGTTTTATTTGCCTTTTAATTTTTAAAAATCTTTGTTCTAACAGCAAGAGACCCCTCTTCTCTTGCATCATTAAACAAATATCTTGACATTTCTTTTGTCAAGTGAAAAACAGCCTCCTCTTGATGCCATGTGTCTCTTGAGTTACTGATTCTCCCAGTTTTCTCCTCCTTCTTATAGTGAAGCTCCTTAAAAAGAGTTCTGTGCATTTTCTTCTCAGTTCTTCTCTTCCCTTTGTCTCTTCTACCCTGTCTTTTAGAGTTTCATTTACTACTCCACCAGTCCACCCATGTCCAGGTCACCAGTAAACTCCCCACTGCTAAGCTCAATGGTCACTTCTCAGTCCTATTTCACCTATTACTGGCGTTTGACATTGTCATTTATTCTCTCCCTTTTTCCTCTTTGCTTCCAAGACCTCTCATAATTTGTGGTTTTTATTCTACTCCACTGGCCATTCTTTCTCCATCCACTTCTTGGTTCTTCCCCTTGTCCTCTATCTGTAAGATAGTAATATGGTCCAGGCCTTAATCCTTGGACTTCTTCTCTTCTCAGTCCACATCCCCTTCCTGAGTGATATGAGCAGTTAGTTTCCTGCCTTTAAATGCCTTTATATGCTGACTTCTGTCAAATTTACACCTCTGGTTCTGGTTTCTCTAGAGTCAAAGCTCTGGCTGTCTCTCTTCTTTTTCCCTCTCCCTTAAGGGTACCTTAAATCTCACACAGCTATGACAGGATGCCCAATCACACTCTTCTACATCTGTGCTTCTCTTACAGTTCCCTTCTCAGCTGCATCCTTCCCATTGCTCAGCCAAAAGACTGGGAGTCACCCTTCCTGGCTTGTCTTGATCTCTCACTTTCCCTTGTGGCTCAGCTGGTAAAGAATCTGCCTGCAATGTGGGAGGCCTGGGTTTTATACCTGGGTTGGGAAGACCCCCTGGAGAAAGGAAAGGTTACCCACTGCAGTATTCTGGTCTGGAGAATTCCATGGATTATATAATCCATGGGGTCGCAAAGAGTCAGACACGACTGAGCGACTTTCACTTCTACATCAGTTCAGTTCAGTTCAGTCGCTCAGTCGTGTCCGACTCTGTGACCCCATGAATCACAGCACGCCAGGCCTCCCTGTCCATCACCAACTCCTGGAGTTCACTCAGACTCACGTCCATTGAGTCAGTGATGCCATCCAGCCATCTCATCCTCTGTCGTCCCCTTCTTCTGCCCCCAATCCCTCCCAGCATCAGAGTCTTTTCCAGTGAGTCAACTCTTCACATGAGGTGGCCAAAGTACTGGAGTTTCAGCTTTAGTATCATTCCTCCCAAAGAAATCCCAGGGCTGATCTTCTTCAGAATGGACTGGTTGGGTCTCCTTGCAGTCCAAGGGACTCTCAAGAGTCTTCTCCAACACCACAGTTCAAAAGCATCAGTTCTTCGGCACTCAGCCTTCTTCACAGTCCAACTCTCACATCCATACATGACCACAGGAAAAACCATAGCCTTGACTAGATGGACCTTTGTTGGCAAAGTAATGTCTCTGCTTTTGAATATGTTGTCTAGGTTGGACATAACTTTCCTTCCAAGGAGTAAGTGTCTTTTAATTACAGTTGACTAATTTTTCAAACTATATCCAGAGAAGTCCAACTACTTCTTACCATTCCTGCTGCTACCACTCTTATCTAGGACTCTACCATCTGTTTTTCTGTTGATTTTTCTATGTCCATTCTTACTGCTCTTAAGTCAGCTTTCAGTTCACCAATCAGAATGATCTTTTAAGAAAAAAAGTCAGATCACATCAGTCTTGCTCAGAACTCTCCAGTGGCTCATCTTCCCGTTCACTGTAAAACCCAAAGTCCAGACAAGGCCTGGAAGGTTCCATGGAGTCTGATCCGGACCCTCCCAGTTATCATTCTGAACTCATCTACCTTTGTCTTGCTTGTTTTTTGTTTTTGTTTTTTTTTACATAGCCAGGTCCATCTCAGCCCCAGTTAGGGCCTTTATACTCACATATGCAGCCCCTATAGCTGATTGGTCCAGTGCTTTGCCTTTTGTTTCCTAGTATATCCCCAGAACCTGGAATAGTGCCTGGTACATAGTAAACACTCAAATATTTGTTGAGTAAATAATGATATGTATTTTTGTAAAATGTCATATAGAGTATGTGTATTTTTAAAAACTTGTCTGAAGGTCTTTGTGTTTTAATAGAAAAATTTTGTCTGTCTCCAAGTATTACAAGTATTACATGTATTCCTGCTGATATGTTTTGTTTTGTTTCTTTCTGTTTCTGCTGTTTGTTAAGTTCAGCTATTCGCTTTACCTTTTATTTTCTCTTCCTGTCTTTTGTTGAATTTATCCAGTCTTCCTCCTCTTTATTATGGTTAACATTCCATAGCCACCACATGTTACAGGCAGTGGGCTATATAGTTGACACATTTTATTTCAGTTATACTTCAAAATAATTCTATAATAAAGAATGATTATCATTCCTATTCAGCTGGAGCTTAAAGAGATTAATACTTTATGCAAATTCACATAGTGTAATTTGTGACAGCTGAGCCTCACACCCAGGTTGGTTTGTCTGAAACCAAAGTCCTTTCTCTTATTCATTATATTTCTTTTAAATATGCTTTTAAATTCTGAAAGACTTAATTGTAAAATTGATATTTCTATGTTATTGTTAGGAATGAAACTATATATTTTCTTTTCTTGTAAAATAGGAGATATTTGAAACTGAAGTGAAAGTGAAAGTCATGTCCGACTCTTGGTGACCCCATGGACTGTACAACCCATGGAATTCTCCAGGCCAGAATACTGGAGATATTTATTATGTGATTATTTCCTTGCAGTGCCCCTCCCTCAACCTATAGTTTTGTTTTAAATAATCTGGGACTTAAAGTCCAGCTTCTTATTCATGTATCTTCTTCATCTTCTCTTTAAATTCTTTTTCTTAATGTAAGGATCAGAAATCCATCAACTGCAATCATTTCAATTTACTTCTAGTCCTATTCATTTCACTGTTTAATGTTCACTTCTGTTGTACTCATTACTGAAATTGTGTTCAGGCTATTCTCAGCTGTTGATAAATGTTGAGTAATTGGTTGAGGAAGGAGATATGGGTTATTCTCTTTATTAGTTCCTATATATCTGAGAGGATCTGTTGCCATTATCATAAACCTGACTAGGGTCACAGCTTTTCTCCTCAGAACTCTTTCAACCTTTCTTTGTTGTCTAGTTTTTAAATACTGTAGATAGGGTAAAAGCTGATGCTAAACCCACTGCGGGAAACTTTCCATTGTGGGAAAGTTGCCTTTTTTTTCTGTCTGATAAAATATGCTTTTAGAAAGTTTTCTTTGAAATTCAGAAATTGTACCAGTATTTAACTGTAAATTTTTTTCATTAGTATTTACAATATAATTGAGCCCTTCAATTTGAAAAATCAAGTTGTTTCTCATCTCAAGAAAATTTTTTTTCTCCTCTTCTGGCTTCTAATCTGTCTGCTCTATTCAGACATACTAAAATTCCTATTGTATATATGTTACATCAATCCCCTACTTCTCTTATCTATTGTTTAATAATTTTTATCTTTTTAACTGTTTACTCTGATACTGGAAGGATTTCTTATATGAATCTTCTAATATGTTGAGTCTGTTTTCCATGGCATCAGGTATTTTGTTTGCTCTCCTTATTGAGTTCTTCTAAAATGTGGTAGTTACTATATTGTCATTTTTCAAGTATACTTTTACATTTCCGAACTGTTTCCTTTTCATGTCTGCTAGTCCTGCTTTATCAATACAGGGTGTTCTTAAATCTCACTAAAAACTTGAAAGTACAGTTAGAGACTTAAAATACTTCTCCCTGTTTCTTGGAACAAGGCAGTTTCAAAAGAGATTGCTTGTTACGTTTTTTAAAATTAGTTTTCTTCTTTTGGATTGCAGAGTATTTTTGTAATGTCCACTTATCTTTCTCTAGCTCATGTATAGAATGGAGTGTCTGTTTAGTGTTAGGAGCTGAGATTAACTGTGAATAAAACCATGTGAATCTATGAAATCTTTCAGGTGCAGACTGAAAAAGGGGTAATAATTTATAAATTTATTGTGAGTATGCCCATGTGGAAATATAATTATTCTGTTCGGGTTAGGAAGTTGTTGCAGATAGGAGATAGCCTTGGAAAAGGGAGTTTTAACTTTACATTAACTTTGATCAAATTACCCTGTCTGCCTCAGTAGCTAGAAATCAGCAGCTCCCTCTCCATGCCCAACAAAGCAACCTCATGGCCCTTTTCCAGAGCCCGTGGTGGTCACTGGCCCCACACCTTTCAGTGTGCCAAAGCCACGGTGTGCAGCTGAGAACGTGCTGTTGTGGGATTCCTTCCTCAAAGCCTCCAGCAGTGTGAGAATCTGCTTCTCATCAGCTGCTCAAAGACCTGCCTCTATCATTGATCTCTGCTGCTCCAAGGTGGGGTTTAGGTTAAGCTGTGACAGAGGGCTTTTCATCTCTTCCCCACTGCACGCACCCTCACTGCCCCCAGGTACCCTTCCTCCGTATAGAGCAACGAACCCAGGCTGTTTGATGCTCTCTTCACGTCCTTTCCCGTGACTGACATGTCAGTTTGCAGCTGGCACGCCACCGTGGTTTCTCAGTCATGTCAGGGGGGCAGAGAATTAAATACATGGGCTTATCTCACCTTAGTGGTTCAGGATTCATATTGAGAGTCTCTATAAAATATGTTTAAAACTCCCTGGCATTGAACAAAACTTGCAAACACATGAAATTTGGACACAAGCCCAATGGGAATCAGGTCCTTTTGCTCAGAGCTCAAATACTCTCTGTTAGTTTAGCCAAAGAAGAAAACTTCTGGAAACAAGGTTGCAAATTTGATATTCTGAAAATTTATAGTTTTATCTATATCAGGCAATGGAGCATCAATTATTTTTTGGCAGATCTGCTAAAGAGGTTCACAGGAAATAAGGACTTCTGGTACCAGAAAGAAAGTAGTGTTGGTTCTAACATAGCTCTAAGCTGGCTTGTGGAGTTTCTGAGGCAGTAAAGTTTTCATAAGAGCTGTGTGGGGTAAGTGGGGCCCATCTCTAATATGGTAAATGGCTTAGAGCAGGGGTTGGAAAACCCTATTGTCTACCACCTGTTTGGTATAGCCCTCAAGATAAGAATGGTCTTTACATTTTAAATGGTTGAAAAAGTTATAAAAATAACATTCTGTGACATGTAATAATATAAAATTAAAATTCATTGTCTATAAATTTTTATTAAAGGACAATCACGTTTTTCAATTTATGTATTTTAATTTATGTATATGTGGTTGCTTTCGGGCTACAATGACAGAGCTGTGTATATATGACAGAGATCATAAGGCCTACAGAGCTTAACATATTTCCCATCTGGCCTTTACAGAGAAAATTTGCTGATCCCAGGCTTAGAGCTGTAAGGGCCTATGGAAATGATGGCAGCAAGGAAAACTCCTACCCAGAAATTTTACCTTCTTAGGATGATATTTAAAATGAAGAGACTCAGAATTTCATTTCGAGGCCCACGTGGTGATGCTAGTTGACACAGCTGGTGAGAGGTGATCTCTGCCAGTACTTTCTCCTTCCTGTCTTTACAGTGGCAGTTTTTGAGACATGTTCTTGGGGTCATTTTAGCACCTGTGGTTCAAGCCAGAAGACAGACAGCAGAGCAGGATGACAAAGTGACAACCTGGAGACGCATACTTTAAAAGTGTCTATACATTTTAATATCTGTGCCGCTTTTATATATCTTCTGTCTTGTGCCTCAGAAATTATGAATAATTGAAACATAGGTTGTAATTTTTTTTTCTCTTTCAGAGTACTAGAAAGTTGCAGGGCCTTTAGAAAACAGTATAAAAGGCATTTGGGAAAGTAAATGTTAGAAAAGCTTCCAAGACACAATCGAGTTTATTATTAAGGAAGTAGAAAATACTTTTCCCAATGTTTCCCAAACTTGCATTATAAAATAGAAAAATAATGATATTTTAAATGTGTAAAAATCCAGTGCTCAAACGTTAAATAAGTCAAATGTGAGTCTCCACCTCTCAGAATCCTCCTCTCCCCAGACAGACTCTGTTCTCATTTGAAGGGTACGTGTGTGTGTATACCTACATGTACCTTAAAGGTAAAATCCTACTTGAGTTCATACTAATCCTTTCCACTTCTATTCAGAATGATAAGGTTTTTACTGAACCTCTCTGACCTTACACCTATATCTCTTTTCATTCATGCTGAGCCTCTAGTTCTCAGTGACACCAGGAATTATGACAGAATATTCTGTCATTGCTCCTTTGCTTTATCCCATAGCATATAGAAGTATAGCAATCTCCGAACATATATGTCTAGATATCTCCAACAATGTGACAACTAAAAATAGTTAAAAATCTTTTTATGGCTATTTTTGTCCTTAGTGTAGATTCTACTAGAGTGTATTTGGGTTTTTTTTTTTCTTTTTTTTTTTTTTTTTTGCCTTTGAATATGCCATGTGCTCTAGATGTAAATCATTTCTTAAATAACCATATAATAAAATTATGCTTTTTTAAATCCCCAAAATAAAAAATACAATAAAACATGAACTTAAATGTGTATCATTAGGTTGGTGGTATGACTACCAAAACAAAAACACTCTAGTAGCATCTACACTAAAGACAAAAAGAACCACAAAAAGATTTTTAACTATTTTTAAAGTGGGACCTAGAGAGTGATCTGCCAGATCACAGAATTTGTCAGTACAAGATTTGGGGTTAGAACTCAGGGTTCTTTGCAACTAGTACTGGACTTTTTCAAAATGACCCTTTAAAATTTTTACTTCTATTTATATATTTGTAGGTTCATAAATTGTTAGAGCCATAATAGATCTTAGAGATCATCTATCCAGCCCACCATTTCCCTGCTATGCCTTCATTTAATGGGAGAAGGCAGAGACCAGATGCAGATAAGGAGTCTGATTACACGGCTTCTTATTAAAGAAACTTCTTTTTCATCATCTCCAATGAAGACAGAGTTAGTGTAAGAGACTGTATGTATAAAATGAAAGTTATTTTGTTTGGTAACCAGGTTAAAGCCTGCTTTTAAATAAAATCTATTAATGTAGTAAATTGAAATAGTCTGATGACAATAACCACAGAAAGGAAGGGATGACTTTTAACGGAATGATAAGAAGTTACAACAAAACTCTTTTAACTAGAAAGCTATGTTCCTGCATTTAAAATGTTACTCATTTATTCACAGCTTCTAAGAGGAAACATTTATATTACAAAACAGTGTCAAACAAACCAGTGAATGTGATAGAGTACCAAAGTTATTCACAGTTGATTCATGGTCATAATTTATCCTCCTTTTCTTTTGCTTGTATCTTTCTATCTGTACAAGGATATTTGTTCCCTGCCTCACAATTTACTAAAGTTTATTTTTAGAGGCTGCATAATCTGTACTTTGCTTGGGACCTTTGTTCTAGTCACAAAGGTTAGACTTAGGAAACTATTTTTTCCCCCACAGTGGTACAGTTTACTTAAGTTGCTAATAATGATATAAAACCAGAAATGCAGATTACTATTGAAAAGAAAAATTAGTAAGATTAAGTCAAATAAATAAAAATAAACTAAAATCTGAAAGAGCTTTTAAAAAGATTAAAATTACTTTGTTTTTCCAAAATATATTGTGTATTTCTGTTCTCAAATTAAAATTAATGATTTATAATACATCTTCAATTATATTATCTAAAGTTTTCATTTATTAAGTACTTTGTGGAAGCAACAAATATTGATATATTATCTAATGGTAATTTATAACATTATCTGCATAAATCTTCAGAAAAATATTGTGACAAGCAGTTATTTATAAAGGCTCAGTAAGACATGATATAAACATGAGAAAACTGATGATCAAGGATAACTTTAAATATTTTGTTTCCTATAAATTAGATTTGATTTTAATGAATCTGACATTTTATCCCTGAATGCAGCTTTTTTCCAGTTTATATTTAGAAAAAGAGAAAGTTAGAATGTAAATTGAAATAACATTTAATTTTTACTTAATTTTCTCTGTGACATATATATTATAGGACGGTTTAAATGAAGCATAGCATGTTATAGCGACTAGAAGTCTCAATTTAATTTAAAATGATTATGATTATGTAGCCAGCTTTATAAATATGATTTTGATACTTAATAGTAACTTAATTTTGTTACTTATAAACATTTAGTGAGCACTTATTATATGCCAAATGCCAATATAAACTCTGTGTGTTTAATTCATTCAATCTTTTTTTTAAGTTATATTATTTTGTTTATTCTTTGAGTTCAGTCTAGTATTGACTTAATTATATATACCAAGTCCTTCACATCTCTGCTACAACCAACACATGTAAAAGATAATTGGCAAGAAGTTTCCAGTGAATAGAAAATGAATTACCTGCACTACTTAACAAAAGTGAAATGAGTAACAAGGATGACTAATGTCTAAAGCCTGTATCACATAATCCTAGTGAGATTTAAAATATTTTTTAATTGAAGGATAATTGCTTTACAGAATTTTGTGGTTTTCTGTCATACATCAATAAGAATCAGCCATAGGCACACCCATGTCCCCTCCCTCCTAGACCTCCCTCCCATTAGAATTAATAATAATTATTAATAATAATAATTAGTAAAACCTAATATCCTCATGCTGCAGATGAGAAAACTGAGGCACAGAGAAGTGAAGTGATTTGCCCAAAGGCACACAAAACAAGTGGCAGGACTGGGATCTGAGCTAAGCAGGTTCCAGTACCCACTACACTAGGGTGGTGGTTCTCCAAGTGTGACCTCCATGTCAGCAGCATCAGTGTTACCTGAAAACACACTGGAAGTCATATTCTCAGGCCATACTTTGGACTTACTAAATCAAAAACTCGAGGGTGGGGTCCATAAATCTGTGTTTTGGCCAGCCCTCTGGGTAATTTTGATGAACACTGTCTTAGTCTGGTTGGGCTACTATAACAAAAATGCCATAGACTGTGAGAGATTTAAACAACAGACATTTATTTCTCACAGTTCTGGAAGCTGGGGAGTCTAAGATCAATGAGCTGGCAGATTTCACTTTTTCATGAGGACCTGCTTTCTGGTTCATAGACAGCTATCTTCTCACTGTGTCCTCACATGGCTGAGGAAAAGAAAGCTAAAGCAAACTCTTCTTTCTCTTCTTATAAGGGTACTAATCCCATCATGAGGGCTTCACCCTTAAGACATAATTGTCTACTAAAGAATGCACATCCTAAAATCATCACCATGGGGATTAAGATTTCAACAAGAATTTGGGGGACATAAACAGTTCATAAGACACTAAAGTTTGAGAACCACTACTGAGAAGGCAATGGCACCCTGCTCCAGTACTCTTGCCTGGAAACTCCCATGGACGGAGGAGCCTGGTGGGTTGCAGTCCATGGGGTCACTGAGGGTCCGACACGACTGAGCGACTTCACTTTCACTTTTCACTTTCATGCATTGGAGAAGGAAATGGCAACCCACTCCAGTGTTCTTGCCTGGAGAATCCCAGGGACAGGGGAGCCTGGTGGGCTGCCGTCTCTGCGGCCGCACAGAGTCGGACACGACTGAAGCGACTTAGCAGCAGCGGCCTAGATAAAGCATTGTTCTCTCCCTCAATCAGAGGCCAACAGTGTAGTGGTGGAGATGATCATGCAAACACATAATTGCCATCCATCTAGTAAATGCATTTAAAGAGGAATATATTAGGTATAGCAGTGGTGCAAAGAAGAGTGTGAAGGAAAAGGAAGATTTTGCTTTTTGAGCATTAAGAAATTTGTACTGAAGTTTCAGAGACAGAGGAAGGGCAGTCAACTCAATACTGATGACAGTATGTTGGTTTTGCTTATCTGGAGTTTGAACAAATAGTTCAGATGACTTCCAGTATTTCTGGAGCATTTTTGCAGAATCAACATAATAACTGAAGCCATCCTATTATCTTGCCTACCTTCTGGCTATGATTGTGTCTCTCACATGTATATTATTCTTGGAATTGATGCTTACATATTAGTCAGAAGAGATCTCTTAAAGATACCTAAGATAATGATGTATTCTTTTTTCCTGGAAAAATCAGTTAGTGTTAGATATTGAAAATTCAACCTTCAATAATGTTACCCATTTTATTTATCTATTAAAATCCAAACTAACTACTGTCTCTTGCTTTGGGATATAACAGAACTGAGCATTACAAGGCACTGTCCTAGCTTGTAATACCTAAATCACTTAACTCATTAAATGAGTCATCCCTTATTTTTCAGAGCACAGTAGTCTAGAAATGCTCACAATAGTCTTCCAGGCTAAACAAATTCTTTGCACTTTTCATCCTACTGGAAACAGGGATTAGACATAAAGTAAACAACATGGGCTGTCTATTCTTTGTAACATCTTCGAAGAGATGGCCCTGATTTGCACCACTGTTTTCAATCACTTAAAAGGCAATAATTTAATTATGCCATCCTTTATATAAGAACTGCCATTGCTTTCAGTTCACTTCCAGGCCTGACACAAATAAATCACTTCAATAAAATCCTTTTTTTTCTCCCTCTTAGAGATGAGAAAAAGTAATGATACCAGTGATTTTCCAAGGAAAAAATGAATATGATATACTTCTTATAGAGAAGCAAAATATTTCACAAAGCCATGATTTATTGTGTTATTTAAACAATTTTTCTTGGATGTATGTGAAAAAGGTTTAAATAATTTTATATTAGGGCATTTTTAGAGAGGCAGATACTACACTCTGTTTTTTAACTTAAATGCTGAGAGAGAGCAGTCTAAATGCCTAGGATGGGCAGTGGAATACACCTTAGAAATACATCATCCATGATTTCAGCCCACTGATGGTCAAGCCTTTATGACTTTACAGAGAGAAGATGTCTTCCAGGGTATCTGAAGCAAGTTCTTTTCTCATGTGAAAATAATTCTTTCCTAAGTTCATTTTAAATAGTAACAGTATGACACATGGCTTAGATTAAAAGCTTGAATTAATCAGATTAGATTAATCAGCTTGAATATTATAGTTGTCATTTTATTAAAGTTTGCACATCTTAATTGACTTTTTTCTTAATGACCCAAGTTACCCAGAAAGACAGTCATGCTCTAATATTATAGTGAATTAAGACCTTGAATAAATGACTCAGCAATTGTCATATACTCTATGCACTTACTGGTTTTATTAGTAAACACAGAGTCTTTGTATGGCTAATGATATTTTGAACTATGGGCCAGTATTTCATCAGATGTTCAGTTAGTGCCGTTCATATCAGGTGAGTGTTTTGTGTTCATTAGCTGATAAAGTCACATGACTGCAGCTCCTTGTGATAAATTCATTCTTTTTTTTTTTAACGCCCTTAATCTCTATATTCCTATGGTTATGTTTTATAGCTCCTTATTCACATTTGCCCCTAATTTTGTAGAATTTTGGGGAACTGTCCCTATCCTGTCCTATTTGTTTCCTTGTATTTATAAGAAACAAATACAAAGTTTCTTATATTTGTATGCTTGAGGTCATGTTTCTGAGCCATCTACAATGAAATGTGCATGCTTTGAATGTTGTCTGCCTCTGAAGTGGTGGTTTTTTGACTGAGAAAATGGTTTTCAGATCAGATCAGATCAGTCGCTCAGTCGTGTCTGACTCTTTGCGACCCCATGAATCGCAGCATGCCAGGCCTCCCTGTCCGTCACCAACTCCCGGAGTTCACTCAGACTCACGTCCATCGAGTCAGTGATGCCATCCAGCCATCTCATCCTCTGTCATCCCCTTCTCCTCCTGCCCCCAATCCCTCCCAGCATCAGAGTCTTTTCCAATGAGTCAACTCTTCACATGAGGTGGCCAAAGTACTGGAGTTTCAGCTTTAGCATCATTCCTTCCAAAGAAATCCCAGGGCTGATCTCCTTCAGAATGGACTGGTTGGATCTCCTTGCAGTCCAAGGGACTCTCAAGAGTCTTCTCCAACACCACAGTTCAAAAGCATCAATTCTTTGGCGCTCAGCCTTCTTCACAGTCCAACTCTCACATCCATACATGACCACAGGAAAAACCATAGCCTTGACTAGAGGAACCTTTGTTGGCAAAGTAATGTCTCTGCTTTTGAATATGTTATCTAGGTTGGCCATAACTTTCCTTCCAAGGAATAAGTGTCTTTTAATTTCATGGCTGCAGTCACCATCTGCAGTGATTTGGGGGCCCAGAAAAATAAAGTCTGACACTGTTTCCACTGTTTCCCCATCTGTTTCCCATGAAGTGATGGGACCGGATGCCATGATCTTCGTTTTCTGAATGTTGAGCTTTAAGCCAACTTTCTCACTCTCCACTTTCACTTTCATCAAGAGGCTTTTGAGTTCCTCTTCACTTTTTGCCATAAGGGTGGTGTCATCTGCATATCTGAGGTTATTGATATTTCTCCGGGCATCTTGATTCCAGCTTGTGTTTCTTCCAGTCCAGCATTTCTCATGATGTACTCTGCATATAAGTTAAATAAGCAGGGTGACAATATACAGCCTTGACGAACTTCTTTTCCTATTTGGAACCAGTCTGTTGTTCCATGTCCAATTCTAACTGTTGCTTCCTGACCTGCATACAAATTTCTCAAGAGGCAGATCAGGTGGTCTGGTATTCCCATCTCTTTCAGAATTTTCCACAGTTTATTGTGATCTACACAGTCAAAGGCTTGGCATAGTCAATAAAGCAGAAATAGATGCTTTTCTGGAACTCTCTTGCTTTTTCCATGATCCAGCGGATGTTGGCAATTTGATCTCTGGTTCCTCTGCATTTTCTAAAACCAGCTTGAACATCAGGCAGTTCATGGTTCACATATTGCTGAAGCCTGGCTTGGAGAATTTTGAGCGTTACTTTACTAGTGTGTGAGATGAGTGCAATTGTGCGGTAGTTTGAGCATTCTTTGGCATTGCCTTTCTTTGGGATTGGAATGAAAACTGACCTTTTCCAGTCCTGTGGCCACTGCTGAGTTTTCCAGATTTGCTGGCATATTGAGTGCAGCACTTTCACAGCATCATCTTTCAGGCTTTGGAATAGCTCAACTGGAATTTCATCACCTCCACTAGCTTTGTTCATAGTGATGCTTTCTAAGGCCCACTTGACTTCACATTCCAGGATGTCTGGCTCTAGGTCAGTGATCACACCAAAATCATTTTTAAGACTCCTCTCCTCTGATTACTTAACTTTTTGGTTTACTCACCATGTGTCATTCTCTAACCTAGGGAAAGTGTGGAAAGCCTGATTCAAAAGCATTCCTATGCCCGCTCACCCATCCGTACCTATGGAGGAGAAGAGGATGTGCTGGGGGATGAGGTTCAGACAACACAAAATCGAGGTAAGACTGCTTCCAGGCTATACAACTGCTAGGAGCAAGAGTGCCCAATGGAGAACAAAGACAGGGAGGTGATGAGACTTCTAGTCCTCAGAGGAGAGATGGCCCCAAAGTATTTCAGGAGCCTCTTCAGGAAGGGACAGCCTGAGGCTGATCATTGTTTTGTCTTTACCTCTTAAGTGATTATGCTGCCTGAAGCTTTCCTGTGGCTTGTTTTCCAGTAAAAGGACACTGAGCCTCTGAGTCAGGGCTTAGGAGTTATTTCTCTGTTATCTACTACCAAAGAACTAGTGGATATGAGGGGTAGTTCCTTAGTCTTTCTGAATCTGTTTTACAATCTGAAAATCAGGGAATATATCTGTTTTACTTATATCAGGAATATCTTATTAGGAACAATAATTAGAATGGAAAATATTTGAAAAATGAAGATTCTCCTAGTGGAGCATATTGTGTAGAGGTGGTGTCCTGGGTGGTGAGAGTCCGGGAGTATTAAAAAAGTTCCTCTGTTGCAGATGTTAAGCGAGGAGCTCTTTGCATCTGGGAGTTCAGACAAAAGAGACTACAGGGTGCCTGGGCACAGGGATGTTTGTATAGGGAGAGTCTTATATGGACATATTTTTATGTTCATGATAAGTAATAGCATAAACAGACAAAACATATGACATCTCTTGTAAATAAATCCAAATGAACTACTAGTAATTATGAAGTTGGAAAATTCACTGTCAACCTTTGTTTAAACTTCTGGATATTGTGATATAAGAAAAACCTACTCTTGCAACTTGTTAATTAGCTAATAAAAAATTATGGAAACTAAGCTGTTATTCCTCATAGTCTGTAATGATGTGCATGTGTGCTCAGGCTTTGAATGTTTGTTAGTCCCTCAGTCATGTCCAACTCTTTGTGACCCCATGGATTACATATAGCCCATCAGGCTCCTCTGTCCATGGGATTTTCCAGGCAAGAATACTGGAGTGGGTTGCCATTTCCTGCTCCAGGGCATCTTCCCTACCCAGGGATCAAACCCACATTTCTTGTATCTCCTACACTGGCAGACAGATTCTTTATCACTGCATCACCTGGAAGCCCCCCTACTACATACTAAGTATATGATAATACAATATGCACGTATATTTTATATTGTGATAATTTGTTATTTTCTATTGATGTGGCTTCTAATCTTGGTCAGTACTGTGCTGTTTTCATAAACACAGTATTTTGTTTTTAAAACATGATAACATGTTTTTATATCTGGTAGGGAAAATCTATGCTTGTTATAATTAAAAATATTTTAATATTCTAAACATTATTTGTCCTGATAATTTTGCAAATTGAATGTGGAAAAAAGTTTGGCAACTTATTGGTTTTTAAAGTTAAGGTGTTAGTCACACAGTTGTATTTGACTCTTTGTGACCCTATGGACTGTATGTAACCTACCAGGCTCCTCTGTCCATGGAATTCTCCAGGCAAGAATACTGGAATGGGTTGCCATTTCCTTCTCCAGGGGATCTTCCCAACCCAGGGATTGAACTCAGGTCACCTGCATTGCAGACAGATTCTTGACCATCTGAGCCACCAGGGAAGCCATTCATTGGCTTTATACTAAACCAATACATTAATTTGGGAATAAATGAATTTTAAAAAGGCATTTTATTTTTCATCCCAGAATATGGTATGTGTCTCGAATTATTAAAACCTTTACTTCCATCTTTCAATAGTTGTGTGAAAAACTTCTAGTAAGTATGCATTTTTTTAGAGTAATTTCTAAGTATTTTTTGTTTATTTTTGGTGTTTATTACTCCCATATTTCAACTTCTGGGTATAGCTAGCACATTAAAATATGTTTGATTTTTGTGTATCTGTCTTGAATATAATCAACATAGTAAATGTTCTCATTATTTCAAAAATAAAAGGGTTATAGAAGCTAAAAAAAAAGAAGAAGAAAAGAAAAGCACTCTTGTGGGTTTTCACAATGGCTTTGGCAGCCAGGTAGCTTTGTTGAAGCTTGTCCATCCAGCCTTACTTTTGGGGATGCTGGCGGTTAAGACAGTGATGAGCCATCTGACCTTCTTTAAAGGGAATCGGGTCATTATCTTAAGGCAGGGTGCTAGCACTGTAGCCACTCTCAGAGCATGCAGGCAATCTAATGAGTAAGTCTTTTTCTATTCATCAAGTTCTCTCTTCCATATATGGTATAAATGATATCCTCTTGTGTGGAAAGGTAGAGATGCCTCCTGATTGAACTGTCTCACTTTTAAAAGTGTAGATCTATATCTATCTATATATTTTTTTAATTGATGCTTACAGATAATGTAATTCTTGATTTGCATGTTAAAGTACAGTTTTTGTCTAATGAGATTTTTTTTTTTTTCCCTTTCAGGATCAGCCTTTACAACATCTGATAATTTGTCTCTTAGCTCCTGGGTATCGTCTTCATCCAGTTTTCCTGCATTTCAGCACCCACAGTCCCTGACTGCTCTCGGCACCAGCACGGCATCCATAGCAACACCCATTCCTCACCCCATACAGGGCTCGCTGCCACCATATAGCCGACTTGGGATGCCTCTGACCCCATCAGCCATTGCCAGCTCCATGCAGGGGAGTGGCCCGACATTCCCCTCATTCCACATGCCGCGGTATCATCACTACTTTCAGCAGGGTCCCTATGCTGCTATCCAAGGACTGCGCCATTCCTCTGCTGTGATGACGCCATTTGTATGACTCTTCTAAAAGGAGAGTCCAGATCCAGAATGTGCAGATGGGTATGGAAATATAGGACAGGGTTGGTGGGTGGGATGTGGGGTGTTGGAGCAGGGGCTCTCCAGGAGACATGGGACCTATGAAAGAGGAGAGCTGGACTCAACAATAAAACCTACCACTGAGGGAAAGCACCATGGACCAGGCTTCATCTGTAGCTGGGGGACAGCTTTTGAGTTTGAGAGAGAATCAGTGTAAAGTTCTTAGCTTGCCTAAGTCCTGGAACTGAAAGGATATCAATTTACCCAGAAAGTTTAATAATACAAAGCAGATGAATCTTAAGGTGCATTATTCCTAGTGGTTAAAAATGCTGTGTCAATGCAGTAATGTATAAAGTCAACATGTATAGGTTTTCTTTCCAGTTTCCACAGGTTAAAAGAATCTTCAAAGGGGCAATACTGTATAACGTACTGACCATAATGCATAATGACTAACTTAAGTCAATTCTGTCTGTGGAAACGAGAGCCAATAGAGAAATATTTATAGTGCTGTAGCTCAAGCATGTTTAGTTTTCCTTTGTGTTAGTTTGCTGGGGAAGGAGCTGAGATAATGCTAATGCATCCTATTTTGTGGATGAGTAGGTGGTAATGACTTCACAAAGTTCTTTCTGTAATATTGAAGGGCCAGTACCTGACAAGTTCTTTTTCACAGTCTTGTCTTCTTTCTTCCTAATTCTGTTTCTTGCAATTATTTGCCATTTATGTAGGAAAAATTTTCCATATTCAATTGTGAAATAAGAGGCTCTGTTTGTTACATTGTAAAACTGAGGTTTTCTTTTTCTAGGCTGCATTGTAAATACACTGCTTACTTATTTACTGAGGGACACTCAAAGTCTCTACACCTTGACATGTGAGACTTTTTTTCACTTAACAGCTATAATAAAAAGATGGTTGCCCTATTCTGAAAGGAATTTTTCTGCCGTGAGTACCAAAGTCCCTTTCATTTTTACTTCAGCTTTGAGAGAACTTCGTTTGTTGTTGTTTAATCACTAAGTTGTATCTGACTCTTTTGTGACCCCCATAGGCTGTACCCTACCAGGCTCCTCTGTCCATGGGATTTTGCAGGCAAGAATACTGGAGTGGGTTGTCATTTCCTTCTCCAGGGCATCTTCCCAACCCAGGGATCAAACCCGCATCTCCTGCATTGCAGGCAGATTCTTTTCCCTGAGCCACCAGGGAAGCCCCTTGGAAAACCTTATGGATGTTAAAATGCACCAGATCAAATTCTTATTTTCAATAAATCTGCTTTGTTGTTTGATCAGCCACTGCCACTGACTGACAAGGCTTATGAATGACCATTCTCAATGCCCATATAGCCACTACTTAACCACTTAACCTACAGTCATGAATAGTTATATGTTCATATATCTGATTGGTTCTTTTTTCTCACTGTGTTACATTCAGTGACTCAATCATTCTTCTAGGTCCATAATATGAAATTGCATCTTAACACAATGATTCCCTGACTGAAACGTTAAAAGTGCTTATAAGTAAATCTAAAGAATTTATCCACTTTATTTTCAACTCTTGCTATCTTCTTAAGGCTTATTTTGATATTTATAATAGTTTAACTATATCATAGTTATGCTTGTATTATTTTTGAGCTATATATATGTAGGCATTTACAATCAGGGCAGTATATTTGGCATTTTGCAACAGTTCATTTCCCTAATAACAAAGGTTTAATGAAGTTTGTGGTCCTTCAGCTGTAGATATAATGCACTCTAGATACAAGATTTAACCTGTCTTCTTCACAAAGCTCCCCAATACTCTTTTTTTTAATGTAATATCCATTCTACTTTGTTCTAACTATGAAAGTATTGAATCTGTTCAAAGAGATGGGAAATCTTGCTGCTGAGAGTAGAGGTGTATTTCAAAGTAAAATTAATATATTTATCATATCACACTCAAGTGGGGTTTTCTTTGGTTGTTTTAATGTTAGGCTTTTCTATATCAAATGCCTTTCCTGGGCATTTCCAGCCTATGAAACAAGGTATAATTGGCACAGCCTGTCTAACTGATGCTATTGTTGGATCTTGCAACTGCCTTTCTCCACTGTATCCCAAGGTTTATTTATGAAGCTGCATTAACTGAACATCTCAAAGTCCCATGGCAGACACTGTAAGCTTGTTTCTAACTTCCTGCACATTATGCTATAGTATTCACAGGTAGTTTGCTTTCAAACATAGCTCAGATGTGTGTTTCTTTAAAAATTTAGTTATGCATAATGTTTAAAGTAAATATCCACAGAGCTTAGGATAAGGATTTACTATTTAATAGGTGGCCTGTTTGTCAGTGCTTTTAATATAGAGTACTACTACTTAAAGCAGGAATAACAAAAGTAAATACTATTTTATATGATGCTACTTAACACTCTAATAAATGACTGGTCTCCTAAAGTGAACCCATACCTGAATTTTCTTTTCAAGGAGAATGAAAGGATCATTTTAATACTATTTTGACATTTTTTCCCAACTGGTGTGTCTCAAAGTAGGTTTGTATGTTTTTGTTAAATATTGTTTTATGATAGTAAGTCCTGAATTCATAACTTTATTTTGTAATTAATCAATATAAGACTAAAAATAAATAGCATACTAGAAAAAAGCAGAGACAAAGACACCAAAGCATGGTCTTGGAAAATCACACCTGAAATTCTAAATCAGATACTTAAAAAAAAAAAAAGTATTTAGCATTATTTGAACAAGAAAGTAAAAGCACAAGTGAAATGGAGCTTAACCTGATCAGTCACTAGTCATGGGAACTAGGGATAGATGTTTGCCCCACAAGGGTCCTTCTGAGCTATTCTATTTGTTTATTATTTAACTCTTTGGGTATTTAACATTTAAAACTCTATAAAGCCTGTTTTATCAAAAGCAATTGCAAGAACTAGATAATTAGTGAGAAAGGCAACTGAATGGTAAAGAGCATGATTTATGGTATATTTGGAATAAATTCAGGGTTCCCCCCAGCTATATTACGGTATCAAAAAGCTTGGGTAATGTGTAGTGCTGCTAAAAAGCAGCTCTGCCTGAATGGCTTTATCTAACCCCAAAGAATTAATTCATAACTTAGTAGATTCTACATATGTGATATGTTTTAAAAATATTTATCAATAATTCTGAGTAAGCTCTTCATTTCTCTTACTTAGTAAATCTACCCCCTGCCCCTTGCCTACCATTGGCAGTATAAAGGTAAGCCTATCCAGTTTGTGTCTAACATAACACAAATTATTAGGTAACAAGGTCTACATTAATGAATTTGTATTACACTGCAGAATTATAGGAATGGTATATTGTCTGAAAGGTCAACCATCATTTCTAGTAGGTGGGCACAGAGTAGGAGATATTAAGCTTCCTGATGTTGATGTCTTATCTAGTAAATAGCCTGTGCAGGAGTCACACTGTCTTGTGAGATATTCCAAAACCGTCTCCCTCCACTATTATCCGTATCTTTGTCATTGCACTTCTCTAGTCACAGTACCCATCCTGGGGGGTAAAATGGAAACCCCAAAAGCCCAAGAATAATAAGTATCCTTAGCAGCAAAGCATCTGCCTATTCATACAGACTAAAAATTTTTCACAGAGATATTAGGATATTTATCCCAGTTCTGGATTTCACATTAGCTTTTCAGGCTGTCCTGCTTATATTTAAGTTGAATAATATTGAGAAAAATGAACTTCAAATAAAATAAACAGTGACTTGACCACCCCATTGAAAACATGGTCAAACTCAAACCATGACTTAGTAACTAAAGTTCAAAATGTCAGTTGTATAATGTGCAGGATCAAATATTACAAGAAAAACAACATTTTTACTCAATTGCATTGACTAAGGAAAACTTTTCATTATTAAATGTGTATGGAATTGATAATTACTACAAACAAAACAATATCATACTCTACATCTAGACTGGACAGAAATAAAGCACTGGACAGAAAAGAGTTTCAGCTACCTCCCTTAGAGAGCTGGGCTTGGGTGGAGGATACATTTTATAAATTTTTATATTATTTTAGAATAAGGATTTTATGTAAACAAGCAAAGGGAAGGTTAAAACATTTAAAATTTTAGGAAATCATAACATCCTTTTGTCACTGCTATCCCATGTCAGCTATAAAATATGCCAGTACTTAGCTTTCTTCATCATGCTTAAATATGCAAAGGTTCATTTATTAATATTTGATAGACAATTAAGTATTTTTTGGTCTTTATTTCTCTGTCTCTCCCTTAGATAATTCTAACCCCCCCTCCCCATAATAAGAAAATAAAAACATTTTGGTGAATAGTACATCTGGACAAAAAATACAACTTGTATTTTACTTCTGGTACTTTAAAATACTATATTTAGTTGTTGCTTTTCTTAGTTTCAGAAACCTAAAAGAAAATCTTTCATTTCCTAAAGGATAAAATTTGATCTAGCCTCTTTAGTAGACTCTATCATAGCTCTATTGTTTGCTGTGTTTATTTGCTTAATGAATTGCGTGAGAACAGTCACTGTAATGAAGTGTGTGTGTTGGGGGTGGGGGAAAGGGCATGGGAAATGTTTTATGGAAAAAGAAGTTATAAGCCTAATACTATGAAGTAACATCTAATGAAGTTCTTTTTAAGTGCAATATATTTATTTCTGCTAGAAATGTATTATCAACATTATGTAATATTTGAAGCATTACATGCTATTTGTAAACAGCTTAAAATTATATATTACTCAAAATTGTACAGAAGTACAAATGTGTGAATATTAATTTCTTTCATTAAATATGGTGTGTTTTTTATATATATGCACACACTTAACACCTTTCATTCTCTCACACATTTTGCTTTGTGACTTTTGGTACCCTTTCCTCATCTGGAATAAAAAGAGGAAGATTAGGTAAGATTAGGGGGTCCCCACTAGTCACTCCCAGAACAGACACAACCCACAGGAGTACTACACAGGGTTTTTTTGGTTTTGTCTTTTTGTACTTGAAAATCTTTAGAGAAGACACTGCTCTCAAGTTGCTACCAGATCCCATTTTTCTACACCCAGTTCTTTTAATTAATTAATTCATTCATTCACTCTACCTGATGAGCCAGTCTTTGCACTTCTCTGTACTGAATGATACTGAAGACTCCATAAAGTTTAAAGAACTCCTACCTCTCATTCCAGTCATGAGCTCTTGGATGTGCTATAATGATATTACACAAAATATACTGACACAAAATAAGATTAGCCAAATTCAAAGTCTTAATACTTCTTCCATGTAACAGTCCCTCAAAATGCTTGACGTTATCAAACCTTGTGCTTTCAGAAGTCTGTTCTATTAACCTTAATATTCTGTGCCTGCCAAGCACCAGCCTTTAAAAACAAAATCTTCTATTTGGAATAATTCCAAACTTGCATAAAAGTTACATACAAAAGAAACTGTATACTCTCTACCCAGATTCACCAATTGTTAAGGTTTTGCTCCATTTATCATTTGCATTCATACGAAGTAGTCACTGCATATACACATACATACAAGTTGGTTTTCTGAACATCTGACAGTAAGCTTCATGTATCATGCCCCATTATCCCTATAGTAAGCTCATATATCATGCCCCATTATCTCCTAAGTAACTCAAAGTATACTTCCTAAAATTGAGATGATTCCATTAAATATCAATAGCAGAATTAGCAATTTCAGGAATTTTGACCATGGTATGATACTGTGATCTACCACATTACTCCCATTTTGTCCAATTACAACAGTGATGTCCTCTGTAGCATATTTTTTCCTTCAGTAAGGATCAGATCTGGTTCAGAATCACATATTGCATTTAGCTATTATCTTTCTTTAGTCTCCTTTAATCTGGTACCTATAGATTCTCAGTCTTTCTTTAACAGCAAAATAATTCCTATTTTTCAATGGCTTATAGTTTATTATGACCCTTAGTTATTTTGATGCTCAAAACATCCCAGATTTGGTCATTGGGAGCCCCTTAAGTTGGCTCCTGTGTCCCCTTGACATGTCCTAATTTGCTTTTTTTTTTTTAATTTTATTTTATTTTTAAACTTTACATAATTGTATTAGTTTTGCCAAATATCAAAATGAATCCGCCACAGGTATACATGTATTCCCCATCCTGAACCCTCCTCCCTCCTCCCTCCCCATTCCATCCCTCTGGGTCGTCCCAGTGCACCAGCCCCAAGCATCCAGTATCGTGCATCGAACCTGGACTGGCAACTCGTTTCATACATGATATTTTACATGTTTCAATGCCATTCTCCCAAATCTTCCCACCCTCTCCCTCTCTCACAGAGTCCATAAGACTGTTCTATACATCAGTGTCTCTTTTGCTGTCTCATACACAGGGTTATTGTTACCATCTTTCTAAATTCCATATATATGCGTTAGTATACTGTATTGGTGTTTCTCTTTCTGGCTTACTTCACTCTGTATAATAGGCTCCAGTTTCATCCACCTCATTAGAACTGATTCAAATGTATTCTTTTTAATGGCTGAGTAATACTCCATTGTGTATATGTACCACAGCTTTCTTATCCATTCATCTGCTGATGGACATCTAGGTTGCTTCCATGTCCTGGCTATTATAAACAGTGCTGCGATGAACATTGGGGTACACGTGTCTCTTTCCCTCCTGGTTTCCTCAGTGTGTATGCCCAGCAGTGGGATTGCTGGATCATAAGGCAGTTCTATTTCCAGTTTTTTAAGGAATCTCCACACTGTTCTCCATAGTGGCTGTACTAGTTTGCATTCCCACCAACAGTGCAAGAGGGTTCCCTTTTCTCCACACCCTCTCCAGCATTTATTGCTTGTAGACTTTTGGATCGCAGCCATTCTGACTGGTGTGAAACGGTACCTCATAGTGGTTTTGATTTGCATTTCTCTGATAATGAGTGATGTTGAGCATCTTTTCATGTGTTTGTTAGCCATCTGGATGTCTTCTTTGGAGAAATGTCTATTTAGTTCTTTGGCCCATTTTTTGATTGGGTCATTTATTTTTCTGGAGTTGAGCTGTAGGAGTTGCTTGTATATTCTCGAGATTAGTTGTTTGTCAGTTGCTTCATTTGCTATTATCTTCTCCCATTCTGAAGGCTGTCTTTTCACCTTGCTAATAGTTTCCTTTGATGTGCAGAAGCTTTTAAGGTTAATTAGGTCCCATTTGTTTATTTTTGCTTTTATTTCCAATATTCTGGGAGGTGGGTCATAGAGGATCCTGCTGTGATGTATGTCAGAGAGTGTTTTGCCTATGTTCTCCTCTAGGAGTTTTATAGTTCTGGTCTTACATTGAGATCTTTAATCCATTTTGAGTTTATTTTTGTGTATGGTGTTAGAAAGTGTTCTAGTTTCATTCTTTTACAAGTGGTTGGCCAGATTTCCCAGCACCACTTGTTAAAGAGATTGTCTTTAATCCATTGTATATTCTTGCCTCCTTTGTCAAAGATAAGGTGTCCATATGTGCATGGATTTATCTCTGGGCTTTCTATTTTGTTCCATTGATCTATATTTCTGTCTTTGTGCCAGTACCATACTGTCTTGATAACTGTGGCTTTGTAGTAGAGCCTGAAGTCAGGTAGGTTGATTCCTCCAGTTCCATTCTTCTTTCTCAAGATCGCTTTGGCTATTCGAGGTTTTTTGTTTTTCCATACAAATTGTGAAATTATTTGTTCTAGCTCTGTGAAGAATGCTGTTGGTAGCTTGATAGGGATTGCATTGAATCTATAAATTGCTTTGGGTAGTATACTCATTTTCACTATATTGATTCTTCCAATCCATGATTTGCTTTTTTTAAAGTACTTCTTCAGTTTCTGGCATAACACATTGTTCCAGGTTCATCTTGTACCTTTCCTGCCTTAGCCTTGGAATTAACAATTCCTACCGGAGCCTAGCTTCCTTTGTTAGTTTGGGAAACAGTATTAGGAACCAATTATCTGGGTGCCAGATGTACTCACTCTGGTATGTTTCTGGGCCTTTTCAGCTGACAGAGTTAGGAATACATAAGTGTATGTAAGCATACACATTCAAATATATGTATGTGTTTGTGTGTATTAGATATGTATTAGAAGTCATGAGTTTATGCTGCTATATCCAACTCCATTGTACTGCCATAGGGTATTTTTTTCCAGGCTTTGCCCCATTTCATATCTGTATCTGCCTTCTTCCACAGTGAGAATCCTGGCTCTCAACAACATCAACATATTTATTCACTCAATTCTACTATACACTCCAAATATTTCATATTACTTATTTCTTACAACTACAATAAATCTTCTAAAAAGTTTAGGATTTGTTTGTAGACATTCCCTCCTCACTCAACTAAGGGTATTCAGTCAAATGACATGTTTAGTAGTTAATTAGATTAGTTTTTCTTCCTATATGGTTATGCTATTCATTTACAATACAACTGGGTTCATTTTTTTCAGTTTGCTTACAGTTTTAAGGATTTTTTCCCTCTCATGCTTAATATATATATATATAATATATATAATATTAACACGCTACCAACAAAAAACTTAACAAAGAACAATAAGCAATTATAACAAGGTCACAGGATGCAAGGTCAATAAAAATAATCAAATACTTTCTAATCTACCAGCAATGAACAACTGTAATTTGAAATTAAAAATACAACACTATTTATATCAGCAACAAAATGTAAGAGAAGAAATACTTAGGTATAAATATAATAAAATATGTATAAGATCTATATGAAGAAAATGATGAAACTCTGATGAAAGAAATCAAAGAAGATCTAAATAAATGGAGATATATTCTATGTGTGCATACAGATACTCAAGAGTGAAAACCAATTGGATTTATAGACTCAACACAATTCCAGTCAAAATTCCAGCGAGTTTTGTGCCCATCAACAGACTGATTCTAAAATTTATATTCAAAAGACCCAGAACAGCCAACCAAAATATTGAAAAAGAACAAAGCTGGAGGACTGACAGTACTCAACTTCAAAATTTACTATAAAGCTACATTAATAAAGACAGTATGGTACTGGTGAAAGAAGGGACAAGTAGATCCACAAAACACAATGGAGAGCCCAGAAAATAAAACCATACGAATACAGTCAACTGATCCCTAACAATGAAGCAAAGGTAATTCAGTGGAGAAACTATAACTTTTTTAAAATATAAATTTATTTATTTTAATTGGAGGCTAATTACTTTACAATATTGTATTGGTTTTGCCATACATTGACATGAATCCACCACAGGTGTACATGTGTTCACCATCCTGAATCCCCCTCCCACCTCCCTCCCCATCCCATCCCTCTGGGTCATCCCAGTGCACTATCCCCGAGCAGCCTGTATCATGCATTGAACCTGGACTGGCGATTCGTTTCACATACGGCAATATACATGTTTCAGTGCCATTCTCCCAAACCAGAAACTATAACTTAAAAAAAAAATTATGCCAGAACAACTGAATATCCACATGTAAAATAATGGATCTAGACAAAGACTTTTCACCCTTTACAAAAATTAACCCCAGATGGATCACAGATCTCAATGTAAAATGCAAAACTATAAAACTCCTAGAACATAACAGGAGAGAATCTAGGTGATTCTGGATTTTTAGATACAACATCAAAAGCATGCTCCATTGAAGAAAAAGTTAATATGATGGACTATATTACAATTAAAAAAATTGTTCTATGAAAGACATTACTAGGAGAATGAAAAGATTGGCCACAACTGGGAGAATATATTTGCAAAACACATATCTGATAATGGGCTTGTATTAATATACAAAGACCTATTCAAACTCATCAATCAGAAAACAATCCATATTTTTAACAGGCAAAAGATCTATCTGAATAGAAAACATACCAAGAAAATATATAAAGGTGGCAAATAAATATTAAAATATGCTCAACATCATATGTCATTTGGGAAATGCAAATTCAAACAACAATGAGATGCCATTACACACCTGTTAGAATGGCTAAAATCCAAAACACCAACAATGCCAAATGCTGACAAGGACAAAGAATAACAGTTATTGCTGGTGAGAATGCAAAATGGTACAGCCACTGTGTATGACATTTTGGAAAAGGCAAAACTATGGAGATAGTGGACTTCCCTAGTGGCTCAGATGGTAAAGAAACCACCTGCAATGTGGGAGACCTGGCTTCGATCCCTGAGTTGGGAAGATCCCCTGGAGAAGGGCTTGGCAACCCACTCCAGTATTCTTGCCTGGAGAATTCCCCACGGACAAAGGAGCCTGGCGGACTACAGTCCATGGGGTCTCAAAGAGCCGGACATGACTGAGTGACTAAGCACATGGAGATAATAAAAAGATCAGTGGTTTGCAGAGGTCTGGGAAGAGAGAGGGATGAAAAGGTGAAACATATAGACTTTTTAGGGTGATGAAACTATTCTGATGATATTATAATGATGGATACATGACATGATGCATTTGTCAAAGCCCAAAGAACCATACAGCTCAAAGAGTGAGCCATAATGCAAACTGTAATTACATAATAAAAATGTATCATTATTAATTTACCAACTGTAACAAATGTACCAAACTAGTGCAAAATGTTAATAACAGGATGTGCAACAGTAGAGGGGAAGGGTATATGGGGACATATAGGAATTCTGTACTTTCTGCTCAGTTTTTATGTAATTCTAAAACTATTTTAAGAAATAAAGTCTATTAATTAAAAAAAATAGCCCTTTACCACTAAGCTGCTCAGTGGAAAAGAACCCAACTGCCAATGCAAGAGATGCAGGTTCAATCCCTGGGTCAGAAAGATCACCTGGAGAAGGAAATGGCAACCCACTACAGTATTCTTGCTTGGGAAATGCCATGGTCAGGAGGAGCCTGGTGGGCTACAGTTCATAGGGTCGCAAAAGAGCAGAACAGGACTTAATGACTAACAACAACAATTTTAAAAAGCCAATGAGCTACCACTTCACACCCACTGTGATGGCTATAATCAAAAGATTGAGAGTAACAAGTGTTGGCAAGGATGTAAAGAAATTGGACCCCTTGTACATTGGTGGTGAGAATATAAAATGATATGGCCACTTTGGAAAACAGTCTGGTGGTTCATTAAAATGTTAAAGGTAGAGTTACCACATGACCTAGGAGTTCTATGCCCAGTATATATCTAGGAGAAATGAAAACGTATGTTCACATAAAAACTTGTATATGTATATTCCTATTATTCATAATATCCATAAAAGTAGAAACAACCCAAATGTCCATCAACTGGTAAACAGATAAATGAAATTTGTTATATTTATGTAACTAAATACTATTTAGCTATAAGAAGAAATGAAGTACTGATATGTGCTTCAACATGGATGAACCTTGAAAACATTACACTAGGCGAATGAAGCCAGACACAAAAGACATGTTGTGTGATTCCATTTATATGAAACGCCCAGTAGAAAGATACTCAGAGAGACAGAAAGCAGACTGCTAGGGGATAGAAGAAAGGAGAAATGGGAATGACAGCTAGCTAGTATGATGTATTTTGGGGGTGGGGCATAGTAAAAATGTGGAATTAGATAGCAGTGATTGTTCCACAACACTGTGAATATACTAAAGTCACGGAATCCTACACTTTAAAAGAATATATTTCATGCTATGTGAATTACATATCACTAAAGCTGTTACTTTAAAACATAAAAAAAGCTATCTAGAAAATATTTCATTTCCATTTTTTAGGGCCCAACTTGTCAACTTTGAGGACTTCCAGGGGAGTAAATCATGTGTACTTGTGAGTTAAGAGTGAGCAGTCTAAAATCTTCTCCCTGCCTCAAAATTCCTTTTTATCTGTAAAAAGAAGATAATTCTGCCTATTAGATAGCATTGTATGGTTTTAGGCTCTCAATTTAAATTGGGTTATTTTTATCTCCTCTTTTTTTTTTCCCTAGGAAGAACTGTAGCTATTTCTTTGGACTCCCTGGAAAAGAAAAAGATGACATAAATACTTCCATTTCCATCTTGAGCCTTGATATGATAATAATTATTTACTTTTATAAAACATTTACTATATCTATATACTTTATATACATGATCTTACTTAACCTTTGCAACAACTCTTTGAGGCATGTGCTACTATTATTCCCATTTGAGGTATGAGAAAATTGAGGCATAGAGAAATTAAATGCTCAGAGACCTACAAAGTAAGTGAGATAGCCAGGTTTCAAACCCTGTCTGTATTCATAACTAAGACTCTATGCTAAACCCTATGACAAATATTTCTAGATTTTAGAGAGAAAAATTAAGGCCTACATTGCCTTTACTTTCTGTTTCTCTGAATATCCTTCTGCTGGGCATTTCATATACATGGATTTATACAGTACATTGTCTTCTGTGTCTCCAGGTACGTAATCTTAATTAAGAAACATAAACAAATAACTCAACAGTTTTTCTCCTACTGAATTTCACATTGTCACTGACGAGTCTCAAGAAGAGTTTCGGATTGTAGCAATGACAAGAAGGAAATTCTAAACTTCCACATTTACCTTTTAAGAACAAGTCAATATTTATGTGAAAGCAGGACTCTGATGTCCAAAGCAAGAGCTTGGTGGTCTTCATAAAAACACTTATTATTTAGGGATGTTTCCTCTTCCCTTTATACACTAGTTGCCGCTTAGGCTTCTAAAGGATGGACATAATTAAGAGAATAGGAACAATGAAGTCAACTGTATCTGAGAGACTGGACATCATATAGAATCAGGAAAGAACCAGAACAGAGTTTAGGGATGCAGTAGAGGCCAGGTTGGGGCTGGGCTGAATAGGTAGAGTGAGATAGGCTTAGTTCATCTGAGTTGGCAGTGAGAGGTGTAGCAACCGAAGGACAGGATAGGGAACAAATTGAGGGGTAGATTGCAGAGAGTAAGACCATCAAGGTGGAATCTGAACACATAGCTAGAGACAGATAAGCAGAGAAGAGAAGCATGGTTAACAAGGGAGTTTGGTACAGGGCACTATATAACTCAACATGTATATTTTTCCAGCTACTTAAATGTATGTTCAAATACTAACTGGAATCAAGTTTAAAAGTTTAAATAAGGCTATGCGTGCATGCTAAGTGGCTTCAGTTATGTCTGACTCTTTGCAACCCCATGAACTGTAGCCTGCCAGGCTCCTTTGTCCATGGGATTCTCCAGGTAAGAATACTGGAGTGGGTTGCCATGCCCTCCTCCAGGGGATCTTCCCAACCCAGAGATTGAACCTGTGTCTCTTAATGTCTCCTGCATTGGCAGGTGGGTTCTTTACCACGAGGGCCACTTTACCACTTTGGAAGCCCTTTAATAAGGCTATGTAGTCCAAAGTCTTTATTTCATGGTTGAAGAAATCAGAGCTGGTGAAGTAAATTGCCAAGACATACTGGCTAATATCCTACTGTGATATTTCTTTACCACTATGTTATAATCAAAGTTAAATTTTAAGTCAATCTAAAATGAGATATAAAACATAGCACACACGTGTCTTATGTTTCACTTCCTTTTTTGCTATATTTTGCATCTAACCTGCTCATACATAAACAACAGTCCATTCTTTAATATGGTCTAAGACTTTTGCTTATTTGTAGTAGTTCTTGTATTAGTTACTTTGGTTGCAAATTTTTTTAAATCCATATGTTGGAAATTATTCAAGGAACTATCATCATTGGGTTCATAGAAAAATGGACTTTGGGGGTATGACATAAATACATGCCTGTGGTTGTGTATGTATTGGTTAAGTCATTTTAAAATGATTACCGAGTACCCTTCTGCTCAAATCAGTGTGCACATATTATGCGATCAGGTGGTCTCTCTGTGGGGGAGGTGAAGGAATTCTCCCAATTAATTACTGGATTATCTTCCTTCCTCTGAATGAAATATTTCTATATAAGGCTGTTTAAGGTCAAGCAGATCTCATTTCATCTGATATAGGCCTGGGGAACTAACCAGTATGGGTGGTTGAGAGAGACAGTTTTAAAAGGAGAATAGGACCCTCACAGACACAGAAGGACTAGAACTTCCAGAAATTTCAACTTATTACAAGATATCTTTTCTCCTGTGGATGAAAAGGCAGTGTTTACACAAAGTATCACATACAGATGTATTTGCATTCAAGCTGTATGCTTCATTGCAATTTGATGACTTCCCTTTTTCTTCTATGAACAAGCACCTGCATAAAACTAGAATTGAAACAGGCTCTATAAAGTAATTCATAGCAGCAAATGCACTATGTAAAAATGAATCAATGCAAGATATGTAATGCTTTTAGACTGAAGAAGTTGTTTCATAAACATACATGTGCAAAGACATTTCTTTTAGTGGAAGTAACTTGCTGCAGATGAATTTGAAAGGACCTTTTAACATATATGAAACAGACCATTCAGAAAATAAACAGCCACCAAGAAAACTGAGTCTATGGTTATTCTATTTTTGAAGCAAATACAGAGATACATGAATAAACAGAATTTTTTTCATCTTTGTGAATTTATAGGAAGTCTTGCAAAAGTATAGAAAATGAATCTCATTCAGTTCATCTTTTAAAAACTTAATTGAAATGAATAAAATCACTAAATCTAAATGCTCTGAAAAAATCTTGGATATGTGGCTCAGTAATAGTTAATATAATCATGAGATCCTAAGAATTTTGCTCTCATCTTTAGGACTAGTTAATGATGACAGACTAGAGGTAAACACTTAGATGCCAATTCCAACTCTTTAAAGAGGGGGAAAAAAGTAATGTATAAGAAACTGAAATAGCACAAATAAAACCCCATTTTGTTTGCATATTATTAAAGTGAAATTAGTATTTTAAATTATCAACTTGTATAATATTTTCAAAGCAATATTCACTTTATTATCTCAATCTTTCCAGATCCATATAACTAAGCTAGATATAGATGTAACTCAACTATCCACTTAAATTTATATCTATATATTTGTGCAAAGTTAAAACACTTAAACTTGATTAAAAATATCTGACTCAATGAAAGCAAAATCATTATTATTTGTGAAAACCAAACACTGGCCATGATGAATATCTTAATTATTTTGATATATGAAATACACAATGTAATATCTTTATGATGGATTAATTTGGAATTTCCCTATTTCCTATTTAGTTAACTGATGTACAATAACAGTGATTTTTTCATATTTAAAAAAATGAACTAAAAAACTGTTAATTTTTAAAATCCTGATTTACAAGTCATTACTGCCATCTGCAGGTTTTACAGTTTCACTGCATTTTGGCATAAAGAAGCAATTGCTTTACTAAAAGAAAACTTGAGACACGTTTTAGACATAGATGCCTGGAAAATCTCTATGTGAGAGAAACAATTTGCTAAATCACGTATTATCTTCATTTCAAAGATAAAAAAATAATTTGAGAATATACTGCATTATATAAAATTATAATGCACTGTCAGTTCAGCAGAAAATAAGTATCAGGAATACTGATTTAAGTCATTGTCATTAACAAGCATGTAGCTAAATATGACTGCAACAACTGTGTCCCAAATAGCTAGCTCAAAATAAGTGAACACTGTTAGGGAAGTTATACAAGATGAAAACATGCCATGATTCTGTTCAACAGAATAAAACTTGAGTGTCATGTTTCCCCTCACATACACAATCTATCCCTCCCCTTACTGAGAGAACGCAAAATCATTTAGGCAACTCTCAGTTTTCTCAGTTAACTAGTGAGCACAGAATTCTTATTACTGTTTAACAATAGAACTAACATAAAACTAATGACAAAAATATAGGTGAGCAAAACATTAATTGGAAGTAATACTCATCAGCATACTCTAAATATGGTCACTCTAGAGCACTTTATCTTATTTTTTGGTCACAATGTACTACACGTATGATCTTAGTTCCCTGACCAAGAATCAAAGCCCTGCCCCTTGCAGTGGGAGCTTGGAGTCTTAACCACCGGACCACCAGGTAAGTCCCCAAGATATAGTAACAATTTTAAAAGTAAGCATGTACTCTTTTAGATGCTTTACTATGCTTTAAGTGCTTCAGCATTTTTCAGATCAGGATATAAATATTAGAGTGACTAAGTTACTAAACTAAAGGTCACACACTGGTAATTTTCCATATATGAGTCTTCTATGTAAAAGATTTAGAGGGGAGTATGTGAAGTCACTCAATTTGTGTCTGACTCTTTGCAACCCCATGGACTGTAGCCTATGGGGTTACTCCTATGTATGGGGTTACTTCTATGTTAAACCTATGTAGGCTCCTCCATCCATGGGATTTTCCAGGCAAGAGCACTGAAGTGGGTTGCCATTTCCTTCTCCAGGGGATCTTCCCGACCCAGGGATCAAAGCCAGGTCTCCTGCATTGCAGGCAGATGCCTTACCAACTGAGCCACCAGGGAAGTCCATGGAACACAGTTAATTCTATGTGTTTACTATACACTGAATCATATATACACTGCTTATTTTACCTTTAACACTATATGCATGCTAAATTACCCACTCATGTCCAGCTCTTTGTGACATTATGGACTGTAGTCTGCCAGGCTTCTCTGTCCATGGGATTTTCTAGGTAAGAATACTGGAGTAGTAGCCATGCCTTCCTCCAGGGGATCTTTCTGACTCGGGGATCGACCCACATCTCTGACATCTCCTGCACTGGCAGGCAGGTTCTTTACCATTAGCTCCACCCAGTAAGCCCATCTTTAACACTGTAAGTATTTTCCTGTACTGTTAAGTGTTCATTTAAAATTACTTTATTCAATTTAGTAATGCCTCACCATCATCGGTGTTCTGTAATTCACTGTTTGACATGGGAGTTCTAATTTTCACTTATGTAAATAATAGTACAATGAACATCATAAAAATTAATTTTTTAAATGGAGAACATGACCAGATTTGAACCTTTGAGGGCTAGACCAAGGGTAAGCATATGCTTTATTCTGTTTGCACATGGAGTGATCCAAAAGACAACAGGAAACTCGAAGAAACAAATTCGCAAAGAGAGAAACATAAGAAACAGACAAAACAGACTGAAGAGAAGACCAAAATCAGAAATTTCAGTTCAGAGTTATACAAGAAAATGTCCCTGAAAATGACATTTGGCCAACATCCCAGTAGCAGCCACTCTTTGCTCCCAGAAAACTACCCACTCCTCACAAAAAACAAAGATGTAAAACATAAAATCACTTAAGTAGATAATCTATCAACAGGGACCCTCAAATTACCTTTGAAAATATTCAACAAGATATAACTTAAACACATCTAGGAAAAATTACAGAGTTGAAGAATAAACAGATTATTTGGGAAAACACTGAGTTTTAGAAAAAGCACAGGTGACCATATCAATTTCAGGTAAAAGAGTGTATAATTCAGTTGACTTGAAATGTCTGTTGGAAAATATAAATTCCCCAAACTGATACCAGAAGTAGTAGCCTGTAAATATACCAATAATGATAGATTGCTGCTGCTGCTAAGTCACTTCAGTCGTGTCTGACTCTGTGCGACGCCATAGACGGCAGCCCACCAGGCTCCCCCGTCCCTGGGATTCTCCAGGCAAGAACACTGGAGTGGGTTGCCATTTCCTTCTCCAATGCATGAAAGTGAAGTCGCTCAGTTGTGTCCAACTCCTAGTGACCCCATGGACTGCAGCCTACCAGGCTCCTCTGTCCATGGGATTCTCCAGGCAAGAGTACTGGAGTGGGGTGCCATTGCCTTCTCCGAATGATAGATTAAAGAGAAATAAAAAACCTCCAGAACCAGATGCTCTATTTAATACATACATAAAGGTGCAAATGCACCCAAATCATGTCTTACATAATTCTATAATTTCCTTTTCATTAAATCATAGCACTCCAAAAACAATATTAGAATATTCATATGAAAAAATAAGGCATTTTTTGAATTTGCATGTTTTTTAAATAATGTATTTTTATCAACCACCCATAAGTGCCTTGTATTTTAAACTCAGAATTGGACGATTTTTCAGTTGTTAAAACTTGGGTAAATCACTACATCCTTAGTCCACGGTTTCCTAATTCATACAGTTACTGTGTGAATTAAATACAATTAAATACGAAACCATTTTGTTAATTTTTTTAGCCTCGCGGGGGTGGGGGTGGAGATGGGGGTGAGGATTGAATCTGGGCCCTCGGCAAAGAGTGGGGTCCTAACCGCTAGACTGTTAGGGAATTCCCTAAATGCGTGACCATTTTAAGCAGCAAACAGTGTCAGGAATATAGAAAGGCTCCTTGGCGGGGGGGTGGGGGGGTGGGGTTGGGGGGGTGGGGGGGTGGGTGGGGGGATCTTACAAACCAGCAAATTAATAATAACACCTACTGAATTTAAGTGACAAGATGAATAGTGCTGTCAGTAACTGGTTTGCTGCTGCTGCTAAGTCGCTTCAGTCGTGTGCGACCCTATAGACGGCAGCCCACCAGGCTCTCCCGTCCCTGGGATTCTCCAGGCAAGAACACTGGAGTGGGTTGCCATTTCCTTCTCCAATGCATGAAAGTGAAAAGTGAAAGTGAAGTCGCTCAGTCGTGTCCGACTCTTAGCGATCCCATGGACTGCAGCCTACCAGGATCCTCGGTCCATGGGATTTTCCAGGCAAGAGTACTGGAGTGGGGTGCTATTGCCGGTTTAGACCTGCAGAATAGGGAAATTAACCTGGGCTGGAGAAACCGGGTGGGGCTTGGAAAGTAACAAAACTGAAAGAGGTAAGCAAAAACGGATGAGAACGCAAGAGGGCTTTAGGGTATGAGTAAAGGGATAGTTAACGGAGTCACATTGAAGACTTTACTTAATGACTGGAGAGGAAGATCTATGTCCGGGGACGTGGGAAATTGAAGTTGAAAAGGTAGATGGGGCAGGCTACTAAAGGTGCCAATAAACAAGCCAAGGAGTTTAACTTTTATGTATGGGCTAATGGGAGTCCTAAGCATTTCTGAGCGGTGTGGCATCTGGGAAATTAACCTAGCCGCAGGGCGTCTAGACCAGATGGGGGGAAAGGGGTTTTAGGAAGTTGGATCCGTCGGGAAACAGATGGGACGTGAGGCGGTGTGGGCTCTGGCCGCAGGGCCGGGAACAGAGGACATGACAAGCGCCACGGTCCCTGTGCATCTTTGCCAGTCGCTGTGGCGTCGCGTATGGCTCTGCAGTGACTGTGGGTTTCTCCTTTATGTGGTCCCGGGTGGTTTCTGGTTCAGAAAGGTGAGAGTGCTGAGCACAGCTCCGCGCTCAACTGCCGAGGAATTCTGAGCAACCTGGTTTGGGACACAATTTCACTTCAGAATAGATGGATAAACTCTGTCCTCAAAGGGGACAACTCTGAATTCGCATTCAACCTGAGGCTGTGCGGTTAGACTCACCGGGTTCATGCCAGCTCTGCCACCTGCTGCCTGCAGCGTCGGGCCACTGCCTCGGTGTAGGAGATGAACTCTAGGTGTCCCATACCAGCCAAGTGTTCCAAGGAGGCGAGGAGAGACGCTCCTAATAAGTGCCAGGCGCGTCACAGGCTCTCGCTTCCTTTCCTCGCTTTTTTTCCCCCCTACTGTTACTTTTTAAAATTGAGATCTCCTTTTTTGTTAATAACCTTGAAACAGACAACCTTTTGGCAAAAACAAAGCTAAGGCTAAACCCGAAGAAAGGAATTAAAACGAAGAAAGTTCTTCAGTCTTGTTCGCTAGCAAGGTATGACAGCTGAGCCGCGCACGTGAGAAGATGCGCTGGGAAGCGCGCGTGGCGACGTGCTTGGGGCGCCGAGCAGTCAGCTCACTACAAAATGGACACGTGGGGGCGCACGTGGGAGGGTCAGCGAGGGGCGGTGCTAAGGGCCTGCGCACGTGGGGCTGCAGGCGTGGTAGCGCACGCGGGAGGTTGCGCGTGGTGCTTTGGATAAGCGCACCTGGGGCTGAACGCGTGGGAGGTGCACGTGGCAGGGTGCGCAGGATAAGCGCACGTGGGGCTGCGCGCGTGAGCGGCGCACGAGAGGCGCCAGGCAGCCTGGGTTTTGTTTCGCGGTCGCCTTGACGACCGGGCAGCCTGCAACGGCGCTGCGGCGAGTCGTTGAGAATGTGAGCCGAGCCAGGCATCTTGCGGACCTCGCCTGACTCGGCCGGGCCGGCGCCGGAGAGAGTACCAGCCCCATCCGAACGGGGACTATGAGAAAATGGTCGGGCAAACGAGGAATAAGCTCAGAGGTGCAGCTTCAGAGCCATCGCACTTTCTCCGCTCCACTCAGTCTAGGCGGCGGCGCCGGGCCACAGGAACTGGGGAGCGGGAGTTGGAGGAGGAGCCGAAGGAGGAGGTGAAAAGGCCGGAGCTGCCTATGCGCACACGCAGGGGGAACCTGCCAAGGGGTGCCCGGAAGTATTCGCCGCGGAGGATCCGAAACTTGAAAACGCAGAATTGCGTGCCAGTGGAGATGGTCAGAAGGACCGATCTTCTGAATGACCGCTTTCCGTTTCTCAGCTCTTTGCTGGAGCTGCTGTGGGACAAGGCTCAACTATTGCAAAGACGTCAGGTCTCGGGCAAGGGGACCTTCGGCATAGGTGAGCGGAACCGACCGAGGAAAGCCCCTTGCAGGAGCCCCGACAGCTCCGGGACCAGCACTCCCGGGCGACTAGGCTCACAATGGAGAGACCTATGTACCCTCTTGAGCCTAGAGTTGGACGTGGTTTCCATGAATCTTGAATATCAGTTTAACAAGCAAGTCTGGCAGCAATAATGGCGAGTTCCAGTATCTGGAAAATCGCTGACAAAAATTCCGAGCCCCCTTAGTTCTTATTTTAAAACATTTTCAAAGGTTTGCAGGCACAGTGATAACTTGATGTGTCACCAACAAAATGTCATCTTAAGGCAGCCATTTATCCCTAGTGAAAATGATAGGGTAGCTTTGGGGGAGGGGGAGGTCAGACTTTATATTTTTCTGCACCTTGAATGAAGCAAAATAATGTGTTGGTTTTAATGAGTTGAGAATCTTTCACAGGGGAAATAGGATCAAATTAGGCAATATATTTCCCCATGTTGGTATCTATTTACTTTCATCTTGCTGAGGAGCTTGATGCCTAAATTGCCTTCTTATTTAAGCCCTTGAAAGATTTTTCTTTATTTGCATTCCTAATTTTTGAAGATGTAAATTTTGCTTTTTCATTAAGATCAATTTTGAGCCTAGTCCTTGCTCAGACTGGCTGCTGTTATATATTGAAACACAGATAGATACCTCCTAATGTAAGTTGTGATTTCTTTTCCATCGTAAGTTGATTGCTGATATTAAAGTAGAATGGATCTCCACATTTGCAGCATGTAGACAATACTTGAGAAATAATGGGGGTTCATATTTAGATTTTGTCAGATGTCTAGTTACGGAAAATGTGGGATTTTAATTGGGACCAAAAAAGGGTAATATTTGGATGTGTGGAGCAAACAACAAGTATTAGAGGCCTATAGAACAGCATAATCAGAGCCATGGAAGTAAGAAAATATGAAATAAAAGTAAGGGTCCAAAAGAGAAGGTAGAGTGTTCAAAAAATTGGTTGGGACCAGCTGTGGGGAGTCTAATTCAAGTCTACATTTAAGGCATTTGAACTTCATTCAGTAGGATGGCACTGATGGATTCTTTTCTTTAGGAAAATAATTTTTTTTAAATGAGGTGAAACGCACATAACATAAAATTAACCATTTTTAAAGTGAACAATTTTGTGACATTTAGTATGTTCTTGACATTGACATTGAATGACTTAAATAGAGTGATAGGATCAGAAGTGTGCTTCAGAGAGACTGATTTGACAGCAGTGTGTAAAATGGACTGGATACGGACTGAGGTAGAAAAAAACAGTTGAATACCTGTGGCAGATTCATTTTGATATTTGGCAAAACTAATACAATTATGTAAAGTTTAAAAATAAAATAAAATTAAAAAAAAACAGTTGAATGCTAAAATCCAGACAATAATGGTCTTTTTGATGTTTTGTTTGTTTGTTTTTTTGGCGGTAATGTCTTGGTTGCTGCATGTGGACTTTCTCTAGTTGGGGTGCACTGGCTTCTCTTGTTGGGGAGCACAGGCTTTAGGCACCAAGGCTTCGGTAGTTGCTACATGTGGGCTCAGTAGCTGCAGCTTCCAGGCTGTAGAGCACAGGCTCATAGTTACGGTGCTCAGGCTTAGTTGCTCTGCAATGGCATGTGGGATCCTCTGGGACCAGGGATCAAACCGGTATCCCTGCATTGCAGAGTGGACTCTTAACCATTGGACCAGGGAAGCCCCAGGCAGCAGTGGTCTTAATGAGGGTAGCGACAGTAGGAATGGAGAAGAGAAGTCAGAGGTGAAAGTTGATGGAAACATGTTGAGAGGACCTGCGTAGGTGATGAGGTAGAAGAGGAAAGGAATGTGATGAGAGGAAGAGAGAACATTTGGTCAGGCATGAGGACCGTAGATTTGGGAATTATTCATGTAGAAGTGAGTTGAAACATTGAGTGAGATTTCCAAGGTAGAAAAGAGAGCAAAGTAAAGATACTTGGGAAAACCCCTGCATACTTAGTTTTAAGAGAGAAGAGAAAAATAAAACAGAGAAGCATATAAAAACAAAATGGTCAGAAAATGGACGAATTGGCAGGTTGTTATGATGGGTCTTGATAGAGAAAGAAATCTAAGAATCTGGTGAAATTCTACAGAGAGATTGAAAAGCAGGAGAATTGAAAGGGACTGTTAATGTTGATAACTGAAGGGTCATTGGTCATTTAAGAGTTATAGGAACTTTAAAGAAGTTGGCTGATTATCTTGTCAGACATGGCAGGGGATGGAGAAGCGAATATTTTGTAGTTGGAAGGTCTGCTATATCAAGAGAAGTATTTTAAGGCCTGGGAATATTAAAGGCTGAAGGGGAACAATCGAGGAGAGAGGGTGAGATTGAGGTTCAAAGAGAGTGAATACTTGATGGTGCAGTCTTGGAATAATTGGGAAGGATGGAGATAAAGGCATGAGTTTGAGAAGCTATCAGTAGAAAAGAGAAGAGATGCTTCCTGTTGTGAGATGGTAGAGAACAGAGAAGCAAAGCTCACTATATAGAGAAATGTTAAAATGGATATAAGATGTTGAGAGTGCTTGCGTCAAATGGTCTTTGTGTCAGTAAGGTACAAGGTTGGGTCACTTTCAGAGGTGAAGTTGACAGAGGCAGGATACAGGAGATAGGCTTTTAATCACAACTTTAGAAGGAGCTGTGATAAGCCCTTCTTTGCATTTACAGTATTGACATCATTACACCTTACAATTTTGTTGGGTAGGGAATGTGGGTTAAGGGGAGTGGGTGACAGACACTAATATTTCGAAGACTTTGGAAAGCTAGATGGACTTAGTAGGATATTTGATTTTTTCTTAAGTATTATTTTTAAGAGTAATTGCCTTGAGAATAAGAAAGAGGATACAAATATAGTTGAGTAGGACATTGTCCATCTTAGAGTTGATGAAACCTTATCAGAGTTGAGAGGGAAGGTATAGGTTTAATGTTAAAGTGGTTCATAGTATTACCATGTATTAGATGGAAAGTTAACATATGTAGTGAGTATATACTTTTTCTGTAAAGACCCAAGTAGTAAAAATTTTAAACTTCAGGCCACATACAGTCTTTGTTATTTATTCTTCTTTCCTATTTTTTACAACCCTTAAAAAAATTAACAACCATTTTAGCTTGCAGACAAAATAGACCAGACAGACCATAGACCATAGTTTGCTGATTGTGACATAAAACTAGACATCTGAGAAATGTTGAGGAGTGGTAGGACTGAGCTCAGGATGGTGAGAATATGAAAAAGAGCTGGAGAAGCATGATGGGAAGCTTCCAACATTGCAGTGTTTGTTTTAAAAGTTATTAAGTAGTCATTTTAAAGGCATAATAAAGCAACTTTTAATGACTTTTTCCTTTTTTTTTCTTTTTCCAGCTGCCTTTGTGGCAATTTTGCACTGGTAAGATTAGTTTCATTTTGATATAAATAAAAATTATCATGACTGTTTGTATATATAAAAAATTAACTGCTTGCTATGTATATAGAATATCTATATGTGTACCAGCTAACATATATATATGTGTGTGTGTATAAAACTTTTAAAAAACCTCATGTGTGAAACATTTATAAATGAATGCATTATGGGAATAGTAATTTATGAATTAAAATATTTTTGCTTTTCCAAAAGGTTCACCACTGTATTTCCTAAATATCTAGCTTTTGTAGTGTGGTTTTCATGTTTATTTCATGTAAAAAACTTCCTCATTTTATAGCAATTGAGAGTTGTTAGTGACATAAGGGAGAAGGAAATGGGAACCCACTCCAGTATTCTTACCTAGAGAATCCCGTGGACAGAGGAGCTTGGTGGGCTGGTGTCCATGGGGTCGAACAGAGTTGGGCATGACTGAAGCAACTTAGCATGTATGCATGCATTGGAGAAGGAAATGGCAACCCACTCCAGTATTCTTGCCTGGAGAATCCCAGGGACAGAGGAGCCTGGTGGGCTGCTGTCTATGGGGTCGCACAGGGTTGGACACAACTGAAGTGACTTAGCAGCAGCAGCAGCCTCGGTGGCGGCAGTGACATAAACTTAGGGTTTGTGTAAAGTTTTAGTAGCACCTGTCAATTGGAAATCAGGTAGAAATGAAGATAAACACCCTGTAATGGTAATACAGAATTAAATGAGCCTTTCAGTGTGCATACACATACATATTATTTTACATAAATGATATCTTTGTAAAAAGTATATGTAAAATAATTTTCCTCTGACATATCTTCATTTCTACCTGAGCTCAAGGATTTCTGCTCTTGGGAAGAATGGGATCTACCCCACGTCCTGTTGGGACAGTGCTTTTCTGACCATTATTCTGCAGGGAGATCTCGATGTTGTTAATAGAACTAAGACTGTAATGTTAAGAAACATTTCCTACAGCTTGTGATACCCTGGTATATGTCCTAAGTATAAATGAAGGTGAGTGGAAGACAGGGTTGCCATATGGAATTTTGTTTTATTTTCTACTTCATTGGAAAGCATCTACTGTATAGTTAAGGATAGTATAATTGCTCACTACATTTTTACTTGTCACTTATGCTCCTATTTCAGTACCTACAGCTGGGTTTATTTATTTATTTATTTTTAGTTGTACTGATGAAATATCTTTAAGTACAGTCCTGTTTTCTTTGGCACTTTATGTAGTGTTCTACTTATTTAAAAATTTATTTAACCTAAAATAATTTTATTTAAAATTATATTCTAAATCTTTTCAACAGTTAAGAGGCATTTCCCAAACCTGGTACATTAGAAACACTTGTAAAACATAACAGATAAACAAAAGCATGCCTCAGTTCTGATTTAGATGCCTGGAATGGGAAGAAGGATGGAGAAATCTACAAGAGTTTTAGATCTACAGTTGTTGTTGTTCAGTCTCCCAGTCATGTCCGACTCTTTGCGACACCATGGACTGTAACTTGCCAGGCCTCCCTGCTCCAGTGGATCATGTTTTGTTAGAACTCTCCACTACGATCCATCCATCTTGGGTGACCCTACACGGCATGGCTTATATCTTCATTGAGTTATGCAAGCCCCTTCACCATGACAAGGCAGTGATCCATGAACGGGAAATATACAATTATCTGTGTTATAGTGCTGGATTATAAATGCCTAAAAATTTACAAATTGACAAACTATAAAGTTATCTCAATATTTATTGTAAAAATTTATTCTTTGTTCTTCTTATGGCTTTTATTCTTTGTTTATAATAGTTAGTTTAGCCCTGTTTTTGAAACATGTTGTTTTTCTTCTAGGGTACATTTGATAACACTTTTTGAAAATGATCGTCATTTTTCTCACCTCTCAGCCTTAGAACGGGAGATGACTTTTCGCACTGAAATGGTTAGGTTCTTTCTTCTAATGAATTCATTTGTAATTTAAGAATAGTAAGGTGCAAATATATTAGGATCTGAAATGAATTTTGGTGAATTATACTGTTTCTCACACTATTGTAGGTTTATTTTATTTTTGCTGTTTTTAAAAAGAATTTTATTGGGATATAGTTGACTTACAATGTTGTGTTTCAGATGTATAGCAAACTGATTCAGTTATAAATATACATATATTCATTCTTTTTCAGATTTTTTACTTCTGTAGATTATTACAGAATATTGAATAGAGTTCTCTGTACTATATAATAGGTCCTTGTTGGTTATCTATTTTATGTATAGTAATGTGTGTATGTTAATCCCAAGCTCCTAATTTATCTCTCCCTGTCCTTCACCCACATTTCCCCTTTGGTAACCATAGGTTTGCTTTTGAAATCTGGCCTATAGGTTTATTATTTAAATAAAAAGTGTTTTAGTCCTCACTTTGTAAGCAAGAGTACAGTCAAAATGGATTAAAGACCTAAATGTTAGACCTGAAACCATAAATCTCCCAGAAGAGAACATAGGCAGAACACGGTTTGACATAAATTGCAGCAGTATTTATTTTTGGATCTGTCTCCTAAGGCAAAATAAATAAAAGCAGAAAGAAATAAATAGAGCCTAGTAAAACCTAAAAGCTTTGGGGGAGCTGAAGAAACCATCCTCAAAACTAAAAGACAATCTACTGAATGGGAGAAAATATTTGTAAATGCTGTGACTGATAAGTGGTTAATATCCAAAATACATAAACAGTTCATACAACTCAATATAAAAAATTTTTGAAAAATTGACAGAAGACGTGAATAATCTTTTTCCAAAGAAAACATACAGGTGGCTAACAGGCACATGAAAAGATGCTCAACATCACAAATTGTTAGGGAAGTGCAAGTCAAAACCACAATGAGATATCACCTCACCACAGTCAGAATGGCTACCATTGCAATGTCTACAAATAACAAATGTTGATGAAAATTTGGAAGAAAGGAAACTCTCCTACCCTGTTGATGGGAATGTAAATCGGTGCAGCCACTGTGGAAAACAGTGTACAAGCTTCTCAAAAAACTAAAAATAGAACTACCATATGATCCAGCAATTCCCTTCTATTTTACCACTTATTTTGATATATGGAATCTAAAAAATAAAATATATACCACAGAAAAGTGTTTCGGGATTCTTCTGTCACATTCTCTTCCTTTCCTACAGGCAGACTTCTTTATAAGATAGTAAAGATCAATTAATAGGATATCAAAGCAAAATGATAGGATACTGAAAGAGGAACTCCCCAGGTCGGTAGGGGCCCAATATGCTACTGGACATCAGTGGAGAAATAACTCTAGAAAGAAGGAAGGGATGGAGCCAAAGCAAAAACAATACCCAGTTGTGGATGTGACTGGTGATAGAAGCAAGGTCTGATGCTGTAAAGAGCAATATTGCATAGGAACCTGGAATGTCAGGTCCATGAATCAAGGCAAATTAGAAGTGGTCAAACAAGAGATGGCAAGAGTGAATGTCGACATCCTAGGAATCAGCGAACTAAAATGGACTGGAATGGGTGAATTTAACTCAGATGACTGTTATATCTACTATTGTGGGCAGGAATCCCTTAGAAGAAATGGAGTAGCCATCATGGTCAACAAAAGAGTCCAAAATGCAGTACTTGGATGCAATCTTAAAAATGACAGAATTATCTCTGTTCGTTTCCAAGGCAAACCATTTAATATCACGGTAATCCAAGCCTATGCCCCAACCAGTAATGTTGAAGAAGCTGAAGTTGAACGGTTCTATGAAGACCTACAAGACCTTTTAGAACTAACACCCAAAAAAGATGTCCTTTTCATTATAGGGGACTGGAATGCAAAAGTAGGAAGTCAAGAAAACACCTGGGGTAACAGGCAAATTTGGCCTTGGAATATGGAATGAAGCAGGGCAAAGGCTAATAGAGTTTTGCCAAGAGAATGCACTGGTCATAGCAAACACCCTCTTCCAACAACACAAGAGAAGACTCTACACATGGACATCACCAGTGGTCAACACCGAAATCAGATTGATTATATTCTTTGCAGCCAAAGATGGAGAAGCTCTATACAGTCAGCAAAAACAAGACGGGGAGCTGGCTGTGGCTCAGATCATGAACTCCTTATTGCCAAATTCAGACTTAAATTGAAGAAAGTAGGGAAAACCACTAGACCATTCAGGTATGACCTAAATCAAATCCCTTATGATTATACAGTGGAAGTGAGAAATAGATTTAAGGGACTACATCTGATAGAAAAGAGTACATGATGAACTATGGATGGAGGTTCGTGACATTGTACAGGAGACAGGGATTAAGACCATCCCCATGGAAAAGAAATGCAAAAAAGCAAAATGGCTGTCTGGGGAGGCCTTACAAATAGCTGTGAAAAGAAAAGTAAAAAGCAAAGGAGAAAAGGAAAGATATAAGCATCTGAATGCAGAGTTCCAAAGAATAGCAACAAGAGATAAGCAAGCCTTCCTCAGCGATCAATGCAAAGAAATAGAGGAAAACAACAGAATGGGAAAGACTAGAGATCTCTTCAAGAAAATCAGAGATACCAAGGGAACATTTCGTGCCAAGATGGGCTTGAAGAGGACAGAAATGGTATGGACCTAACAGAAGCAGAAGATATTAAGAAGAGGTGGCAAGAATACACAGAAGAACTGTACAAAAAAGATCTTCACGACCCAGATAATCACTATGGTGTGATCACTGACCTAGAGCCAGACATCCTGGAATGTGAAGTCAAGTGGGCCTTAGAAAGCATCACTACGAACAAGCTAATGGAGGTGATGGAATTCCAGTTGAGCTATTTCAAATCCTGAAAGATAATGCTGTGAAAGTCCTGTACGCAATATGCCAGCAAATTTGGAAAACTCAGCAGTAGCCACAGGACTGGAAAAGGTCAGTTTTCATCCCAATCCCAAAGAAAGGCAATGCCAAAGAATGCTCAAACTACCACACAATTGCACTCACCTCACACACTAGTAAAGTAATGCTCAAAGTTCTCCAAACCAGGCTTCAGCAATATGTGAACTGTGAACTTCCAGATGTTCAAGCTGGTTTTAGAAAAGGCAGAGGAACCAGAGATCAAATTGCCAACATCCGCTGGATCATGGAAAAAGCAAGAGAGTTCCAGAAAAGCATCTATTTCTGCTTTATTGACTATGCCAAAGCCTTTGACTGTGTGGATCACAATAAACTGTGGAAAATTCTGAAAGAGATAAGAATACCAGACCACCTGACCTGCCTCTTGAGAAACCTATATGCAGGTCAGGAAGCAACATTTAGGACTGGACATGGAACAACATACTGGTTGAAAATAGGAAAAGGTGTATGTCAAGGCTGTATATTGTCACCCTACTTATTTAACTTATATGCAGAGTACATCATGAGAAACGCTGGGCTGGAAGAAGCACAAGCTGGAATCAAGATTGCTGGGAGAAATATCAGTAACCTCAGATATGCAGATGACACCACCCTTATGGCACAAAGTGAAGAGGAACTAAAAAACCTCTTGATGAAAGTGAAAGAGGAGAGTGAAAAAGTTGGCTTAAAGCTCAACATTCAGAAAACAAAGATCATGCCAAAGATCATGGCATCCAGCCCCATCACTTCATGGGAAATAGATGGGGAAACAGTGGAAACAGTGTGAGACTTTTTTTTTTTTTTTAGTTTTTTTATATTATTTATTTATTTATTTTTTTAAAAATATAAATTTTGCGGGGACTGCAAAATCACTGCAGATGGTGATTGCAGCTATGAAATTAAAAGATGCTTACTCCTTGGAAGGAAAGTTATGACCAAGGCAATGGCACCTCACTCCAGTACTCTTGCCTGGAAAATCCCATGGACGGAGGAGCCTGGTGGGCTGCAGTCCATGGGATCGCTAAGAGTCGGACACAACTGAGTGACTTCACTTTCACTTTTCACTTTCGTGCATTGGAGAAGGAAATGGCAACCCACTCCAGTGTTCTTGCCTGGAGAATCCCAGGGACAGGGGAGCCTGCTGGGCTGCCGTCTATGGGGTCACACAGAGTTGGACATGACTGAAGTGACTTAGCAGCAGCAGCAGACAGCATATTAAAAAGCAGAGACATTGCTCTGCCAACAAAGGTCCGTCTAGTCAAGGCTATGGTTTTTCCAATGGTCAGGTATGGATGTGAGAGTTGGACTGTGAAGAAGGCTGAGTGCTGAAGAATTGATGCTTTTGTACTGTGGTATTGGAGAAGACTCCTGAGAGTCCCTTGGACTGCAAGGACATCCAACCAGTCCATTCTAAAGGAGATCAGTCCTGGGTGTTCATTGGAAGCACTGATGCTGAAGCTGAAACTCCAGTACTTTGGCCACCTCATGTGAAGAGTTGACTCATTGGAAAAGACTCTGATGCTGGGAGGGATTGGGGGCAGGAGGAGAAGGGGACGACAGAAGATGAGATGGCTGGATGGCATCACCGACTTGATGGACATGAGTTTGAGTGAACTCCGGGAGTTGGTGATGGACAGGGAGGCCTGGCATGCTGTGATTCATGGGGTGGCAAAGAGTTGGACACGACTGAGCGACTGAACTGAACTGAACTGAAAGATCAATTATAATAGCTGAAGAAAGGAAAACAAAGGTTAAGAAGTGATACAGACCTATCAGAATTCTTGCAAATTGCTTTCTCCTGGGGTAGAGTTGGCCAGTTTTAGCTGGCACTTTAAATTTTTTTTTAAGCTCTCTTGATTTCCAGATAATCTCTTTTAGAGATAATCTCTTTTAAAGAACTTTTGATATCATTTCTTTAATACTTTTTTTGTTCTTTTGACACAGAATCTGTAAAATGGATAATGTAATCTACTGTGTTTTATATAATTGTTGTGGGGGTTAAATGGGATAAAGAAAGCCCGAGTTGCAGAAATTTACAATTAAGAGAAGCCAGGTGTCCAGATGTGCTAATCAGGGGCCAAGAGCTGGAACTGGCTCTTTTGTTTGCCTTTGCTGCTGCTGCTGCTGCTGCTGCTAAGTCGCTTCAGTCATGTCCGACTCCTAGCGAACCCATGGACTGCAGCCTACAAGGCTCCTCCGTCCATGGGATTTTCCAGGCAAGAGTACTGGAGTGGGTTGCCATTGCCTTCCCCTTTGCCTTTAACTGTGACTTAATTAAAATTTTTAATTAAAGAATTAAAATTAGAAAAACTTACTATTTCAATTATTCCTAAGTATATAGTTCTGTGGCATTAAACACACTTACATTGTGCAACCATTAACCCTCATCCATCTCTAGAACTTTATTATCCCAAATAGACTGCACCTGTTAAGCACATAACTCCCCACTCCCACTGCTTTCTCACCTAGCTCCTTAGTGACCTCTATTCTACTTCTGTCTATAAATGTGCCTCGTCTAGGTATCTCAGCCATTGCTTTTTAAATCTCTCTCTGTATAGCCACTTAAAAGCTTTGAAGAGTTGGACATGTTAGCATTTGTATGGCATTTAATTTTTAATATCTTATAGGTGTTATTTCCAAAGAGAGGATATAAAATATTATTTAATAAAGAGTTGGTGATGGACAGGGAGGCCTGGCATGCTGCAGTTCATGGGGTCACAAAGAGTCGGACACAGCTGAGCGACTGAACTGAAAACTGTGGCTGGGTCGGCGTCTGGGCTTCAGTGACATCACTAGATTCAGATATCAGTTCTATGCTTTGTTGTATAATGATGAGTAAGTTGTCTGATTCTCAGTCTCATCGGTTAATTAGAAATAATGCCAGCCTTACAGGATTTTATTGAAAATGAAGAAAGAGAAAATGAATGAAGCACATAGCACAGTACCAGGCACAAAAATAATAACTTACTAATAAAAATGTGTGTGTGTTCTCTTTCTGTTAGTACAGACATGCATATTAGATCTCTTTTCATTGTATTGCCTTGTTTCTCTCATAAGCAAAAAGGAAAGATCCTTATATGAACTTGCTCTGTTGATACTAATTAAAATTATGAAGAAGTGCCCTTTCAGATGGAGAAGGCAATGGCACCCCACTCCAGCACTCTTGCCTGGAAAATCCCATGGACGGAGGAGCCTGGTAGGCTGCAGTCCATGGGGTTGCTAAGAGTCGGACACAACTGAGCGACTTCACTTTCACTTTTCACTTTCACACATTCACACATTCACACATTGGAGAAGGAAATGGCAACCCACTCCAGTGTTCTTGCCTGGAGAATCCCAGGGACGGGGGAGCCTGGTGGGCTGCTGTCTGTGGGGTCGCACAGAGTTGGACACGACTGAAGCGACTTAGCAGCAGCAGCAGCAGCCCTTTCAGATATTAGTTAAAACAAATCTTTATTTTTAATAGTCACTACTGTTGCTTAATCTGTAAAAAAATAAAGTACCTTGTAGTTGTATGAAGCCAGAATGAGTGCAGAGTTGAAGGTTCCTTTTAATGATTTTGAGAGGAACATATATTACAAACTATGTGGCCCTTTAGTTTTTAGGAAAGAAAGCAGGAAATTGATGAGCAAGTAATATGAGGCAGCATACTTTAGTTGGTCTTTGAATTTTACATAGCAAGTTTACTAGCCTAATAAAATAATCATTTCACATGCTGTAGTAATGCACTAGAATAACCCCTCTTTCAGGACACAACATTTCGGTCATGAACAGGAGCTCACGGTTGGCTTTCACTTTGTGCAGAGCCAGTCAATGGAACTGGGAAGGCAAAGGAAAGCATCAAGTGCCATCTGATGCTCTTGTGACCATCATTTATTATTTCTAAAGAGTTGGAGAAATATAAGTAATTATGCAAAGTTGTACACATACAATGACACAAAGTCATATCTATGCCAGAATTATCAGATCTCAGCCTCTAGGTGTCTCACAGTACGGGGGTAAAGTCAGGCTTGGTAGAATTAAAATGTATTGCTTACTTATTATAAGGTACGGTTAGAAAAAATTCCTTAAAATGTTGAATACATCCCTTTAACTCTTTCAAACCTATGGAAAATATGAAAGAATAGTATAGTGATGACCTGAAAAGGTATGCTTTTGTTTGCATTCAAGAATGCAGTAGTAAGTAGAAATTAGGAAGTCGATTATTATTGATCATTTTTTCCTTTTCAGAATAAATTGTCTAAAAAGAGAAAAATATTTAAAAATTTTACTTACATTAACAATTTATACTTTTTAAAAGGGACTTTATTATTCCTACTTCAAGACCATTGTTGAAGCACCTTCATTTTTGCAAGGACTATGGATGATTATGAATGACAGGCTCACTGAATATCCCCTTGTAATTAATACAGTGAAACGCTTCCATCTTTATCCAGAGGTAAGCAATGTTTTGGGACAAATGTTTGTAGAAGGGTTTCTTCTTTTATCAGATAGAAGTTATAAACACAATGATGATGTTATAGGAAGGAAGGGATCTATAAAGTTTATTGATTGTTGTATGTGTCCTTATAGTTGAGCACCACATCAAAAGTTCCTTTCCTAAATCAAAAAATCCCAGAAATTATTATCACGTGAACTTAAAGAATAGAACCTTAGTATGGCAGTAATGGCCAGTGTAATAGACAAGCCAGATGGGAAGGAGCCACGGATTCACAGATGGAGAAGGTTCATAGGTTATCACATTTGTGGGCATAGGGTTGTTCATTTTTCCTTTTGTTTTGGTGGCTTAGTTACTCAGTCAGGTCCAACTCTTTTGAAACCCCATGGACTATAGCCTGCCAGGCTCCTCTGTCCATGAGATTTTCCAGGCCAGAATACCTAAATGGATTGGCATTTCTTTCTCCAGGGGATCTTCCTGACCCAGGGATCAAACCTATGTCTCCTGCATTGGCAGGTGGATTCTTTACCACTGAGCCACCAGGGAAGCCCCATTATTCCTTTACTATCCTTTTAATGTCTATGAGATCTATAAGGATGATCTCTCTTCCATTTCTGATATTAGTAATTTGTGTTCTTCCTCTTTTTTTCTTAGTCTGGCTGGAGGCTTATTGATTTTATTTATGCCCCGTTGTTAGATGCAGGCACATTGAGGATTGCCATGTCTCCTTTTAGAACTGGCCCCTTTATCATTAGGACTTCCCTGGTGGCTCAGACGGTAAAGCATCTGTCTACGATGCGGGAGACCCAGGTTTGATCCCTGGGTTGGGAAGATCCCTTGGAGAAGGAAATGGCAATCCACTCCAGTACTATTGCCCGAAAATCCCATGGACAGAGGACCCTGGTAGGCTACAGTCCGTGGGGTCGCAAAGAGTCAGACATGACTGAGTGACCTCACGTTCACGTTCACATTCACGTTCTTTATCATTATCTAATACCACTTTTTATCCCTGATACCTTTTCATGAAGTTTTGCTCTGTCTGGAATTAGTACAGCTACTCTGATTTTTCTAATTAGTTTTTGCATAGTATATCTTACTTTATTAATTTGCTCTTTTTAAAACATATTTATTTTATTTTTGGCTGCACTGGATCTTTGTTGCTGTGCAAGGGCTTTCTCCAGCTGGGGGAAGTGGGGCTACTCTTGTTTGTAGTACATAGGCTTCTCATTGTGGTGGCTTCTCTTGTTGCAGAGGATTGGCTCTAGGGTACATGGGCTTTGGTAGTTGTGGCTCACAGGCCTAGTTGCTCTGTGGCACATGGAATCTTCCCCAACCAGGGATCAAACCTATGTTCCCTGCATTGGCAGGCGGATTCTTAACTACTGGACCACCAGGGAAGTCCTCTTCATTTACTCTTAATCTATATGTGTCTTTATATTTAAAGTTAGTTTAGACAAAGTATGTTTGAGTCTTGATTTTCTGATTTACTCTAATAATCTGTGTCTCTTGATTGGTGCATTTAGACCAATGATGTTCTAAGTAATTATTGACATAGATTGATATCAACTATATTTGTTGCTACAATATTTTATATTTGTTGCCCTTGTTTTTTGTTCCTATTTTGAGTCCACTCTTCTCATGCCTTTTGTGATTCTAACTGAGCATTTTATATTATTTCATTTTCTCTTTCTTACTGTATTAGTTATAATTTTTTTTTAACTTTTTTTGGTGGTTGACCTAGAGATTGCAGTATACATTTAAAATGAATCCAAGATCACTTTTAGATAACACTAAACCACTTTCAGGGCAGTGTGTGTGTGTGTGAGGACCTTCTAATCACAAAGTAATTCTAATTCCTCCTTCCAACCCTGAATCATTGCTGTCATTTATGTTTATTATACATAAGTCCATGCATAACCATGCATAAAGAATACACTGCTGCTATTATAATTTTGAACAAAGCTATTATACTTGAGATTAATTAAGAGTAAAAAAAAGAAAAGCTTTTTTTATCTTCACTTATTCTTTCTTTGATGCTCTTTCTGTGGGTCCAAGTTTTCTAATCCATATCTTTCTTATCTCTCAATGGCAACCCACTCCAGTGCTCTTGCCTGGAGAATCCCATGGACGGAGGAGCCTAGTGGGCTGCAGTCCATGGGGTCGCGAAGAGTCGGACATGACTGAGCGACTTCACTTTCCCTTTTCCCTTTCATGCATTGGAGAAGGAAATGGCAACCTACTCCAGTGTTCTTGCCTGGAGAATCCCAGGGACGGTGGAGCCTGGTGGGCTGCCGTCTATGGGGTTGCACAGAGTCGGACACGACTGAAGCGATTTAGTAGTAGTAGTAGTAAAAAACATACAAAGTCTTTCAATTTTTGTTTGTTTGAGAAAGTATTTCTCCTTCACTTTTAAAGGATAATTTCACATGAGGTTAAGTTGGTTTTTACCCTCTCAACTCTTTAAAAATTTCATTTTCTTCTTAAATTGAATAGTTTCTGAGAAGTCAGAGGTACTTCTTAACCTTTATTCCTTCTTAAATAAGGCATGTTTTTCTTCTGACTTCTGTAAGGATTTTTCTTTATCTTTAATTTTTTATAGTTTGAATGTTATATGCATATTCAATATGTATGATTTATGAATAGGTATAGTTTTTTGGCGTTTATCATGGTTGGTGTTCTCTAAGCTTTCTGTACCTGTAGTTTGATGTGAGGAAATTCCCAGTCATTGTTTTTATTCATAGTATTTCTTCTGTTTCTTTATCTTTTCTCCTATGGCATTCCCATTACATGTATGGTGTACCTTCTGTGGTTGTCCCACAGTTATTGGATATTCTGTTCTCTTATTTTTGTCTTTTATATTTTTGATTTTCAGTTTTGGAGGTTTCTTATTGAAATATACTGAAGCTCAGAGATTCTTTCCTCAAGCCACGTCCAGCCTACCAATAAGCACATCAAAGGCATTCTTAATTTCTGTTGTAGTGTATTCTGTTATAGTGTATGGAGAACTTCTCTGCTAATATTGCCAATCGGTTCTTGCATACTCCTTTCTTTATCTGTTAGAGCCTTTAGCACATTAATTATTGTTGTTCTGAATTCCCAGTCTTACAATTTCAACACGCCTGCCATATCTAAGTCTAGTTCTGATGCTTGCTCTGTTTCTTCAAACTGTGTTTTGGCTTTTAGTATGCCTTATGATGTAATAGCTAGATTGAGGTACTGGGTACAAAGAGCTGCCATAAATAGGCCTTTAATAGTGTAAGGGAAGCATTCTGTAATTAGGTCTCAATCTTTTGTGAACCTGTACCTCTGGACTATGAACTTTGTATGTGCTTCTTGGTTTTCTCTTTCCCATTTAGGTACAGCAGGATGACTAGAGTGGGCTGGAATTGGTATTTCCCTTCTCTCACATAGAGGGGTGGAGTTGGGTATTACTCTGCCACCCTGTAGTTGAGGCTCTGATAAAACCCTAGCTGGTTAGGCCTACTGGTGGAATAGTCTCTTTCAAGGGCAGGCCTTGTTAAGAACAGAGTGCTCTGGTGTATTTCAAAACGCTCCTCTTTCCACTTCCCCCTCAGAAACAGATTTTTTTCTGATATCACTGTAAGAAACTAGTGATCTCCTAGAGATAAAATTCATAAATATGTGGGCATTATCCCTATTACTGGGTCTCCTTGGAGACCTGTCTCCCTGAGACAATCCTCAGAATTGTCTACACTGTGCCTCTAGCAATTCATCAATTATAATTTAGGTTTTCCGTCTCTCCATCTGGTTCCCATGGAGGTTTCTACCCCTGGGTTTTTGCTCCAATAAGTTGTGATTTTCTGTATTTGCCTGTCGACCTTTACAGTCTGGGAGCAGCAGTTTGCCTAATGACTTCATTTCTCTTTTGGATCTAAAAAGAATTGACTAAAAAAAATAAAAAAATAAATAAAAATAAAAAGAATTGACTTTTCAGCTTGTTTAATTTTTTTCTTATTAGAATGCAGTGGCAAATTAAAAGTTTCTTACATGCTGGACTTGGAAACCTTATACTTTTTTAAAAATTAGATTCAATATATTTTATTTCCCTTGAGGTTGCTTACTTGGTCTATGGACTTTTTTTAGTGGGTTTAGTGGCTTTCTTTGGAGAAGACAATAGCACCCCACTCCAGTACTCTTGCCTGGAAAATCCCATGGACAGAGGAGCCTGGTAGTCTGCAGTCCATGGGGTCGCTAAGAGTCGGACACGACTGAGCGACTTCACTTTCACTTTTCATTTTCATGCATTGGAGAAGGAAATGGCAACCCACTCCAGTGTTCTTGCCTGGAGAATCCCAGGGACGGGGGAGCCTGGTGGGTCGCTGTCTATGGGGTTGCATAGAGTCGGACACGACTGAAGCGACTTAGCAGTGGGTTTCTTTTAGTTTTCAAGTGTTTGAAGATTTATCTTTGTTATTAATTTATAGCTTAAATTCATTGTGTTTAGAAAATTTTAAAACTTAGATTAAGTTTTTATTTACATACTCCATTTGACCTCTTTTGAAGAGAATGGTACTATATATATGTGTATGTGTGCATATATATATATGTATTGTTTTTTGAATGTTTGGTGGTTTTTATTGTCTAAAAGTTATCTATTTCTAGGCTGCCATTTTCCTAGACCTTTGGCTAGAAAGAGTAGGCCTTTTCTGAATGCGGTGTAAGGCCCCAGTGGTGTTTCTGGTTGCCAGACTCTGGCTCCAAATCTGAGAAAATAAGGCAAAAGGAAAGTCCAGGGAACTTAGCACCATGTCATTCCCTGGGTCCTGAGATTCCTAGCTAGTGTGCCTTCTTTTTTCTACCTTTCTTCCAATGTTTGATTTATAGGATTCGCAGAAGTTCTAGTTGTACTTGTAGGAATACAGAAAAGTATATTACTCCATTTCCCAAAAGTGGACATTTACATTATTTAAATATTGCCTTTTTTTTTCATCTTCATTTAGTTTAAGTGATTTTCTAATTTTCCATGTGGTTTCTTCTTTGATCCACTGGATATTTAAATATTGTGTTATTGAATTTCAAAGAACTTAGGGGTTTCTCAGATTTATTTCTTTCTTTGATTTCTATAAGTGCTTTTCAGTGTAATTTGTGGTAGTAACAATTGTATAGACCTACATAAGATTTAAGATGAAAGAAGTGTTTTTCTGCAGCAGCTTTCTCCATATCCCATCTTACTTTTCAGAGGCACTTTGACCTTATTTCTTCTAATGATTATCTGGATAATTCTAGTGAAAATAGAAAAATCAAAGAGAAAAAAAAAACTATTTGTTGAATCTTCAACTTTAGTTAATGTTGACTTACTCTGTGTAAATAAGATAAGGATTTAGCTTATCGGACTAGGCCAAGTTCTTCCAGTGTTTGATAATTATTATTTTTAGTTTTGAGTTATTTTTAGAATTTTATATCATTAAATCTGTTTTTTGTTCCACTAATTTCCATCAGTATGGTCTCTAAAACATTAGCTAGTTTTTTCATTTTGGTTATCAAAAAATTTATTGAATAATTTGTACAATTTTCAGTTTCTTTGATGTTATGAAAAAATAATCATGATAATGTAGTTCATTCATTTTTAAAACTTGAAAGCATGTAAATGACAGCCAACAAGGACTCGTCCAGTCTTATTTTCATATCGCATAGATACAATATGGAGAACACTTAAATTTGCTTGCAGCCTTATGTGGTACTTCAGTGTTGAAGTAAATGTCCATACTTTGTGTTCACAAGGAGATTAATTTTTCATCTTAAAATATGAGTGTGAAAATGTGTTTTAAAAGGGAAAAGGCTTTTAATGCTTACTCTATACCAGTACTTATATATGTAAGCTCTAATCTCCCATCACTCTTGTAAGATGGTCATTAATGTCATTTTAGAGATGAGGTGGCTGAGGTTCAGAGGCTGAAGGATTATTTCACACCATAGAAACTGTAACTTGCAGAACTTGTAACTTGTAACTTGACTTTGAAGTCAAATTTTGAAGTCAAACTTGACTTCAAAGTCATGCTTTCTTCCTATATTGAATGACATCTCATAAAGGAGTATAATTCTAGATTTTTCACAAACACTTAATGTGACAAATTTTTGTACATTTGTGAAAAATACACAAGAAGTTATAAATTATAGCAGAATGTCAGTTTTACAAAATTAAGTGATGTAAGTAAATCTATATTATACATGAAAAGTTGTTTATGATATTTACTGATGTGTATTACATTAACTACTTGTATAATATTTATTGTACAATGAATAACTCTGCATGTGTGCATGCTAAGTCGCTTCAGTCATGTCCGACCCTATGTGACCCTATGGACTGCAGCCTGTCAGGCTTCTCTGTCCATGGGATTCTCTTGGCAAGAATGTTGGAGTGGGTTGCTGTGCCCTCTTCCAGGGGATCTTCCCAACCCAGGGATTGAACCTACATGTCTTACGTCTAACCTTCATGGGCAGGCAGGTTCTTTGTCACTAGTGCCACAAGGGAAGCCCCAGTGACACTAGCTGCCTGTCTTTTGTGCCTAGGGAGAAACTGGAAGGATGGCCACCAAAATAGTAAACGTAGTTAGTTCTAGGTTATTTTTACTTTCCCTTTGAAGTCTTTATTTTTTAACTCGCCCCCACCCCCCCACACAGTGATCTGCATTATTTTTCTCAAATCTGTAAAATTATTTTTTTAAAACGATCTCCCAGGAATCAGCACTTTCTTGTAATTTTTTGTTGCTAATTTCCTTTGTCTTTAAAAATTTTAAGGCACATTTCAGATTGGGAAGTATTGGTTAATTAAATCTGCTTAATCAAATGTTAATGCTTAATGGGCATAGGAGCTTTAGTCCACGTGCAGTTGTTTTATAGACTATGAGTTGGTTTTTAGACAGTGAAGAGAATAAGTTCAAGGGCCTAAGAGAAATGTTATAAAATACTCCTGTAAAACTTTGTATGTTTGCTATTAATTATCTTCATATTTTAATTGTGTACTTAATGCTTGATTTTACAGCTACTATTCTGTTTCAGTTGTTTAAAAGAGTATATTACAGAGATGTCAGTCACAACATAAATTGTGTAGCTGTGCATTGGAGAAGGCAATGGCACCCCACTCCAGTACTCTTGCCTGGAAAATCCCATGGACGGAGGAGCCTGGTGGGCTGCAGTCCATGGGGTCGCTAAGAGTCGGACACGACTGAGCGACTTCACTTTCACTTTCCTGCATTGGAGAAGGAAATGGCAACGCACTCCAGTGTTCTTGCCTGGAGAATCCTAGGGACGGGGGAGCCTGGTGAGCTGCCGTCTATGGGGTCGCACAGAGTCGGATACGACTGAAGCGACTTAGCAGCAGCAGTAGCAGCAGCAGTGCATTACTCAGTAATACACAACTTTATAGTGTGTGTGTATATACAATTTTTTAAATGACTTTCCCACATGAAATGATTTAAATAAATTCATCAGTTTATAATGTTAAAGTCAGCCATCATAAAATGATATTTTGGAATAATTATAAAGATAATGTATATCTATTATCTTTTTTATTTTATCTTTTTTAGGTGATTATAGCCTTCTGCTATCGCACATTTGTGGGAATAATGAATTTATTTGGGTTAGAAACTAAGACCTGCTGGAACGTGACCAGAATAGAACCTCTAAATGAAGTTCAAAGCTGTGAAGGCATGTTTCTTCCTAAAATGCTGCTGTATATTGTCATTAATGTTTACGTAAACATTTTATAATATTATGACTCTCTAAGAATTATTATAAATTACTATGATTGATTTTTTTCTTTAAAAACATTATAGAACTGATTCACCTAAATATTTACCTTTACCCTTTAAAATAATTTTTTGAGAAGGTGGTGTACTTACTAACATGAGTCTTAATTTGGAATTTAATTTGAATATTAATATATATCTGTGTAAGGTCATACTGATTATAAGACATCCCTTCATTTCAGAAGGTACAGAAAAGGTTCTGAGGTGGCTTGAATATGTAAGTTTGGGGGATGTAGATCAAATAGTCACAGTTTTATCTGTAATAGTTAATAAAGTTAATGTAAAAATTTAGTCATGCATAAATATTTAAAAATAAGACATATATAGTAATAGATTACTTTAGAAGTTCTACTTTTTTGTGCTCTCACAGTCCATAAATAGTTCTTCATATACATCTTCTACGTTAGTATTTTTGTCAGAGAACCACTTTTAGAATCATTTAACAGTTTTACAGAATCTGTAATTGTCATTGCTATTTAAGATATTTGTGAATTAGCACTATTACTATCTATATGTATGATGTTGTATGAAGTATGATGCTGTACCTTGAAACTTTTATTTGCAATCACATGTATCTACTTGTATAACACTTACATAGTTTTTTTCTTTTTCATATTCTCTACAACATTGTTTTATATATATATATTTTTTTTTTCTGTTAACTTGTGTGCAATCACATTCTGTTCTCAGAATATATCCTAAATCTGTATTTTCATGTTTCCCTTACATTTTTACTGGTTCCCTCAGATGGTCTTTATAATATCTAAAACAGTCGTGGTAGAGGATATTTGAGGACATTTAAACTTTTTTGTTCAAAGGAATTGAGAGAATGTCTCATAAAATGAGAGATTCGACCAGCATGGAAGGTAGAACCTTTTCTGAGGGATGGGAAAAAATCACCTTATATATGTATATATGGTATTTATTAAGTTGCCACTAAGTGATAGGTTAGTATTGGCACTTGGGACCCTAAGATAAACCTGGTAAACATGGGGCCTTACCAGCACAGATTTTACAGCTTAAGAGGGATGTTAGCAGGTACAACTGTGGTGGATATTACAAACAAGAAAATAAAATTGCTGAGGATAAGAGAAGTGTTTCGAGAATAGGGACCAGCATATTCCAAAGTTCTGAAGCAAGAGAGAATTGAAAGAAAGCTAGACTTCCTTGAGCAGTTAGAGAAGAAAACATGGTGTGAAATGATGTTTGGAATGTAAACAAGAGTCAGATAATGAAGAACCATTTACTGGCTAAGGATATTATATGTATTCATTGAAGAATTTTGACAGGTTTTTATTTTTAAAACATGCTTTTGGCAATTACATGGAAAAGATAATTAGTAAAGGACAAAAGTGAATTTAGTGAGTCCAGGTAGGAAACTATTTTGCTCTCAGCAAGTGATTGCAGGAAAGAAAACTGGAAAATGAATGGATTTGAGAGAGAGTAGAAAGCAGAAATGAAAGGATTTGATGATTGATAGGAAAGAGGGAAGAGGCTGGATTCATGTAATATTGTTGGGTTTCTGGCTTAAGTAATTGAATCCCTCCGTTCAAAATGATAAGAAACATTATAAAAGTAGCAGGTTTGAATTGGTTCATTAATTTGAAGTATTTGAGAGATTCCAAAGTAGAGATGTCAAGTGGCTACCTATGTACATACATACAGGAATAAGACAGTTCTCATTTGAATGTAGACTTGGCATCATCTGTATATAGATGGTAATTGGAACCACGGAAGTGAAAGAATTTCCTTAAGGAGAATATGCAGACTTAGAAAAGAAGAGGGCATATGACAGATCCTAAAGTAGTCCAACGTTGAAGGAGGGTGTGTATAGGAAGAGGAATTACTAGGACAGACTGAAAAGGAATGATCAGAGAAGTAGAAGAAATCAGAAAGGCTAGCCCTCAAATCCTGGCTCCACCAGTTACACCTAAATAACTTTTGGCAGGTTAAGTTTTCTGTGTTGTTTTCTCAACCATTGAAAAACGTTATTTTCACACCAGGTAATTTCAAAGATTTGTTCTGAGTATTATGTGAGATGATAGTGGAAAAGCACCTAGTAGATTATGTCTGTGTCAATATATCCCATATACATGGTGTTTATACATGGAATGTATTAAGTATTATGGTCCCGGCTATACATAGTAATGGATCAGTTTATTTCCTATAGACTAAAGCTGCGCCTTAAGGTCAGGGCCGTATCTTAGTCATCCAGGATAAAATTAATGTAGTGGATTTTCTCTTGTGATTTATCAAGTAACTCTACAGACAGTTCTAGACACTGAACAATAGGAGCAGCACCTAAATCAAATGAAGCACCAAATAATCATTACAGTATGATAATACTTGGGTGGAGAAAAATACAAATGTAACCAATAATACCTCATGTATGGGGAAAGTACTAATGTAACTATTAAATAGAGCAGCAGTCTGAGCCACAGAGCTTTCAGCTAATTCATGAGCTCTTGATTACAAAGCACTGAGATAATTATGCTCAATTGCTATATAGTCATTTACTCATTAAATACTTAATAATCTGTGTCTTTTCAAAGGATTGGGAGACCCTGCTTGCTTTTATGTTGGTGTGATTTTTATTTTAAATGGAATAATGATGGGATTGTTCTTCATGTATGGTGCTTACCTGAGGTAAGATTACTATATTAAAAGACATTTAGGTGGACTTTCTGACATTTGTTGATTAAATTAAAAGGATAATTAACAAGATTAATTGACTAACAGATGGAAACTTTTAGATTTTATTTTTTTCAAAAGTTTAGCCAAATATGCAGCCTCAAACTAGAGCTAGTCACTAAAATAAAGTCTTTAAGATATTAAAAGGCCTCCTTTTTATCCTTGTAGGGTAATCCAGACTTATGGATGTGGTATCCAAACTTATGCTCATTAATTTGACAATTATTATTTGGTGCCTACTGTGACTGAGAGCACTATTCTATAGGAGCTAGGAATACAAAAACAAATAATCCCTGTCCTTATGGAATTTATAGTCTAGGAGGTAGACAAAATAAGACCACCCAATTGAAAACTGGAAAAAATATGAAAAGACATCTTCCAGAAGAGTTCCAGATTGCCAACAAACGTATATAAAGTTGATCACCATATTAATTATCAGGAAAATACTCATTTTAACCACAGTGAGATACTATCTCACATCTACTAGATTGACAAAGGGCTTCTCTGCTGGCTCAGATGGTAAAGAATCTGCCTACAAAGCAGGAGACCTGGGTTCAATCCCTGGGTTGGGAAAATTGACAACAGGAACTTTTATCCCCGGTTGGTGGACATATCAATTAGTACAACTATTTTGGAAATACATTGTGCATTATCTAGTAATTTGAAGATGTATATACCTTATAATTCAGCAATTCCAGTTTGAAGTAAATATGCCTAAGAAACTCTTCTACATGTACACTAGAAAATATGTACAATAACATAACATCATTGTAGTAACTCCAAACTAGAAACAACTTAAACATCCCTCCACAGAGAAATGTACACGTTGTAAGTTTATTAGTATAGGGAAATATTGCACAACAGTGAGAATGAATGAACTATAGGTACAAACATCAACGTGGAAAAAATCTTACAAATATAATGTTGAATGAATCAAAGCAGGCACAAGATTTGAAAATACTGAAAAATTATATTTGTATAAAGTTTGAATACAGCTAAAAGTAAATGATAGTATGATACATATAGAAGCAGTTATGTTGATAATTACAAAACTCAGGATAGTGCCTGTCTCAAGGGATGGCATGTGAGGTGTCAGGATGTGATCTGTTTTCTATTTCAGCGACATATGGTGGTTAAAAGAATATTCACTTTATAAGTGTTCTGTAAACTATCTGAAAACCTTAATGCACTTTTCCATATGTATGCTATATAGAAAAATATATAAACTCATCAGTATTTTGAGGGAAAACAATTGCTTTTAGATTATGCTCACAGGCTTTAAGATGTTCTATTTTAAACAATAGTTTGTATTTATTATGCTTTTTTCAAATATGGAAAATTTTACACTAGACCAAGACATTTTAAAACTTAGTATTTTTCATTCGGAAAGCTACCCATGAGGTGACAGTCTTCTCTAAATTAGTTACACAGTTCCAGGATATCAATACTTTATTAAGCTCCAGTCTTTAAGAAGGATATGTAGATATAATATATGCTGACTATAAAAGTGTCACCAAAATTGTGAGGAGACTAGAAACTATGGCATATGAGGAACAAAAGAAATAGGGGTTTGGGGAGAAATTTTCTATTTCTTAACCATGGCTACTCTCCCCCTGTGGGCACTAACTTGGGACACAGGTATTCTGTTTCTATTCTTTTGGTGGTTAAAGATAAAACTTAAACATGCATATTTAACTTGACCAAGTCTAAAATTGATTGATATCTTTCCTCTTCTTTTTGATCAAAACAAGGAATTTAGAACATTGTACTTGAAAACAGTTCCTAGCATCTTATAATTATTCTAACTATAATAATTAGAAGTTTAGTACTTCTAGTACCCCTCCACAGTAGTCACCACGGTTTCTCTTATGTTGTTGAGTCTTCTTTAGATTTATCTACATGTTCCTAGTTTCTATATGCAGCATTTATTCTTGCTTCTCATACCTTCTTCCTCTCAATTCCTTCTCCAAAGTGTGCCCTTTGAATTTCCCTTAGTGAAAATCTCTTCAAGGTAAATTACTTCCAACTGGCTTTCCTCTGCTTGTTTTGTTGAATTCATTCTTCCCCCTTTTTCAGTCATTAAACCAGTATTTGTCTTGAGAGTGTGAAGTTGTGTGTATAATGATGAACAATACTTTAAAGAAAGGCAACCTTAAGAAATGGTTCTTCATCTTTGATAATTATCAGGCATCCTTGATCTGAGTTTTATATTCTACAATGTTGTTCGCTGGGACTCAGCAAAGAATATTTGCAGTAGTTTAGATGGTTCAGTTCGGAGAAGGCAATGGCACCCCACTCCAGTACTCCTGCCTGGAAAATCCCATGGACGGAGGAGCCTGGTAGGCTGCAGTCCATGGGGTCGCTGAGGGTCGGACACGACTGAGCGACTTCACTTTCACTTTTCACTTTCACACATTCACACATTGGAGAAGGAAATGGCAACCCACTCCAGTGTTCTTGCCTGGAGAATCCCAGGGACGGGGGAGCCTGGTGGGCTGCCGTCTATGGGGTCGCACAGAGTCGGACACGACTGAAGTGACTTAGCAGATGGTTCAGTTACTGCTAAATGAAACTGTTAGACTCTTCATCTTTCAGTCACTGATATCCAATTTGATGACAAAAATTTTCCTCCACTCAAAATATTCAGAGAATGGAGTATATACACTCTAAAATGCTGGCCTGTGTTAAAAAATATTTTATGTTCACATGTAAGATTATACTTAGAAAATATTTTAAATACAATAAATTGTAAGATTCAGACTACTTTATATCTATACTTTGGATCCTTATACATTCATGAGTAAAACATCAACTACATGAGTACTTTTGCAATTTTTATTGTTATTCTATATGGTCTAGTATTGTGCCATTTTAAAATCTAAAATAATTTTGTGAAAAAGTCACTATATTTTACATGAATTTTGATTGTATATATCTTTTTTTTTACAGTGGGACTCAACTTGGAGGTATAATTACAGTTTTATGCTACTTTTTCAACCATGGAGAGGTTTGTTTTCTAGAAAAAAATTTTTAGAAATAGAAGGGGCAGTATATTAAAGTAGTATTTAATTGTATCTTACTTAGGACTTTGCAATATTTTAAAGAACGTTGTGTTGTAAGTTGTTATTTTAATCGTGTTGATCCACATTTTTACATAGTAATTAGAATTTATGATGTAAAATATCTTGCCTGGTTTTTAGCATGTATATGTGTTACATATATTTTGTAGAAAAAGGAAATATTATACTTGTTGAGTTCAGGCACCTTATATACATTATCTCATATACTTCCATCAGACTTTTTAGAGAGGTGGTTGATATCTTCATAGTAGAAGATATGAAATTGAAATTTGGAGCGGTTAAATTACAAAGTCAAGATTCCACTTTGACTCCATGATGAAGCTGGGTTTCCTCTTATCCTTCTCTCTGGCTCTAAAACCTCACTTCTATTATATCATGATCCTTTTAATAACACAAGCTGAATTCAAAACAGAAATTATCTTAGTAACTCAGTCCACCAAAACAGGATTCACCTAAAAAGAGCTCATGAAAACTTATTTAGAACATGATAGATTCATTCAACAAAACAAGTATAAAATGTGTGCCAGGTTCTGTGTTAGATGCTGAGGTTTTGGCAATGAAAAGTGGAAGAATCTTGACTGCTAGTTTTTGGAATCAAAATATGTAATATCTTATAGCAGAGATTATATAGGATAGAAGTCTGTATTCATTACATTGGGAAAAGTAGATATGCAGTTATTTTTTAAAAAATCAATTAGACAAATGTGTGCTAAGTCACTTCAGTCATGTCCGACTGTGTGTGACCCTATGGACTGTAGTCTGCCAGGCTCCTCTGTCCATGGGATTCTCCAGGCAAGAATACTGGAGTAGGTTGCCTTGCCTTCTTCCAGGGGATCTTCCTGACTCAAGGATCGAACCTGTATCTCACATCTCCTGCATTGACAGGCAGGTTGTTTCCCACTAGCGCCACCTGGGAAGGGAATCATAAAATTATACATAAATATCTTAAATGTATTAACTTAAATATATTGTCAGTCAACAATGTGTTATACAAAAAAAATGTGTCTTGTCTTTATGCAAAGACAAGGCTTTTCTTTTGAGTATGCATTATGTTTTAATCTTCTTATACGTATTGTGTGTAATACATCTTCCAAGGTTTACAATTTGGTTTCCTGTAGGAAGAGCAATGAATTTTAAGACTCTTGCAAGGTTATAAGAGTTTAGATTCTTTTCTAGAATTTCAGAATTCTTTATATAAAATTTTGTACTATTCCCATCCATTTATCTGGGTTTACCTGGTGGCTCAGATGGTAATGAATCTGCCTGCTGCTCAGGAGACCCCAGTTCAACCCCTGGCTTGGGAAGATTTTCTGGAGAAGAGAATGGCTACCCACTCCAGTATTCTTGCCTGCAGAGTTCCATGGACAGAGGAGCCTGACTGGCTATAGTCCATGAGATCACAGTCCCATTTGTCTTGAAAATAGTTTTAAAGACTGTATGAAATTTATTGATAATTAACACTTACATTATAAACATCATATCAGTGATTCCCAAATACTCCTTGTTGTTTTTAGAAGTTTGCAGTTAACTCTTCCAAAGGTATATTTCACAAATTCAAAGACAATCTTAATTATTTATAGAGTATGTCTGTACTCATTATACTTGTCATGCACAAACTCTTGGTGTTTGTGAATGCCCTAGGTGACGTTTGTTTATTTTTTCTGAGCATGCATAAATCCCAAAGCCCGGGGTGCCACAGTTATCACTGAAGAGCTGGAATGTGGATCTGGCTTGTTCTCAGAATCCTCACTGCTCCTAACCCTATCATCTTCTTTGTCCTTTGGGTGTCCTTACATTTGACCTGATCTATCTTTCACTTGTTTCTGGACTTGGTAGTTAATGGCTCTCTACCTAGTGACTATGTCCTATAAGAGTACTCCAAAAACTGAGAAGCTATACAGGTATTCAGAAATAAATAAGCCTAATACGAAAATTACTAAGACCAGCCAAGGCCAGCCTACCCATGATTATTAAATTAATGATGTTTATTGCAATGGAACATAGAGTAAAGTAAGCATTTTCTTGACTTCAGGCCACTCGGGTGATGTGGACACCACCTCTCCGGGAAAGTTTTTCATATCCATTTCTTGTACTTCAGATGTACATCTTAACTGTGATTCTCAGGTAATTTTAATTTGTAAAACAAATCTAGATACATCATGAGTTTCTCAAAATTACTTCAACCTATTGTTATAGTTACTAAATTTAGGTTCAGTTTTTAAATATTATTCAAAATTAAATTGTGTCCAGTTTTTAAAAAATCTAAAATCACTATGTAAAAAAAATTGCTTTCCACTTAAAATAGTTTAGGCTACAGATTTTAGATAATTACATTATGTTTTAATAAACCAGTATGTGTGTGATCATATATATTTGGTAAAGTTTCAAGTATCACAGTAATCCATTCAGCATCACAGTAATCCGAGTCTATGTCCCAACCACTGATGCTGAAGAAGCTGAAGTTGACCAGTTCTATGAAGACTCCAAGGCCTTCTGGAACTAACAACATAAAAGATGTCCTTTTCATCATAGGGGATTGGAATGCAAAAGTAAGAAGTCAAGAGATACCTAGGATAACAGGCAAGTTTGGCCTTGCAGCAAAAAATGAAGAAGCAGGACAAAGCCTAACTGAATTCTGCCAAGAGAATGCACTGGTGATAGCAAACACCCTTTTCCAACAACACAAGAGATGACTCTATACATGGACATCACCAAATGGTCAATACCAAAATCAGATTGATTGTATTTGCAGCTGAAGATCGAGAAGTTCTATACAGTTGGCAAAAACAAGACCTGGAGCTGACTGTGGGGGAGATCATCAGCTGTTTATAGGAAAATTCAGGCTTTAGCTAAATAAAGGTGGCAAAACTACCAGGCTATTCAGGTATGACCTAAATCCAATCCCTTATGATTATACAGTGGAGATGACGAATAGATTCAAGGGATTAGATCTAGTGAACAGAGTGCCTGAAGGACTATGGACGGAGGTTCATACAGGAGATAGTGACCAAAACCATCCCAAAGAAAAAGAAATACAAGAAGGCAAAGTGGCAGTCTGAGGAGGCTTTACAAATAGCTGAAGGAAGAAGAGAAGCAGAAAGCAAGGGAGATAGGGAAAGATATACCCAACTGAATGCAGAGTTCCAGAGAATAGCAGGGAGAGACAAGAAGGCTTCTTCACTGAACAATACAAAGAAATAGAAGAAAACAATAGAATGGGAAAGACTGGAGATCTTGTCAAAACAATTGAAGATATCAAAGGAACATTTCATCCAAGGATGGGCACGATAAAGGACAGAAATGATAAAGACCTAACAGAGTCAGAAGAGATTAAGAAGAGGTGGTGGCAAGAATACACAAAAGAACTGTACAAAAAAGGTCTTAATGACCCAGATGCCCATGATGGTGTGGTCATTCACCTAGAGCCAGACATCCTGGAGTGTGAAGTCAAGTGGGCTTTAGGAAGCATTGCTACCAATAAGGGGCTTCCCTGATTGCTCAGTTGGTAAAGAATCCACCTGCAATGCAGGAGACCCCAGTTCTATTCCTGGGTCAGGAAGATCCCCTGGAGAAGGGAAAGGCTACTCACTCTAGTATTCTGGCCTAGAGAATTCCATGGGATCGCAAAGAGTTGGACATGACTGAGTAGTTGGACACTACCAATAAAGCTAGTGGGGGTGATGGAATTCCTGAACTATTTCAAATCCTAAAAGATAAGGCTGTTGAACTACTGCACTCAATATGTCAGAAAATTTGGAAAACCCAGTCAGTGGCCACCAGACTGGAAAAGGTAAGTCTTCATCCCAATTCCAAAGAAGGTCTGTGCTGAAAAATGTTTGAGCTACCGGACAACTGTGCTCACTTTCCATGCTAGTAAGCTTATGCTCAAAATCCTTTAAGGTAGGTTTCAGCAGTACATGAATTGAGAACTTCCAGATGTACAAGCTAGGTTTAGAAAAGGCAAAGGAACCAGAGATCAAACTGCCAGCATTCATTGGATCATGGAGAAAGCAAGGGAATTCCAGAAAAACATGTACTTCTGTTTCACTGACTACACTAAAACTTTTTATTATGTGGGTCTAAACAAACTATGGAAAATTTTTAAACATATGGGAATACCAGACCATCTTACTTGTCTCTTGAGAAACCTACAACAGTTAGAACCTTACATAGAAAAACTGACTGGTTCAAAATTAGTAAAGGTGTATGACAAGGCTACATATTGTTACCCTGCTTATTTAACTTATGTGCAGAGTACATAATGCAAAATGCTGGGCTGGATGAGTTACAAGCTGGAATCAAGATTGCCAGGAGAAATACTCACAGCCTCATATAAGCAGATGATACCACTCTAATGGCAGAAAGTGAAGAGGAACTAAAGAGCCTCTTGATGAGGGTGAAAGGAGAGTGAAAAAACTGGCTTAACACTCAGCATTAAAAAAAAAAACAAACCCAAGGTCATGGCATCTGGTCCCATCACTTCATGACAAATAGAAGGGGGAAAAGTGGAAGCAGTGGCAAATTTTCCTCTTCTTGGGCTCTAAAATCACTGCAGATGATGACTGCAGCCTTGAAATTAGAAGAAGCTTGCTTCTTGGAAGGGAAGTTATGACAAATCTAGACAGTGTATTAAAAAGCAAAGACATCACTGTGCTGACAAAGGTCCATATAGTCAAAGCTATGTTCTTTCCAATAGTCATGTACAGATATGAGAGGTGGACCATAAGGAAGGCAGAGCACCAAAGATATGATGCTTTTGAACTGTGGTATTGGAGAAGACTCCCGAGAGTCCCTTGAATAGTAAGGAGATCAAACCAGTCAATCCTAAAGGAAATCAATCCTGAATACTCATTGGAGGGACTGATGCTGAAGTTGAAGCTCCAGTACTTTGGCCACCTGGTGAAAAGAGCAGACTCATTGGAAAAGACCCTGATGCTGGGAAAGATCGAAGGCAAAAGGAGAAGAGGGTGACAGAGGATGAAATGGATGCCAGCACCAATTCATTCAGTGGACGTGAACTTGGGCAAACTCCAGGAGATAGTGAGGGTCAGGGAGGCCTGGCGTGCTGCAATCCATGGGGTCAGAGTCGAACATGACATAGCCGCTGAACAACAAGAAAGATTCAAAGGGTTTTGAGAAGCTAATACTTCTCCCCCTCAATCTTCTTGTACTCTGACTCATTGTTTTCCAACCTGTGGTTTTGATGAAGCATGAAATAAGTGTTTGATGCACAAATGAATTTGAGAAATGCTGAGTTAGATAAGGAGTATCTATGTTCATATGTTTATTAATATTTCTGAACTACAGATATTTCTAGAGGTTTAACCGAGGTTTCATCTCAACTTATTTTCCTGGACATATATTTTGGTTGGGATTAATGTTATAAGCATGTCAGAAAATTTGAAAGTCTGAGCAACAACATCAGAAGCATAAATAGTAGAATGCTATAAATAACTTTATCACATAGATAGGTTTCGTAGAATGTTATTGAGATCTATGACTGAATGAAATAGTGATCACTATCCCCTCCAAACTCCCAGAGAAATGGGATAGTGATCATTATTAATGATCACTTATTAGTACCCTTCAGATTTTGCCCATATTAAGATCATGTGTGTGCATCTTCTTTATTTCTGAAGACCATAAATTTGTTAATACAGCACACATACACAAATGTCTGAATATACACTTAATATAGTAAAATGCCACTGAAAACAGAGACCATGCTACATTTATCTCTTTAACCATGGAGCACTTAGCACACTGTCTTGTAGCCATTTAAAGCCCCTTATATGTTCACTTAAAGAAGAAATATAGAGGGAAACTGGGGTAGTAACAACCTCTAAAAAGGTGCAGACTACCTTACCTACATGAAAGGTTTTTTTTGGATTGAATTTGGATTTGGGAATCTAATTTTTATCCATTTATTTTCCATTTGTTTAAATTTTTTGAAGTGATATTAGTCTGGCCAGGCAGATATTTCATGGAAGGAAATACGTGAATTAAAACACTTAGAATTGTATGCTGGAATGCACGTGTTATACTCCATACTTTCAGTTCAGTTCAGTTTAGTCACTGAGTTGTGTCTGACTCTTGGTGACCCCATGGACTACAGCTCGCCAAGCCTCCCTGTCCATCACCAGCTCCCAGAGCTTACTCAAATTCATGTCCATTGAGTCAGTGATGCCATCCAACCATCTTATCCTCTGTCGTCCCCTACTCCTCTTGCCCTCAATCTTTCCCAGCATCAGGGTCTTTTCAAATGAGTGAGGTCTTTGCATCAGGTGGTCAAAGTATTGGAGTTTCAGCTTCAGCATCAGTCTTTCCAATGAATATTCAGGACTGATTTCCTTTAGGATGGAATTTAGTCAAAAGTAATTTTTATTTTATAACCATAACTGAGTACTTAATATATTTTGTGCTATATTACTAAACAGTGTGATCATTAAAATTTTTACTTTTGAAAATTTATGTACCATATTATAACAGTGTATCATCTTTAGAAAAATAACAGAGTTTTATAATTTACACAAAATGTTTGCATTTCTTTTTTTCATATTCTAAAAGATATTAAAAGTCTTATATGGCAAAAGGTATTGGTTACTGATATATCACATAATTGAAAAATGGACAGTTTAAATTTCAATATGCATTAGTTTAACTGTATTCCAGAATCATTCCTTTGAAGTCATTGTTGAAAATGACCTTTAAATTTCTCTCTTAGTTGTTAGCTTATAATTTCACCAGCACTTAACATTTTTCAAAACTTAAAAGTGGTGGTATATGAAAGCTACTGCTGCTCATATAATATAAATATCTCGAGGTATGCAAAGTCAGTTCACATTCTATTTTCCGACCTTCTTGATGGAGTATTAAATGTCTAATGTCATGCATCGTTAAAGGAAAATAAAGTTTTAGTTGAATATAGTTGTTTTACAGTATTGTATTAGTTTTAGGTATACAGAAGTATGATTCATTATTTTTATGGATTATACTCCATTAAAAGTTAACTACAAAATAATGACTGTAATTACTGTGCTATATGTTTAAAATACTTAGTGATAAACTAGATACAATATCTTATTTAAAGCTCTAATTTTGATTGTTTTATTATAAGTGTTTTTATAATTCAAATATTTTGTTCTTTTTAATGTGCTTTTAAAAGTTAACTGTATTTTGTTATCTTACATCAAAGGTAAGGGGACCATTAGATTTTAACATTTTGCAACCAGTCTTTCAGTTCAATGATAGGCTACTTTTATATATAGTAAAACTTATTGGTGTCAATTCTCTTCATTAAGGACCACGAACAATAGTAGAAGGCACTTTATTGCACTCTGCCTTTCCAATGTTGCTTTTATGCTTCCCTGGCAATTTGCTCAGTTTATACTTTTTACACAGGTAAGATGATTTTAAACTTATTTAAGTTGAATGCAAGATGTACTTGGTTGTTTCCATCGAAAACATTTTTTTGTTGAAGTATAGTTGCTTTACAATGCTGTGCTAATTTCTGCTATACAGCAGAGTGGCTCAGTTACACACATATATGCATTCTTTTATAAATGTTCTTTTTTATTTTGGATAAATTTTAAATATGATTATATTTGTGTCCTAATAGATTTTCAAAATATTGAATGATTATAAAGTTGACATACATGTTTGATTTTTTAAAAATTACGTAATCCTACCTTCTGTTAATGTGTTGGTTAGGCCGATATTAAAGGTCAACCTGTAAAATGGGATTTTTGCTCTTATTTTAATCCATAATTTTTCCTATTGGTATTTGAGGTGATCTCTGTAATTCTACCTGTAGATTCTTCTTTTGCCTGAGTAATCATTTTAGGTGCCAAGCTGCGTAACGTGATAAGGGCCATTTAAACTCTTCATGCTAGGGGATTTCTGCTTCTAATCCAGCTAAATGTTGGCTCTTTTGTCTGAAGAGCAGAATCTTACTGGACACCATTTCTCAGAGCTTTAATCTTGATATTATGGAGTAAACTGAGACCATATCCTGTTACCCCAAACAACTAAGTAATTAATGGCAAGAAACTGAGCTGGGGAAGCAGAAAGTGAAAGTGTTTGTCACTCAGTTCAGTTCAGTAGCTCAGTCATGTCCTACTCTGTGGGACCCCATGGACCGCAGCACACCAGGCCTCTCTGTCCATCACCAACTCCCGAAGTTTACCCAAACTCATGTCCATTGAGTCGGTGATGCCATCCAACCATCTCATCCTCTGTCATCCCCTTCTCCTCCTGCCCTCAATCTCCTGCATCAGGGTCTTTTCAAATGAGTCAGCTCTTCGCATCAGGTGGTCAGTTGCCAACTATTGCTGGCCTCATGGACTATAGCCCACCAGGGTCCTCTGTCTATGGAATTCTCCAGCCAAGCATACTGGAGTGGGTTGCTATTTCCTACTCTGGGGTATCTTCGTGACCCAGGGATCAAACCTGGTTCTTCCACACTGCAGTCAGATTCTTTACCATCTGAGCCACCAGGGATGCAGAGTAAAAGATCAATTTTGATGAAATTTCCTACTATGAATTTTTGTTAGAACTCCTTTCCACTTAGCTAACAAACACTGATAGTGTGTAATGATATTCTTTATTGGCAGTGAGAAGTTCTGCCAAGAATCTTTTGTATGTGGAATTGTCTATAAAAAATGAAGTTATAATCTCAATTTAGTTTATGCCACATGTCTAAAGCATATTTAGAATCTTCACTCTGCCTTACTTCCTTATATTTGATCTATAACTATTAATAACACGGAATTTCTATGGTTTTCATTATTTGGATATGCCAACATAGTAGAATAGATTTCCAGTGTACATCATTTCCTTGCAAGCAAGTGTATTAATTTAGTGGTGCTGATGAAACTGTTTAGTTCCTTGGGTAATTTTGATATTGCCTTAATGGTTTTTTATCCATTCAAAAGATTACTAGACTTTTATTTTTTTAATTTTTTATTGAGCTATTATTAACATTTTGTAAAGTTAAAGTGTACAGTGTATTGACTTGATACATTATTATATTACAATATGATTATCACCTGATTAGTATCATAGTGTTAGTTAACACCTCTATCAAGTCACATAATTATTATTTCATTTTTGTGGTGAGAACATTTAAGATCTAGTCTCTTAGCAACTGTGACTTATCTAGTATAGTATTGACTGTAATAACTATGCAGTACATTAGATCTCCAGGACTTACTCATCTTCTCAGTTCAGTCTCGCTCAGTTGTGTCTGACTCTGCAATTCATCTTCTAGTTGCAAATTTATACGCTTTGTCCAACATCTCTCTCATTCCCCTACCCCCAAGCCCCCAATCAACATTCTACTCTCTGTTTTGACAAGTTTGGCTCTTTTAGATTCCACATAAGGTGATATGAAGTGTTGAGTTGGCCAGAAAGTTTGTTTGGTTTTTTTCCTGTGAGAAGTTACCAGAAACCAAACTAACTTTTTGGCCAACCTAGTCTTTATCTGAATTCTGTCACTTAGTATGATGCCCTCAAGGTCCATCTGTGTTGTCACAAATGGCAGGATTTCCTTCTTTCTCATGGTTGAGTATTACTCCATTGTGTGTGTGTGTGTGTGTGTGTGTGTGTGTGTACATTTCTTATTTATCCATTCATCTATTGATGGACACTTAGGTTGTTTTCATACCTTGGCTATTGTGAATATAGATGTGCAGGGATCTCTTCAATATTCTGTTTTCATTTCCTCTGGAATATGTACCCAGAAGTGGGATTGCTGGATCATATGGTAGTTGTATTTTAAATTTTTTGAGGAACCTCCATACTGTTTTCCATAGTGGCTCCACCAGTTTACATTTCTACGAACAGTGCATGCAATACAACCACTTAATCCTAAAGGAAATCAGTCCTGAATATTCAGTGGAAATTCTGAAGCTGAAACTCCAATAGTTTGGCCATGTGATGCGAAGAACTGACTCATTGGAAAAGACCTTGATCCTGGGAAAGATTGAAGGCAGGAGGAGAAGGGGACAACAGAGGATGAGATGGTTGGATGGCATCACTTATGTGATGGATGTGAGTTTGAGTAGGCTCTGGGAGTTAGTGATGGACAGGGAATCCTGGCTTGCTGCAGTCCATGGGGTCACAAAGAGTCAGACACGACTGAGTGACTGAACTGAACTCAACAGTGCATGCACAAGTGTTCCCTTTCCTCCACATCCTCACCAACATTTGTTTTCTTTTGTCTTCTTGATTATAGCCATTCTAATACATGTGAGCGGATATCTCATTGTGGATTTGATTTCATTTCCTGACAGTTAGTGTTGTTGAGAGGAGAAGGCAATGGCACCCCACTCCAGTACTCTTGCCTGGAAAATCCCATGGATGGAGGAGCCTGGTAGGCTGCAGTCCATGGGATCGCTAGGAGTCGGACATGACTGAGCGACTTCACTTTCACTTTTCACTTTCATGCATTGGAAAAGGAAATGGCAACCCACTCCGGTGTTCTTGCCTGGAGAATCCCAGGGACGGGGGAGCCTGGTGGGCTGCAGTCCATGGGGTCACAGAGTTGGACACGACTGAAGCAACTTAGCAGCAGCAGCAGCAGCAGCAGTGATGTTGCGTGTCTTTTCATGTACCTGTTAGCCATTTGGATGTCTTCTTTCAAAAAATATTCATTTTTCTTCTACCAATTTTTAATCATTTTTTGTTATTGAGTTGTGGAGTTCTTTATGCATTTGGGATATTAATCTTTCACCTAATATATGCTCTGCAGATATTTTCTCCCATTGCATAGGTTGCCTTTTCTTTCTTTTTTTTTTTTTTTTGGTGTGCATGAGGTTTTTTAGTTTGATGTAGTTTCACTTGTTGATTTTTGCTTTTGTTGCTTCTGCTTTTGGTATTACTATCCAAAGGATCATTGAAAAGACCGAGGTCAGGGAGCTTATTCCCCAGGTTTTCTTCTAAAAGTTTTGTGGCATCTGGTTTTATATTTAAGTCTTTAAAATTCATTTTAATTATTTTTTGTGAATGATGTGGATAGAAGTCCAATTTTATGAGAATATCCAGTTTTCTTGCCACCATTTATTGAAGACATTATCTTTCCCCCTAAGTATTCTTGGTTTCTTTGTCAAATATTAGTTGACTGTATATGCATGGATTTATTTCTGGTCACTCAGTCTGTTCCACTGGTATGTATATTATTTATTCCTGAACTGTACTGTTTTGATTTCTATAGTTGATAGTGTAATGGCAACTTCTTTTTTTCTCTTTCTGCTTTTGGCGTTCTCTCTGTCTCTGATTTTTGACAGTTTCATCGTGGTGTGCTTTAGGGAAGGTCTTTTTGAGTCATAGTGATCGGGTGATTTATTAGCTTTGTGAACTTGAATGTCCAGATTTCTTTGTAGGTTTGGAAGTTCTCAACTGTTATTTCTTTAAATAAACTTTCTACCTCTTCTCTTTCTCATTTCATAAAACTCCAGTGATTCTGATGTTTGATCATTTGATGTTTTCATATAGATCACATAGGCTTTCTTTACTGTTTTTTCATTGTTTTTTGCTTTGTTTTCCTCTGATAGAGTATTTCAAGAGTTCCTATCTAACTCACTGTTTTGTCTGCTGTTTGGTGTCTTCTGATGTTGATACTCTGTTGCATTTTTCATTTCATTGATTGAATTCTTCAGTTCCAGAATTTGTTTGGTTCTTTTTAAAATAATTTTTATCTCTTTGTTAATCTTCTCATGTTGTTCATATACTGTTTTCCTAATTTCATTGAATTGTGTTTCTGTGTTTTCTTGTAGCTCATTGAGTTTCCACAAAAATAATTTTGAATTCTTTATCAGGTAAATCATAGAGTTCTGGGTAGTTGATCAATAGAATAAACCTGTAACAATTTATGCATTCTGTGACTCTGAGGTTCTATGGCTTTGCTTGAGCTTGCTCCATGAGGCACTTGATAATGTGTTGAAAAGAGGTTTGCTGAGACATTTGTGTCCTTGCCTTTTTCCCACACCACCAGCAAGTAAGTTTCTTTGGGGTGAAGATAGCATTGGCCCTCTGGTATCCATTGAATAGATTTGAATTTATAGCCTCATTTCCAGAAAACTGTACTTTAAGCTCCAAGCTTAAAGTTATAAGTTATAACTTAAGTTATAAATTAAGTTATAAGCAAAATCCATGGAAACTATATTCAGGTAAATTGGTTGTTACTTGGAAGTCATCAACCATCTCCAACTGGTACTTCTTGAAATAAAAATTTCTTTGGAATTCTTAAATGAATTATCCATCATTGTTTTACTTCTACAACAAATCCATAATCTGGTCACTGCTGAATGTTAAGTTGCATGGGACTTTTCAAAGGCCCAAACAAAAGAATTCCTGGGTCCAGTCATAATTGTTATTGTGAATGCAGTCATCTAAAATACAAGAAATGTTAATATTGTAATTCACAGTTGAGCTCTGCAATTTTTAATGAAATAAAATACAGCCAGAATAAAATGTCATATAGTTAGAATCATAGATCATGTCACTTTTTTAGACTGTCTTCTTTCACTTAGCCATATGTATTTTAGGTTCCTCCATGTCTTTTAATGAAATGATAGCTTGTTTCTTTTCACTGATGAATAATAGTCCGTTGTCTGAATGTACCACAGTTTGTTTATCCATTCACCTCTTGAAACGATCGTGACTAGTCACCGAATAACATGATTTGGGATTCTTTAAAAATTCACGTGAAGGTTTTGAGTGGGCAAAAGATTTCACCTCAGTTGGGTAAGTGCCCAGGATTGTGATTGATGGGCTGTATGTAAGACTGATTTTGTAAGAAATTGCCAGTTGTGTCAAGGTTTTGAATTTCAGCCACTCTAATAGGTGTGTAGCAGTATCTTGTTTTTCTGATTTACAGTTCCCTAATGTAGTATTGTCTCTCGCATCCTTATATGTGCTTAGTTGCCCTCTGTGTATCTTCTTTGATTAGGTATTTGTTCTGATATTTTGTCCATTTTTAAATTGGATTATTTGTTTTCTTATTTCTGAGTTTTGAGAGTTCTTAGTATTTACATGCTAGACCTTTATTAGATATGAGTTATGTAATGATTTTCTCACAATACCTGGCTTGTCTTTTAGTTTTTTTTTATAATGTCTTTTGTGGAGCTGGAATTTTTAATTTTAAGGAAGCTCAGTTTTATCAGTTTTTTTCCATGAATCATGCTTATGCTTGTCTATCTAAAAACTCATCCTTAAACAAGATCACCTTGATTTTCTCCTATATTATCTTTTAGAAGTTTTTTAGTCTGTGTTCTACATTTAAATCTAAGATAAATTTGAGTCAGTTTTTTGAAAGACGTATAGATCTAGATTTTTTTTTTAATACATGCATATCCAAGTCTTCCAGCACATTTTACTGAAAAGACTGTCATTTCTCCATTGAATTACCTTTGCTCTGTTGTCAAAGCTCAGTTGCCTCTGATTGTGTCGATCTGTTTTGGGACCCTCTATTTTATTCCTTTGGTCAGTTTGTTTATTTTTTCTCCAGTACCACGATGTCTTTTTTTTTTTAATTTTATTTTATTTTTAAACTTTACAAAATTGTATTAGTTTTGCCAAATATCAAAATGAATCCGCCACAGGTATACATGCATTCCCCATCCTGAACCCTCCTCCCTCCTCCCTCCCCATACCATCCCTCTGGGTCGTCCCAGTGCACTAGCCCCAAGCGTCCAGTATCGTGCATCGAACCTGGACTGGCAACTCGTTTCATACTTGATATTATACATGTTTCAATGCCATTCTCCCAAATCTTCCCACCCTCTCCCTCTCCCACAGGGTCCATAAGACTGTTCTATACATCAGTGTCTCTTTTGCTGTCTCGTACACAGGGTTATTGTTACCATCTTTCTAAATTCCATATATATGCGTTAGTATACTGTATTGGTGTTTTTCTTTCTGGCTTACTTCACTCTGTATAATAGGCTCCAGTTTCAGAAACTTTATAGTAAGTCTTAAAGTCAGTCAGTTTCATACTCTATTTGAGTGTTTACTCTTTGCCTTTGGTTATAAGCAGTTTTTACTATGACATGTCTAAGTGTGGTTAGGTTTTATTTGTTATAATTTAGCCTTTGCTGGGGGTTAGTAATACTTTATGAATCAGGGCTTGATTTTTTTTTTTTTACTGTAGATTTTGGGAACTTCTCAGGTATAATGTCTTTTAAGTATAAATCCCTCAACCCTTTCTGAGATATAAAGTATGATCTTTACACTGTATGTTTTACATGTCTTGTGTTCTTTCATATGTCGTTCATCCTTTTGCCACTTTATACTTTCTTCTGATCCTTCTTCCAATTTATCACTTGTTGGTTTGCTTGTGTTTCACCTGCTTTTAAACCCATCTTTGACTTCTTACTATTGATTATTGTAATACTAGTTATACATTTTTATTTTATTTTTTATGGCTTTCAGTACCCTCCTGGAATTTTCAATCTTCTGTATTATTTCTGTGCATATGTGAAACATAAAGTCTATGTCTGATGATACCACACATGTTTCTGAGTGATTTGTGAGCTAAGATATAGTTTTTACATTTTTATAATGTTGTTTAAAAAACATAGAAGAATATACAATTGCGTCTGTATGTGGCCTATAAATCATAATACATTTACTATCTGGCTTTTTCCATAAAAAGTTTGCTGACCCCTGAACTAGACTTAGATTCTTCTTAGATCTGTTTCTGTTGTCTTAGTGATAATGTCATATCTCCTTCTATATCTGATTAGTTTTTATATGGTATTAGACATTGTACATGAACAATTTGAGTTCAATAGAGTTAATTTGAGACTATGATGATATTCACTTCTTTCAGAGAAAAGTAAATTTTCTTCCAGCAGGCAAATACAGGGACTAACAATCTTTAATCATACTCCTGCAATCAGAGAATGAGATAATTCAAAGATGGGATTCAGTATTTTGGAGGGATGCTTTGATTTCTGGTTGCCTCTCATCTAGGGGCTTCCCAGGTAGCTTAGCGGTGAGGAATCCACCTGCCAATGCAGAGACACAGGAGACATGGGTTCAATCCTTGTGTTGGGAAGATTCCTTGGAGGAGGAAATGGCAACCCACTCCAGTATCCTTGCCTGGAGAATATCTGGACAGAGGAACATTGGGGGCTGCAGGACATGGGGTTGCAAAGAGTGAGACATGACTGAGCGACTGAGCACTCATGCTTACAGTATAACTCTTCAAAGTCCCAACCAAATCTTGAGGACTTAGCAGGGATCTCACTCTTGGGATTACTTGACTGCTGAGTATGTAGAAACCTCTCAACTGCCTCTCAGCTGGCAGGCATCTGCTGCTGATGGAATTGGCAGATGCCTCTGGAAGAAAAGTGATCCAAAATGTCATGCTCATCTGTGTAGATTTCTATCTTTTCTCTGCTCTTAGCTTCCTAATTCTTTTATGCCTTATAGGTTGTTGTTGTTTAGTTGCTAAGTCGTGTCTGACTCTTTTGCAACCCAATGGGCTGTAGCCTGCCAGGCTCCTCTGTCCATGTGATTTCCCAGGCAAGAATACTGGAGTGGGTTGACATTTTCTTCTCCAGGGTATCTTCCCAAGCCAGGAATTGAACCCATGTCTCCTGCTTGGCAAGCGGATTCTTTATCACTGAGTCACTGGGAAGCCTTTCATACAGGTAGTTTTAGTATTTTTTCGAGCTGTTCTAGTCATTAGTGAGGAGGTTGGTTCACATTATTCTGACTTTAATTATTAGAAATATGACTGTCCTCTCACAATTACTTTGCTAATGAATAGGGAAATGCTTTTCTACATTTTTTTCACTTCTGCTTTTTTATGTTTTTATTTCAGATAGCCTCATTATTTCCTATGTATATTGTGGGGTACATTGAGCCAAACAAGTTTCAAAAGATAATTCATGCAAACATGGTAACGTTTTAAATACTTATAAGTCATATATTAAAATAAGATTTCAGAATTTATAAAGTAGAACTGACTGTTTCATATATCTCCTCTCAGGTAGTATTTAATACATATGATGTTGATAATATGAGAAGGATAACTGAATGACATATTAGAGAACTATACTTTCAACTAGACTGCAGATGTTTTGTACTCAATGAAACTTTAAAATTTTTTGTTTTATTATCATTGTTGCTACTTTTGAAACTGCCTTTTCTCTCTGAGGCCTGAGATTTTTTTTTAATACTTTGCATGACTGTAAATGTTTTTCCATTATTGTTTTTATATTAGTTTCCAAACACATCTCCTTTAAGAAAATAAAAAATGAAAATCTTTAATAAGAATGTAAAATAAAACTTCCTTATTGAGAGAAGTCCTCAAGTAGTTTAACAAAACTCAGATTAGAAAACTAATACTTATAACTAAGTCTTTCTTTTTATATCACTCCATTATTAAATCAATAGAAATATTAGTTTTTTCTTTGTACTACTACTACTACTAAGTCACTTCAGTCGTGTCCGACTCTGTGCGACCCCATGGACTGCAGCCTACCAGGCTTCTCCGTCCCTGGGATTCTCCAGGCAAGAACACTGGAATGGGTTGCCATTTCCTTCTCCAGTGCATGAAAGTGGAAAGTGAAAGTGAAGTCGCTCAGTCGTGTCCGACTCTTAGTGACCCCATGGACTGCAGCCTACCAGGCTCCTCCATCCATGGGATTTTCCGGGCAACAGTACTGGAGTGGGGTGCCATTGCTTTTTCTTTGTGCCAGGTTGCAAATGAGAAAAAAATTAAATTCTGTTATATAGTATTTATGGTGTTGAAGATACTTACAGCCTGTCAGTGTGTTGAAATTCTGTTATCACTTGGTCAAGATCTATTTATTAATATTCTATGCAAATAAAGTTTATATTAGAAATGACTGTATCCTTGTAGACAAAGTATGCATTATGATATTTATTTAATAACTATAAAATGTATTTATTTTCTTCAATTTTCAGATTTCAGTTTTGCTTTGTTTTGTATTCATGTTTGGAAATCCAATGTATTTATCTTCTTACTATTCTTCATCTCTGATAATAACATTGGTGAGTGTTTGTTAAGCTCATAAATATTTTTTTTTTTACCTTCAAATAGCAATTTTAACCATTTAATGTAGGTGAGAAAGAATAAATAGGTTCCCCAAGTGGCTCTAGTGATGAAGAATCTGCCTGCCGATGCAGGAGATGCAAAAGATGTGGGTTCAATCCCTGGGTTGGGAAGATCCCCTGGAGTAGGAAATGGAAACCTGCTCCAGTATTCTTGCCTGAAAAATTCCATGGACAGAGGAGCCTAATGGGTTATAGTCCATGAAGTCACCAAGAGTCGGACAAGACGGAGCACAGCAACAATTAACAAGAACAAATAGGGCCCTTTCTGGATTATTACTCACATGAGAAGTTTTTCCAAGATAATGCTTTTCTCTATCTCATCCTTTAAAAATAATATAAGGAAGGTTTACCTTTTTAAGCCGATACCCCAGTAGCTATTTTTTAAATAATAAAGTAATGACTTACTTTTTAAAATATGCCATAATTTATGATAAAAATTATTTATTTCCTTCTAAGTCACTTCAGTAGGCTAAATACTTATTGCAGTGACACTGCCATTGCCCAAAGCATTTTTGGAAATCCTCTGATGCCTTCACAGACTGTGGCACATTCTTTTGAATATCTTCAATGGTGGCAAATCTGCGTCTTTCAAGGGTGGATTTGATTTTTGGAAACGACCAAAGTCTTGTGACTAAGGTGGGTGATTGGACTAGGTAATACAGATCTTGATCAAAATATGGTGTGGCAATAAAGTAATAAGACCGATTTTCTTACACCCACAAGGAAATAAACTCGGAATTATAAAGTTTATAAAGAGGAGTTCCAAACTGTTTTGAGCAATGGCAACATAATTAGAATAAGTGTATAGTCTCCTCATGTAACTTACTTTCATGGAATAACTCTCATTTGAAGTTGTATTTGGAATGGTGGTTCAGTAAATCAGTTTTATTACCTTATAGTCACACTTTTGATGTTCATATGCCAGTACCTGGAATGTTCTTCACTGGAATGTTCCTGGGATATTCCCTTTCCACAATGATCAGAAAATGATAACTGAATACAGAAATACCAAAATACAGCACTTTTCCACATATGGTGCATTGATTGAATCTTTCGAGATTTAAGGTTTTTCCCCCACTTTTCAAAGTTGAAGTATAGTTGTTTTACAATGTTTTGCCAATTTCTGCTGTAGAGCAAAGTGACTCAGTTATACACACACACACACACACACACGTATATATTCTTTTTTAAAAATTTATTTTATTTTTAAACTTTACAATATAGTATTGGTTCTGCCATATTGTATTCTTGAAATTTAGGTTTTTAACATTTTTATCTCCCCATACTTTTTTTTTGCCTCACAGTGAGTAAGCTCTCCTTTTTCTATCTCCAAAAACACAGGCTCTTTTCAGCATTTTGTCAAACTTTTTCAGCATTACAGAGTACAGAACTTGTTATATTCTGCTCATCCACCTCTTTTTATGAAAACCTTTTTTTATTTTAAAATATAGCAGATATAGAAAACTTTATAAAACCAATATTTCATATACTGAATAATACTGATAAGTATTAATAATACTGTTATTAAGGACTGTTATACATCCTTAAAATACCATCACCTCAAAGCCAGAACTTTTTTAACCATTCTAGAAGCCCTCCACGTGACCTAGAAGGGCTCTAAAACAGTAGCGTCTATCTTGGCCATGGTCAAGATCACTTGATCACTCCAAGCTTTTCCTTATAATTTTATCAAGTTTCTGTTTTTAATCTACAGGCTTCTAATATGTCTCCATGTTTTCTTCCTGGAATATTTATTTGTTGAAAAACCTGGGTCATTGCACATGTGAAGGGTTCTGTGATCTAGATTTAACTCTCTGAGTCCTTATGAGGCAGCTTTACATTTTCTTTTGTCTTCTGTATTAATACTTGAATCTAAAGCTTAGACATGTTCAAGTTTAATACCTTTGGCAAGTCGATAGTATTGTTCTTTAAGCAGAAAGCACTTATTATCTGGTACCTCTCTTTTTATGATCACAGCCTCCAGTGCTTAGTATCAGATTCATTAATTCAATAAGGATTGCAAAATGCTGATCTTCTAATCCCCCAGTTACAGTTTATATATGAAAAGTACATGTCTAAATCAGTGGAGTTGGGAGGAGCTAGAAAAATATTTGAAGAAATCATGACCAAAAATTTTCCAAATTTGATGAAAATTACGATCTTCTGGATGAAGGATTTCAATGAATCTCAAGTACAAGAAACATAAAGCTATATAGTAAGGCATATTATCAGTTTGTTCAAGGTCAGTGATAAAATCTTAAGAGCAGCAAGAGAAGTAAGACATATTAAATATAGAAGAACAAAGAGTAAGGATGTCAGATTTTTCATAAGAAAAAAATACAAGCAATAAAACAGTCAAGCAACATCTTTAAAATACTTAAAAATGCTATCTACAATTCTATATTCAGCAAACATGTCTTTCAAGAATGAAGGCAAAATAGAGTTTATGACCAGCAGTTTTACACTAAAAGAAATATTAAAGAAGGTCCTTCATATGAAAGGAATATATTATAATATTAGATATCAGTCTGGCTCTATGAAAGTCACTGGAAATGGTAGCTAAAGATTTTCCTACCATTTGTGACAACATGGGTAGACCTTGACATAATACTATGTAAAATAAGTCAGACACAGAAGACAGCTACTGTCTTTCCATTTGTGTCTTCTTTAATTTCTTTCAACAGTGTTTTCAGTGTATAAACCTTTCACCTCTTTGGTTATGTTTATCCTTACTATTTTATAATTTTTAGGCTATTGTGAATAGCATTATTTTCTTAATTTCCTTTTTAGATAGCTCACTGTTAATGTATAGAAATAACACATAGTTTCTTTATTGAGTTTGTACCCTGCTACTTTGCAGAATTTATTAGTTCTAACACTGTGTGTGTGTATAGAATCTTTAGTGTCTTCCACATTTAAGATGATGTCATCTGTGAACAGAGATAATTTTACATTTTCCTTGTACCTGATCTTAGAGGAAAGCTTGTAGTTTTTCACTATTGAGTATGATGTTAGCAATGGGATTTTAAAATATGATCTTAATTACCTTGAGATAATTTCCATTTAGTTTGTTGAGAGTTTTTATCATGAAAGGGTGTCAGATCAGATAAGATCAGATCAGTCGCTCAGTCGTGTCTGACTCTTTGCGACCCCATGAATCGCAGCACGCCAGGCCTCCCTGTCCATCACCAACTCCCGGAGTTCACTCAGACTCGCGTCCGTCGAGTCAGTGATGCCATCCAGCCATCTCATCCTCTGTCGTCCCCTTCTCCTCCTGCCCCCAATCTCTCCCAGCATCAGAGTCTTTTCCAATGAGTCAGCTCTTCTCATGAGGTGGCCAAAGTACTGGAGTTTCAGCTTTAGCATCATTCCTTCCAAAGAACACCCAGGGCTGATCTCCTTCAGAATGGACTGGTTGGATCTCCTTGCAGTCCAAGGGACTCTCAAGAGTCTTCTCCAACACCACAGTTCAAAAGCATCAATTCTTTGGCGCTCAGCCTTCTTCCCAGTCCAACTCTCACATCCATACATGACCACAGGAAAAACCATAGCCTTGACTAGATGAACCTTTGTTGGCAAAGTAATGTCTCTGTTTTTGAATATGCTATCTAGGTTGGTCATAACTTTCCTTCCAAGGAGTAAGCGTCTTTTAACTTCATGGCTGCAGTCACCATCTGTAGTGATTTTGGAGCCCAGAAAACTAAAGTTGGACACTGTTTCCACTGTTTCCCCATCTATTTCCCATGAAGTGGTGGGACTGGATGCCATGATCCTCGTTTTCTGAATGTTGAGCTTTAAGCCAACTTTTCCACTCTCCACTTTCACTTTCATCAAGAGGCTTTTGAGTTCCTCTTCACTTTCTGCCATAAGGGTGGTGTCATCTGCATATCTGAGGTTATTGATATTTCTCCCGGCAATCTTGATTCCAGCTTGTGTTTCTTCCAGTCCAGCGTTTCTCATGATGTACTCTGCCTATAAGTTAAATAAACAGGGTGACAATATACAGCCTTGACTAACTCCTTTTCCTATTTGGAACCAGTCTGTTGTTCCATGTACAGTTCTAACTGTTGTTTCCTGACCTGCATACAAATTTCTCAAGAGGCAGATGAAGTGGTCTGGTATTCCCATATCTTTCAGAATTTTCCACAGTGTATTGTGATCCACACAGTCAAAGGCTTTGGCATAGTCAATAAAGCAGAAATAGATGTTTTTCTGGAACTCTCTTGCTTTTTCCATGATCCAGCGGATGTTGGCAATTTGATCACTGGTTCCTCTTCCTTTTCTAAAACCAGCTTGAACATCAGGAAGTTCACGGTTCACATATTGCTGAAGCCTGGCTTGGAGAATTTTGAGCATTACTTTACTAGCGTGTGAGATGAGTGCAATTGTGTGGTAGTTTGAGCATTCTTTGGCATTGCCTTTCTTTGGGATTGGAGTGAAAACTGACCTTTTCCAGTCCTGTGGCCACTGCTGAGTTTTCCAAATTTGCTGAAAGGGTGTCAGATTTTATCAATGTTTTTCTGCATTGATTGAAATGATTATGTGATTTTTATCCCTTGTTATGTTGAACCATCCTAGCATTGCAAAGATAATTATCACTTGACAATTGTGTGTGATACTTTAATGTGATGTTAAATTTGGTTTGATAATATTTTGATAAGAACTTTTGCATCTGTGTTCATCTGGGATATTGGTCTGTAGTTGTGTTTTATTGTAGTGTTCTCGTCTAACTTTGGTATCAGAAACATGCTGACCTTATGCAATATGTTTGGAATTATTCCTTTCTCTTCAATTTTTTGGAAGGATTTGAGAAGGACTGACATTAGTTCTTGAAATATTTGGTAGAATTTACCAGTAAAGCCAACTGGTCCCACTTTTCTTTTTTGAGAGATTTTTGAATATGATTCAATATCCTTACTAGTTATAGGTGTGATCAGAGTTTTTGTTCCTTCATGATTCTGTCTTGGTAGATTATATGCTTCTAGGAATATATCCATTTTTTAATAATATAATACATTGACATTTAATTGTTCATAGTAGTCTCTTACCTATTTTGCTTGTGTTTAGTTGTTAAAGATGGGAAAGTAAATTTCTTTCCTGTTGTACCAACTTTGACCACAAGCAAAAGTTCCCTCTTGATTGATTTTAATTATTTTTGTGGTGAAAAGTACCATGTTTCTAGGAATAAGAAATATACATCTTATACTCAGAAAATACCACTCTCTCTCCTCCCTTCCACCTCATTCTCTCCACTTTTCTTTTTACCTTGGTCCTGCCTATTTCTTTAAAAAAAAGTATTTATTTCTTTGGCTGTGTTGGGTCCTGGGATCTTCACTGCATCATGTGGGATCTTCCATGGTGGCACATGGGCTCTCCGTCTGCGGCGAGGGGGCCCAGCCGCTTTGAGGCACATGTGACCTTAGTTCCCCAACCAGGGGTTGAACCTGCGTCCCCTGCATTGCAGTATGGATTCTTAACCACAGGGACTTCACCAGGGAAGTCCCCTCCCTATATCTTATAAGTGAGATAGCTCATTGGTTTTCTAGTTTGCCCATTTACTTTTTTATTTTTTGCACTAATAAATATTACATATATATTTTATCATAACCCCTCTTAATTACATGAAAGGTAGCATACTATAGTCCTTTGCATTTTTGATTTATCAACCTATCCTGGGTATCACTTATTAACCTTTCCTGGATAGAGATCTTCAACCTTCCTTATAATTTCATAGTAAGTATTCCCTTCTGCATATTCTATAGATAATTTAACCACTGTCCTATGTCTGGGCACTTGGTTTATTTCTTGTATTTTGCATTTACAAGCAATTTTGCATTGTATAATATGGTACATTTATATTTTTCTGTTGTTGGAAGTTCAGGAAATCTGGTTCATCTTGGGCCAAATAGATAATACAAAATTCTCCTCCAGATCTAAATAATACACAGGCCTAAGATTTGTTTCTCATTGGAGCCTTTATTTTTCAATGCCAACTTGAGAATAAACAAATACCTCCCTGTACATCTTTGTCAGTTTAGACTGCTATAATAAAATACCAGACTGGGTAGCTTTTGTAGAAATCTATTTCTTACAATTCTAAATGCTGGAACGTGCAAGATCAAGATGTCACCTGATTTAGTTCTTGGTAAGAGCTTTCTTTTTGATGTATAGATGGATATCTGCTTTGTCCTCCCATGATGGAGAAAGGGATTTTCTTTGTTATGTCTCTTCTTAGAAAGGCATTAAGCCCATTTATGAAGTTCCCACTTTCATAATGTTATATAATTACCTCACAAAGTTTCCACATCTAAATATGTTGCATTTGAGATTATCATTTCAACATATGGATTTGTACAGGGATATAAATATTTAGTTGATAGCACCAAGGATCCCAGGGATTTTGAGGATCCCTGGTATCTCAAAATGTCTGCACAAGTCTTAATTAACCTTACATAGCTTCAAGTCAATTCTGCTGCCCTCCCTTTTAATATAAGCTCACATTTGTAACACTGTAACTCTGGCCTACAGACCTCCTTAAAAACTGTCATAGGTTCTCTCCTAATTAATGGTTTAGTTTTTAAAAATCACCTCCTTTCCTTGGCACCTGATATAAGTACCTTTTCTTTCTTATAAATTCAGTTAGACATATTTTTTAACATTTTAAAATATGTGGGAGTTTGGAGAGGAAGAATTCTCCTTTTGCTGGGTAACTTATGTGTACACTTGCATGGAATGCACCTTTCCCACACCATCTGCCTCCTCAGAGGAGTTTTCGTACATAAAACATCCCAAGTAACTCAGTGAGGAATTAACTTGATCCTAGAGTCAACTTTTTGGCACAGAAAGCATTTCGCTCTTACACCCCCCAAAATTTTCCATGTTCAAATTCAGAAAAATCAACAATGAAGGAAAATGTCTGGTGATAACCAAGGTAGAAGGGGTTGGCTGCATGATTTTTGAAATGTATCATTCATATAAAATATAAATGTTAATTTTATTTAATTATTTTATTTTATATCATATGCATTTTAGGTGATAATTCTAAAGAGAAATAAAATTCAAAGATTTGGAGTATCTGAACTCCACTTTTGGGTAAGGTTCAACATTTTTACCACAATTTCTTCAAATCCTTCTTTATTTCTATAAACTGAATACAAATAATGTACTTTAAGAGTTGAATGATTTATAGTTAATAAATATTAAGCTACTTTCACAAGGTGGGAAATAGTTCTTAGCAACATCTACAAGTCCTTTTCAAGAAGTTAGTTCATGTATTTCAGCACTACTCTCAGGCCTTTCTTCTTTACTTTTCATTCTGCTATACCCCTATTACCTTGCTTTTAATTTTTTTTTTCTATTTGCTTTGAGTTGTTTTTTTTTTTTCTTTAGACTTAGTAACCTCTTCAACATAACTCAATCTGTAGTTCTGTCCCTGCTGTACCTGTTTGTTTTTTCTGCATTTATTCATCATCAATCTTTCCTTCATCTTCCATCTTTAGATTCTTATTATCTTTGTCTTTTTAACATTTTCCTTATGATCTCACAGTCCCTTTTTAATTTCAACTCAGCCATTACCTGATCTTTGTTTCACTTGTTCCCAAATGTACACATGAGTGGCCCAGGTCACCTTTATACTTGTGTGTTATGTTACAAAGTAAAGTAAGTATTTTATTAGGTAGGTGTTGCGATGACTTAATTCTTATAATATCAGGCAGATAACATTCTTTTTCTCTGGGTCTTTAATGTACTCTTTCTAAAAAATCAAATCTGCCATATAGAAGAACTGTGTGATTACATATTATATATTGTTATGGTAAAACTGGAAAATACAAAGTAAATATCTGTTCAGATTACAAATGAACAAAATGGGATGAGTTGCCAGTTTCTCATTACTGGAAGCATTCTCCCATAACCGTGATGAAAATGCATTTAAGTTATTGAATCACATTACCTTTCTAATGTGTGATATATATGAGTTTATTTTATTTTAGAAAAATTGGCAATGCCGGTTTTTTAAAAGATTAAACCAAGAAATCAAAAGAAAATTTAAAGATTTTTATTTAATAATTGAACTCAAAAGGAAAGCGAAGTTTTAATTACAAATTATTGTAAAATGACAGCAAATCAGCAGTGCCTGTGGATATTTAGGGGATTCTGCCAACATTGTGCTCAGAGGAAAGTTTATTGTCTTGTATATTTTCAGTTTTAGATCAGAAAGAATAGAAAGCTTTCAATTCAAGAATTTCAAAGAAACAAAAATCTGAATGAGAGAAAAGTTAAGATATTATGAATATTCAGCTTATATGTATGTTTTTAAACTGATATAATTAATACCACCAGTCTCTTGCAACAGGGAGAAATGAACCATCATAGTCATCTAAACAGCATAAAAGATATTTTTGCTTTATGTAGCTAATTTTTTTTTGAAAAGAGTAAAAGAAAAGGCAAAGCTGTTTTGAATTGACACTTTTTTTTTTACAACATCTATTTTATTACTCCAAGTAATTTTTACATGCCTATGGAATAAAGATTATGTTGCATATCTTATTCTGTCATAATTGAGAAATTTGAAAACAAGGAAATCCTTATGTTTTTGAATTGAATGATAGTAAAACAATGTATAGCAAAATTGCCACTTATGAGTGATCAAACACTAATTTTAATATTCTTTACCATCATGTGGTAAGTTGGAAGAAAGACTCTTTTTCCCCTTGCTAGGTACTAGGTATTCTCTATTTTTAGCTTCTTGGTATCTTTAGCGAAGATAAGTATTTATGACATAAAGCCTAAACAAGTACTTTTAGGCCTAAGTGATTCACTTAGAGTTTTCTTAATAGGAGCAAATTCAGTGCTTAATGGGAGACCTCAGTTTTTAGTTGCAAGGTAAATATATTGAACTGAGCTTATGCTGAAATTTACTCAAAACCCAAGGGCAACTCTGTGTGTATCATAAGGAATGTAAATCCTTACAAGAAAGAAAACAAAATCTTATTGGTAATCTAAAGCTCAACATTCAGAAAACTAAGATCATGACATCTGGTCCCATCACTTCATGGGAAATAGACGGGGAAACAGTGGAAACAGTGTCAGACTTTTATTATTTTGGGCTCCAAAATAACTGCAGATGGTGATTGTAGCCATGAAATTAAAAGATGCTTACTTCTTGGAAGAAAAGTTATGACCAACCTAGATAGCATATTGAAAAGCAGTGACATTACTTTGCCAACAAAGGTCCGTCTAGTCAAGCCTATGGTTTTTCCAGTGGTCATGTATGGATGTGAGAGTTGGACTGTGAAGAAAGCTGAGCACCGAAGAATTGATGCTTTTGAACTGTGATGTTGGAGAAGACTCTTGAGAGTCCCTTGGGCTGCAAGGAGATCCAACCAGTCCATTCTAAAGGAGATCAGTCCTAGGTGTTCTTTAGAAGGACTTATGCTAGAGCTGAAACTCCAATACTTTGGCCACTTCATGCTAAGAGTTGACTCATTGGAAAAGACTCTGATGCTGGGAGGGATTGGGGCAGGAGGAGAAGGGGACAACAGAGAATGAGATGGCTGGATGGCATCACCGACTCAATGGATATGAGTTTGAGTGAACTCCAGGAGTTTGTGATGGACAGGGAGGCCTGGCGTGCTGCAATTCATGGGGTCGCAAAGACTCGGACACGACTGAGCGACTGAACTGAACTGAAGGTCAGGCATGAACAGTATGGTTAAGCTTAGGTTTACTCATGAGCACTCAGGGAGACCTGGGTTCAATCTCTGGGTTGGGAAGATCTCCTAGAGAAGGAAATGGCAACCCTCTCCAGTGTTCTTGCCTGGAAAATCCCATGGACAGAGGAACCTGTTTGGCTATAGTCCATGGAGTCACAAAGAGTCGGACACGACTGAGCAACTTCACTTTCAACTTCACTTTACTCATGAACATAGATTTTTAAATTCCATCTATACTAAAAAATACTCCATGGATCTAAAATACAAAAGAAAAGATTAGCAACTCAAAAGTAGCCATATGCATGTGTGTGTGTATCTGTGTGTGTGTGTGTGTGTGTGTGTGTGTATATATATATATATATATATATATATATATATATATATATATATATATGTCATGAAACTGAGTGAATCCAAAGTAGGATAAAGCTAACAAAATCCATGTCAAGGCACAGTCATAAACTGCTGCAGACTAAAGGCAAAGAAAAAGTTTTGAAAACAGATAGCAAGAAATGGGACATTACCTTTAGGCCCAAACAGATTTCAATCACACCAGTCTTCTGGTCTATAACTATGGGAGCCAGAAGGATGTGGCACAGCATTTGAAAAATGCTGGAAAGAATTGTGAATGATAATTTGTATATACAGTGAAAGTGTCTTTTTGGAATGAAGAGGAAAGTAAAACATATTCTCAGATGAAGGAAAACTAAGAATTTGTTTTTAGCAGAGCAACCCTTAAATGGAAGTCCTTGAAGCAGGAAGTATATGATGAGAGAAAGAATCTTAGAACATTCAGAAGAAATAAAGGACAACAAAATGGATACACATAGGTGTAAATATAATTGACTATTTTTCTCTTGAGTATTTCCTTTCATGTGTTTTTATTTTATTGTTTTTTTTATCTAGATGTTTGAGTCAGGCTTTTCCCTTATTTTTACTCTAATTTTTACAAACTTTTAATTTTGCATTGGGATATAGCTGATTAACAATGTTGTGATAGTTTCAGTGGAACAGCAAATGGACTCAGCCATACATATGCATGTATCCATTCTCCTCCATTTTTTTATTGATAAAAGTTTTTGAGGCCAAGCATTTTCTTCTGATCACTGTGTTACATACATTCCTTAGTTTCTAGTATGTAGTTTTCATTACCTTATGTTAAAAAAATTCTTCAAGTTTGTGTTTCCCTTTCACTTAGGACTTGTTATTAGAATGTTTGTTATTAATAATTTCCAAGAGAAAGGGCTTTTTAGTCTTCTGACTTCTATCTATTTTGTTTATTTTCTAGGTAATTCAAGGTAGTGCTTGGTTTTTTGGAACAATCATTTTGAAATTTCTGACATCTAAAATTTTAGGTGTTTCAGACCATGTAAGTACTTTCTAGTTAGAACATTAAAAGTTCTGTAAATGCATAGTTGGAGAAGACTTTGAAACCATCTATTTTAAAATGAAACCTCTATATTTTATGGAGGCTGAGTACCTTCTTCAAAGTCCCCAGCTAGTTATTGGCAGAGTTAGTACTAAAATCCTGTAGATTGTTTTCATCCCACTAAGAAAAAAGTACATTAATGAATGGTGACTAAACCTTCTTGGAAAAAATTATGTTAAATAGTTGTTTATATTTTGGTTAAAATACAAATAATTTGTTTAGCAAGTTATTGATTCATTATAAATATAAATATGAACAGTCTGTCCTCAACTTTGAAGTATAGAACTCAAAGTTTTATTTATAATTAGACACTAAAATTAGGGTGTGATTTGATATCTTTAAAGTTTTTCTTATATAAAGAATACGATAAAAATTCTCTATCTTTTCATCTTCTGGAACATATATGGACCACATCCCTAATGTACAATGTTTCTGTCTGTTTTAAGGCTCATGCCTCAAATGATGGCTGTTTTCAAAGATAAATTCCTATCAGCTAATTTGTTTAGGGAATAGAAAGCAGTGCATGAATTTAACTTTTGATTTTTAGCACTTTCTCTTTGGATAGAAGATAGATGAGTGTATCATGCAATAATCTACCCTGAAATTTACCATATCAGGTACTCTCCAGTTAGAACCCTGTCTGCTGATGAAATTGCTTCAAACTTAACAAGGGATTATCGTAGTTAACTCTCTTAAAATGACAAGTGCTATCACTCTCCAGTACAATTGGCCCTATATACATATTAATGACAAATGAAATTTCAAAATATAAGGATTTGTCATTTACTGTTAGCTCTGCATTATGGTTTATTAGGTTTATTTGTCATTCTTAAATTTTTATTCTTTAGGGGATGTGTATTTTATGGTAAACTTTATTTAGGCATCTTAAGTTATTAAGTTGATCTGTGATTTTCTTCCTTGACTTGCCCTACATTGTCACCCAACTCTTTACAAATCCTAAAACACACACACACACATACACCCTTGGTATTCTTAAGTGACTTCTATGTGACAACTGTGAGAAAGACTTGAAACTAAAGTGGCTTGGTTAAATTATCATTAGTCACCAGCCCTGCTCTAAATTGGAAAAATAAAGTTTAACTGTAAAGTATGTTTGGTACTGGTAGATAATGCAATAATGAGTAATTGAAAACCATAATCATCGAAGTTGATATAAAATAATTTATGTTCTTATAAAGTAATTTGAATTACTGCTTTGCATACCAGATATTTTTCTTACCTTCTAAGGATGCAGCGTAAAAATAATTGTCTCACCAAAGTAAATAATAAATGATCAGTAGAAAATAGTTCTACATTGGATTTAGTTGATGGTATTTATTTTAAAAGGCCTTCCAGACCAAGTAACTAAATCAGAGTGGTATGTATAGTTGTTGTAATTCTCTTGAAGAATAGCTTCGTTGTTAATGGCTTCAATGTATGTCTGAAAAATTCAAGAAGCACCAAAAAATTGTCCTTAATGTATGAGGCTTTGTGAAAATGACAACACACAGAAAATTTGTTAATGATTTACAATATGTGGTAAAAGGGGTTAACATGAAATGTTTTGTTCTTGATAAATGATCTGATCATGAAATTTCATGGTCAACTGCATGGTGGTTTTTGCCCAGCAAGTGTTGATTTTAGCTCATTCTTTGTATTATCATCTTATTTACTTATTTTTCCTGACTTCTTTTTCCTTTTCATTTCTCTTGATATTTCTATTTTTTTTTCAATTTTTTTCATAACTCAGCACATAATGGGGTTCACTGTATTTTTTGTTTCCTTGAAGGGGCATCCATGTACCATGGATATATCTTCTCTGTAGACATTATTACTGCTGCAGCAAACCAATTATTATTAACTATAATTATTTTTATAATTTTAATATTTCTTCCAGATTCGCCTGAGTGACCTTATTGCCGCCAGAATCTTAAGATATACAGATTTTGATACCTTAATTTACACCTGTGCTCCTGAATTTGACTTCATGGAAAAAGCGGTATGAATGATTCTTTTATTTTTTTCCTCTACAGGTATGATGAGTTCTTGCTCTTAAGTTTCTCTTTAATCTGAAACTCAAAAATTTTATTTAGAAACACCCAATTTATTTATTCTTACCATTTTTATGATAACTTTTGCTAATAATATGGCCATTCTCATCTAGTTTCTTACATGTAAAATCAGTAAACAATGGCCCCTACCAGGGCAAGTGCACAGGATGTGACCTATGGTCAATTACTATTATTGCAGTTCAGTTACTTTTCATAATCTAGGTCAGTTGGAGGTATGAGAGCATTCAGGAAAAATAAACCCAAATTATTGTTTTATTTTTTAAAAATTCAATTTTCTTTCACTTAATATCTCAAATATTACAAAATTTTATAATAAAATGTTGCCAAGTAAATATGCTAGTAATCATATATTATTCTCTTATCTGTCAAATCAGTCATACATTCATTCAAAAACAATTATTGACCATTAATTATCTATGAGGCAGTTTTTAATAGGACTACAAAGAGTTAAATAACTTGGTTCCTGCCTTTAAGAAATATATCATTTAGTTAAGTGGTAACTCACTCCCTATCACAACTCATGAGAATTATTTAGCTGCTGCTTTTGTTTCAGTATTTATTTATACTTACAGTAATTACTTCGGAGAAGGCGATGGCACCCCACTCCAGTACTCTTGCCTGGAAAATCCCATGGATGGAGGAGCCTGGTGGGCTGCAGTCCATGGGGTCGCACAGAGTCGGACATGACTGAGCGACTTCACTTTCCCTTTTCACTTTCATGCATTGGAGAAGGAAATGGCAACCCACTCCAGTATTCTTGCCTGGAAAATCCCAGGGACAGGGGAGCCTGGTGGGCTGCCGTCTATGGGGTCGCAGAGAGTCGGACACGACTGAAGCAACTTAGCAAGCAAGCACAGTAATTACTTAGTCTTTCTCCCTTGTTAGTCCTATAGTTTCACAAATGAAAATAATAGAAACTTAAAGCCCAGGAGGTGATAATCTAGGGCCCAGGGATCAATAAACACACATTTTAAAACTTACTATTATATAAATAAAGGAAAGATAAAACACAAGAAAGGAAAAAATAATATCCATAGCTAATTTTGCTTTAATAGTTTTTATCATAATTTTTGATATATTTGTGTAAGTCATTATAATTTTGATTCTTATGTTAGAATATGAAACTTGATAATATATATTCTGTTAATGACAAAGATATCTTTTACCTTTAAGAAATCTCATTGTGACAATTTGACATAGACTTGTATATTAGTATAAAATTTAATAAAAAATATTTTGAATAATTTGCTATATTTCAGACGCCAGTGCGATATTCAAAGACATTGTTGCTTCCAACTATTGTGGTGATTACTTATTTTATCTTTAAAAAGGTATTTAAAATTTTTTTTTACTTGCTTTTGGGTTTAAGACAAGGATTTAGGTTAGTGCTAATAGCTCAGGATTCTGTTTTACTTTTAGGATGACTCTTCCCCTCCCTAAAACCTTTTTTTATTCAGATTTTTATTTATCTCGCTTTATATGGAGTTTTTAATCTGCCACATTAGAAAAGATATTTTTATTTATTCTTTCAAAAGAAATATGTCAGTTACCCACTATCTGGTAAGAACTATGTTAACACTGTAGGTACACTGGGATAAATAAGACAAGTCCACCCTATCTTGAAACTCACAGTCTGATCCAGTGGGAACAATAAACAAATAATTTCCCAAATGATTAAATAATTGCAATTGTTATTAGTACTAAAAAAGAAAAGTAGAATACATTTTCAGTCTCTTTCAAAATAAGACACATTCGAAGAAGTCTTGATCCATTTTGAAACATGAATAGAAATTTGTATAGCCATTAAAATATCATTCTCTACTGTTCACTGTTTTCACACAAAAAAAGATAGTATTATCACCATAGAAAAGCTAGTGTTTAAAATACTACTGGAAGATTTTCTTGGTCTGGGAGTAGTTTATCTGAAAGCCTGGTTAAAGACAGTGGGTCCTCAGTTTTTAGCAATTTTGAACCATCTTTATTTATATTATTGAAAAATTGCCCTGCCTTTAGTCAGTAGGTGTTTTATGCTTTTAGCAGATAGCAGTAACATTATTTCTCTACTGTCACAGCAAGTTGTCTCTGCTTCAGCTGGTTCTGTTGAAGTCAGTATTCTATATTTAAAGTCAAATTGCCTATCTTTCTATGTAGTTTCAGTTCCCGCATTTCTTATTATTTTGTTTTCACATCGAAGATGACTAATTTATGAGTGAGAAAGACATTCCCTCTACATCTGTGCTGCTTCACCCCTGGTCTAGTTCCCTAGGCACCACTTGGAAAGAAAGAGTCAGGATAGACAGAGGTGATGAGAGGGAGTGAGTAAACCGCACACAAGTTTGCTGCTCTCCCTTGCTTTGACCCTGCCTAGCTCGAGTTGCAGGTTTTCTCTATTAGCCAGTTTGTCTATTCCATCATGTCAGCTTCTGTTACTCTTCTGAGGTCCCACTTGGAAGTACTAATGCAAGAATTAACTATTCAGTGGGGGAAATATCCAGCACAGGAGAAAATGACAGCTAGATCTACTATTAACTATTTTAAAAATAAAGATATAAAGCCTCATAAATGTAATACTAGCCCCCAAACATACCACAGCTCAAACCATGTTTGTGCAGTAGCCAGCATGCAGACACACGTATCCCCAGACATATACACAGACATAACCATCTCCACACGTATACACATATATACACATACACAGACGTAACATACAGTATACACAGATATAACATCCCCACATGTATACACAGACATAACCATCCCTGCAGCCATTAAAGCTTAACTCCACTTTTGCATCCACATAAATGCCTCAGTCTTTATTTGTCCTGTTATGGCTTATTTTCCACATCAGGGATATTTCTGATGTTCATTTAACTTTTCACTTGTGTGAAATCTCTTCTGGGAAGGAAAGGAGCAAGACATGTGTAGTATGATTCTACCATGACACTACTGAATCTTAGACTCCTGTGAATGTGTGCGTTCTGTTGTCTGTACCTTTGAATAGGCTTTTGCTTGTCACAAGGAGTGTAACCTCATTTTTGTTATTTGAAACATTCTTCCATGCAGGATGCTCTTGGGTCAATGAGAGAAGTTAAAAATTCTAAACTTATATTTAACATTTGAGTCCAAATTTTATTATGTATTTTTTCAATGTTTATCTGTGAGTTATAAGCCACATATCATGCAGAGTACAAAATTTTAAGTTCTTGTAAATTTCTTGTCTGTAAATGCTGCTGAAACCTCTTTGGCCAACGTTAGCTTCATACTCATCTTTACTCCTCCCTCTCTCCCTCTCTCATCATTAGCTGATACATCTTGATAAGTGCTCTTAAGCCTTCTGTAGCAGTCACTTCAGGCTGAGGTAGACCAGGGAAGCAGGTATGCCACAGCTAATTTTATAATAATCAAGAGTTTGAGGTAGGAATATAGTCTTTGTAGACAGAGATAGAGAGAGAGTCCTAATTTCTTAAAAGTTCGACATAAAATAGCCTCTGAAATACCTGGAGAAACCTGCCTCCTTTGTGGAAACCAGTCCCCCAACTACAGCTCACTTGCATCTAGTAAAATATAAATTTAAACTCCAGTCAGAAGTTACCCATATATAAACCTTAGAATTTTAGACCTGAAAGATTTACTCTAGTACCTTTTATTGTCGTAGAAAAGGAGGTTACAACTTCAAGATACTGCTTTCCTAAGGCAGAGCTGGAACTAAATTGTTCCCAAGGACTTGTTTTAACAATAAAAATACTTCTTTCTAGTAGGGATGTCTTTGTTAATGAATCAGGGCATTTTAAATATCACTTAATTCCTTAGACATTTCATCAATTTGATTCTGTTCACAGGCTTTTCGTGATATTCTATGTGTCTTGTGTGCAAACACTTATCTAAGGTAATTATATCATAGTTGTTTTTAATATTCAGTTATTAAATAACTTACTATAATATCAGTTTTCCAAATGAATGTACATTAAACTTCACCATTATGATTATGAAAGGAAACATGAACCAAACTTAGATTTCTTCTTGGAAAGAAAAAAAAAAAGACTGTATGATGGCTGTGTCTCTTTTATGTATTTGGGCTTGTTTTTAAGGATTTATATTTGTGAATTAACTCAAAGTTTAAATTGGTTTAATTTCATATACCACTCCAATTTAAAGTCAGTAAACAGAAGTAAGCTGAAGTTATTTTTGGTGATTTTTTTTTAACTTTCAGAGAAAGCAACTTGTTTTTCTGAGTATTCATGGAATAGTTTTTCCTACATTTATGGTTAAAACTGTTTTATTACATTTATTTGTGGTTTTAGTAGTCACTAGAATTATGGTATAAACAAATACAAGCAAAATATAACCAAAGCACACACTGTTATAGGACATGAGAATAAATTGTGAGGAAAACTTCCTCTGAGAAAAAATTTTAACTCAGATTGCATTATATTTGTACATATAGCCATTAAATTTATTGTTTTTTAATAAAGTTTATTTTTTAGGCCAATTTATATTTACAGGAAAATTGTAAAATTAGTGCACAGGGCTTCCATGAACCGTATGCCCTCTGCTTATATTTTCAGTAAACAACTTTGTATGGTAGCCAGAAGAGCTAATTAGAATCTTATACTTGAAATGGTAAAATCTTATTTGTTGAAATTGTTTCCAAATCAAGAGAGTTAATAGATCCACTCTACCTTGTCCTGGTCAGATGGAGCCCAGAGGCTATGTCTTGACATTCTAAAAACAATGTTTTTAGAGCTCTGAAAACTATTCATATAAGGAGTGCATTAAGAGACTTGAGATATTTCATTGAATAATAGAAGATGAAGGGGTGCATGGCAAGTGTGCTAAGCTACTTCAGTCTTGAATGACTCTTTGCAACCCTGTGGACTATAGCCCTCCAGGCTCTTCTGTCCATGGGATTCTCCAGACAAGAATATTGGAGTGGGTTTCCACGCCCTCCTCCAGGGTATCTTCCTCACTCTGGGATCAAAACCATGTCTCTTACATCTCCTGCGTTGGCCAGTGAGTTCTTTACCACTAATGCCACCTGGGAAGCCCGTGATACATGGCCTCTGTCTCAAAAAAATTAAGAGGGTATGGTGGCTCAGTCAGTGGTAAAGAATCCACCTGTCAGTCACGAAGAACCCCTGGAGAAGGAAATGTCTCACTCTAATATTCTTGCCTGGAAATCCCATGAACAGAGAAAGAGGAGCCTGGCAGACTACAGTCCTTGGGGTTACGAAAGAGTTGGACATGACTTAGTGACTAAACAACAACAACCATGTAGAGGACGGACTTGAGGGGCAAGTTGGTGGAAATGAGGTGTTTCTTGATGATTACATTCCTGTAAGTTCTGGCTCTCTATGGGTATCTGGGAAGAAGGGTCCTTTAAACCACAAAAATAATACAGTTGACTGTTGAACAACATGGATTTGAACTGCATGGTTCCACTTATTCGCAGACTTTTTACAGTAATAAACACTACACTATTACTAGATCTGTGGTTGGTTGAATTTCAGGATACAGAGGGACCAAGTATACGGAGAGCCAACTGTAATTTATACTCAGACTTTCAACTGCACCCCTCACTGTTGTGTCGTTCAAGGGCCAACTGTATGCTTATGGTGATACAATCAGAAAAAATAGTATATCAAGAAAAGAAGAAATATTCCCATCTCTTAGATGTATTCCTCAATTAGTGCTGTTTATAAATGGCTTAGTATGTATCATTTCAGAAAATACTTCTGAAAGCACAATGTATTTTTTTTACTGGTATTACTCTGGTCCCCATGTTTTATTTATTCATTATCACGAGTGACTATCATGTCCTTAGCCATTCTCACATTAGTGGATGTTTAGATTATATTTCTCTTTTTGTCATAACAACCAATGCTATGTGTAATTACCAACTTTATACACATTCATTTGGACACTTATTTCAGTATTTAGAATATTTAACATATTTGAAATGTGACTGCTGGATCATAAGCTATGAATATTTTACAGATACTGAGAGAATAATGGTGAGAGTGTCCATTTCTCTGCATGTCTATGAACACCAATGTTATTAAGTTTTCTTAATCACATTTTCTTACTGGTAGTTTTTTAAGAAGTAACTCATTTTACAAAGTGAAGTGAAGTTTTACATCTTTACCAGTGAAGTACATCTTTCCATATGTCTGTTGGCTATTTGTATTTCTATTTTGTCCATTTGAAAATTTATTTATGGTGTCTTTTTATAGTATAGACAGTAATCTTTTGTCTGTTATGTGTATAACAGGCTTTATTCTAGAATGTCAGTTTGTAACTTATTAATGGTCATTGCTCTATAGAAGATTAAAATTTCTATACAATCACAACTGTACACTCTCTGTTTTCTGTTAATTTCTGTGCTTAGATATACTCCCCCACATCAGTATCATAAAAATAGTTCCCTATATTCTCTTTCATATTTTTTTGCAAAATAAATATGTGTAAAGTAGATAATGCAATGATTTGATATTCATAAATGTTGTGAAGTGATCACCACAACAAAGTTAATTAACACATTCAACACATCTATCCACTAACAGAGTTAATGTGTTTGTATGTGTGTAGATACTTAAGGCCTACCATCTTAGCAAATATCAAGTATACAGTGCAGTATTATCAAGTATAGTCACTATGCTGTACATTGCTTCCTCAGAATTTCTTCATCTTATAACTAAATGCTTATACCCTTTAAGGAACATCACATCATTATGCCCAGTCCCCAGACCCTGGCAGCTACCATTCTGCTCTTTCTTTTACGTTTTTGGGGATCACTTTTAGATTCCACATACGAGTGATACCATAAAATATTTGTCTTTCCCTGTCTGCCCTATTTCACATACCATAATGCCTTCCAGGTTTATCCATGTAGTTGCAAATGACAGGATTTCCTTGTTTTTCTTTTTTTTTTTTTTTATGGTGGAATAATACTCTGTTGTATTAGAGTATACACACATGCCACATTTCCTTTATTCATTGTTGACCTAACAAAACAATTGGACTGCCAGATAATTTCTTCAGCAAAATTGGGTTTATTGGGGATCAGCAGAGGATTGCACTTTGAGGTTTACCACCATGGTGAGCCATATGCAAGTCCCTGCACAGCCAGGAGAAGAGAACACTTTTATGGAAGGGAAAACAAAGTTGTGAGAGCTATAGTAAACAAAAAATTCATGGCTTTTCATTGGCTGACTACTTGCCAGGGAAGAAGAGGAATCCTTATTCTTCTTGTTGGATTCCTCTACTGTTTCAGGGCATGAAAGTTCCCCCTTCTTGTATCCCAACTCCTATTTAATTGAAATTTCCATTTTTTTTTTTTCTTTCTCCCTTTTGATCAAGAACTTCCTCTGAAAGCAGCATTGATCGAGAGTCAGGTTTTCCAGTTTCAGTAGTTTTCTGTCCCTTAATGCCAGGAAGGACTTTTTCTGGGTGTAGTGTCTGCAGAGGAAAAGTATACTGATTAGAAGCATATTGAGGACACATGCAAGTAACAAAGAAAGATGGGAAGGAGACCTCTCAGGGACTTTTTATCTAAAGTTTATATGTTATCAAGAGCCTAGATCTTTGTGATCATCTAAAGTGCTATGTCATCCTCAAAGGTTTGATAATAAATTTCCAACAGGCCTGATCTGGATATCCTGGGATATCCTGTACCTCTTGTTACATTATTCAACTTAGGCTGTTTCTCCTGATTATACACACACACACACACACACACACACACACCCCGTGCTCACCCGTGCTTTCTTTTCACTTCCATTTTAGTGGAATTTTTTTTTTCATCCATTCACTTAAAAGTGTGTATCCTTCATATGTATCCTTAAAACTAAAATGAGACTCTCATAGCAGCATGATTGGGTCTTGTTTTTTTAATCCATTTAGCCACTCTCTATCTTTAGAGAATTTAATCAATTTATACTTAAAGTAATTATTGATAGATAGGGATGGCTTATTTTTGCCATCTTGTTTTCTTTCTGTTTTGTAGTGTCTGTCTTCCTTTCATGCTACCTTTCTTCATCATGTGATGATTTTCATAGTGGTATACTTTGATTCCTTTATCTTTTGTATATCTGTTGCATGTTTTGCTGTGTGGTTATCATAATACATCTTATAGAGTTACGAGTCTATTTTAAGCTGATAACAGCTCAACTTCATTTATATATAAAAATTCTGTCTTTTACTTCTCTCATCCCCATTTTATGCTTTTGATGTCACAATCTGTGTCTTATTATATTGTGTATCAGTTAGCAAATTATTGTAGCTATATTTATTTTTTAATGCTTCAGTCTTTTTATACTAGAGTTAAGTGATTTACACACCACTATTACAGTATTCTGAGATTGACTATATAGTTACTTTTACTAGCTAATTTTATGCTTTCGTGTATGTTTATGTTACTAATGAGCATTCTTTCATTTCAGCTTGAAGGACTCTCTTTAGCATTTTTTATAAGGCAGGTCTAGTGATGATGACTCCCTCAACTTTGTTTTTCTGGGAAAGTCTTTCTCACCTTCATCTAAAAGACAGCTTTGCTAGGTAAAGTATTCTTAGATGGCAGATTTTTTTATTTGAGCACTTTTAAGTATCCCAGTCTCTCCTGGCTTGCAAGGTTTCAGTTGAGAAATCTGCTGATAGCCTTACAGGGGTTCCCTTATATGAGATGATTTTTTGTTTTCGAAGTTCATTTTTTGCTTTTGACGGTTTTATTATATCTAGTGAATTTGCAGTGTGTGTGGGGAGTTACCTATGAGCTTCATGTACTTGAATGTCCATATCTCTCTCCAGAGCTGCAGGTTTTCAGCTGTTATTCTTTAAATAAAGTTTCTGCCCTGTTTATATAATTATTCATGGAAATTTTAATCTGAACACTCAAATTTTTCTTTAGCTCAAAGGATATTCTCTTTCCCTCTCTCTTTTGCTTTAGCCTCTCTTTTTCGATCATCTATTATTATATTTATATTTTTTATTTCTTTTTTCTCTTCTCAGAATTTCATGAATGCATCTTCAACACAACTTTAAGTTGTGTACAGTGCTATTTGACCTTTTTTTGAGGTTTTAAATTTGGCAAATTAGTTTTTTTAATTATCTCTGAAAGCTCTTTTTTATTACAGCTTGTTTTATTTGTATGGATACAGTGTTCTCTTAAGCATCTGTGAAGGTAATAATTGGAACTTTCATTTAATATTCTTATTACTTATATTAACACTTTCTTGAGAGTTCATTTGTTCATTTATCTTAGTGTTTTTCTTCCATCCTATTTGTTTCTCATGATTTGACTGTATACTGATATTCTAAATTAGTTACTAGATTTATTTGTATCCATAGTTATTGTTGGGGTCTTTGGTGATTATAATACTTACCTACCAGGCCTCTCCCTTACATGCAGTCACTCACTACAGGATTCTGTTGTGACTGACAGGTTTCTGGACGTGTGGGAACCCATCCATCCACGCCCACTTCCACCCTTGACTGCAGAAGTCAGGAAGGAGCTGCAGCGGTGGCAAAATAATGTAGTGATTTCAGTCCTCTTCTAAGTGGCCTCCCCTCACTACTCTTTTTTTTTTTTTTTTAAATCTCTGGATCTGTGTGTGCCCCTGAACTTCCTTATACTTCATACTTTCATATTTATACTGTCTTACTTCTCTTGCCAAACCCAAAATCCATATGAGAAGGCCTTTTATACTACAAAGCTTTGTTATAAAAGTGAACTATTGTCTTTACAATGGGAAGTAAAATAAGCAGTCTTGCACCTCTTCCCAATCTAACACAAACTGTGGAGAATAAGAACAGGATCTGTTCTGTTCGCACTGTGTTCACTGCACAGTGTCTGGAATACAGTAGGTATGCCATAAAATTTTAGTAAATTTTTAGACGTAAATATTTAAAAAATTTGTAAAACAACTTTTGTGGAACTAAAAATATTTATATGCTTTACCCAAAAAATTTATTCTAGAAATTTATCCTAAGGAAATACTCAGAGATGCTTACAGAGTTTTAAGTGCAAGGATGTTCATATTTATAATTGTGAAAAATAAAAATAACTCAAAAGTCACAGCAGTGCTTATCTAAAGCATAATATATGTGTGTGATTGAATATTTAATAAACACTCTTTTTATTATTTATTTCTCCAAAGGGAGTATTTAGCAATCAGTAATACTCATTTTATCCGAATTTAACCCATTTAACCAAAGAAGAGCATTTTGATATACTTTAAATAGAATGACTATAAATCATGCCTTTTAAATTTCCATTGTTTTTAGTAATTTTTATCTAATTTAGTAATTTTTTGGTAGAACTTAGTAATTTTTATCCAACAGCTTTATTTATATATTAATTTATTTAAAACATAAGAACAAATAAGTGGAGGTTCATTCTGATATAATCATAGTATAATGAACAGTCAGTTAATAGAGAATATTTTTGTTTTATTCCAGAAAACAGCTCCTTGAACATGGTGAGGTAAAGCTTTCATTTTAATTGCTGCTAGATTTGTGTATTATATTTAAGTTCAAGGATACTCACAAAGGTATAACCTTGCTGCAGGTACACCATCAGCAGTGCTAAAGTGGTTCAATACTGATAGTAAATTTCTGCTGATCTTCCCACTCTTTAAGCTGCTCTCAATTTTGAAGAGTGGTAAGGACTTGACAACTAGAAAGCTGATTTATGACCACTGAGTATAATTAAATTAAATTACCTTCATTCATTCATTCAACAATAATAAACATTAATTTCTAGCCTGCTGAGCCAATCAGCTGTGGGCCATCAGGGTAGGTACTGTGACTGGTGACTTTGCCACACACAGACTTGATGGTCAATCAGTTATAATCTTAGCAGTGTTATAGGATAAAACAGATAGTATAGCAGTGTTCCTGCTCTCAGATACATCTAATTTTTCAATGGAGAACAAAACAGGATAGTCTTTTTTTTATGGTGCTAAATTGTTCTGCGATAAGAGAAAAAATAGCATGGGCTAGAAATATGATTTCCTAAGTAATAGAACTTTGAGTCTTAAGGGACAGGTCAAATTTACATGAAAGGACAACTGATTGTGAACTTAACAGGAATAGCTTCTGATGATAAACGAGATGTTTTGAATAGTTCCTATGTGCCATGTACTGTGCTGTTTGAGTCTCATAATATTATTCCCACTTTGCAAATAAGAAAGTCATGTTAATTAAGTGATATTAGCTGTTAAATGATAACATCAAAATGACTTAACTCAGTGGAAGTTTAATTCTTTGCTCACATAAAGTTAAAACCAGAGTTTCGGATTAGCAGGTGGTTCTCCAACAAGCAGTGTTTCAGGGACCCAGATTCCTTCCACCTATGGTTCTGCCGTCTTTAACATGTGGTTTTCAGGCTTGATTTGTACAAGCCAGCAAAGAAAAAAGAACACTGCACACTGGAGGCTTTGTAAGAGCTAGCCCTGGAAAAGAGACAAATATTGCTTCCTGCTCACAGCCAGAACTCAGACATATGGCCACACCTGACTGCCAGTGAAGCTGGGAAGTGGAATCTTGCTGTGTTTCTAGGAATAAAAGCAAAGAGTCTCTGCCAAGAACTGGAGACCTGGAGAAATGAAACAGTTCACCTAAGGTCTCACAGCAAATTTGCAGTAAATCTTCAATTTATCCACTGCCAATCCATTTCCAGCGCTCTTAGAGGAGTAGTCAGCACTTGACTGCTTCCTATGTGCCAGGTATTTTGGTTGGGGTGGGGGGGTAGTTATTTACATACTTTTATACTTTCATTCTCACAACAACCCACTGATGTAAATACTATTACTTTTTATTTCACAGATTACAAAAAAAATGTTGCAAAGAGATGGTCAGTAACTTGCCTAAAGTCAGAAAGCTAGACTGAGCTGAGCTTTGTAGAGCCAAGTACTATGAATCCGGGCAGTGTAGCAACAAAATCTATGCTGTTTGTCATTCACTCTGCAACCACCTAATTCCATAAGTATTCCTTAAGTTTCTGCCTCCCTTTTTCACATTAGTTTGCTACCTTCTCATTGTCATTCATTTCTCCATTTCTTCTTATTTTGCCCACTTTTCTCTTTTGTGTTAATTCTGTATGTTTATCCATTCAGTCTTTATTATGTGCCTACTATACACCAAGTTTCTACTTCTATGGAAATGAAGGTATATAGTAAAGGAAAAAATGAGAACATATAAGTATATGTGCAATGACAAAGCGAGATATAAAAGTAGTACAAAAGAAGTGATTAAATCTGTGTGGAGGGGATGTGGTAGTTGGAGAAGGGTTTTTAAAATGTATATAGAGGGATAGCTATCTGAAGACAAAGGATGCACGTATGCAAGGAAGACAGAAGGTAATAAATTTATCTGGTTTAGCTCAGTTCAGTCGCTCAGTTACGTCCGACTCTTTGTGACTCCATGGACTGCAGCAGGCCAGCCTTCCCTGTCCATCACCAACTTCCAGAGCTTGCTCAAACTCATGTCAATTGAGTCAGCAATGTCATGCAACCATCCCATCCTCTGTTGTTCCCTTCTCCTCCTGCCTTCAATCTTTCCCAGGGCCTTTTCCAATGAGTCGGTTCTTCACATCGGGTGGCAAAAGTATGGAAGCTTCAGCTTCAGCATCAGTCCTTCCAATGAATATTCAGGACTGATTTCCTTTAGGATTGACTGGTTTGACCTCCTGGCTGACTCTCAAGAGTCTTCTCCAACATCGCAGTTCAAAAGTATCAGTTGTTCGGCACTCAGCTTTCTTTATGGTCCAGCTCTCATATCCATATATGACTACTGGAAAAACCATAGCTTTGAGTAGACAGACCTTTGTCTGCAAAGTAATGTCTCTGCTTTTTAATATGCTGTCCATGTTTGTCATAGCTTTTCTTCCAAGGACCAAATGTCCTTTAATTTCATGGCTGCAGTCACCATCTGCAGTGATTTTAGAGCCCAAGAAAATAGTCTCTCACTGTATTCATTTTTTCCCCGTCTAGTTGCCATGAAGTGATGGGACTGGATGCCATGATCTTAGTTTTCTGAATGTTGAGTTTTAAACCAACTTTTTCACTCTCCTCTTTCACTTTCATCAAGAGGCTCTTTAGTTCTTCTTCACTTTCTGCCATAAGTGTGGTGTCATCTGCATATCTGAGGTTTGATATTTCTCCCTGCAGTCTTGATTCTAGCTTGTGCTTCATCCAGCATGGCATTTTGCATGAGGTACTCTGCATATAAGTTAAATAAGTAGGGTGACAATATACAGCCTCGATGTACTCCTTTCCCAATTTGGAACCAGTCCATTGTTCCATGTCCTGTTCCAACTGTTGCTTCTTGACTTGCATGCAGGTTTCTCAGGAGGCAGGTTAGGTGGTCTGGTATTGCCATCTCTTTCAGAATTTTCCACAGTTTATTGTGATCCACACAGTCAAAGGCTTTGGCATAGTCGATAATTCAGAAATAGATGTTTTTCTGGAACTCTCTTGCTTTTTCAGTGATCCAACAGATATTGGCAATTTGATCTCTGGTTCTTCTGCCTTTTGTAAATCCAGCTTGAACATCTGGAAGTTCACATTCACATACTGCTGAGGCCTACCTTGGAGAATTTTGAGTATTACTTTGCTAGTGTGTGAGATGAATGCAATTGTGCGGTAGTTTGAACATTCGCTGGCATTGCCTTTCTCTGGGACTGGAATGAAAACTGACCTTTTCCAATCCTGTGGCTACTGCTGAGTTTTCCAAATTTATCTATAGATATAAGGCAAATCAGTGTTGCTGATGGATAAAAAAGACAAGAAGTTGAGAAAAGTAAGCAGCATTAGACTCTGGGAGCTTTGTATGCAAAGAAGCTAGAGGTTATTAGGACCTTGTTGTTAAGTTGGAGATGGTGTTGTCAGATCTGAGTTTTAAATAGTCTGTTGGCAGTAAAGAAGATATTTTTCTGGAAAGGCAATTAGAAATAAAGCTGACCAAAAAGAGGACAGTGATAGAAAATCTCTAATTTTTTTAAACTAAAGTGGGTATGTTAAACTCCTAATACATAAACAGATTAGAGATTTAAATTTCTAAAAATAGTAGATCTTATAGAAGGAGATGATAGCTTTCTGGGCAGTACCAGTATGAGTCTTGTGTCTTCCTGGCACCTAATCCTACTTCCACTTGTGACTCACACTTGATAAATCTCTTTGGTTTGGGATGAAACTGTTTTCACTTTGACTTCCCTGGTGGCTCAGACGGTAAGCATCTGCCTACAACGCAGGAGACCTGGGTTTAATTTCTGGATTGGGAAGATCCCCTGGAGAAGGGAATGGCAACCCACTCCAGTATTCTTGCCTGGAAAATCCCATGGATGGAGGAGCCTGGTTGGCTACTGTCCATGGGATCTCAAAAAGTTGGACACGACTGAGCAACTTTGCTTCACCTTAGGGATGACAGGGTGTGAGAGACAGAAATGTTGACAAACTCTGAATGTGATATGATAACAAAAGGTTGTACATTCCAGCTTGTTTCAAAATTAGGTGAGAATTCCTTAGGATAATTTTTTCACCAGGGAGTAAGTTCTAAGTTCCTTGCTTTGTGCCAACCCTCTGAATCAGGGACAGTCTGTAAATCTCAACTCACTAAATGAACCCCTGGGTTACCTCCCTGCTACTGCTAAGTCGCTTCAGTCGTGTCCGACTCTGTGTGACCCCAGAGACGGCAGCCCACCAGGCTTCCCCATCCCTGGGATTCTCCAGGCAAGAACACTGGAGTGGGTTGCCATTTCCTTCTCCAATGCATGAAAGTGTAAAGAGAAAGTGAAGTCGCTCAGTCGTGTCCGACTCTAGCAACCCCATGCACTGCAGCCTACTAGGCTCCTCCGTCCATGGGATTTTCCAGGCAAGAGTACTGGAGTGGGGTGCCATTGCCTTCTCTGCTGTCATGATATTATTAAAGTTTGTTAGATTAATGGAGTCTATTGTGATTTTTTACTCATAATTTAATGTACTTGTGTTTTATTTATTCCATCATATTAGTTACTTTTAGCCAACTGTTCTATGTTACGAGCTTAGAAATTAGTGAAGGAATGTGAGAGTTGGACTGTGAAGAAGGCTGAGCGCCGAAGAATTGATGCTTTTGAACTGTGGTGTTGGAGAAGACTCTTGAGAGTCCCTTGGACTGCAAGGAGATCCAACCAGTCCATTCTGAAGGAGATCAGCCCTGGGATTTCTTTGGAAGGAATGATGCTGAAGCTGAAACTCCAGTACTTTGGCCACCTCATGTGAAGAGTTGACTCATTGGAAAAGACTCTGATGCTGGGAGGGATTGGGGGCAGGAGGAGAAGGGGATGACAGAGGATGAGATGGCTGGATGGCATCACTGACTCAATGGACGTGAGTCTGAGTGAACTCCGGGAGTTGGTGATGGACAGGGAGGCCTGGCATGCTGCGATTCATGGGGTTGCAAAGAGTCGGACATGACTGAGCAACTGATCTGATTTGACATAGTAATTCACAGGAAAGAAAAAGAATTTAAAAACAATATTTAGTTCCAGAATATCATAATACTGTGAAGATAGGCTAGGGAGAGATAACATTTAGAATTAACTCCTGAATATTCTTTTGACCTACTCATACCATGGCTTTTTTTGCAAGGAGCAAGTGTCTTTTAATTTCATGGCTGCAGTCACCATCTGCAGTGATTTTGGAGCCCCCCCCCAAAATAAAGTCTGTCATTGTTTCCATTTTTCCCCCATATATTTGCTATGAAGTGATGAGACCAGACGGCATGATCTTTGTTTTTGAAAACTATTCCACACCATTAAATAGTCTTCCAATATATTAATGTCTATATAACATGTGATAATGGAGCTTCTCTGGTAGCTCAGATGGTAAAGAATCCGCCTACAATGCAGGAAATGCAGGAGACCTGGGTTTGATTACTGCATTGGGAAGATCCCCTGGAGAAGGGAATGGAAACCCACTCTAGTATTCTTGCCTGGAGAATCCCATGGACAGAGGAGCCTAGGGGGGCTACAGTACATGGGATTGCAAAGAGTCAGACACAGCTGAGGAACTAACACTTTACTTTTCACATGTGAAAATGCAGTAATTCACTTAGTCTTCTATATTGTTCATTTAGTTTGTTTCTATTTCTGGTGTGAAAAACTCACTTAAGTTACCATCTTTGTAGAAGTATTTTTATGTTTTGATTATTCCCTTTAATGCCTAGAACCAAAATTTAGGTTGGTTTGGTTCTAGGGTCTTGGCTAGACCCTAGCCAAGGTTGGCTGTTTTCTAGGATCTTGATAAATATTGCTAAATTACAAAAATATACCAATTATTACAGTGTGTGGTTTCATGGCATCCTCTCTAATACTCAATATTAATTTAATATTTGTCAATTTTATAGATGAAAATATTATTTTTACTATTTACCTTGTTTTAATATTAGTGGTTTAGAACATGAATATTTAGTTACTTTTACTTGTATTAATTATTTGTCCATTTATGTACTGAGGAGTTTGTTGATATTTTATGAATATGTCTGTTAGAAAAGTTTTGTTTGAAAACTTAGCTCAGTGAAACTCCATCTTAGTCAAAATGGGGTGTCCTACTGATTAGTACAAATATTTATACAATCCCACTACTTCTAAAATAATCTAGATTGTGTTACGATTTTTGTTGCTGACTGAATATCACAAATTTTTGAAGCATCCCGTATTTTTAAGTCTCTGTGACTCCCTGTCTCACCTGGTATAGGGCCTTGCTCAAATACCATCTTTTTGAGGAGTTCCACTCTGATGATCCTAAGTACACTTGCGACCTCTGCCTGTGACCTCACACCACACCCTGCACTTGAGTCTCCTTTTCAGCTCTACTTCCTTTTCCATTATACTTACCACTTTCTGAAAGACTGTTTAATAGGTTTTGTTATTTGATATGTCTATTTATTTTCTGTCTCTCCTTACTAAATGCACTAAAATGTGAGTCTCATGAGGACAGGAATTGCTCAGTGGTGTTTGAGCACCCTACTAGATCCAAAGCACTCAGAACAGTACCTGGCATATAGCAGGCATTTGATAAATCTTTGTTGAATGAATGAACGAATATTAATAGATGTATTACTGAGTTAAAAGATCCTCGTCCTAGTGAATAACAACAGTTTTAATATACTTTATTGTACATATACTAATTTTAAAATATGAAGCGAAAATTAATTTTGTTTTGTGTTTTTATAGATAATTTTTCACACATTGCAGTTGTTTGCATTTACTCCCCTTGCCATTTTAATTATGAGGCTGAAGCTCTTTTTGACACCTCACATGTGTGTTATGGCTTCCCTGATATGTTCTCGGCGGGTAAGGTATTCATTCTTTTATAACTACTCTATAACACTATAGCAACTACAGTGTAGTTAATCATGGTTTTGCTCACTAATCTAAAACATAAAAGCCCTTGGTGGTTTTTTATCTTAAGTGATTTAAAGTACTAGTTTGTGATTCATTATAGCATAAGAAAAGCAAATTCAAGTAGCTTTGAAATTTATTCCTAGACTTTAGCTGATAATTCTATGACTTTCCCCTCTATTAGTATTCTCACTAATACAGTTTTTGAAATTCAGGTCAGTGTAACAGCTTCGTGGCCCATCAAAACTATCCTCAAGTGCTCTTGTAATACTAGAGAAGATGCTCTAGTATTGTGCTGTTGGGCTTGGATAATCTGTGGGAAAATTGTCAATTTCTAGGGTTCTGTTACTATAGCTCATATGCAAGACAGCTAGATAAAGTAGCTAGAATTTGGGGACCAAGTTACTTCTAGAGACCCCTTACTTGGTTTTGATTATAAACGTTTTGCCTTAGAATATCATAATACTTAAATTCCTGAGAGGATAAAAATTGTCAGTACTAATGGTGTTTCCCTAGATATTCAAGGTGTCCATAAAAGACATCCAGATATCACAGGATTTAGTTCGAGGATATGTCAGAATTACGATTTGTTAACCTTAACTCCTGGTTGTAAATCTGTCCTGGAAGGTATTTCTTCTTTAATTCTTTCAAGAGGAAAGTAAGCTCCATTTTTAACTGGATCATATAATTCTAAAATATTTGCTGGTTTTAAACAATAGATAATTATTATATTCTGTTTATTATTAGTATCAAATGGTAATCCATCTTGGTTTAGGTAGAAAGGTGAGAATATATTATTGACCCAATAGCACTGTTCATATAAGAATTATAAATAAATGGTTTCTTTCATTTCAGCTCTTTGGCTGGCTTTTTTGCAGACTTCGTTTTATGCCTCTTATCCTCAGTCTTGTAACAGTAATGTCAATACAAGGTTATGCAAACCTCCATAATCAATGGAGCATAATAGGAGAATTTAATAATTTGCCCCAGGAAGAACTGATACAGTGGATCAAATACAATACCAGGCCAGGTATGTAGCTGTTTTGATTATATGTATAGCTAGCACACACACATACAATTATACACATTATATGTTGTTATACATTTGTGTATATTGTATAGTTATCATTTCATATATATATGTGTATATATATGCAATTTAAAAAAACACATGCATTCATACCTTCACACATTTTTAGTGTGTTAATTGCAGCATTCACCAAATCAAATTTCCAAAAGGAAATTTTGTGTCCTCTTTAAACCCCTCCTGGATACCTGTCAAAAAGAATTTTAATTGATATCTAGAGTTAATAATTGTTCACAAGTTATATGCTATAACTCTGAGATTATTATTGTATTTTAATCATAACAGTGACACTTCAAAGTAAAAAACCTTTAATGACAAACTTTCGCACCGTGTGACAGGCGACTGGAGAAACCAGTTTTGACTGTGGGGAGGTTAACAGTACCTTCCCAATGCTTCCACCAGTGCATACCCTCTGCTTCATATCTATAAAGCCAATCACATACAGAAGGGTTAAAATCTTGGACATTCGGGTTTTTTCACTAACTCATCTCAAAAAGATGATTATACATGCTACTTTTAAATAGTTTAAAATATTCTTTTAGTTTTTCTTTTCTTACAGTCTTTATCTAAGACCACCTCAAGCAGATTGATATTTACTTCATTTTTAAATACCTTTCCAGAGAATGAGTATATTCTATGCTATTTTCTGCAACTACTGTATAGACCTGTCCAAGACAGGTTTTTCTGGCTTAACTTCTTCACTATGATTTATTTAAATTTATCTTGTGACTCTTTGAGCCACTTTCCTCTTATCTCTTATTTGATAGTCATCATTCTACTAATTAGCTATCATTAAGGTAAACTCTTGTAAACTTCAACTCAAATATTTGGTCTGTGGCTTTCAAAGGATGACAGTTGACAATGCCTCATCACTTAGACTCTAAGTCTTAGAGCTTCCAGGCTAGTTTAATCAGAATTTTTGAATTAATACTTAATTTTTTCCCTATAAGGTACAAGGTAGTTACTGCCTTTACTCTCTCTCTCACCCCTCACCACTTACAGCTGTTTTTCCAAAGTTTTAAAAGGTATCTGTTCTTTTCATGTTTGCTTGCATCTTTGTTCCAGTGTTTGTCTTGGGTTCTTGTCAAAGAAAGCCTATGTTTAGCAACTTATCCTTCTAAGAGATTTCCCACAAACTCTTACCTCATTTTTGCCTCTTGTTTGATCCTACCAATTTTTCTCATCTCTGTATTATGAGTTCTCTCATGGTTACCACAGGTTTTATTAAAAGAAGCTTGAGATTCTATAATTAAGGTGAGACTAGAGCTTACATTCAGGTCTACCATGTAGCTTTGCATAGTTTGTACACAGCACAAAGGTGCTCAGTTGAGAGGACAAGAGGGAACTGTAATCCAGCCTGTGGTCCACTCACAAGTCGTGTGTTAGTGAGATTCTGTCAGATCAGAAGGGATACTTTTTTCTAATACATGCAGCAGGCTAATTGGAGATTTAAATATATTATAGAAAAGATCCTGTGGTTTCCCTGTCATGCTCATATTTGATGCCTTACTCCCAAGAGGAAAGAAGCAGCTAAGGAGTATTTCTCCCTTTCTCTCTGTTTCATAGACAGTTTCTTCTCCGTGGTTCCAGTTCTTACTGGACAGGCTTCCTTAGTTTCTTCTGGATGACCCTGGTCCTGAGCTTGGGTCCCTCTAGCCCAGAGTTTCTCAACTTTGAAATTCGGGGCTACCCTTTACACTGGCAGAATAGTATTTAGCAGCATTAGCAGCATTCCTTTCTTCTACCAATCAGATGTCAGTAGTACCTCTCCCTTAACAGTGTGGTAACCAAAAATGTCTCCAGAAGTTGCCAGGAACAAAATTACTCCTGACTGAGAACTACTATTCTTGTCTAAGAGCTTTTTATCATTAATTATTGAATCTTACAGTAATATAGATATGTTTACTTCAGTTTATTTATATATTTTTTAATTTAAGGCATATGAAGAGATATAAATCCCTTAGAAGAAATGTAATAGCCCTCATAGTCAACAAAAGATTACAAAATGCAGTACTTGGGTGTAATCTCAAAAGCAACAGAATGATCTCTGTTTGTTTCCAAAGCAAACCATTCAATATCACAGTAATCTTAGTCTATGCACCAACCACTAATGCCAAGGAAGCTGAAGTTGAATGATCTGTAAAGACCTACAAGACCTTCTAGAACTAACACCAAAAAAGATATCCTTTTCATCACAGGAGACTGGAATGCAAAAGTAGGAAGTCAAGAGATAGCTGGAATAACAGGCAAATTTGGCCTTGGAGTACAAAATAAAGCAGGGCGAAGGCTAATAGAGTTTTGCCAAGAGAAGGCATACACCGTCTTCCAACACAAAAGAGACAACTCTACACATGGACACCACCAGATGGCCAGTACTGAAATCAGATTGATTATAGTCTTTGCAGCCAAAGATGGAGAAGCTCTATACAGTCAGAAAAACAAGACCAGGAGCTGACTGTGGCTCAGATGATGAACTCCTTATTGCCAAATTCAGACTTAAATTGAAGAAAGTAGGGAAAACCACTAGGCCATTCAGATATGACCTAAATCAAATCCCTACAATTATACAGTGGATGTGACAAATGGATTCAAGGGATTAGTTCTGATAGAGTGCCTAAAGCACTATGGACAGAGTTTCATAACACTGTACAGGAGGTGGTGATGAAAACCATGTCCAAGAAAAAGAAATGCAAAAAGACAAAATGGTTGTCTGAGGAGGCTTTACAAATAGCTGAGAAAAAAAGAGAAGTGAAAGGCAAAGGAAAAAAGGAAAGATACACTCATCTGAATGCAGAGTTCCAAAGAATAGCAAGGAGAGATAAGAAAGCCTTCCTCAATGATCAATGCAAAGAAACAAAGGAAAACAATAGAATGGGAAAGAGTAGAGATCTCTTCAAGAAAATTGGAGATACCAAGGGAACATTTCATGCAAAGATGGGCTCGATAGAGGACAGAAATGGTATGTACCTAACAGAAGCAGAAGATATAGAGAGGAGGTGGCAAGAATACACAGAACTGTACAAAAAAGATCTTAATGACCCAGATAATCATGATGGTGTGATCAATTGCCTAGAGCCAGATATCCTGGAATGCAAAGTCAAGTAGGTCTTAGGAAGCATGACTATAAACAAAGCTAGTGAAGGTGATGGAATTCCAGTTGAGCTATTTCAAATCCTAAAAGATGATGCTGTGAAAGTACTGCACTCAATATGCCAGCAAATTTGGAAAACTCAACAGTGGCCACAGCACTGGAAAAGGTCAGTTTTCATTCCAGTCCCAAAGAAAGACAATGCTAAAGAATGCTCAAAGTACTGCACAATTGCACTCATCTCACCTGCTAGCAAAGTAATGCTCAAAATTCTCCAGACTAGGCTTCACTAACCAAGAACTTCCAGATGTTCAAGCTGGATTTAGAAAAGACAGAGGACAGATGTTCAAGCTGGATTTAGAAAAGACAGAGGAACCAGAGATCAAATTGCCAACATCCGTTGGATCATAGAAAAAGCAGAAGAAATCCAGAAAAGCATATACTTATGCTTCATTGACCACGCTAAATAAAGCCTTTGACTGTGTGGACCACAACAAAATATGGAAAATTCTTCAAGATATGAGAATACTAAACCACGTAACCTGCCTCCCGAGAAACCTGTATGCAGGTCAAGAAGCAACAGTTAGAACTGGACATGGAACAATGGACTGGTTCTAAATTGGGAAAGGAGTACGTCAAAGCTGTATATTGTCACCTTGCTTATTTAACTTATATGTAGAGCACATCATGCAAAATGCCGGGCCAGATGAAGTGCAAGCTGGAATCAAGATTGCTGGAAGAAATATCAATAACCTTAGATATGCAGATGATACCACCCTTGTGGCAGAAAGCAAAGAGGAACTAACAAAGCCTCTTAATGAAGGTGATAGAGGAGAGTGAAAAAGTTGGCTTAAAAGTCAGTGTTGAAAACATGAAGATCATGGTATCCAATCATGGCAAATAGATGGAAAACAATGGAAACAGTGACAGACTTTATTTTCTTGGGCTCCAGAATCACTGCAGATGGTGACTGCAGCCATGAAATTAAAAGCTTTCTCCTTGGAAGAAAAGCTACGACAGACCTAGACAACATGTTAAAAAGCAGAGACATTACTTTGCAGACAAAGGTCTATCTAGTCAAAGCTATGGTTTTTCCACTAGTCATATATGGATGTGAGAGCTGGACTATAAAGAAAGCTGAGTGCCGAAGAACTGATACTTTTGAACTGCGATGTTGGAGAAGACTCTTGAGAGTCGGCCAGGAGATCAAACCAGTCAATCCTAAAGGAAATCAATCCTGAATATTCATTGGAAGGACTGATGCTGAAGCTGAAGCTTCAATACTTTGGCCACCTTATGCGAAGAATTGACTCGTTGGAAAAGACCCTGATGCTGGGAAAGATTGAAGGCAGGAGGAGAAGGGGATGACAGAGGGTGAAATGGTTAGATGGCATCACGGACTCAATGGACATGAGTTTGAGCAAGCTCTGGGAGATGGTGAAGGACAGGGAAGCTGGTGTGTTGCAGTCTATGGGGTTGCAAAGAGTTAGACATGACTGAGTGACTGAAGAGCAACAACAAATTCATTCAAAGTTACATTTAGAATGGTTAATTATATTTGAAAATAAATATTCAATTATTTCCAGTAGATCTGAGTAATATGCCTAGTTCTTATTGGTGGTTTTACTTTGCTGATTAAAAGTGATAATGATCTTCATAATTATATAATCATTTATTATATGATTATAATAAATCATATTTATTTCTTTCCATTTGGTCTTTTTGTCTCTCAAGAAATACAACTAAAACTGAAGCCACACAGTAGATTTTGGTGTATTGCTAGTTATAAACAAAAAGCAATGGATTCATACCTGGTATTACTCCAGAAAGTACTACTAACACATAGTGAAAGGGTTTGATGAAATGTATATATTTATAAAGTCAGGACTTAGTTATGAATATTTAAAAGTGATCTGAAGAAGAAAACAATGTCTTCATCTGGCAAGTTCTCAGGATTACAGTTCATAACCCATGAAACTCACTTTAAAACATGTACCGTGAGACTTGCCCTTTATAAGTCTTCTAGTTCCTAGAACTTTAGACTATTGGAACAAGATATGAAATTTTACAATTCTTTTGTGCTCTAGTGATAGTTCCTAGCTGTGCTGTCTTGGGCTAATTGCTTTGCTGTCTCTTAGCTTCCTAATCTACAAAACAGGAATAACATAGAACCCGCCCCCAAAGCTGTACAAGTTAAATTGTATAATCACCAAGTGTATGGCACCAAGATAACATTTAACAAAAGTTGGCTATTATTATGTAGACCATCAGTAAATATTAAGTAAAAAAAAAAAAGAATGCTGTCAATGATTATTATTTTAACTGTACTTCATCTTTCTTGGGCTTCCCTAGTAGCTCTTCTGGTAAAGAATCTGCCTGCAATGCAGGAGAGCCTGGTTTGATTCCTGGGTTGGAAAGATGCTCTGGAGAAGGGATAGGCTACCCACTCCAGTATTCCCGGGCTCCTCTGGTGGCTCAAACGGTGAAGAATCTGCCTGCGATGTAGGAGACCTGAGTTTGATTTCCTGGGTTGGGAAAATCCCCCGGAGGAGGAAATGACAACCTACTCTGCTGTTCTTGCTGGAAAAATCCCATGGACAGAGGAGCCTGGTAGGCTACAGTCCATGGGGTCGGAAAGAGCTGGACATGACTGAGCAACTAAGCACAGCACATCTTTCTTAACTGGGTTCAAATATTACAGATGAGTAACTTTTGGTTTTCTTTAAAACATGTTGTTAAGAAATATAATCTTGTTTTCCAGATGCTGTTTTTGCTGGTGCCATGCCTACAATGGCAAGTGTGAAGCTTTCCACTCTTCACCCCATTGTGAATCACCCACATTATGAGGATGCAGACTTGAGGTGAGCAACTGATAGAATATTACAACCAGACACACCAAGGACTTCTACTGACTCATAGGAATGGGGAAAATGTTTATCTACACACACACATTCTTTCATGCTCATGTTCATTCTAGAAGTTAAAAAGTAGTAACAATTCAGAAATTACAACATGTACCTGCTAAAGCAACCTTAATAAATTGCTGAAAACTGAAAAAAGCAAAACTGAATTTTGCTCAAAGTAAAAAATAGATCACATTTATGACTAGCCTCTGTGTGTTTCTGTGGGTGTGTGTGTGTTCCAGTGACACTCCTAAGTAGTAGTAACAAGAAGGGAATAGACTTGGCTCATGGCCATCATTTGCCAACCCCTGTTCTAGATTCCACAGCCCCTCTGCCTGATTTAAGAAACCACTCTTGATCTTACTGGTGGTCAATGATTAGCCTTTTTTTCACAGGTAAAAAGAGTTTATGAAGTCCACTATGTTAAATGCTTTTATGAAAATTTGGGTTGCTCTTTTATTAGTTGATTATGGGAACCCTAGTTTCCACTGAAATCTGAAAGTTTTGTTTTCCTTAAGTGACTTTTAAAAATTATTTTAATCATCCTAGTAATTGGATAATCTTTTCCTTTTAATGTGACTTTGGTTTATTGTTAAAGGTAATATTTTAAATTAAAGTTTTATGTTTGGCTTTGAAGATTGGGCATTCTGTATGCTTGAACTCTTAAGAAAAGTCTAGTGTATAATTGATCATTTACTTAGGATTTTATAAAAACTCCCATTTAGAACTAAATCATCTGTCTACCATATTTTGGTAAGCATTCCTGTTTCTCAAGCTTCTGTTAGGGTACTTTCTCTACCTGACTACTACTGTAGATGCTCACTGTCTAATTATTCTATTTACTACATTCAACTTCAACTCATATGTCTTTCAGACCTTCTCTAAATGAAATTATCTACTGAAATCTGTATTTTCACTATATTTAGCCTCTATCTGAGTTTCTTCCAGATTAGTTATTTTATAAATTATGCAAAGCTAATTTATATTTAGTTTAGTTATATTCTGAACTGTTATACTGCTACCTATCTTTAAACGCTAAACTGGCTTATACGCTGATAATCAGTACCTGCAAAATTCAAATTTCTGTAAGTTTTAGAACATTTAAAATGTAAGTAAAATGTGGAAGTTTCTATCGGCAAATAATTCATGCTGTTTGAGGTCATGTATAATCAGTGCTCCATCCAGTAAGCATTGGGGTTTTAATTTGATAACAAAATTTGTTTAGTCAACTCTATTATCACTTATTTAGAAACTTTTTTTTAACTTGTTTGAATTTAAAGAGCTCGGACAAAAATAGTTTACTCCGCATATAGTCGAAAATCTGCAAAAGAAGTGAGAGACAAGTTGGTGGAGTTACATGTAAATTACTACATTTTAGAAGAGGCATGGTGTGTTGTGAGAACTAAGTGAGTATGAGCCCTATGCTCTATGATATATGGTATATTTTAAAGCAATGAATGTTTTACTTCATTATAGCAGTCCTGATTCTTTAAAAATTTTTATTCTAAATTAATTCCATTAAATTGTTATCTTGGCATTTTATTTAAAATTCTTGCATGGACTTATGCTATTTAAGCATAATGTAATTTCAGAAATGATAGTGTATTTTGCTATCCTAATTCTTTCATTTTAACATCTGAATGTTGCTTTTTTCCATAATTTTCAAGTTTTTTAAACTTTTATTAGATATCTAAAATACAGATTTGAATTTATAGCAAAGTGAGATACTAGCATTCTGCTACTACAGTTGATTTACATTGGCTTTGTAAGACATATAAGAAAAGTTTCACATAACTCAAAAGGACATAATAAGAAAATGTTTCTAATTAAAGTTTTAATTTCTAAATTTTGAATACCTAAAAATATATCCTATTCTGAGATGTGTAATGAATATCTTCAGGCCTTTGTTTAGTCTCCTTGATTTAAAAAATCTTTAGTTGTATTAATCTTAACATTAAGAATTTTCATTTCTCCTATGAATAATTAGGAATTGGCTATATGAGACTTTTGAAGAGCTAAGTTTTGAGATTTTAGTAGCTAATTTTTGTATCTAATTTTAAAATCTAATAAATAATGTATAGGAAGAAGTATATCAGTACTTGCAAATGTGAGTGGGGACTAAACGCTCCAATCAAATGTCAGAGATTGAGACTGAATACAAAAGCAAAACCCATCTATGTCCTTCCTTACAGGAAGATGCATTTTAAGTACAAATACATGAAAGAAAGGTTGAAGTAGAAAGGATAAAAATGTCACCACTTGAGTAACCATGTGTGTAGCATATGCTAAATATGTATTTTCTAGCATATTCTAAAAAGGCAACACTATAGTGTGGAAGGAAGATCAGCACTTACCTAGGCTGATGCTTCAGGGAGAGGATTGACTATAAAAGGGTACAAGGGAACTCGTTGAGGTGATGGAAATTTTCCGTGTTATGATTATGATGGTGCTCACACACTTATACACATTTACCCATGCTTATGAAAATTTACACATAAACTGGGTGGATTTTATTGTACGTAAATTGTACCTCAGTATAGACTGATTTTGTCTGACTTCTTCCCTGTAATGATTCCCGTGCAGGGTTATTCTCTAGTGAGAAATATCTCATTCAGTCCACTCAGAAAGGGAAGAGTTGAGGGGAGTAACAGTGGCAGAAGAGCTTCTCTTTCCTACTTTGGACTTTATATGTTATCATGCTAATTTAATTCAAAATTTAAGTTCAAGAATATGAAGTAGGTAATTCATCAGGAATTAGATCAACTATTAACTTTAATTTGTCTCATTTTACTGTAAACGGGTATTATATTTGGATGGCAGTACCGCTTAGAACATATATTCATTTATATTTCACTTTGAAGGTGGATTTTTAAATATATATATCTGAATTACATTAAGCTCTTATTATTTGATTCAATAATATATTGGTTATTTGGTTAACTGGAATATAAAAATATAGCATAATTTCATTTTATTATTAATATCTCTAAATTTTAAACATGTTTTTTTGAAATGCACTAAGATCTTTAATTCATTAAATGTTAGTCTCTAAAAATCTGAGATATTTTATAATTATAGTTCTTCTAGATATGAATGCATTTTTTATATATATATATATATATATATATGTGCTTATTTTTTCAGGCCTGGTTGTAGTATGCTTGAAATTTGGGATGTGGAAGACCCTTCTAACTCAGCTAACCCTCCCTTATGTAGCATCTTGCTCAAGGATGCGAGGCCATACTTCACCACAGTGTTTCAGAATAGTATGTACAGAGTGTTAAAAGTTAATTGAGAAAAGACTGCCCTTTACACTATGGTGCAAAGAGGTGCACAAAAACAATCACTTTAGTTTATTTACATTAATAAAAATCACAAGCTTTAATAAGAGACCCTTAAAAACAAGATAGGAAAAATGATTTAAAGTTTTTCTAATTTCTAAAAGGTAAATTATTTCATTGTTTTCCATTGAATGTCAGCCTTATTAAACTTATCATATAAATGAGTAAATAATTTCATATTCCATAAATAAATGTTCATCTTAAAGTTTTAAAGAAGAAAAATATATGTAAGAGAACAATGAAATTGAATAAATCAAGAATATATAAGTCCTTTTGTATCCAACTAGGTGAATTGCTTCTAATTTTCTCTAGTTCTAGGATGTACCAACTCAAACTCTTTAAAACACTTAAAAGAGACTAATGCAGTTTCTGAAATGACACTTCCCTAAGATCCTGCTACTGATCACAACCTCTATCTTTGTGAGGAAATTTGTTTGTAACCATGTGTATATTAAGGTTGTTTTTGCCTTTAGTAGCCCTCAGGAAAGATCTTTAATAGCTTTTAACAACTTTTTTTTATCATTTCAAGTTAAATATTTTTCAAAACAGCTTATTTTGCAATGTTTTCAATCTTTTTAAATTTATTTATCCAGCCAGATATTTTCCACTGATCAGTTCTCAATTTAAGTTCAGCAGATTATTAATCTGTCTTTTAGAATACAGTGGTTTTTTTTTTCTTTTACTATCCAAGTAAAAATGTTATAGTACACAGCCAAATTTAGGGCTTAAGCATAATCAGAAAAGAAAACCCAGTTAAATTTATCAAATAAAATTTGAAGAAGCAAAGGCATTTTCATCTTGAAGTCCTGTAGCTCATTGGTCATAGTCATTTTTACCCCCGTCACCATCTTTTTTAATAATATGTTTTAAGTCCTTATTTAGTTTTGGTTTTGGATGAGGACAGTAATGTTTCATAGATCCTCTCTTCCAGTATAAAACCTATCCAACAGTAATGCTTTGAAAAGTGGTAGTTATCTAGAAAATATGGTTGCCAAGTGGAAAGTTAAACACTCTCTCTGATTGATAGATGTTGAATATGCCATATCTGTAGTATTTTAATGTGCATCTACTTTAATAATCTTGGAATGTTTGTAATTCCCTTGTTTTTGGCCCTCTCTGTGTTTGAGATAGCAAAATTACTTAATTCCATAGATTAGTTCATTTATAGTAGGTAGAAAAGTACATATACAGGAAAACCAATAAATTATTTTTCAACTTTTATTATAATTGTAAAATATTTTAATACAAGATACAGAACAGCTAAGAATACAAAACTGTATTTATATTCACATCTCAGATACTTTGTTTTGATCTAAGTATGGGGCAAAGAAGTAAAGGAGATAGAACACCTAACACAAAAATTGAAATATATTTTGGATGATGCTTTCATAGGAACTATTCTAAAGAAGTTGGTAGAATTTTTAAAGAACTTTATCAGTTAATAAAATATGCAGTACAAGTATATTTACATGGATTTATATATAGGGAATCAATAAAGTCATTTTCAACTTTTATAGTTGTAAACTATTTTAATACAGGATGCAAAGCCAATAAGAAAGCATTATTTTAGCATTTTCAAATATTTCATTTGGTGTAAATGTGAGATAAAAAAGCTACAACACCTAAGATTAATGAAATTAAAGTAGCACATTTTGGATAGTATTTTCATAAGCAACATTTAAAAGAAATTGCTAGAACAAAAATGGATGCAACAAAAATGGATGAGTTGGATTAACTAAAACATATTTCATATAAATATAATGTATTAATATGAATTTATGTTATTTTCACGTGCTATATATGTTTTAAATTAAAAAAGCCCTTGAAGATCCTGGCATATGTTTTCTGTCTTTCTTCATTCTTTACTAAAACACATTTGGAAATTGAAATCACTCTGATATGAAAGTAGAAATCATGGTTTCCTGACCGTGTTTACATTGATAGTGTTTTTTTTGACCATTTTAAAACAATTCTGTGTAGTCTCACACAAAAGGCAATGTACTGTGGAGGAAATAGTGTGGCTTTGTAACCAGTTGGATCTCACTGTGAATCCTGATAACTTTCATTTACTAGGTATATTACCTACCATCCATCGAAAAGATATTTCTTGAACACTTGATGTATGTCAGGCACTATTCGTGGCTATGTGGCTTGACTCTGAAAACTTCAGTTTCTTAACACAAAAAGGAGACTCACACTACCTACTTGGCAGAGTCATTTTGAGGATTAGTGAGATGATGTGTTAGAGCACATACAGGCCCTCGACAGTTGTTAGCCCATTCACTCTTTCTCCCTTACCCACCAATAGCCAGTTTTGTAATACCGTGTTACCTGGTGTGTTGTCTCATTTCAGAATTCCAAATAGTCCTACTTTAAAAATAAATTTTATTCTTTAGTTGGAGGGAAATTGCTTTACAGTATTATGATAGTTTCTGCCATACAACAATGCAAATCAGCCATAATTATACATATATCACCTCCCTCTTGAGCCTCCTTCCCGAGCCTCCCTCACATCCCCAACTCCCACCCGTCTAGGTCATTACAGAGTGCCTGGCTGGGCTTCCTGTATTATACAGGAACTTAGCACCAGCTATCTGTGTTACACATGGCAGTGTATATATGTCGATGCTACTTTCTCCATTCATCCCACTCTCTCCTCCCCGCACTGCGGCCACAAGTCTGTTCTTTACATCTGTGTCTCCATTCCTTCCCAGTAAATAGGTTCATATACTAATGCAAATAGTCCTACTTTTCTTTGGTGTCTATAAGTAAGAATACTGGACCACTGCTTACTTTTTAAATATAAATTAGGTTATTACATTCTTGTCTGTGTACATTTTATTATCTATTCTTTGGAAATCTGAAAAAAATATGCATGAATGCTGTTTGTTGAGTAATGGGTAGATTTTTCCTCAGTGCAAGGAAGCGTTTTCCTTAGTTTCCTATGGTCATATTTTTGCACACTTACTTGAAACCATGATAAAAGTGAGTTGTGCACAAGTTCAATAATTCCCTCCACCATCAAGTTGTCAGAAGCTGATATACAGCTTCAGTAAATAATATGTGTGTTATATGCTAGTCTTTTGCTGCTAAGAACACTACATCAAAAATCATTGAATACTTTTCATGGGGGATTCTCTGGTAGCTCAGCTGATAGAGAATCCGCCTGCAATGCAGGAGACCTGGGTTCAATCCCTGGGTTGGGAAGATCTCCTGGAGAAGGGAATGTCTACCCACTCCAGTATTCTGGCCTGGGAAATTCCATGGACTATATATCAAAAAGAGTTGAACATGACTGAGTGACTTTCACTTTACTTTTCATGTTAATTTTAATAATAAAACTATGCTTATATTTTATATGTTTGTATTATACAAGCCATACAAACTCATTATGGAAAATTAGTTTTGAAAAAAACAAAAAATTCAAAAGGGGAAAATGTTCACCAAGACATTATTAATATCTCATTGTTTCCTTCCAGTCTTTAGGCATAAGTTTTTGTTGTTTTAATGTAAACAGTTTTATCTTTTGTTCTTCATGTAATAAATATGGAAATGTTACATACAAACTATTTTTAATGGCTCCATAATGCCCTATTTTGTATATAAATATATGCACAGATATTTGTATCTTAACCATTATTTAGCTGTTTCCACTTTTGTGACTATGTAGATATCATAGTACAATATATAAGATATGTATAGAACACTGCCATGAATTCTTTTTTTAATTTTCAAATTATTTCTTTAGGGTACATTCCCATAAATTTCTTTCAATAAAACACTATGGATACTGTCAATGCAGTTTGCCTCAAATTACCTCTGCAAAAGTATTGTATGCATCACCAAAAATCAGTGTGTGATAATGCTCATCTCACAACACTCGTTAGCATTGGGTTTTTTATTAATGATTTTTTGCTAATTTGTGACACCCAAAATGGTATTATCATTTTAATTTGCATTTATCCCATGGTTTGTGTGATTGGACCACCTATTCATGTTTGTAAATGGTTCCATTTCCTCTTGTACATTGTCTGTTTACATTTGTCTGCATATATTTTATGAAAGCCCAGCCTGGCACTGAGACCAGCTGTGTTACAGATCCTCACTGTTGGTGATTCTGTCTTGTCATTAAGTATTCCGTCAAGTCAATAAAAATGTCATATTAGTTTACCTACTCCTCAATAAGCTTGGCATGATGCTTCAGCCTGTCTAAAATAGTTTATAATTTATACTATATACTTTATACTATATAATATACTTTATAGTATATCCAGGATGTCATATTTAATATTAAATGCCACGTTTAAAAATCTCAGTGATTCCACTGCTTTTAAAAAGGATTCAATGATCATAATTTCATGCTTGGACACCATTGACTTTGTAAATTGTGTTTTATGTATGAAATTTCTTAAACCATTATTGTTGATCTCATCTGAGCTGCTTTTTATAGGTTACAGAAGGCAGAATTATTAAATTTTCAAACCCAAGAATGTTCATGGAAGCATTATTTGTACCTGGTAGAGGGAGCTGGAAGCAACCTAAAGGCACCAATAGAGTGAGTGAGTAAAACAAAACAGTTCCATATAATGGAATATTATACAGGGGTAAATCATCTATTCACATGTCAATAGGAATGAATCTCCAATATAAGGTTAAGAATAAAAAGCTTGGAATTTTCCTGGTGGCCCAGTGATTAAGAATCTGCCTGCCAATGCAGGGAACATGGGTTCAATCCCTGGTCTGGAAAGATCCCATATGCCACAACTACTGAAACCTGCCTAGAACCTGTGCTCTGCAGCTGGAGAAGCCACCACGGTCCACGGTAAGAAGCCCACTCACCACACAGAGCAGCCCCTGCTCACAGCAAACTAGAGAAAGCCCACGCTGCAATGAAGACCCACGGCAGCCAAAAACAGATACATACATTTTTGAAAAAAAGAATAAAAAAGTTATCAATGGTTGTATATGTATGCATGTGTAAGTATAAATGGTATTTGTAAATAGCCTAAAAGCAAAACAAGAATATTAGGAGATACATGTGTAGCAAAACAATAAAAGCATAGGCAGAATTCATACGAGAGTTAGGCCAGCAATCACTTCTAAGAGAGAGTGCAATCCAGAGGAACCCTGGGTGCTTAAATGTCCCTGTTCTAACTGGGTGTTAAGTATGTAAGTTTCATTTTGTAATTAAGATGTGTGTATACTTGATAATGTTTGATATATTTTATACCCTTCAAAGTAAGGCATTGATACCACATCAGTGGTTCTTAAACCTCAGATTCTCTTGTAGTGGTTCTAGGGTGCTTAAACAAGCATCATCAGACTGAAGTACAACTTGTCAAATTCTCAAATTGTAGATGAGCGTACATTTGCATAATGTATTACTTAGTTTCTTTAAATGGCAGATGATATGACAGTGCCTATATTGAACAACCAGACTGGATAGAAAGTGATTATTATTTTTTATTCTTATTTTAAAATTTTTTTCTATAAAAGTAATTCATGTTCACAAAGGGAAAGTTGGAAAATCCATAATAGTTGTAAAAAGAAACTACATGATCTTTCAGGAGTGGTAATAGCTTTTTAAAAATTACATTATAGACTGAAGAAAGATATCATTCATAGAAATTTTGTTACAATTCAGAATATATTTAAAAAATGTGCAATATAAAGTGGCTTCTTCATGTCCTTAAGATAGCCTCCATGTGATGAGAATTCTGTTTTTGCAGCCCATCAGAGTATTTGACAGCCTCTGCATATCAAATATTCATGTTGTTTAATAGTTAAGATAAATGCAAATTTGTTTTTATTTTTTCAAAGGTCAAGATTTTTATTACTCAGCAGTACCTTGTTTAGAACTTCAAATTGGCCTCACTGTTTCTCTTGTATTGTGCTAAATTACCTCGTTTTCTCCCCCTGTTGTTAACTACAAAGATTAGAAAAAATACAAAATGTACACAGTTACTAGAATACTGTATATATCCATTCTGAAAGAGATGAGAATACCAGACCACCTGACCTGCCTCTTGAGAAATCTGTATGCAGGTCAGGAAGCAACAGTTCAAACTGGACATGGAACAACAGACTGGTTCCAAATAGGAAAAGGAGTCCGTCGAGGCTGTATATTGTCACCCTGCTTAACTTATATGCAGAGTACATCGTGAGAAATGCTGGACTGGAAGAAACACAAACTGGAATCAAGATTGCCGGGAGAAATATCAATAACCTCAGATATGCAGATGACACCACCCTTATGGCAGAAAGTGAAGAGGAACTAAAAAGCCTCTTGATGAAAGTGAAAGTGGAGAGTGAAAAGGTTGGCTTAAAGCTCAACATTTAGAAAATGAAGATCATGGCATCTGGTCCCATCACTTCATGGCAAATAGATGCGGAAACAGTGGAAACAGTGTCAGACTTTATTTTTTTGGGCTCCAAAATCACTGCAGATGGTGATTGCAGCCATGAAATTAAAAGACGCATACTCCTTGGAAGAAAAGATATGACCAACCTAGATAGCATATTCAAAAGCAGAGTCATTACTTTGCCAACAAAGATCGATCTAGTAAAGGCTACGGTTTTTCCAGTAGTCATGTATGGATGTGAGAATTGGACTGTGAAGAAGGCTGAGTGCCGAAGAATTGATGCTTTTGAACTGTGGTGTTGGAGAAGACTCTTGAGAGTCCCTTGGACTGCAAGGAGATCCAACCAGTCCATTCTGAAGGACATCAGCCCTGGGATTTCTTTGGAAGGAATGATGCTAAAGCTGAAACTCCAGTACTTTGGCCACCTCATGTGAAGAGTTGACTCATTGGAAAAGACTCTGATGCTGGGAGGGATTGGGGGCAGGAGGAGAAGGGGATGACAGAGAATGAGATGGCTGGATGGCATCACCGACTCGATGGACATGAGTTTGGGTGAACTCCGGGAGTTGGTGATGGACAGGAAGGCCTGGCGTGCTGCAATTCATGGGGTCGCAAAGAGTCGGACACGACTGAGCGACTGAACTGAACTGAACTGAGAGGAGCCTTTGCAGATACTGACTTCCTTATTATGCTTGCCTGATACTAAAATTCATCTGTAACTTTTAAACACAGACAGCAGTCTTTATTTTTTTTGATTCCATTAAAGTGGTATGTATGATTCACATATAGACATTGAGATTTTTCAAATGAAGCTGAAGGGCCCTTCATGGAATATTTTGGATTGAATCATAACCCAAGAATCTAGGACTTAACATCTGTACAGAAATAGCACCTCAATTACTGGAAAAGAAATAGCTTGTTCACACGCCTTCATCTGAGAGAGACCTAAGAATACAAAGGGAATCTTAACATGAATGGAGTTTGTTTTAACTAGGTTAGTGTGGCAGCCACAAAGGTACACCAGCCCTCAGACCTTCTTCTGGGAAAAAACTAACTGTCCATCTGCAGTTTACTGACAGCCTCCTCCTGCAGCCCCTTCTGCATCTGCCACTAGTGTTCAAGCCAAGGTCACACTCTTTCGGGAAGTCCTCAGCCGGTGACAGGGCATAGCAGCGTACCAGGGCCTGGCCGTCCCTGCCCAGTGCTGGACTTTGGAACTCCCTGCTGAGTAAGCCAAGACCTGGTTGGATCCCCCTGGCTCTCCTTTCTTGCTCCTTCTGTTGTAGGTATCAGATCCACCTCATTCCTAAAATCTTCCCTAACCAATCCAGCTCCCTCCTCTAACAGCTGATCCCCCTTCCAGTAAGCCTCTTGTCCCCTCTCAGCATCTGTTTCCTGGAAAATCTGAACTAACCTAGGTGGGTGCCGGCCCGAATCCCAAGCAGAGCAAGTTCAGGGTTTTTGTCTCAGTCTGCCGGGGATTCTGGAGAGGTGTGCTATTCTGTGTGTGTGCAGGGCTTATAAATACAAAACAAAACAACTCTGACCGTAGGAAAATCTAGTTTTCCATGAATTTTCCTGACCACTCAGAGATGGTGCCTCCAAAGAAACTTCTTTTTAGAAGTTCACTGAGGCCCTTAAGGTAATCCCTTTTGGGGCTATATCGTGGTAGCTGTTGTCAGGAGAGGGGGACTGCATGACTGTGAGATGCCCATGCTTCTCACACCCTGGACCTTAGTCAAACCTCAGAGTTTCCAGAATAAAGTGCTATGTGAACCATAGAAGCCAGGCATTCAAACCATCAAAGCTTAGTAAATACACATGCATGCTTCTTTGAGGATTTAAACACTGAAATTTGATCACAAATTACTCTAGCTAAGTCCAGTTATCTTAAATGTAACAGCTGAGCTTTATTAGACACTCTATGCTGCTGCTGCTGCTAAGTCATGTCAGTCGTATCCAACTCTGTGCGACCCCATAGATGGCAACCCAACCAACAGGCTCCTCTGTCCCTGGGATTCTCCAGGCAAGAATACTGGAGTGGGTTGTCATTTCCTTCTCCAGTCATGAAAGTGAAGAGTGAAAGTGAAGTCGCTCAGTCGTGTCCGACTCATGGCAACCCCATGGACTGCAGCCTACCGGGCTCCTCCGTCCATGGGATTTTCCAGGCGAGAATACTGGAGTGGGTTGCCATTGCCTTCTCTCTAGTATACTGAAAAGCAAAGCTATCATAATCTGAAACATAGTTCATGTTTATTCCCCATGCTTACCAAAATGATTTGCTGTATTATAAAAGCAATTTATTTTGGTAATATCTAGGCAGGAATGTCCACTAAAAAGTTATAGTGCACAAAATGTTTATTTTACATATGCCTAGTGCCATCTGCTGGCTATGACGTATTATAACATTTGTCATGAAATAGTGTCCTACTCTTAGTGACTCCAAGGGCTGTATTCCCCAGGCTCCTCTGTCCATGGAATTCGCCAGTAAAGAATACTGGAGTGGGTTGCCATGCAAACTGGTTCCTTAACACTTTCTGTAGGTATGTTATTTCAGCAAACTGATTCCTTAACACTTTTTGTAGGTCGTCATGTTTCGTGAATGAAATGTGTTTCATGTTTGCATGTGTTTTAATAGAAAATAGGGGGCGTCCCTGGTAAAGGGTAAGAGTCTGCCTGCAAAGCAGGAGACCTGGGTTTGATCCCTGGGTTGAGAAGATTCCCTGGAGAAGAGAATGGCAACCCACTCTGGTATTCTTGCCTGGAAATTTCCATGGAGGAGTCTGGCAGGCTACAGTCCGTGGGGTCTTAAAGAGTCCAACACGATTGAGTGACTAACACTTTCACTTTCACTTTAATAGAAAATAGGAAAAATCCAAAGGAGAAATGAAGAGAACTCAAGGACATGAACTGCACTCTTTTTTTTTTTTTTACATTGTGATTTACTCACAGTGATAGAAGCATAATTCCTGCTTCTCTCCCTTGCCCCCACGCCTCTGCTATTTCATTCATCCAACTCCCACCTCCCATGCCTTAGAAGGTTCTGTTTGATTTCGTCCCTCCCTCCCTGTCCAGGACCACGGATACACTGAGACTCCCAACACAGCACTTTCACTGCAGCAGCAATGACTGCTTGAAATCGCCATGTCCCTTTCTCTTGCCTGTGCTCACACTCTCCCCCAAGTCTGTCAGGGCCTTAACTGTTGCTCTCCTCTTGCTCATCTTTCACGTCTCTGCTCAGAAGCCCCCTCCTCCTGGAAGCTGGGGTCCTGCCAGCTCCTCCGTAGTCTGCTAATGTCACTTCCCTTTGCCATGTTGTTTGACCATTTAAGTTGTCTGACTATCCTTGGGAGTCTTTAATTGAGCTGTGAGTTACTAAAATACAAGATTCATATTTATTTCTGTTTTCCACCCACCTCAGTACCTGGCACTGTACTAGATACACTAGGCACTCCCTAGTAAAATTTCAGTAAATACTGCGTTAAGGAATAATGTTGAAAATAACTAGAAAAATTGAGTGGTGAGTGATCCCTTTAGGTCTCTTTTCCTGTTTGCTGCTGCTACTGCTAAGTCGCTTCAGTTGTGTCCGACTCTGTGTGACCCCATAGACGGCAGCCCACCAGGCTCCCCCATCCCTGGAATTCTCCAGGCAAGAACACAAGTGGGTTGTTGTTTCCTTCTCCAGTGCATGGAAGTGAAAAGTGAAAGTGAAGTCGCTCAGTCGTGTCCGACTCTTAGTGACCCCATGGACTGTAGCCTACCAGGCTCCCCATTGCCTTCTCCACCTTTCCTGTTTACTGTCCCTCTTACACAGTTATTACTAGTTTGCTTGTGTGCCCAGTCATTTCCAACTCTTTGCAACCCCATGGACTGTAGCCTACCAGACTCCTCTGTCCATGGGATTCTCCAGGCAAGAATATTGGGGTGGGTTGCCATTTCCTTCTCCAAGGGATCTTCCCAATCTGGGGATCAAACCTGAGTCTCCTGCATTGCAGGCAGATTCTTCACCTGCTGAGTCAATTATCCCACAGATGGATCAACAAAGTCTTAATTATTTTCAAGTATCCAACCCTGTATTAGGTGCTCTGAGGATCAAGTTCAAAATATCAGTATCTAAATTAAGACTGAGTTTGGATCCCTGCTCTGTCATTCACTAGCTGGGCACTTCATTTAACATTTTAAAATTTTACCATCTTCAAAATGGAGGTAACAAAGGTTTATCCCTCAAAATGGCCTTTTGAAGAAAAAGAAAATGAGGTAACACATGTAAAGAGTATGAAACAGAGTTAAGTGTTCAGTTATGCTGCTTATTGTTCTTTTGAAAGTCCAGGAACCGACTGAAGATCAGCACAGAGAACTGCTGCCTAGGTCGGGGTTCTTTATTCCTTAGGGACTCTCTGCCCCCTCTAGAGTCCATTGTCAGCATTTTGCTATGTCAATTTGCAGAAGCTTTACTACTGTGTTGTTTCTCTGATCAGGGCTAGCTAATTTCATATCTTTAATTTTAAAAAGCCATTCTGCTAAAAACAGAAATGTGCACAGCCTAAATATGGGACTGTATTGGGCTTCTCTTGTGGCTCAGCTGGTAAAGAATCTGCCTGCATTGCAGGAGACCTGGGTTCAATTCCTGGGTTGGGAAGATCCCCTGGAGAAGGGAAAGGCTACCCACTCCACTATTCTGGCCTGGAGAATTCCATGGACTGTATAGTCCATGGGGTCACAAACAGTCAGACACGACTGAGCAACTCTCACTTATGGCTTATTCTACAAAAGCTGGTGTGGCCAGATCACGTTGCCTTTAAAATAACTTAGAATTTACTCAGTTTACTTTCCCTTTAGGTAAAAATAAGAAACCCAACCATCTCAGGTCTCCAAAGTATAGCTTCTGATTAACTTCTCACCAGTAAAGGCAAGGCAAATTAAAATAGAAAAATAACTGCTTTTAAAAAGGACACGAATACCATCAAGGGAGTTGATTTCCTGTGTACAAATTTTACCTAATGTCACAGGCTCATTGGGTGGAGGTTGGTGAAAGTACTTCTAGATGGAGTTTGCAAATATTTTTCTAAATTCCTGTTCTTATAGATGACTTAAGAGAGTCAAGTAGGAGAAAGGGTAAACAGAGGCAAGGGTTTGTGGCTTGGTTCTTTAATAAGTCACTCTCTCTCTTTTCTCTACCTCTCACTCCTGCTACTGGAAACAAGGTTCGGAGAAAGAAAGGGATGGTGGAAGAGGGGAGGATGTGGAGGGAAAGGAAGGAGGTGGCTGGTGGTTGAGGTAGATGATAGTAGCTATCTGGATTGCCTAGAGCAGCTTCCCAGAAGCTCTTTTTCACATAATTGGATAAAGCCATGATGGTGGACAGCCATAGTATAAAACTTGTCTTGTAAGACCAATCTCTCAGATTATCTACTTAGGCTGGGGACTCAATCTCAAGCCAGTGGACTTTTCCACACTCTACTCCCCTCAACAGGTGATTTTTTTTCCCCCCTAGGCACTATTTTCCTACTATTACTAGCACCCAAGAGAAAATAAACTTTGATTTTACAATGTTTTAGCTAATGCCACTTTCTCAGTTTAGGTGGTTTTTAATTATGGACTCATACACACTTGTATGAAATTACTTTCATACTTAGAAATCTTCTGACATACACACAAAACCATCCTCATATTGGCTGTATCCACAGCCCTCCTGAGTCAGAAGCAAGGTGATAGAAAAGTAGAAAGAGATCCTCACTGAAGAAACATTGCTTTCTCTAGAACCACCCCCTCCTGCAGGAAAATGAATGTAGTTATTATTAAGGCAAGAAATTTTTGGCATTATAACAGTTTTCTTAACTGAGTCTATTTCAGAAGATAAATATGAGAGTTCGGTAAAAGTTATACAAAGACTTTTCACAAGGTCACCTATTCTGTTCTCCAGATCAGAAAAATAGGAATGAAATTTCTGCTTCCTCCTTTATGCCTCCACCGTAGGATAAAGACTTGCATTGCAGGATCAACATTTCAGTGGCTTTCCTTCTATTAACCTTCATTTGGTTTCCAACCCTTTTGAGCTGGGGCCCAACAAGGATTCTCCTGCTCGGTGTTGCTTGCACCAATGGAATAAAACCAAGTTTGGTGCAGAAGCAAAGGAAAGCTTCAGCCTTTGATCGGAGAATGGAGAGGTATGAGCTTGTGTTCTAGACACATGCTTTCGCCAAAGGGCTGCTTTATAGAGTTTGGAGGTGAAGAGTAGGGAGCTCTCCAGGGGCAGGCACAGTCATGTTGCTCAGGGCTCCAGCTCGCAGTGTCAGGTGCAGTGTCTCTGCAGGCAGCCCACCAAGTTGAGGTGTCAGTGCAGTGGCTCACACTGGGAACTCGAATCTGATGATGTGTTAGGTACCAGGCCTCTGCACACGCCGCCTATAGGGAAGTGGAACTAAGCACAAAAGAGATTAGGCCTTATCACCTAGATTACATCTTACTAATATTTTTCCTGGGTATCCAGTAGGCTTTGCTGGTTACAATTTTCCCTAGGAGTACAAAACAGGCCTTCATAGAAAAGCCTTCCTTTGCATGCCCAAGACCTAACTCAATGCCTGATTTTCATAAGTACTTGGTAAATGTTTTCAGGATGAATTTATGTATACAAACAGATTCTGTGTGCATGGTTTCCATGGAGAATCAGACTAGGCAAATAAGGGAAATCAATGGGTCTTGAAATTTAAGAAAAATAACCAAACATATTATAATATTGCTTAGATGAATTTCACTCTTTTATGATGGATATCTGTCTTTCTGTTTGAAGCTACTCCTCGCTTACCTGACCAGCAGAAGTCTCTTTTGCAGGCAACTCGCTCTAGTTTGGCTTCCCAGGTGGCGCTGGTGGTAAAGAATCTGCCTGCCAATGCAGGAGATACAAGAGCCATGGGTTCAATCCCTACGTTGAGAAGGTCCCCTGGAGGAGGAAATGGCATCCCACTCCAGTATTCTTGCCTGGAGAATTCCATGGTCAGAGAAGCCTGGCAGGTTACAGTCCATGGCGTTGCCAAGAGTCAGACATGACTGAACATATGCTTCTTATCCCCATTCCACTCTTAATTCAGATGATCTGTAAGGCCTTTGGCTCTTAAAAGCCCATGATCTGTGAAGACTCATTGCCACTGACACCATAATTTCAGGAGGAGGGGAAGAGCAAAGAAGTTTACACCAAAATGTGAAAATGGCAGAAACTTTTAGATTCAGGTGAGCGATATTAAACACTGGAGTTCTACCTTCATAAGAAATTTTAGAAGATAGATGAAATAATTTAAATATTATTGTTGCAAAACAAAAGTGAAAATGGATAACAAATAGAGTGTCTCACAGCATATGCTATCAGTCATTTGAAAGGTAAGGAAGTTTCCATTCGATATGTTTTCAAGAAAGGCCTTCCAAAAGTTTATGTTGATGATTTTTTTTAGTAACACACTTAGACCCTGAATTCAATCCAGTTTAGTTCAGTTAAGTACTTTGTCAGCATTTTTTTCATGGCTGGTGACAGAAGGAGCAGTGGTAGGGTTGGTATAGCCTGGGGGTGCAAGGCAAGGCTGAAACTGGGGGTGGGGAGCCAGCTGTGGCTGGTGCAGCATGGAGAGGGAAAGGGAGGCAGGCACACAGGTCCTTCTGTAAACCCAGGGACTCCAGCTCACAGCAGGACTCCTGCTCTTTCTATTCTCACAGTAACAGGTCAATTATATCTCAATAAAAAAGGAAGAAAAAATTTTAAAAAAGTGATTCAGTGGGGAGCTGCAGAGAGAGTGAGTTGCCCAGCTGACTCAGCGCCAGGCTCACTGGGAGACTTAGGGACCCTGTTTGTTCTTGGGGAAGTTCAGGTTTCTGCTGTCCAGACTACAGGCTTCTCTGCTGAGTCAAGCACAAAATTAGCTTTGAACGAAAGACAAGGGCACAGGCCTTTGCAGCATTTCCTGTTTTTTGTTTTGTTTTGTTTTTTTAATAGAGCCCATTTGCTGGAATTTAAAATGCTCTGGAGGAAATCAAATTCTCATCTGAGGAAATTTTGTGATGGTGTGAGGTGTGTGTGCAACTCCATGTAGCTTCTGAGGGTGTGGAGCTGTTCCCAATGATATGAATGGAGCATTCAGCCAAACAGGGTAGGCGCTCAATTTAGAACATGGAGGTGAATGGCTGATGTGACATCTTGCTGATCCCTCTTGAAGGCGAAGTTCCCCGAGTATGTAAAAGACTTGAAAAATAACATAAAATTGCCTTACACTCATAAACCAGTAGATTGTAAATTAAAAAAAAAATGAGAAAACATTTTTAGGGCTTTTGCTCCATGAGAAGAGGGAAATGATATGGTGGTGGGGGAGCACAAGGATGTGGGTGAAGCATGGCATGTGGCTGCATTTGGTTGTTCATGCAGCCAGAGATACAGAGGAAGTCAGAAAGCCTATTAAGTGATGTCTTAATACAAGAGTAAAAATGAGTGTAAGGGTATATTGAGCTGTCAACTAGGCAGCTGAGGGCAATTGAGATCAGAACTGCTACAATGAGTCTGGGTTGACCCAGATTCTCTATTTCAACTTCTTCATGGTGATCAGTAACTTTAGGGTGAGTCCAAAGACACTTGGCTTTGCCAATGGTTTAGTTTACCTGTGCCTGAAGTAGAGCATATTCAGTGTGACCACGTCTGACTGCTGAGAACACGGATGTTTGTGAAGAGTTGACCCTCTCTTAGGGAGCAGAGCCTGTGATCACAGGATAGCTCTCAGAGATGGGTGACGGGTTATCATCCTCAGACGTGGTTAACAGACAAGAAAAATGCCAGCACTCATGCCAAGAAAGTCACTTTCAAGGCAAAATCAGACAATTTTTAACAAATGATCACCAGCCTCTGAAAAAAATTCTCTGCCCTCGAGGACCCTCAGGAGGAGACAGACAAATAAACCAACAGTTACACCCAGTATTACAGGCACCATATATTTCCAAAATGTGAAAATAAACACAGAAACACATAGGAACACTGCATGGACACTGGATCATAATGACTTTTGAGAGGTTGAAGTTATCAGTTTGCGAAAGAGCTGCATATGGACTAACGGACATCCCCCTTCCCCGCTATGAAACACTCAGCACTTCTCGGTGAAAGCAGAAGTCGGATTCCCACAGCATCTCCAAAATCCCCACAAATTCGGCATTTTAAAAAGCCTTCCCAGAAAGGGAAGGACAAGAAGATGCAAATTGTATGTAGAATTCAGTAATTGTTAGGTATTTAATATTACTGCAACTGCTGTTGTTGGCCAAAATGAAGCCCTTTGTACCCTCTTTCTCTAACTAGGGCTAAAACCGACACAATGAAACTCAGATACTTAAGAAATCTGAAAAGTAAGCAGAGGAAAGTAAAAAATTGAAAAACCAGTATTTGGGGGTCATTTTTCTTCCTTTATTTCACCCTTCTCCCAGGAAAGTGGCCCCAGTTATGGAACTGGACAGCAGTCAGAGACATCAGAACTCTGAACCTACCTTTGTCAACCAAAACAAGAAAGGGGGCCCCCTGCAACCTGAAAAGTGTGGGACACATCCCAATTTTTTCCTCTTCTTTTTCTATTTGTAACATAAGGGTGGCCCCAGTCTGGAACTTCATAGCAGTGGTTGTGGTATGAACACCTAAAGCCCTGAGGAAAAAAAATTGAGTTTCTCTGGTCAGAGAATCAGGCAAAAAGCATTCTCTGTGTCCCAAAGATGATGGGGGAAAGCTCCATTATTGTTTCCTCTATTTTATCTCACCACTACTATGTGATGTAGTGCCACTCACATAGAACTGCAGAACAGATCCAAATAAACTCTACGAGGAGCCCATTTTTCTGGCCAGAGGAACCAGGTACCAGTGGCCCTGGGAACTGGAGAGTGTGTGGGAAACCCTGGAGAGGCCAGAACTGGAGAAACAAATGCTCTAAATTCTGTGTACAAACCAACAGGGCTCTGGGCTCACTGCCCAGGCTGCACATGAATGAGTCAGACCTAAAGCTGTATCACAGTCACTTTGAGACCTGACCTGAGGTGAAACCAGTTCCACAGAATTTTTTATCTGTATCTAATGAGGTTAGTTGCTAAAGCAAACAAACAAAAATCAATATTATCCAGGAATTTGAGGGGAGAAAAACTCCAAAAATCTCCAGCAGATTTGAACAGATGACAATCTTATCCAAAATAGCAAAAGTCACATTCTTTTAAAGTGCCTATATGGGCATGTTCTGGGTCATTATATAAAACTTAAATAAAAAAAATAATTGAAAGCACTCAGGTATGTAGACAGTAATAAATATGTATGACCATAAAAGAATTTTTAAAAAATCAAAAGCAGAAAGATAGCTAGAAAACATCCAAACATTTAGGAACTAAACAATACTATACAAATAGTCCATTGGTCAAAGAGGTAAGGGAAGTTTGAAGGGAAATAAGAAAATATTTTAAAATGAATAACAATAAAAGTATAACAATTGGAAGTGCTTTGAGAAAAAATTCATAACATTAAATGCTCATATTAAAAAAAGAAAGTCTCAAATCAATAGTCTAAGCTTCCACATTAAAAAATTGGAAAAGAAGAACAAATTCAATCTAACGTATGCAGAAGGAAGGAATATATAGAGATAAGAGCAAAAATCAATGAAAGTGAAATCAGAAAAACAATAAACAAAGTCAATGAAAATAGCAACAAAATGCATAAAACTCCAGTTAAATTAACAGACAGGGGTGGTGGGGGAGTAAAACCTACCAGTATCAGTAATGAAAGAGTAGACATCACTAAGAGCACCATCAGGGGCCCCATGTTCTCAGGGGACCCAGGTCCCTTGGAGACACTGGAGGAAGATATCAATACTTCGGAGCTTAGGATGACTCTCAAGGAGGGGCTGTGGACAGTAACTGCAGACCCCAAGAAAGGTGCTAGCGTAACTAGTGATGGGGATTCGGTCCTGTAAAGGTAGCTATTTGTCCCCACCCAGCCCAGCCCCTGGGATGCAGGTGCTTGTCTGTTTCTTGGGGAGAGGAAAGAAAACATCAATGCCTATTTAAAAATGATCATTCTGTCTGTAAATTTCTAACACAGAAGGTCACAAGGAGCCCTGCTCAGCATCCCTCCCACAGCTGTTAACACAGAGATGGTTCTCTCCCCACACTTTGCTGTCAGCTTTGCTCAGGTCATCAGAGCAGATGGGTGGCAGAGAAACTGGACCTCTCTTCTCCCATCAGGGGAAGCTTCCAGGCTGTGGCAACTGAAAGCAGGGTGTGCTGGTGACAGGCAAGGCACAGGCAGATGGCACGGCAGTCAGCAGGCTAGTTCTCATACACCTGATAGACATGTCCAGAGAGTCCCAGAGATGCTGGTGTGGAACTTACAGTGCAGGATGCTCAAGGGTCCCGCAGATGTGAGCCAGCCAAGCAGTAAAAGAAATTTAAATAGCCCTGTGAGTTTGACCTCCTTTGTATCTTCCTGGTGAAGAGGCCTTGGAGAGACAAGGCAGAATAATAAAGGTCTATAATCGCATTTATTGAGTATCTATCATAGGCCAGGCACTGTGCATAGTATTCTAAACATAACATTTACTCCTTATCACAATGCTGAATTCTCCCTCATTTTCTTCCCCTCCCCTTTCTTCTTCATGTTTAGGAATTCTTTGATTAAAGGAGACCTAGAAAGCAGCAATATAAATTTGGCAAATAAATTTTAATTGGGCTTTGATTTTATGACAGGCAAAAATAAGCTAGTTCTCATTTTTTAAACAAAACTAATTTGATATCTAATCAAGTCAATACTTGATCAATATTTGTTGATTTCATTCATGAAACGTGAAGATTAAATGAAAATACACTACATATACCTCAGAAATGAAAAGAAGTACTATTTTTGCCTAGCACAGAATACCATAGGACTGCTGTACCCTGGGACTGGGGCACCATTCCCTTGGTTTTCGCTGTAAATGCCTCCCCCTTGACTTACAGGACAACCTCAGGAGTCTGAGTGAGTGCTGGCCACCCAACAGCCCTGAGCTCATTACAAAGTAAAAATGATTTTTATATATTTTATGCTTTTATACCAATCTATTTTGAAAAAGCAGTTGAAAGTTTACAATTTTAACAGAGAATGTTTATGTTAGAACAGAGGCTAGATTAAAAGATCAGCTGGGGCCCGGAACACACGTATTTTTCCTGCAGATCCAGCCAAATGTGAGACCAGGGACTGGACATAATTCATGAGAGCCAAGCTACACTCTGCAGGCAGGCTGTGTGGTAACTACCTACCTTTGCAACGCTGTCTGCTTTCACTTGTAAACACAGCCAACCAGCTCATCAGAGTAGGGCTGGAGGGAAAGCCAAGGCTGGCGGCAGGCTTGGCACCTCTTGGTGCCAGAAGCCACCTGTACACAGCATGCTGCAGAGAAATAGCCAGAATGCCCTGGAGCCAATTCCTTCTAGAAACCAGTGACAGTGGGGCTCACCCACCCCATCCACCCCCAGCATGGAGGAGCTGCCTTCAGGAGGAGGCGGAGGGTGAGGCCCTGATTGCAGAGGGTTTGGGCAGTGTCTTATTCTTGTCTGGTCCCCAGGGGCCTCGCCTCTCTGGTTATGAAATACTGCATTGAATGGAATGAACTGATTCCAGCCCCAGCTCCATTGGGAAGTTCCTTAGTGATCTTGGAAAGTGACTTCTCTTAGAGCCTGCTGCACAGCAAATCATTCCTAGCTTAGTGGCATTAAACAAATGAGCATGTATTCTCTTTCACTGTGTGGGGGTTGAAGGAGCCCAGTGAGGAACTTTTTGGTCCTTCTACAAAGTTGCACAGTGGCCGGGCTCCAGTTTTGTTGAACTCCATTCCATTCATTTGTCTGGTCGCTGGCCTGGGAGTCCTGGACAGCTAGGGACTAGAACATCTCATCTGGGGCTCCTCAGGATACTCTTCCCTAACAGTGTGATCTCTCCATATGGACTCCAGCACGGTGGCTTCAGGGCAGCCAGACTTCTTATACCAAGGCCCAGGCTCCAAGGGGACTTGCCCCAGGAGAGTGGAAAGCAGAAGTCAAGGGCCTTTTGTGACCCAGCCTCACAGGTCACAGTTCATTGTTTTCAAGGAGGTGTGGAAAATCATGTCTTTGTTCTGCTGCTGCTGCTGCTGCTAAGTCACTTCAGTCGTGTCCAACTCTGTGCAACCCCATAGACGGCCTCCTACCAGGCTCCTCTGTCCCTGGGATTCTCCAGGCAAGAACACTGGAGTGGGTTGCCATTTCCTTCTCCAATGCATGAAAGTGAAAAGTGAAAGTGAAGTCGCTCAGTCGTGTCCGACTCTTAGCCACCCCATGGACTGCAGCCTACCAGGCTCCTCCGTCCATGGGATTTTCCAGGCAAGAGTACTAGAGTGGGGTGCCATTGCCTTCGCCTTTGTTCTAGGGGAGGGAATATAGATGTCTCATCTTCATGGCAAGAACGTCAAAGAATTTACAGTTTTGCATTGAAACCTCCACAGAGCTTTTGTTTCTCCTCACACTGAATGGGAATAATAATACTTCTTGGCTAGATTCTTTCTGGGGGAAGGGAGGTTAAATGGGGCTAATGCAGATGAACTCATGACCAAAGTCACCTAGCTGACCTGGTGTCAAGGGGCCAAAATGCCCAAATAGAAGCCTCCACGTGTCCTGGGAGACGTGCTTATTCTTCCCCCAATGCATGTGTGCTCAGTCGTGTCTGACTCTTTGTGACCCTATGGACTATAGGCCCCCAGGCTCCTCTATTCATGGGATTTTTCCAGGCGAGAATACTGGAGTGGGTTGCCACTTCCTGCTCCAGGGGATCTTCCCGACCCAGGGATTGAACCCAGGTCTCCTGAGTTGCAGGCAGATTCATTACCAACTGAGCCACCAGGGAAGCCCCCCAGCATCTGTCATTTGTTGTGTCAAAGGGGAGAATTCTCAACCAGGAGTGATTGTATCTTAGACTATAAATACTGTGGTTTCTGGGGCTTCTGTCCTGTATTCTTGGCAGGTGGCAGGACGCCCAGAAGCTTATCTCTGCAGGCTCAGCTGCAACAATGTGATGTGTATGTTGCAAAGCCAGCTCCTTTACTTGCCCACTTTTCCAGAAAGCACTATGCTGGGAGGCCTGACACAACTGCTGATATCTAGTTTCACCCACCTTCCAGCTACCTTTTCCAACTCAGTCACATAAACATCTTCCTCCTTAGGTCTATTTTCCAGGCTGTGGTTCCCACAGCGGTGGTGTCATAACCCGCTGGGGTGTTGCAGCGGGCTGTCAGCGATGGTGCAAGTCATCTGTTACTAACAATAGGCTTCCCAAGTCTGCCAATGACTTATATTGAAAACAATATACAAATTAAAGAGAACTCAAGTTAATCCCCGTGATCTGCCACACTCAGTTGCCCTGAACATTCTTTCCTGTGAAAGCCTGTAATTGTTGGATAGCCTTTATTTGGAAGGAAGCAATTTTTAGCTCTTAAAGGAAACCGCAATTCACGGTGTCTTTTAAGAATGTTCCGCCACACAAGATTGCATGGACTCATGGGTGAGGCAGAGTGGCCCCATGGGGTCCTTACCCCAGCTCCCTCTAACCAGCTCTGCCCCTGGGCAAGTTACTCAGCCTCTCTGTGATTGCTCCTCTTCAAATTGGGGATAATAAAAGCATGCACCCTGTAGGCTGCTGTGAGGAGGATTAAATGATGTGTATAAAAGACACAGAACAGGGCCTGAAATCTAGCCAAGGCTAGTTTTATAGCAGCTACTATTATTTGTTATTGTGAGCCTTTTCCTTTTTTGAGGGTTTTCCTCAATGTTTTGTATGTCATGTTGTTTTGGGATGTAAAGAACAAATATATCATTACTGTGTTGTTCTGTGCCTGAATATAAATACGTTGGACATCTCAGCCTGGATTTCTTTTGTTTTCAAGATACTTAAAATTCCATGGGCCTTTTCTTTGGCTGGCTCCAGAAATATGTCTTGGGCTTGGGTAGCTCCAGGAAAAGTGAGATTTGGCACAAGGAGCTTTTCTCCAAAATTCTTCATGACTCTCTTCATTGGCTCTTCATACTTGTACCTTGATTCATTTCTCCTTCCCTACGTCCATCATTTTCAGGCTCTTTTGTTTCTGCCCAGTCCAGGGAGGGGGCAAGGAGAAGGGGAGATTCCTGCTCAAGGTTTCCAAGCTGAAGTAAAGCCAAGGCTGGGCTGAGCAGAGGAGCAGGAGTTTAGCAGATGAATCCCTGGCTTTCCAGATTGAATTTCCAGAGTTTTCAAACCAGTGCTGTGTATTACTGTGCTCTGAAGATTAAATGAACATTTGTGAGCTGATCTAAGTGTTGAAGAGAGACTCAAGTAGAGACGAGTGCTGTGGACAAGATATGCCTCTGATGTGGGAAAGCCCCTTCGTTTTGATCAGAACAGCATCTTGCATTCCCTGAATGTCCGTGTTTTCTCCTTTACTGCATAGACCCTGCATAAAGATAAATTAATATATGCTAAAAATCTGTCATGCAGCTAAGGAATAAAAACCGAGATCAATTTCCTCTTTCCCTAAAGTTTTGGATCTCAGCCTCGCTGTTTGGCAGAATCACCAGGGAGCTTCTAAATGATACAGATGCTCATCCTTTCTGATTTCATCGATCTGAGTCAGGTCTGGCCTTTGGCATCATTTCTTAAAGGCTCCCAGGTAACGTTAATGTTGCCAGAGCTCCAGGGTGCGACCTGGCAGGCCTGTGGATCCACACTGAGTGCCTGTGGGTATTCCCTGTACCTCCTTCCTCCGACCTCATGTTCCAAGAAAAGGGTCAGGTGACATCATAGATGCTTCCGGCAGGACTCAGAATAATATATTGTGTAATCTTTCAGCAAAGTTTTATTAATAGTACATAGCCTATTGTTACCTACTCATTTTCTGGGCAGTATTTTCAAGACTTATTTCCAAGATCCATCTTAAACTACTAAAGAAGAATTATTATGGACATTAATAGCTATTCATCCAAAATATAACCCCAAAAAGAAGGATGAAGAAAAAACTTTATGAAGATGAATCTCTATTGCTTTGTCCATTTTTTTTTCTATAGGCACAATTTGTTTGCTTCTCCTTCTCAAATGTACAGATTATTAAATACTAATAGTAATACTATTAGACTAGTATTACTATTAATACTAAATACTAATAGATTATTAAATAGTAATAATATAAATATTAATAGATGGATTTGAGAAAATCTTTGTCTTCAAAAAATGCAAAATAGACGCAAAACAATCTTCATTTACTGGGAAGTGTGACCACCAAACACTCAGAATTAACTCATATAAAGTAAGTAAGTCTTATACTATCACCCAGGCCAGGTTTTATAAGGTGTTGTCAGAAGCCTCATGGCTAGACACACAGGCTACCTGTGGCTTCAACTCCAACTTCTCCTTTTCTAGGGGCATGAGCCAGTCCTCTGCATTTTAAACAAACTTCCAGGTTTCCCTGGTGGCTCAGGGGTGAAGAATCTGCTCGCCAATGCATGAGTCCTGGGTTCGATCCCTGGTCCAGGAGGATCCTACATGCCACAGAGCAACTAAGCCTACAGGTCACAACTACTGAGCCTGTGCCTTGGAGCCCTGGAGCCACAACTACTGAGCCCATGGGCCGCAACTTAATTGAAGCCAGAGTGCTAGAGCCCGTGCTCCGCAACAAGAGGCCGCCACAATGAGAAGCCCATGCATCACAACTGGAGTGTAACCCCCACTTGCTGCAACTAGAGAAAAGCCTGTGCAGCACCGAAGACCCATCATAGCCAAAAACAAAAACAGAAAACAAACTTCCTAGGTATTTTGCTTGACTTTACTTTTTAAGGCAGCAATGCTATCTCTAAAACACAATTGTGCACTTAATTCCAGTAAATAAATTGGTAAAGGTTAACTCCTCCAGTGAAAGTATTGATGAGGCAGGTCTGGAGTTCAACAGGTGGCCTGTCCTGGGGGTTCAGGGCAGCTTCCCAGAGGTGCAGCATCCAGCTGCTTGAAGGGCCCCTAACATCAGCGTTGTCTCTGTCTCTGTGCTTCTACTGAACTGTCTGTTCCCTGACTTGTCGCCTTCTACCTCTGCCTCCTCTACATTCCAAGGATCATCCTCCTTGGAACAATTCTTTTCTCACCATACTCTTTCTTCCTCAACCAACCAATTCACTCAATGGCTTCTGAAATACATGCATTGGTCCAGATAGTCACAAAAGAAAAGAAATTTAGAACATGGTAAGGTATTAGTAAGATGAACTAATTTTTAAAAATATTTCGTTTAACTTGCTGAATTGTAAAAGGTTTCTTTTTAATTGAGGTGTAATTGATATACAATATTATATTAGTTTCAGGTATACAACATAGTGATTCGATATTTTTATAGATTATACTCCATTTGAAGTTATTATAAGAGATTGACTCTATTTCCTGTGCTATACAAATGCATCCTTGTAGCTTATTTATCTTAGCTGTAATGAATAATAAAGGTGTTTAACTTTCCAGTGTTCTCATTTCATTGTGCATCTAGTCTGGCTGGAGCGGACTTCAAGTGTGCTCAAGCATTGCTCTGGTTGTCCATGACTGTTATGGAGAGCTGATCTTGTATGCTTTCATTCTCTGTGTTTTATCAGGTAACTTGTATCGGACTTACCATGCAAGTTTCACTCCCATGAACAAAATAATACTGCAGATTAGAAGTCTGAAGATGGCAATGAAGGAGTTAAGTGCCTGCAGATAATCTTAAAGGACTGATTGTGTTAACTCATGTTGGGAAATGAAGAAAGACAAGCAAACATCTAGTCTAGCGTGAACCAAGTGTGCTGAGACAAACTGCCAAAGGAACTGCAGAGTATGCTGTGCGAAACTGCTTACAGGGCTGTACTATACCCAAGGGTGATGGAACTGTACAAAGCAAGATGTAGCACTTGGGCCAAGCACTGGGTGGGCTGCTGTGGCATCTGTTCAGGGGAACCTGGACGCCCAGCTTAACCCTCTCTGACTTTCACACTTTGAACAGTGTCAGGAAAAGCACTGGCCCCAAAGCATCATGAACACCACTGCACCTGGTACCAGTGCCCCCAACCCTGAGTTGAAAACTCCTCAGATATGTATAGGAGTTCATGGAGTGTGCAGTCACAGGCCCGAGGATGGAATCTGGGGCTGTGTGCTCAGTCGTTGCCACTTCTTGCTCCTTTGTCCGCTATACCCAGCAAATAGGCCATTTGGGACAGGTCAGTAAGGATTGGGATAAGCTCTTTCTCACTCTGCCCCTATTCTCTCGGTACCTTGGGGCCAATGACAACTGGATCTTGATTCCTCCTGAGGCTGCACAGAATCCATACTGCAGAGCCTCCCAAAGCTTCCAGGAACCCAGCATGATGTGTACCACTTCTCCGGCAAGGTGCCAGGGCTAGTGCTCTACTTTACCAAACTTTGCACTTCAGTGCTTGCAAGAGCAGTCTTGAGTCCAGACACAACATTCCTTGTCTGGTTGCAAAATCAGGTGCTGGAACCCATGCCACTTTCCTCTGAAGAGCCAAAGGTTCCTTACCTGTTACTCCTCCCTAAACTGTTGCCTGGGACAAAATGGACACCATAGCAACATGCAGTTTCAGGTAGGAAAAAATAAGGAATTTCCAACATTGCTGAGTATTGTGGGCTTCAGGTCATCTTCAGATGGCTACAAACTGTCTAAAGCCATTGCCTTTAATGTTAGTTTCTGAAAACAAGCCAGGATTAGTGGCAAGAGCTGAGATGACTTGAATTAATAGCTGCTCGGGAAGTAAAACAACTAAGTATTTTAGTTTTTAAATATATCTACAAAATAGATGCAAAATTATAGTTTATATATACCTTTGAAGGTTAGAGTTACATCCGATTTATAGTCCTGACATTTCAAATGATGACTTTCTGCTTATAACTAATATATGAGATCAAGTATAGCTAATACATGTGGTAACAATGGAAACAGTGAGAGACTTTATTTTCTTGGGCTCCAAAATCACTGCAGGTGGTGAGGTGACTGCAGCCATGAAATTAAAAGATGCTTGCTTCTTGGAAGAAAAGCTATGACAAACCTAGACAGCATATTAAAAAACAGAGACATTACTTTACCAACAAAGGTCCATATAGTTAAGCTATGGTTTTTCTGGTAGTCATGTATGGATATGAGAGTTGGACTATAAAGAGAGCTGAATGCCGAAGAATTGATGCTTTTGAACTGTGGTGTTGGAGAAGACTCTTGAGAGTCCCTTGGACTGCAAGGAGATCAAACCAGTCAACTCTAAAGGAAATCAGTACTGAATATTCCTTAGAAGGGCTGATGCTGAAGCTGAAGCTCCAATATTTTGGTCACCTGATGCCAAGAGCCAACTCAGAAAAGACCCTGATGCTGGGAAAGATTGAAGGCAGGAGGAGAAGGGGACAGAGGACAAGATGGTTGGATGGCATCACCGACTCAATGGACACGGGTTTGAGCGAGTTCCAGGAAATGGTGAAGGACAGGAAAGCCTGGTGTGCTGCAGTCCATGGGGTTGCAAAGAGCTGGACATGACTGAGTGACTGAACAGCAACAACAAATCATAAATATCTTCTAAAGAGTTAGTGTAAGATTTTAGCTAGTCTCATATTTGTCCTGTTATGCTCTCAATGTCCTCTTACAGCCCTTCTATACTTCACTGCCCTGGTTATAGGAGCAGAGTCTCAGGTCCTGGGTTTTGTCCCCTGTCCATCTTCCTACTGTCTTCTCAGTCATCCCTACCAACCACACGCCACAAATCCATATCTTCAGAGCATGTCTGCTTGCTATTTTTTCAAATCTTATTTATAACCCATCAATCTTTTGAGCACTAGAGTTCACTGTTTTCAAATAGAAAATGTCCTTCTGTAAGGCTCTAAATCTCAATTTATTTAATCTACTAACCTTGTTTTCTGCTATTTTAATTAATTCATTTAATCATACATTTGATGATTTACCTACAAAAAGTATGGGCACCTCTGGTGTGTTAGGCCTTGAGACAGCATAGAGCAGAGGGGGCTATGGTAGGCTACCCAGACTTCCCCGAAGTTAATGCCAGGGGTGTAGGTCGCTAAGAGCTCACCATTGAATCCCTTCTGGGACTGGCTTTTAGTCATACACATTCTATGGAGCTGCCTGCCCACGTCTCTCTCACTCCTTGAAAGAGGCCACCGCCAATAACCAGTTGGTGTGGTGTCACAGACCTGGGACCCTTGCCACAATTCAGAATGATTGTGAAGGCCATCCTAGCTCCAGGGCTCCCTGTTGGATTGATTGAGGCTTCTGCTGCATTTGGTCTGCAGTTCAATTTCTCTTTGTCCAACTCCACTTTCTTGACTCCCTTAAAAGCTTTGTTCTTGAAAGTACCTCCCCGGACTCCGGGACCACCACATACAAATTTTTATCTTAGAGATTCTTGGGGAACCTGACCTAATACAGAGCTTTCCCTCAAGAAAATTGCAGTCTAACAGAGATGTCAGACAAATAAACAGGCAAATTGACAGTGTTAAGTGATATGACAAGGGAAAGTTTAGGTTACTAGATATATGGCTCAGGATGTGAGGGGAGAAAGGAGAGGAAAGTTCCTGCAGGAGATGATTTCTAAGTGAGGGGCTGAGGATGTCAGTTATCTAGAACTGCCAGGGGCTGGGCAGAACAGACGTGTGACAGTTTAAGAGAACAGCATGTGAAGAAGTTCAGGGGGATAGAGGGCAGAGAGGACTGGGGAATGGAGAGAGATAAGGCTGGGAAGTCTAAGATCAAGGTGCTGGGAAATTCAGTGTCTGGTGAGGGGCTCCTTTCCCATTCAAAGATGGCCCTCCTTTCACTGTGTCCTCACATGGTGGAAGGGGGAGAAGGAATTCTAAGTCTCTTTCATAGGCACTAATCCCTTTCCTGAGGGCTCTGCTTTCAGGTTCTAATTACATCCCCCCAGCTCCAAATGCCATCACACTGGGGATTTGGTTTTAACCCATGAATCTGGGGAGCAGGGATTATACATTATACATAGAGCAGTGAACATTTGCTGTATCTGCTCTGGAGAATGGGACCAGGGGCATGTTGGAGGACTTCAGGGCATCACCCAGGGCCAGTTGCCAATGGAAACTAAGAATTCATAGGAGTTCTTGCCTTCCAGGCTGTGGGATTTCTCCAGCATTCCTCAATAGCATGGGATCTGAAGTTGGACAGTGGGATTTTGCCAGGTGAGTGAGATGGAAGGACCATGCAGGGGGCGGGGGTGAGGATCTTGACAGAGAGAGTTGCAGTGATGGACTGGAGTGGAATAACAAGGAGACTTAGAGGCATTGGAGGTAGGTTGCTTGAATTTTAACTGCAGGAGTAAAGCCAGATTGGGGTGATGACAAAGAGCAGGGTGGGGCTATAAGAGTGGGGGATCACATAGAATAGGAGTGCAGGTCACCAGAGACGAGAATATCAAGGAGCTGAGAGGTTCAGTGTTAGAAAGGTGCTCAAGTTAGTTGTAGCAATGGTAGGAATTAAGAGGACTGGGGACCAGGACTAGAGTAAATGGTGCTGCCTGAAGAGAAAAGCAATGATGAAAGGTAAAGATGGCAAGGGCCCCGGAGGAGCTTTCCAGAGGCAGAAAGGAGATCCAAGGAAAGAAGGGGGTAGAGTTAATGAGGGAATGAACCTGTCAAGGAGAAAGGACCTATAGAAAGAGCCAAGATTTAGAGACTACTGAGATGAGCTGAATGTATGAGGGATGGATTGTTGGCCTCAGGGAGCACAAGAGGTTGGGTCAAGGAAACAGTTTAGCAGGGAGCAGATAACTTGTGTGATATATCCAGTTGCTTATCCTGGAGAATGGGCTCAAGCCCTGACCATTCAGTGTCCAAATGAATCCATCCCCCACTTTATCTGCATCCGGAGGCAGGTGAGCATGAGGCTCAGGCTATGAGTCATCAAATTCCTGCTGGATACAGCAAGTCTCTGCCCAAATTAGAGGCTAATGGTGGAATTCATTGGCTTCCAGTGTTTCTAAGTCCACCTGGGTGTGTTTGTGGGGCACTGGGGTGGTGGAGTAGAGGGTAGATGGGGGCAGGTATGCTCAGCATCCTTTAGCAAGTAGTCTGCTCAGGTGCAGAGAGATCTGGGGGCTATGAGACACAGAATCCATGTGTGAGCACTCTAAGCATTTCACTCTCCAGTCTTTTTAATCTATTTATTCCTTAAATTAGTTGTTTCTTCCCTTCCTCATTCTGAAAAGGGTTTAAGGTGTTCCTATTAGCACTTACTATGGGCCAGGCACACAAGGGTTTCAGAAACATGCTGTTCCCTCTCTATAATGTGTTTTCCAAGCTTCCTTCTGTTTAAGCAAGATCTATTGTTCCAATGATGCCTAGACAAGTTTCATCTCCTCCCTGAAAACTCCTAAATCGTGTCAGATGTGGTCTCTCCTCTTTGTAACTCTTTCAGTACTTAGGCTCTGAAACACACATTCTCCTGCACAATCAAATGTGCTCCTAGCTTACCCTGCCTCTCCATCTAAACTGCAAGCCCTTTGGGGATGAAGACTTTATCTGAATTTTTAATGTCTCTAAAATCCACTAAGACACCAAGGACATAGTAAGCCCTCAGTAACAGGAACTGCATTTTAGGGAGACATGCCCCTCTGTAATGGAGTGTTTCTTGATGATGCACTAGAACTAGGACGAATAATGAACTTTCCGAGTTTCTCAGGAACACTCATTGGAGTATGAACAGTTTAAATTACAAGGTCAGTTACCAGAAAGACAGAAGATAAAATTTGAAAACCAATAAAGCAGCAATTTACATTTGTTCTCACCAGAGCCTAAAGGAATACATTATAATACAGTGACAAGTTAATGTTGGAGCTTTGTAGAAAGTTGAACGTTATACAGATGTACTTTGTTGCACCCATTTTAGGCTTCTGTAAAGTGTGCCTTGGTTACACAGGTTCCTCTCTTTATCTGAGCAACCACTGAGGGACACAGCTGTCAGAATCTAGAACTTGAGCTCCAGACACTTTTGCAAAAGGAGATCAAGTGACTTACTCTAAGGTAATGAGAAGTAGATGCCACAATCAAGATTCTCCTTTTGCTCTCACTCTGCGGGTAGGAGAGGGAGTGAGAGGAAAAGGGGGAAATTTGGAAGTTTCAAATAGGGCTTTGAAAATGTCAATGGAAACAAATAAGAAAATTGGTTCCCAGCAGCCTTCCTTTGGCCAAATTTTACTTTTTGTGGTTCTTTTAACAGTATTTCCCTGGTCTCTATAATATTGCTAAACTTTATTTGGGGGCATTTACTTGTCTTTATTAGTCTATGCTCATTTCCTTCTTTTAATCTCTAATTTCTCCATCCCCAACATTTTTTACAAAATTACTTTTTGATTAAAAGTTTTTATTTCAAATGTCCAAAATGTAGCTTTTAGTAAGAAAAGGATTGGGCTTGTTCCTTGGTGACCAGATGAGGAATTCACGTGTGGTTGTTCTGTGGGGTTTCTTTTTCTTAAACAAAAACAAAAACTTATTTTTTATTCATTTGGCTGCATCAGGTGTTAGTTGCAGGACGTGGGATCTAGTTTTCTGACCAGGGATTGAACCCAGGCCCCCCTTGCCACTATACCACCAGGAAGTCCTGCTCTGTGGGGTTTCTCTCCTCCGAATTTGTCTGCTTTGATCCAGTATTTCTATAAGGTCACATGAGGAAGCACTTTCCTGGTACATCTGGAACTCCTGGGGAAAAAGGCATTAAAGGTGGTCAGTAATTGTAATACTTAATCTATATTCATTATAATCTTGAGTTAATTCATAGGATCATCTGCATGCAACACACTTTTTTTTTTTTAAAGTGCAGCCTTCAGTTCTCTGTCTCTCTCTAGCATTCACCACTATGTGGCAGTCCTTGGCCTAAAGATATGAATATGAATACACTGTACTGCCTGCTCTTGTGCCTCTCAGCAAAATGAGATCTGGCACATAACCTTCACGACGATTCCATTTTCTGCTCTACCACCCTCCCTGTATGAAGCAGTCTTCTTTCTTGGGGGAGGGGAGAGAGAAGTAAGAGGAGTTGCTTACCATTTTATACAAGCTTAACGATCCACCAGATGGTCCTTATTTGTAAAGATGGTCCTTATTTGTCAAGCAGGCATGGGAAGCAGGGAACTTTAAGGGGAGGAGCAACTGCTCAGATAGCTGAGAAACTTGCAGCCCAGAGAGGGTGGGACTGGTTGGAAGATTACACAGCTGTCTGTTCAGCACTCTACTCCTCTGCATCTTCACATCTATTCTGGACTGTCAGCCTCAGGCTTTGGGAGGACAGAGGACTTACCATCCTCCATATACAGCATCCATTGCTTTGGACATTTACTGAGCAGTTACTCTGATGGAAGACGGTAAAGCGTCTGCCTCCAATGCGGGTTTGATCCCTGGGTCGGGAAGTTCCCCTGGAGAAGGAAATGGAAACTCACTCCAGTATTCTTGCCTGGAAAATCCCATGGACGGAGGAGCCTGGTAGGCTACAGTCCATGGGGTCGCAAGGAGTCAGACATGACTGAGTGACTTCACTTTACATACACTGTCATATTTATTTCTTTTTTACAGATCTGTAAGGTAGACATCTTTATTACTCTTATTTTAGGGATGAGGAGATGGAGACTCTAAAAGGTCTGGTAACTTAGCCAAGGTCACAGGGCTGGTACATGTCAGACCAGAGGCTGAAATATGGGCCTATCATTAGCCTGTGTCTTGACTGATACACTAGACTGCTTTTCTCGGGGCTTTTCCACTTGGCAAAGGGACTCAGCACTGGTGGAACTGCAAAACCCACTGCGTGTGTCTTAAACAACAGGTGTTCCTCTTTTAATTCAGTTTAACAAACTTCCACAGTCATGCTCTGTGGGACAATATGAGGCTGAGAAGTAGAGCTTCTTTGTCCTCTAGAAATTAAGAGACCAAGGGAGAGGAGGGCTGCTGCTGCTGCTAAGTCGCTTCAGTCGTGTCCGACTCTGTGTGGCCCCATAGACGGCAGCCCACCAGGCTCCCCCTTCCCTGGGACTCTCCAGGCAAGAACACTGGAGTGGGGTGCCATTGCCTTCTCTGAGAGGAGGGCAGGAACTAAGTAACTGTCAGGTGCACTGCAGAACACAGCATAATTCATCTTCATCTGGTTGTTATTCCCTGCATTCATTCCCTCAATCACTCATTTATTCATTCAACAAGTGTTTTCTCTGGCAAAAACGGTACCAGTTGAATCCAGAGGGTAATACACTGGATCATCTGACACATTATTTCAGAATCTAAGATTTCTGTACTATCACTTCAATAATTTTTTAAAAAAGAGTCTAAAAATAGTTGTTCCCTGCTTCGATGAAAGACAAGTGAAAATTTAAACTCACAAAATATAGAATATGAGGGATTACTAATTAGCATGGCAATTTTTTTCCCTTTACAAAATAATTGCCCTTAAAAAGGCATAACAGTGAATGAATGCTGATATTAACTTCCTTAAATAACGAAATCACTGGACATAAACACTTAAGGGCAAGGATCCATAGCCACGTGAAGCACCTGGAATTACAACGGAGACAATGATGTGGTTTCATTTACAAAACTGGAAATTAAGGACAATTTTTTGGAACAAGTCCACTGGACACTGCAAGGAAAGAAACTTATCCACGAGGCTGTAGGGTTTTGTGCAAAGAATGCAAACGTGGGGTGGCGGGAGAAGGGTGACTGGGATCTGCCTAGTTTTCCTAGTCTTCCTAGGCTCCCTTCAGTCATGCCTTCCGCTTGCTAAGGGAAAGAAAAATGGGTTTTCGACTAGTTTTGTGTTTTACCGGCAAGTAAAGTTTTTCTGCTTTCTTTCAAGCCACAAGGTTACAGCATTTGAAGCTAACAGAACACACTTGTTGATAATTTTTTCTTCTCTGTCCATTAAATTTTGTCACCTCCTACCCCGGTTCTTCAGTTTTAAAGTCAGGCACACACTTGCGTCTCGATCCTTATCAGCTCCCCTGGAGGTACTCTGATGGCATTTTAAATCAGGGTGCCTTGCTTGTCGCATCCTTTAGCGCGGGAGCTGCTTTCAGCAGCATTCTAAACTGAGACCACACGTCGTGAAGTAACGTGATCCAGTGGCTCTACTTTGTTAGGTTCTTTTTCCAGCGGCTGAGCCACCGAGGCGCCAGAGCGCTCGCACAGCGCCCCCGCGTGGTTATTCCCGAGCGCCTTCCCGCCCCCGCCACCGCCCCACCCTGTCCAGCCGCTCCCGCTACGAGCTGCTGGGGCCACGCGGGCTTCCCCGGGCTCCACTTTCAGCCTTAATCGGGTCCGAAACTTCCACAAGCGGCCCCCTCCCCCAGAGGGCCCTTTCTTCTTCCCGGCCGTTCCCAATGGGAGGGACAGCTGCTCCCGGAAGGCGGTTCGTGCCCTCGCCTGGCCGAGCCCCATGCGGGTCCGAAGAAGGGCACGGGTCGCGGGGCGGCCCCAGGTCGGCCCCCGCCCCCGCCGGAAGTCCGCGCGTGCGCGTTGGCCGGCCGGGAGCGCGCGTCCGGCGCGGAGGGGCGGCGGGAGCGGGGCCGCGGCCGCTCACAGTGTCCCCGCCCCCGCCCCCCGGCGTTCCGCGGTCGCCGTGACAACCGGAGCGGCGGCAACGGCGGCAGGCGCTCGAGTCCGGCGCCGCCTCCCGGCTGCACCGCCAGCAGGCAGCCGCCGCCCGGCCTTGCAGCTCTCCCCGCCTCCCCGCTCGCGGGGAGGGACCGGCCCGCCCTCCGCCCGCCCGCCTGCCGGAGAGTGAGCGGCGCCGGGGCCGCCCCGCCAGCCCGGCGTTTCCCGGCCGCCGTCCGGGGCGCGCGCAGCGAGCGGGCGCGACTATGCCAAGATGGTCCTGCAGGCGCGGAACAAGCACCGGGAGGCGGCCCCTAAGCCGCCCCAGCCGCCCCGCGCCTCGCAGTCACCGCTGAGGGGGTCGCCAGATGTCGGCGCCGGGGAGCCCGGG